>NC_089490.1:134448265-135048265 GCF_036850765.1 Saccopteryx bilineata
AAAAAACATTCCTATTATCATGCCTTAATTCAAGTACATTTTTACATTTTCTGATTCAAAGAGCTCTTGGAAAGCCCTCGGTTCAAACCAGTTGTAGTAGAAATGCTTAAAATTCCATCATTATGCATTCATTTCTTAAGTGTGCTCACTACCATTACCATAGTACCTTTCAAAACAAAAATACTCAGTGAAGGAATAACACACAAATCTTTAAAATCAGTGTGCCTGATAAAAGAAATGGGATTGTAACATCTAAGAGAAAAGGATGGGACAGAGACAGAGATTACCTTAGTTTAGAAATGTTTGTTAAATATCCATTCTGTCTCAGGCTTGGTATGTGAAGAATACTGTGCCTCGGTCTCCAGGGTGTTAACATTTCACTATTTCAGAAGTGAAGCAACACCTTACATTAAATGTGCACACTTAAGTTGTCATCATTCTCTATCCCCCCCAAAGCTGTTGTTAAATCAATGTATTGTTTTAGTCATATCATGTTTGAATCCAAGAAATATAACATGGGGCTCTTTATAGGGTGTTTCAGTTAATCCTCTTCATGATATTATTAACCCCATTTAACTCCTACTCATTCTTCAAAACTCAGTTTAATTATCTGGAGAATTTGTCTTATCTCCCACATTAGATCATCTTCCCTTGTAAATGACTCACGCAGTGGAGTGTGTCTTATCTCCTTAAGACCTCAATATTAATTATATTTGTAATTATATATTTTTAGTTATTCAATTTACTTTATCTTCTTCATTCTACTGCAAGATCAGTGGGGACAGGGATAGTGATTGCTTTTGCTCCCTTTTATAACTTGTTATACATAGGACACCATTAACTTAGAGTTTGTGTTTGTTAAATCGATGGATAAATATGTAATTGAGTCATCAGTTTTCTATTAGTGTAGGAAAAGAAAGGTTGTCTCTCAATGACACCTGATTGGTTCCATGAAGTAACTGCTACTTGACTGCACTCCTTGTCCTGCAGGCTACTGTTGTCTACCAACTCAGGTCCTGGTTGGGATTACGTGGATGTCATGAAGCTCCATAGAGAAACCCATGACAGGGGACCACATCCATTCAGCTGTTTATTTCTTTCATCACTGTTCTGTCTTATGTAGATGAGTCTATCTTTAGAGAAAGTCAGGAGAGTAAAAAGAAATTTTTAATAGCAGCAACACAAGCAAATTAGAATTCACTAAAAACTCGGATCATAAAATTCTCTCCATCACTAATTTTGTTCTATTCTGTTCTATTCTATTCTATTCTATTCTATTCTATTCTATTCTATTCTATTCTATTCTATTCTATTCTATTCTATTATAATTTTAGAGACAAGTAAGGGGGGGGAGTAGAGAGAAAAAAAGAGAAAGAAACATTGATTTGTTATTCCACTTATTCATGTATTCATTGCTTAATTTCTGTATGTGTTCTGACCAGGGATCAAACCCCCAACGTTGGTGTATTGGGGCAATGCTTTAATGAACTGAGTTAATAGGCCAGGGTTTTTTCATCACCATTTTTAATTTTTAGTAGCCACCTTTTCCTTTAAGTATTAATCTCTTTAAAAAAATCACCTTGTCTCCTTCCCACAGACATGCTCCCTTTCCTGTTATTTCTCTGGAACAGCAATGTAACCACTTTTTATCTCTTCTTTTCATTCTATTTTTAGTTCTCAAGTGTGGGCTTTGCCTTCTATTTCCAAGGAAGATGATTTCCAAAGAAAACTTGACTATGATGTTGATAATACTTTGATTCTCCTCTAACACACATGTATTATTTCTTTCTACTTCACCAGAGAGCCACCAAGTGCTTAAAGTTGCACCTTCAATACCTACATGTGCCTCTCACACGGTCCATTGCCATTTGTGCTAAAATTACCCGAGAACCTTATTAATACAGCTTCTTGAGATCCACTGCATTCTTACTGTGTTCCATCCAGATCTTGGAATGATCTTGAATTCTTCATTTTTAGCAAGTTCCTGATGATTACCATACACAGTGAGGTTTGAATTTTAAAAAAGCCCATCAAGCTGACCGTGAAGAGTCCTGACTTGTTCTCTTTCCATCCCTCATTCCATTGAAATGTGCAGTCAGTTCTATTATTACTTTGCCTTCTTTGTTTCAATTCATTTCTCTTGACTTTCCAAACTTACCTGGCCCTCTCTATACCACTTCTAAAAATTTAATTTCTTTCCAACTGTCTTTTTTCCATGTATAACTAAACATGAATGTCTGTCTTCTACAGAACAGAAACAATCTTCCTGACCTCTGCCAACCACCTCCAGTCTTATGTCTCTCCTCCACTAACAGTAAACTTCTCAGGGGAACTGTCTGCATTCTTGGTCTCCTTTCCTGCACATGCTATTTCCTCCTCAGCCTCTGTAATTTGGCTTTCTACATAGCTAGGAAAAGACTCTTACCAATATCTCTAATTCAAGTAAGTGTTATTTTTCAAGTCATGGTTTAATTTGTTATTTAACTTTTTCTTTGTATCTGCAACATCCATTCTTGCCTACCTTTATTTTTATTCTTCTGGTCAGATTGTCTGTCTTCTTTATGATTCTCCTTCTCCTTCCCTACATGGGCCTAAAATTTTGAACCTATTAAAATTCAGTCCTAGACCTCTTTCCATTTCCACCTTAACTAAGGCTTCTTTCCCTAGAAGTATCATGCAGAATATTTGTTAAGGGTTGTTCTTGGCATCAACACCTGTGCAAGGGAGGAGAGGGAATTAGGGTTGCTTTAAGGGGAAAATTAAACTTTCAGGGGAAAGTTGAACTGTGATGAAGGCCAAACCACAGTCTTAGCCAACAATATGGGGAGCTATGAATCTAGAATTGTTCTTTAGAGTTTTCCTGGGTTGGGCCATGATCACCTAGCCTTTATAGTCCTTCATAGAAGTCATTGGTTAAAGGCCAACTTGAAAATAGGCATAACTTTTGGTGAACAATTCAGATAAAACAATTCCTAAAGTAGGTGACAGCTCACAGCTCTTAGCCAAAGGCACCTCCAGCAGCAAGGACGAAGAGTAGTTCACTAAAAGGAGGTCTTAGTAAAAGGTGAGTCATTGCAGTGAACCCCACATACTCCTTATTGTATCAGTGGGAAAATTCATCCATAGCTCTCATTTTGTCTTTGGTATATTGAAGGAAAACAGCTCAAACAACTCCCCATCAAAAGGTAAACCAAATGATGTCTGGGATAATTATTATTCATGGATGGCTTTTCTATAATCAACTAGTAGGTGGAGGTTTATAATGGTGTTCCAGATATGAAAAACCCCATCATTAGATTGTGTGGCTGCATGGGGGTGGAATATAGGCAAAAAAATAATCACAAAAAAAGCAGAAAATGCAAACCTTCTTATAAAGGCTAGGCATTAAACTATTATGTGGATGTTGAAGGAGAAGTAACTTATGTGTAATACCTGAGACTCTAATATAAATAATTTTGGGTAAAATAAACATTAAGACAATGTAAAATATAGTGGTCTCTGAATAATGTTCTTTTTTTATTATTAAATTTAATGCAGATGACACTTGATAAATCAGGGTAAACATTATGTTGAGAGAAAATATCTCTAGATTATTTTGACATTTGATTGTGCTGTATACCCTCCCGCAAAGTTAAATTGTCTTCTGTCACCTTCTATCTGGTTTTCTTTGTGCCCCTCCCCTCCCCTAACCCCTCTCTCCTTCGTCACCACATCACACCCATCCCCCAACCTCCCTGCCCCTGGTTGCCAATCACATTCTTGTTCATTGTCTCTGTAGTCTCATTTTTATGGTCCCTTCTATGTATGGATTCATCTTAGTATTTTTTTCTCGATTATACCTTATTAACCTTCCGTATAACTGTTAGTCAAGGAATCCATCCATGTTATTGTAAATGATCCTAATGTCATCATGTCTTATGGCTGAGTAGTATTCCATAGTATATATGTACCAAAGCTTTTAAATCCACGCGTCCTCTGATCGGACAATTGGGGTTGGGCTGTTTCAAAATCTAGATCTTCGCTATTGTGAACAATGGCTGCCACAAACATGGGGGTGCATTTCTCATTTTCGAGCCGTTCTATGGTGTCGTTGGGGTATATTCCTAAAAGTGGGATAGCTGGGTCAAAAGGCAGTTCAATTTTCAGTTTTTTGAGGAATCTCCATACTGTTTTCCACAGAGGCTGCACCAGTCTGCATTCCCACCAGCAGTGCAGGAGGGTTCCCTTTTCTCCACATCCTCGCCAGCACTTATTCTGTGTTGTTTTGTTGATAAGCACCATTCGGACTGGTGTAAGGTGATATCTCATTGTGGTTTTAATTTGCATTTCTCTAATGATTAGTGATGTTGAGCATTTTTTCATATGCCTATTGGCCATCTGTATGTCCTCTTTGGAGAAGTGTCTATTCATCTCTTTTGCCCATTTTTGGATTGGGTTGTTTGTCTTCCTGGTGTTGAGTTTTACAAGTTCTTTATAAATTTTGGTTATTAACCCCTTATCAGACGTATTGTCAAATATGTTCTCCCATTGTGTAGTTTGTCTTTTTATTCTGTTCTTGTTGTCTTTAGCTGTGCAAAAGCTTTTTAGTTTGATATAGTCCCATTTGTTTATCCTGTCTTTTATTTCACTTCCCCGTGGAGATAAATCAGCAAATATATTGCTCCGAGAGATGTCGGAGAGCTTACTGCCTATGTTTTCTTCTAAGATGCTTATGGTTTCACGGCCTACATTCAAGTCTTTTATCCATTTTGAGTTTATTTTTGTGAGTGGTGTAAGCTGGTGATCTAGTTTCATTTTTTTGCAGGTAGCTGTCCAATTTTCCCAACACCATTTGTTAAAGAGGCTGTCTTTACTCCATTGTATTTCCTTACCTCCTTTGTCAAATATCAGTTGTCCATAGAACTGTGGGTTTATTTCTGGGTTCTCTGTTCTGTTCCATTGATCTATATGCCTGTTCTTATGCCAGTACCAGGCTGTTTTGAGTACAATGGCCTTGTAGTATAACTTGATATCAGGAAGTGTGATACCTCCCACTTTATTCTTCTTTTTTAAGATTGCTGAGGCTATTCGTGTCCTTTTTTGGTTCCATATAAATTTTTGGAATATGTGTTCTATATCTTTGAAGTATGTCATTGGTATTTTAATTGGTATTGCATTGAATTTATAAATTGCTTTGGGTAATATAGACATTTTAATGATGTTTATTATTCCTAACCATGAGCATGGTATATGCTTCCACTTGTTTGTATCTTCCTTGATTTCTTTTATCAATGTTTTGTAATTTTCCGAGTACAAGTCTTTAGTCTCCTTGGTTAAGTTTACTCCTAGGTACTTTATTTTTTTGGTTGTAATTGTGAAGGGGATTGTTTCCTTAATTTCTCTTTCTGACTGTTCATTATTGGTGTATAAAAATGCTTCTGATTTCTGAGTATTGATTTTATATCCTGCCACTTTGCTGAATTTATTTATCAGGTCCAGTAGTTTTTTGACTGAGACTTTAGGGTTTTCTATATACAATATCATATCATCTGCAAATAATGATAGTTTTACTTCTTATTTTCCAACTTGAATGCCTTTTATTTCTTCTTCTTGTCTGATTGCTGTGGCTAGGACTTCCAGGACTATGTTAAATAAGAGTGGTGAAAGGGGCACTTCTGCCTTGTTCCTGATCTTAAGGGATTGCTTTTAATTTTTTTCCCATTGAGTATGATGTTGGCTGTGGGTTTCTCATAGATGGCTTTTATCATGTTGAGGTATGTTCCCTGTATTCCCACTTTGCTGAGAGTTTTGATCATGAATGGGTGCTGGATTTTATCAAATGCTTTTTCTGCATCTATTGAAATTATCATATGGTTTTTCTCCTTCTTTTTGTTTATGTGATGAATCACATTGATTGATTTACGAATATTGTACCAGCCTTGCCTCCCCAGAATAAATCCCACTTGATCATGGTGTATGATTTTTTTCCATATATTGTTGGTTCCGGTTTGCTAATATTTTGTTGAGGATTTTAGCATCTATATTCATCAGAGATATTGGACTATAATTTTCTTTCTTTGTGTGGTCTTTGCCTGGTTTGGAATCAGAATTATGCTCGCCTCATAAAAGGAGTTTGGAAGTCTTCCTTCCTCTTGAATTTTTTGAAATAGTTTGAGAAGGATAGGAGTTAGTTCTTTGAATATTTGGTAAAATTCCGTTGTGAAGCCATCGGGCCCCGGACTTTTCTTTGTTGGGAGTTTTTGATAACTGTTTCGATCTCCTTTGGTGTAATCGGTCTGTTTAAGTTTTCTGATTCTTTCAGATTGATTTTTGGAAGATTGTATGATTCAAGGAATTTGTCCATTTCATCTAGGTTGTCTAGTTTTTTGGCATACAGTTCTTCATAGTATTTTCTTACAATATTTTGTATTTCTGTTGTGTCTGTTGTTATTTCTCCTCTCTCATTTCTAATTTTATTTGAGTCCTCTCTCTCTTTTTCTTGGTGAGCTCTACTTAAAGGTGCATCAATCTTGTTTACCTTTTCAAAGAACCAGCTCCTAGTTTCATTGATCCTCTGTATTGTTTCTTTAGCTTCTATGTCATTTATTTCTGCTCTGATCTTTATTATTTCCTTCCTTCTACTACATTTGGGCTCTATTTGCTGTTCTTTTTCTAATTCTTTTAGATGCAGGGTTAAGTTGTTTATTTGAGTTTTTTCTAGCTTCTGAAAGTGTGCCTGTAGTGCTATGAACTTCCCTCTAGCACTGCTTTCGCTGTGTCCCATAAATTTTTAGTTGTTGTATGCTCATTGTCATTCGTTTCTAGGAATTTCTTTATTTCTTCTTTGATCTCATTCTTAATCCATTCATTATTTAACACCCTGCTATTTAGTTTCCATGTGTTTGAGAATTTTTGAGCTTTTCTGCTGTGATTCATTTCTATTTTCATGCCGTTGTGATCAGAGAAAGTGCTTGATATGATTTCAGTCTTCTCAAATTTGTTGAGAGCACTTTTGTGCCCCATATTGTGGTCTATCCTAGAGAATGTACCATGAGCACTTGAAAAGAATGTATATTCTGCTGCTTTAGGGTGAAAGGTTCTGAAGATATCTATTAAATCGAGTTGATCTAGTGTTTCCAATAAGTCTGCTGTTTCTTTGTTAATTTTCTTTCTTGAGGATCTATCTAGTGATGTTAGTGGGTATTAAAATCCCCTACAATTATAGTATTGCTGTTGATCTCGCCCTTTAAATCCATCAAAGTCTGTTTTATATATTTGGGTGCTCCTATTATAGGTGCATAGATATTTATAATAGTTATATATTCCTGTTGGATTACTCCCTTTATCATTATGTAGTGGCCTTCTTTATCTCTTACTATGTCCTTTGTTTTAAAGTCCAATTTGTCTGATATAAGTATTGCTACCCAGCTTTTTTTTCATTTCTGTTTGCATGAAACATTTTTTTCCATCCTTTTACCTTCAATCTGTGTGTGTCTTTTGTTCTAAGGTGTGTCTCTTGTAGACAACATATGTATGGGTCCTTTTTTCTTATCCACGCAGCTACCCTATGTCTTTTGATTGGATCATTTAATCCATTTACATTTAAGGTTATTATTGACATGTAGTTGTTTATTGCCATTTTCTTCTTTAAAGGTGTATTCCTTTTTTTTTTTTCTGTATTCTTTTCCCACTTTATCTGTTTACACCAGGCCCCTTAATATTTCCTGCAGCATTGGTTTGGTTGTAATGAATTCCTTGAGTTGTTTTTTGTCTGGGAAGCTTTTTATTTCTCCTTTGATTTTAAACGATAGCCTTGCTGGATAAAGTAGTCTTGGTTGTAGGTTCTTGTTCTGCATTACTTTGAATATTTCTTGCCATTCCCTTCTGGCCTCAAGTGTTTCTGTTGAGAAGTCAGATGTCATCCTTATGGGGGCTCCTTTGTAGGTGATAACTTTTTTTTCTCTTGCAGCTTTTAATATTTTCTCTTTATCGCTTAGCTTTGGTATTTTAATTATGATGTGTCTTGGTGTAGGTTTCTTTGGGTTTCTCTTTAATGGAGTCCTCTGTGCTTCTTGGATTTGTGAGAGTTTCTCTTGCATTAATTTAGGGAAGTTTTCAGCTATGATATGATTGAACAAAGTCTCTATCCCTTGTTCTTTTTTCTTCTTCTTCAGGAACCCCTATGATGCAGATGTTATTTCTTTTCATGTTGTCACAGAGCTCTCTAAGAGTTTCCTCTGACTTTTTGAGTCTTTTTTCTCTTTTCTTCTCTGCTTTCATGCCTTCATTCCAGTTGTCTTCTAACTCGCTGATTCAATCCTCTGCTCTATCTATCCTGTTTTTAATTTCCTCCATTGTGGTCTTTATTTCTGATATTGTATTTGTTGTCTCCAACTGATTCTTTTTTATACTTGCTATTTCTTTATTTAGGTTTTCAAACTGCCCCTCCATTGTTGTTCTAAGATCCCTAAGCATCCTTACAATCATTATTTTGAACTCCACATCTGGAAGTTTGATTATTTCCATATTACTCAGTTCATCTCTCGAAGGTGTCTCTTGTGGTTTCATTTGGATTGCACTCCTTTGTCTTCTCATCTTCTTTTTTTTATTTTTTTTATTTGTAGAGTTGGTTGAGTCTAGGCTTGGTGTTGTCTGCCTCCAGTTTTCAGTTGTGTTATTTTTAGGTCTTCGTGGGTTGGTATCAGCTATTATTTGTAATCCACTTTCGGATTTGGGCAGCTTTGAAGTCTTGATTTATTTGTTTTCTTAACAGGTGATAGTCTTGTTAACTGATTTCAGCAGGGGGCTTCCTTGAAACTGTAACCAGGAATGCTGTGGGTGTAACCTGAGATGCTGAAGGTCTCTTCCACCAACTAATCTCACTGGGGGCAGGGTTTTTTCTCAGCTTCAGTAGGGGGAGGTGTATCTCAGATCTCCATGGAGACCTGAGTTACTGCCCTCCTCCCCACTTCTTGTTTTTAGCTGTGTCTTGTTGTGCTGATTGGAGCTGGATAGATGTCCGGAGATCTCTGATCCGGAAACACTTCAGCTCTGTTTTGTGAAAGGTTCAGTCCCTCCCCCAGCTATGGCTGCCTCCGGCATGAATGAGTCAGCTTTTTTATTTCGTTTCTTGCATACCTTAGCCCCTCACAGTCTGTTCCTCTCCCTGTCTTTTCCACTTGGGAGATAAGCTGGTCTTTTCAACCCACCTTGCTCCCTGGTCGCCAGGTAAGTGGCTGTGAGCAGTAGTTTCTGCTCTTTTTCCTCTGTGAAATCCTCTCTGGGCTCTCAGCCTCACCCCCCTCCTTCCGTTCCTGTAAGCAGAGGAGATTCAGGCACTCCTTACCAGGATTATTGTGGCTTCCTCTTTGCTCCTTGGTTTTTGAGAGCTGTTCTTGCAGTTCAGTGTTGGTTTTTCATGCTGATTTTTTCTAAATTGATTTGTATTCCAGTTTGGTGTTGAGAGCTGGGCGTCTGTGCATCCGCCTACTCCACTGCCATCTTACTACCCTGAATAATATTCTTTTGTTTGATGTTTACTTATAACATTGTTAAAAAAAACCAAACTGAGTTCTGGCTGCTATACTGTCTGTGTAGAGTTTGCATGTTGCCCCATGTCTGCAAGGGTTTGTCTGAGGTACTCTGCTGTCTGCCCACATTCTAAAGGTTTGCACGTGATGTGAACTGGTGGCCTGTGTCATTCCCATCTGAGTGAGTGGGGGTGTGCATGACACACCTGGGATGGGAGGGTGTCCTGTCCAAGGCTGACTCTTGTGTGGCACCCTGATCTTTAGGAAGTTGGCCACCTGCACCCCTGGACTGGAATTGGGCTTGGGAAATAATTATCTTTCTTGTTTTTATTCTTATTCCTTAAATACATATATGTACAGTGTATATTATTCCAATGTTTAATATTAGAAGTGCTTTGGTCTTTATTTAGGAATTCGGTGATGTTTTTATGATCAGCACCCCCAGGGTTTTCTAATTCTCATGCTGGTTCACATTTACCAACCAACAATTTGTTGAAATTATCATTTAGGTGTTCCTGCCAGTTTGTGGCTCTGTGACTTCTCTCAGGGTGAGCTGACATCTGCTGTGACTCTCCTGTTTGCCTATCTGATTCTGTTGTTGCAATCTGCCCTGTGATCTCAAATCTCTGGTGGATCCAGGGATTATCAGTTTGTTTGTTTCTTACTACAAGAATAAGAATTCTAACTTCTGAGTTTTTTGGCGTGGTAACCTGCCCTTACATTTTTATTATTTATTTGCTAATAAGATGACAAGATTCTATTTTATACACTAAATCATTTATTTATTTATTTATTTATTTATTTATTTATTTATTTATTCTTTTATTCAGCGAGGAAAGGGAAGGCAGAGACATACTCTGCATGCAACCCAGCTGGGATCCACTTGACAAGCCCACTAGGGAGTGATGCTCTGCCCATCTGGGACATTACTCCATTGATCAGTAACTGGGCTCTTCTTAGAGCCTGAGATAGAGGCCATGGAGCCATCCTCAGCTCCTGGGGCCAACTCACTCCAGTTGAGCCATGGCTACAGGAGGGGCAAAAAGAGAGAGAGAGAAGTGAGAGGGGGAGGGGTGGAGAAGCAGATGGGTGCTTTTCCTGTGTGTCCTGATTCGAAATTAACCCACACACTGGACTGATGCTCTACCACTTAGCGAACTGGCTAGGTACTGTACTTTAAATATTCACTGTTAATTCTAAAAAGAAAAATACTTGGCTTTCAATAAATATATGTGTCAAATAAATATGCAGAACAATAAGAATTCAAATTAAAATTTGAAGTCTAGAAATCCATTAATAGGGGAATGTTTAAATAAATCATGGATTCATCCCACAGAGTAACATGCAGCTATGAAAATATAAGACAGATGTGTAGGTTGATGAAGAAAGATTATAAGGTACACCATTAAGTAGAAAAAAAGATTTGGTAGTAAAATCTGCTCCCATTTGTTTTTTGTAAAGGGGAATATACACATGTGTCATTGTGGTAGAATGAACTTTGTCTGAAAGAGTAAACAAGAAAATGGTAATAAGAGTTGTTTCTGAGTTAAGAACTGAGGAAATAAAGATGAAAAGTTGAATAGAGATCTTTTTTCATGATGTACGCTTCGTACATCATGATTTTGATTTTAATACATTGCTTTAAAAAAAGAAAGTTAATTTAAAAATTACAGAAACCAACTTGCCTTATATTCTTTTAATTGTTTAAAATATAATGTGTCCATTAACTTAATGAAATTTATACTCCACTGACCATTTCTCATCTTAAGACATAAAATAATGAACATTTGCTTCTAGAAAGGAGAGAGTCTTTGGAGAATTACCAGAGAGAGCATGGTCCGCATTTGCAAACAAAGGGAGCAGAGCATAGTGAGTGAGATATCAAACATAGAATTGAGAGATTTTAAAGCATTCAGTTTGCTCCTGTTTTACTAGCTCTGAAAGAGTAATGCTTGCCAGTAACACAGCTCTGCTGATGAGAACAGCTGCAGATAAAAGTTAGCATGCAGAGACAAGGTGTTATTGTAATGTACCATACTCCAGATGCTAAAAAGTGCCATACCTCTCTTCTGTGGGTTTATGTAGAAACACCAAATTCAGGTGAATTTTGAAAGATTTTATTAAAAGAGGAGATTTATTAAATATGCCAACTGCATATGGCTGACACAGGGTATTTGCAGACCCAAATTGTGTTTCAGGTACAGCCCTTGTGGCAGGTTATATACCTTTGTTTTCATACACACAGGTTGGCGGGAAAAGGAGGAGGGGGATGGGACACAATTCACTAGCAAGCTTACAACATTTGTCTATAGGATTCATAAAAAACATTTCTACACATCAAAACTTATAAGGTAAAACAATAGCAGAAATGTTATTCCACATATTAGAAGATATTTCTAAATTTTCCAGTGTTCATTTGCCATTCCTTTGTTGAGAGATATATACATTAATTATACGTTTTCAGGAGGGGTGGGGTAGTTTCCATGGTGCTAGGGGATAAATGCCTGCAAATGGCTCATCAAATAAGAAAAGATTTTTTCAATCTTTCTCTTCCTGCACCTGGCTAGCTATTTACCTGCTTCCTTACAGGTGTGGGAGGGGGGGGAGGGAGGGAATCTAAATCTCCTTCCCCTCTTCATTTACAATACAATGCTATCGGCCATCCTGGTTTGGTGCTAATCACACAAGTATAGAAATCACATCTACAAAATCTCTCTGCACGCCTAGCCCAAGTTAATAAAATGCTCTTTAAGCTTCCTAGTAGAAGGGAACCTCCCATACAGTATGTTTCTGCAAGCCAGGAAACTTTCACATTTCTTCTCCCTCCCTTCCCCAAAGGAAGGATGGGACAGGAAGCCTGACCTTTCATCCTAAAATGTCAATATTAATTTTTCAGCTTTTAGGTACCTTACCACAGTGTAAAGTGACAAATATAATTAATTAGGGGGCCTTGTCTTCCAGTGGGTTGTTTGCTTATTACCCCGTGACACATGGAGCTTACTGGTTCTTGTTCCTGATTGCTATACTAGTTTATTCCTTCCATTCTTCAAAACATTTCTGGAACTTTATTCTTCACTGAAATCATCAGTTATTAGATGTAATATGTGATATTTTCATTTTCAAAATTCATTTGTAGTAACAATATCAAAAGCCTAGAAAGGCTTTGGAAATATCCTAAATTGTACATTAACAGTTATAAAACCTGCAACTTCGCAGATAGCTGAATCCAAATCTCTCCACACATAATACCTCTAAAACAAAAAATTAAACAAAGACTATAGTAAAACCACACAGGACTCATGATTTCAGCATTACATTAATAGGATGCAGAGAATACCATGACCTTCAAATAACTTCTGAGAAAAATAAATTTCAAATTGCTACACAGCTGCACTGTCTGTACTTGTAGTAAGGTACTGGAGAGCTGCAGGGTTAGTATTGATATTTTAGGAGGGGAAGTGTGGAGGTTTCCTGGCTTGCAGAGGCGTGCTGTGTGGGAGGCTCCCTTCTACTAGGAAGCTTAAAGAGCATTTTATTAATTTGGGCTAGGCGTGCAGAGAGATTTTGTAAAGATGATTTTTCATACTTGTGTGATTTATACCAAACTAGGATGGCCGTTAGCATTGTATTGTAAATGAAGAGGGGAAGGAGATTTAGATTCCCTCCTCCCCCCCCCCCACACACACACCTGTAAGGAAGCAGGTAAATAGCTAGCCAGATGCAGGAAGAGAAAGATTGAAAAAAACCTTTTCTTATTTGATGAGCCATTTGCAGGCATTTATCCCCTAGCACCATGGAAACTACCCCACCCCTCCTGAAAATGTATAATTAATGTATATATCTCTCAACAAAGGAATGGCAAATGAACACTGGAAAATTTAGGAATATCTTCTAATATGTGGAATAACATTTCTGCTATTGTTTTACCTTATAAGTTTTTTTTTTATTTAGCAAATTAAATTTAATTTTTTTTATAATTTTATTTTTTTAATGGGGTGACATCAATAAATCAGGATACATATATTCAAAGATAACAAGTCCAGGTTATCTTGTCGTTCAATTATGTTGCATACCCACCACCCAAAGTCAGATTGTCCTCTGTCACCTTCTATCTTGTTTTCTTTGTGCCCCTCCCCACCCCCTATCCCTCTCCCATTCTCCCCTCCCCCCCGTAACCACCACACTCTTATCAATGTCTCTTAGTTTCACTATTATGTCCCACCTACGTATGGAATAATACAGTTCCTGTTTTTTTCTGATTTACTTATTTCGCTTCGTATCATGTTATCAAGATCCCACCATTTTGCTGTAAATGTTCCGATGTCATCATTTCTTATGGCTGAGTAGTATTCCATAGTGTATATGTGCCACATCTTCTTTATCCAGTCATCTATTGATGGGCTTTTTGGTTGTTTCCATGTCCTGGCCACTGTGAACAATGCTGCAATAAACATGGGGCTGCATGTGTCTTTACGTATCAATGTTTCTGAGTTTTGGGGATATATACCCAGTAGAGGGATTGCTGGGTCATAAGGTAGTTCTATTTTCAGTTTTTTGAGGAACCACCATACTTTCTTCCATAATGGTTGTACTACTTTACATTCCCACCAACAGTGTATGAGGGTTCCTTTTTCTCCACAGCCTCTCCAACATTTGCTATTGTTGACCGAGGGCGCACCACGAAGACTCTAGACCCAAGTGTGTGGGTAAAACAGAAGAAAAAGTTTATTACACTCGCGAGCGGGCTCAAGGCAAAAAGGTGGCCAAGAGCACTCTCAGTCTTTTTGCAAGGGCTTTTATACTTTGGTAGGCAAGCAAGCAACCGTTTACAGAAGCTGAGTTGGCAGTTAGTCGTTAACCCTCATCCTATCTCTATCTTTATCAGGAACACATACCTATTCGCGTAAGCAGGTTGGGGTCCAGCTGCCTCCTGTGAACTAGCTCTAAGCAAATTTCTAAGTAGTTTATGGTAGGGAGCGGTCAATTCCTGCTTTCTTTAATTTTAGTCAAAAGGTCAAGCAGAATTTTTCCACTCACGGTTACAGCTATTACCTGACTTGCTAATAACAGCTAATCGAACAGGTGTGAGGTGGTATCTCATTGCCGTTTTGATTTGCATTTCTCTAATAGCTAAAGAAGATGAGCATCTTTTCATATATCTGTTGGCCATTTGTATTTCTTCCTGGGAGAAGTGTCTATTCATATCCTCTTCCCATTTTTTTATTGGATTGTTTGTTTGTTTGTTGTTGAGTTTTATGAGTTCTTTGTATATTTTGGATATTAGGCCCTTATCTGAGCTGTTGTTTGAAAATATTATTTCCCATTTAGTTGGCTTTCTGTTTATTTTGTTATCAGTTTCTCTTGCTGAGCAAAAACTTCTTAGTCTGATGTAGTCCCATTCATTAATTTTTGCCTTCACTTCTCTTGCCATTGGAGTCAAATTCATAAAATGCTCTTTAAAACCCAGGTCCATGAGTTGAGTACCTATGTCTTCTTCTATGTACTTAATTGTTTCAGGTCTTATGTTTAGATCTTGGATCCATTTTGAGTTAATTTTTGTACAGGGGAAGAGACTGTAGTCCAGTTTCATTCTTTTGCATGTGGCTTTCCAGTTTTCCCAGCACCATTTATTGAAGAGGCTTTCTTTTCTCCATTGTGTGTTCTTGGCCCCTTTATCAAAAATTATTTGACTATATATATGTGGTTTTATTTCTGGACTTTCTATTCTGTTCCATTGGTCTGAGTGTCTATTTTTCTGCCAATACCATGCTGTTTTGATTGTCGTGGCCCTATAATAGAGTTTGAAGTCAGGTATTGTTATGCCCCCAGCTTCATTCTTTTTCTTTAGGATTGCTTTGGCTATTTGGGGTTTTTTATAGTTCCATATACATCTGGTGATTTTTTGCTCTATTTCTTTAAAAAATGTCATTGGAAGTTTGATGGGAATTGCATTAAATTTGTATATTGCTTTGGGTAATATAGCCATCTTGATTATATTTATTCTTCCTAGCCAAGAACAAGGTATATTCTTCCATCTCATTAAATCTTTTTCGATTTCTCTTAACAATGGTTTATAGTTTTCATTATATAAGTCCTTTACATTCTTTGTTATGTTTATTCCTAAGTATTTTATTTTTTTTGTTGCAATCATGAAGGGAATTATTCTTTTGAGTTCCTTCTCAGTTGTTTCATTGTTGGCATATAGAAAGGCTATTGACTTCTGTATGATAATTTTGTATCCTGTGACCTTACTGTATTGGCTTATTGTTTCTAGTAGTCTTTTTGTGGATTTTTTGGGGTTTTCGATGTATAGGATCATATCATCTGCAAAAAGTGATACCTTTACTTCTTCTTTTCCGATATGGATGCCTTTTATTTCTTTGTCTTGTCTGATTGCTCTGGCTAGAACCTCTAGTACCACATTAAATAAGAGTGGAGAGAGTGGACAATTCTGTCTTGTTCCTGATTTAAGGTGGAAAGCCTTCAGTTTAGTGCCATTTAATATGATGTTAGCTGATGGTTTATCATATATGGCCTTTATCATGTTGAGATATTTTCCTTCTATACCCATTTTGTTGAGAGTCTTAAACATAAAATTGTGTTGTATTTTATCAAAAGCCTTTTCTGCATCTATTGATAAGATCATGTGGTTTTTGTTCTTTGTTTTGTTGATATGGTGTATTACGTTAACCGTTTTGCGTATGTTGAACCATCCTTGAGATTCTGGGATGAATCCCACTTGATCATGATGTATTATTTTTTTAATATGTTGTTGTATTCGATTTGCTAGTATTTTGTTTAGTATTTTAGCATCTGTATTCATTAGAGATATTGGTCTGTAGTTTTCTTTTTTTGTGCCATCCTTGCCTGGTTTTGGTATGAGGGTTATGTTGGCCTCATAAAATGTGTTTGGAAGTATTGCTTCTTCTTCAATTTTTTGGAAGACTTTGAGTAGAATAGGAACCAAGTCTTCTTTGAATGTTTGATAAAATTCGCTGGTATAGCCGTCAGGGCCTGGACTTTTATTTTTGGGGAGGTTTTTAATGGTTTTTTCTATTTCTTCTCTACTGATAGGTCTGTTTAGGCTTTCTGCTTCTTCTTGACTCAGTCTAGGAAGGTTGTATTGTTCTAGGAATTTATCCATTTCTTCTAGGTTGTTGAATTTAGTGGCATAAAGTTTTTCATAGTATTCTACAATAATTCTTTGTATATCTACGGTGTCCGTGGTCATTTCTTCTCTTTCATTTTGGATTTTGTTTATATGAGTTCTTTCTCTTTTTTCCTTGGTAAGTCTTGCCAAGGGTTTGTCAATTTTGTTGATCTTTTCAAAGAACCAGCTCCTTGTTCTATTAATTTTTTCTATAGTTTTTCTGTTCTCTAATTCATTTATTTCTGCTCTGATTTTTATTATCTTCTTTCTTCGGCTGGTTTTGGGTTGTCTTTGTTCTTCTTTTTCTAGTTCCTTAAGGTGTGAAGTTAAGTGGTTCACTTGGGCTCTCTCTTGTTTGTTCATATATGCCTGAAGCGAAATGAACTTCCCTCTTATCACTGCTTTTGCTGCATCCCATAGATTCTGATATGTCGTATTGTCATTTTCATTAGTCTGTATATATCTTTTGATCTCTGCACTTATTTCTTCTTTGACCCATTCATTTTTTAGAAGTATGTTGTTTAGTTTCCACATTTTTTGTGGGATTTTTTTCCTCTTTTTTGCAGTTGAATTCTAGTTTCAAGGCTTTATGATCAGAAAATATGCTTGGTACAACTTCAATTTTTCTGAATTTGCTGATGTTGTTTTTGTGGCCCAACATATGGTCAATTCTCAAGAATGATCCATGTACACTGGAGAAAAATGTATACTCAGTCACTTTGGGATGAAATGTCCTGTAGATGTCTATCATATCCAGGTGCTCTAGTGTTTTGTTTAAGGCCACTATGTCTTTGTTGATTCTCTGTTTGGATGACCGATCTAGAGCCGTCAGCGGTGTATTGAGGTCTCCAAGTATGATTGTATTTTTGTCAGTTTTTGTTTTAAGATCAATAAGTAGCTGTCTTATATATTTTGGTGCTCCTTGGTTTGGTTCATATATATTAAGAATTGTTATGTCTTCTTGATTCAGTGTCCCCTTAGCCATTATGAAATGGCCATTTTTGTCTCTGAGTACTTTTCCTGTCTTGTAGTCAGCATTATCCGATATGAGTATTGCTACACCTGCTTTTTTTTGGATGTTATTTGCTTGGAGTATTGTTTTCCAGCCTTTCACTTTGAATTTGTTTTTATCCTTGTTACTTAGATGAGTTTCCTGTAGGCAGCATACAGTTGGATTTTCTCTTTTAATCCATTCTGCTACTCTGTGCCTTTTCATTGGTGAGTTTAATCCATTTACATTTAGTGCAATTATTGATACTTGTGAGTTTTTTATTGCCATTTTATATCTTGCTTTCTGTTAGTTTTGTGTCTTGTTTGATCCTTCTCTTTTGTTTTTCTATCTTTTGTTTTTATTTGGTTGTATTCCATACATCTTTCCTCTGTTGCTATCTTTTTTATCTCATGTGCTTCTGTGGTGGTTTTTTCAATGGTGGTTATCTTTGATTAATGAAAAGGATCCCTACCCTGTTCATTGTAGCAAACTATTTTGTGAGTACTTTTGCACTCCATCGTCCTTTGCTACTGTTAATCTCCATCTTCTCCCCCTCTTTCTTTTTGTTGTTGTCACAGTTTAAATTTGGTTTTATTGTGTTCTTCTTGGATCTTTTACTTGTGGCTCTGTTTTTTTTTTTTGTTCTTTGTATCTGATTGGAGAACCCCCTTTAGTAATTCCTGGAGTGGGGGTTTTCTGATGATAAATTCCCTCATCTTTTCTGTATCTGTGAATGTTTTTATTTCTCCTTCGTATTTGAAGAATAGCTTTGATGGGTATAGTATTCGTGGCTGAAAGTTCCTCTCTTTCAGGACTTTAAATATTGGGGTCCACTCTCTTCTAGCTTGTAGAGTTTCTGCTGAGAAATCTGATGATAATCTAATGGGCCTTCCTTTATATGTTGTATTCTTGTTTTCCCTGGCTGCCTTGAGAATTTTTTCTTTGCTGTTGGTTTGTGTCAATTTCATTATGATATGCCTTGGAGTAGGTTTGTTGGGGTTAAGAAAACTTGGAGTTCTGTTTGCTTCTTGAACTTGAGGCTTTAGTTCTTTCCACAGGCTTGGGAAGTTCTCATCTATTATTTGTTTGAGTATGTTCTCCATTCCATTTTCTCTCTCTTCTCCCTCTGATATACCTATTATTCTTATGTTATTCTTTTTGATGGAGTCAGATAATTCTTGTAGAGCTATCTCATTTTTTTTAATTTTTGAGTCTCTTTCTTCTTCTCTCTGTTGTGCCTCAAGTTGCTTGTCTTCTATTTCACTAATCCTCTCTTCTATCTGACCTGTTCTATTAGCTAAGCTTGTTACTTCGTTTTTCAGCTCGTGAATTGAGTTTTTCATCTCTGTTTGATTTGTTTTTATAGTTTCAATTTCCTTGGACATATATTCTTTGTGTTCACTGAGTTGTTTTCTGAGCTCCCTAAATTGCCTTTCTGTGTTTTCTTGTATATCTCTGAGGATTTTTAGGATTTCTATCTTGAATTCTCTGTCATTTAGCTCCAAGGTTTCCAATATATTAAATTTTTTATCCATAGATTTTTCCTCATCTATCTTTGTTACCTCTCTTTCTTTTGGATCCATGATATTCGATTTTCTCTTCCTTAATGGCATCTGAGGATGGTTTTGTTGATAGTATTAATGAGATTTAATAAAGAATAAAAAGTTAAAAAAATAAAAATAAAAAATGAAAAATCGAAAAGAGTTGTTTTTTTCAAAAAAAATTAATAATGAAATAAAGAAAAATAAAATAAAATAAAATTTTTTAAAAAAAGGAAATTATTCCCCCCCTCCTTTTTTCCTCTCCTCTCCTCTCCCCTCTTTCTTGAGAAAATCTTTTGGTGGACTGTGAATTATAACAAACAATGCCTGTGATGGAGAGCCTCAATTGGGGAAAAGTAATAAAGGGGCAAAAAAAAAAAAAAAAAAAAAAAAAGAAAAAAAGGAAAAAAAAAGGAAAAAAAAAAGAAAAAAGAAAAAAAAAAAGAGCGTATGGACCCACAAAAAGCAAATAAGGAAAAAATTTGGGTCAAGAATAAAATGATTTGCTTTTAGGTGTTGGTTGTATAAGAGTTATGATGAGAGGAATAAGAGGAAAACGGAAAAATGGGGGGACAAATTAAATATTACTATTGTATTTAGTGGAACAAGAACTAGATAATATGGAGAGCCAGGGATGGGAGCACTGCTAGTGAGTTAAAAACGTGAAGTAAAAACCCCCCAAAATGCTACAAACATAGGTTTGAGTCCCAGATAAGATAATTTGTTTGTTATTGAGGTTTGAATGAGAGGAGATGTAAAGGAGAAAGGAAGAAACTAATATATAGGGAGAAAAGAAAGAGAGAGAGAGAAAAAAAGAGGGAACCACTAAAAGAAGAAAAAAGAAAGGAGAGAGAGAGAGAGAGAGTTAAAGGTTTTGGAGTGCAACCCTCATAGAGAGAAAGGAAGAGAAGAGAAAAGATAATGGGAGATGTAACACTTATGGGTAGTGTAGTTCAAGGAGAGGAGAGAGTAAGACCGGTAGAGAGTTAATCGGCCAAATTGGAGGAGGAAAAAAAAGTATCAAGAATGAAGATAAGAGAAACAAATGAACAAATATAATAAAATGGGATAGGTTATAAAGTCTGCAGATTATTTTTGATTTTGAGAGGTTATCTTCTTGCTTTCTCTTCTCTCTCCCTCTTCCTGGTTGGTGACTCTGTACCCCAGGTTCTGCCCCTTTGGCACGCTCAGGTAGAGGTTTGCAGTTGATAAGTCTCTATGGCAATGTCATGTATTGTGCTTTAGTCTCGTTGGCAGTCGAAGCTCATTAGCATTTATAGGCTCCGACAGTGAGAGAGTCCGTGTTCCTGGAGCCTTTCTCCTAGTCTTTCCTTCCTCAATTAGTAGCCTGATAGTCCAGGTATGGGGTTGCTGCTGCCTCTGCCTCTGCCTGGATAGTAAGAGGCTCAAAGAGCTGGCAACTCCCCACTCTATTTCCACTCAGCACAGGGCTCTGGGTAAGGCTCAGTCAGTCAGAGCTGCTAGCATAATCAGGCAGGCTTTCCGCCCACTCAAAGACCTCTGGCTCTGCCACTCTGTCCGGTAACACAAGCGGGCACCCACTTCAGGGGCGCTTGGAGGAAACTCTCACTCACTGTCTGCGACCAGGATATCCAGCCAGCAGTCTCACGCTCTGAGTGAAACCCCCAACCGCAGGGAAAAGTTGCAGCGTTGGAATTGAGTCTCGCTCCATCCCCGTGTGCGGCTTTTGCAAGGCGCTGGGGCGGCTCGAGATTCCGCTTTGGCCCACACAAAGGCCCCTGACTCTGCCCCTCTGTGCGAGAACACGGGTGCGCACTGCCGAGGCACTCGGAGGAATCGCTCACTCCTTATCTGCGCGCGCAACCAGGATATGAGGCCGGCCGCGTTTCCCTCTGAGTGAAACACCCTCCAGCACGGAAAATCTCCACCGTTGGAATTAGTTCTCACTCCCTCCCGTGCATGGCTTTCCCAGGGCGCTGGGGCTGCCCAGAGACTCTGTCCTTGGCCCACAGAAAGGCCTCTGACCCTGCCTCTCCATGGGGCAACACGGGCACCCACTCTCTGGGCCTAGGAAGAAATTCTCGCCCACTAACTGCGCACCGACCAGGAGACCGGGTAAAGTGGCTGCTCCGCTTGTCTTTCTTTCTTTGGGTTTGGCGCGAGTGTTAGCTTGTATTGCCCGGGTTGCCACAGGATCAGATTTTCCTCAGCTTGGATCTCTGAGCCACAGCCTGGTTCGGCCCTTTGTGCCGCGGCGACCTGGATCTATTCACCCCCTTTGCCTGCCTCAGTTTCTATATTCACAGTTACCAGAGAAAGCCGCCCTGTTTAGGTTAGTGAGGAAGGCGGAGCATTTCTTACTCCCTATTTCCTTCGGGGTTTGGTTATATATTTAGCCAATTTTTCACTCAATCATACCTTTGGGTGTATTGCGAAGCATCTGGAAGCTCCAAGTATAGGTTTTTCTGTTTCTGGTTGAAGATCTTGTTGAGTTTTGGGGGAGATTTATCGGTATCGCTTCCTACCCCGCCATTACTCTGACATCATCTCACCTTATAAGTTTTGATGTGTATAAATGTTTTTTATGAATCCTATAGACAAATGTTTTAAGCTTGTTAATAAATTGTATCCCATCCCCTTCCTCCTTTTTCCTTCAGTGTGTGTGTGTGTGTGTGTGTGTGTGTGTGAGAGAGAGAGAGAGAGAGAGAGAGAGAGAGAGCACCAAGGTATATAACCTGCCACAAGGGCTGTGCCCACAAGCACACAATTTGGATCTGCTAATGCCCCGTGTCAGCCATATGCAGCCGACATATTTAATAAATCTCCTTTAATAAAACCCTGCAAATTCATCTGGACTTGGTGTCTCTACGTAAACCCATGGAAGTGAGATATGATACTTTACAACATACTATAGTTGTTTCATCTCAAGAAGCAGCTAATATAGAGGTGTTGGGCAAACCAATGTATTTCACGGGTGAAACAAGTGTGTTTAGGTTTGCTTGCTTATATTGGGGAAGCACCATGTATATATAGTCTATGGAAGGCTGCTGGGGTGCTTGCCTTCAGGGTGGCAGATTGCAAATTGTGGATTGCCTTCCTGCTTGGTGATAGATATATAAATTTACCAGAAATTCCAACTGCCCTTTGGTTGTTCCACCTGACTGCCTGACCTCACCCTTACTTACTGGATAATCGCCCCTGAGGCAGAAGAGTTCCAAGAAGCTGATCAACTGCCCTAAGAAGGAACGTTCCAGAAAGCTAAAACCATAAATCCGCAGGAGGGGACATACCAGAACTTCTGACTCAGTACCTCCTCAGGCTCTCCCAAACCCTATAAAAATTCAGCCCCTGTCTGTACCGGTGCCCTTCTCCTGGAGGAGTGCCCCGGCAAGTCTTTCTCCTCTAATAAAGCCTGCATATCTGGTGTTCGAGTGTGGTGTCATTCTTACACTTGGGAGGGGTGATTGTTTGCTATTGTTTGCTGGAGAAGGGTTTTATTTTCCCCAGCAGATTTTGCTGGAGAGTACAGAGGGAGAGAGAGAGTGCTGAGGCTGATGGGAGCCTGACTTGCACTGTGAGTCGGAGAGAGTACAGAGAGAAAAAGGGAAGCAGTCTTCCCTGCCTGTTTGCTTGTCCACCCTTACTAGACTTTAATATACAAATGGCCCACCATTTTCTGGCTCCACAGTTCCTTTACTGACTGCCCGAGTCCAATGAGAACCTAAATGGCCATGGCACTGGCCGCTGGCCTTACCAGAGGGTACAGGATCTGTTGCAGGCCTCTTTACCTTCTTAAGGAATTGTTCCAGGGTAGTCTGGAAGGTTGATGATATCTCTTCCAAATTCTGTCTATAGCATTGCAAGTCATCCATAAATAATTCTGTAGACCTTCCTGAATCTGTCATTGCTAGGTTCCTCAGCAAATATTATGTGCCAGGCGCTATTAGATGATATTTATTAATTATAGTAACTTACAAAAGAAACTTTTAGGAAATTCATTGCTATCTCAGTGCAAGAAATAAAAACCATATGACAAAGAGGATAAAATCATAGGTAGGAAATGATAGAATCCATCGGAGTTCAAAAGACCAGTGTAACAGGCTTTAATGAAAGGAAACCTGCCGGGCTGTCTCATAAGGGAGAGCAGCCCCGGCTACAGACTTAGGCCACATTTTAAGGGTCAGGTTTAGGGAAGTAAGAAGGGTAGCAAGGTATTTGCTGATGGGCTGCCACTATCGCTGGGAGCAGGGGTGCTTTTCCACTAATTATGGATGTTGGTGCATTTTCAACCATCAGCAGTTTCAACTGTCCTTGGCCTCATTGGACATTCCTTTGTGGTTGGTCACCTGCCACAAGCCCTGAAATGAAACTTGTGTCAACAGGGTTAAGGAAATGAAACCTAATATTCCTGACTATTTGATGTATTTATATAAAAAGGAAAGAAAATGATTCCTAGAGAGGCTCAAAAGATAGGGGATGGAGGTCATCATCTTCTGTAACTTCTTCCTGCTGAGTAGGGGCTGTTGGTCAAATAAGTTTGTATGGTCAAATAATATGATATATATGTTTGCTCGCTTATACTTTGTATTGGGTGTAAGGGGCAGGCTGTAAGCAGGTTGGGTTGTTATAGCCTAAAGGCTTAGTTTTAAGGCTAAGCTTTTCCCCACACCCTTGACTGATTGCATGATGTGGGTGGTGCACTCTCATGAGGAATCCCATTATGCCTCAGATAAGAGACTTTGTATCAGAGACTTCTTTGTTTGTATATTGGATTAAAAGTTTTGATTTCTATACTATAATGTGGGGCAGACCGGGAGCTTGCTCGCTCTTGGTTTCTGCTATCACTATTACAGGGGCCTCCTTGATCCCTTGCCCTTCATGGGAAAAGCAGGTTTTCTGCTTTTCCCTTGTCTTCTCTTTTGGCTTGCCTGTCTTGGTGAGACTTGTTGGGTAGATAAAATATATTGTGCTCACTTTGTTGTTTTTTTTTTTTTTTTTGATCTGTTCTTTTAGTCTCTTTTTTTTTTTTATAATTTTATTTTTTTAATGGGGTGACATCAATAAATCAGGATACATATATTCAAAGATAACAAGTCCAGGTTATCTTGTCGTTCAATTATGTTGCATACCCACCACCCAAAGTCAGATTGTCCTCTGTCACCTTCTATCTTGTTTTCTTTGTGCCCCTCCCACCCCCTATCCCTCTCCCATTCCCCCCTCCCCCCCGTAACCACCACACTCTTATCAATGTCTCTTAGTTTCACTATTATGTCCCACCTATGTATGGAATAATACAGTTCCTGTTTTTTTCTGATTTACTTATTTCGCTTCGTATCATGTTATCAAGATCCCACCATTTTGCTGTAAATGTTCCGATGTCATCATTTCTTATGGCTGAGTAGTATTCCATAGTGTATATGTGCCACATCTTCTTTATCCAGTCATCTATTGATGGGCTTTTTGGTTGTTTCCATGTCCTGGCCACTGTGAACAATGCTGCAATAAACATGGGGCTGCATGTGTCTTTACGTATCAATGTTTCTGAGTTTTGGGGATATATACCCAGTAGAGGGATTGCTGGGTCATAAGGTAGTTCTATTTTCAGTTTTTTGAGGAACCACCATACTTTCTTCCATAATGGTTGTACTACTTTACATTCCCACCAACAGTGTATGAGGGTTCCTTTTTCTCCACAGCCTCTCCAACATTTGCTATTACCTGACTTGCTAATAACAGCTAATCGAACAGGTGTGAGGTGGTATCTCATTGCCGTTTTGATTTGCATTTCTCTAATAGCTAAAGAAGATGAGCATCTTTTCATATATCTGTTGGCCATTTGTATTTCTTCCTGGGAGAAGTGTCTATTCATATCCTCTTCCCATTTTTTTATTGGATTGTTTGTTTGTTTGTTGTTGAGTTTTATGAGTTCTTTGTATATTTTGGATATTAGGCCCTTATCTGAGCTGTTGTTTGAAAATATCATTTCCCATTTAGTTGGCTTTCTGTTTATTTTGTTATCAGTTTCTCTTGCTGAGCAAAAACTTCTTAGTCTGATGTAGTCCCATTCATTAATTTTTGCCTTCACTTCTCTTGCCATTGGAGTCAGATTCATAAAATGCTCTTTAAAACCCAGGTCCATGAGTTGAGTACCTATGTCTTCTTCTATGTACTTAATTGTTTCAGGTCTTATGTTTAGATCTTTGATCCATTTTGAGTTAATTTTTGTACAGGGGAAGAGACTGTAGTCCAGTTTCATTCTTTTGCATGTGGCTTTCCAGTTTTCCCAGCACCATTTATTGAAGAGGCTTTCTTTTCTCCATTGTTTGTTGTTGGCCCCTTTATCAAAAATTATTTGACTATATATATGTGGTTTTATTTCTGGACTTTCTATTCTGTTCCATTGGTCTGAGTGTCTATTTTTCTGCCAATACCATGCTGTTTTGATTGTCGTGGCCCTATAATAGAGTTTGAAGTCAGGTATTGTTATGCCCCCAGCTTCATTCTTTTTCTTTAGGATTGATTGCTTTGGCTATTCGGGGTTTTTTATAGTTCCATATAAATCTGATGATTTTTTGCTCTATTTCCTTAAAAAATGTCATTGGAATTTTGATGGGAATTGCATTAAATTTGTATATTGCTTTGGGTAATATAGCCATCTTGATTATATTTATTCTTCCTAGCCAAGAACAAGGTATATTCTTCCATCTCATTATATCTTTTTCGATTTCCCTTAACAATGGTTTATAGTTTTCATTATATAAGTCCTTTACATTCTTTGTTATGTTTATTCCTAAGTATTTTATTTTTTTTGTTGCAATCGTGAAGGGGATTATTCTTTTGAGTTCCTTCTCAGTTGTTTCATTGTTGGCATATAGAAAGGCTATTGACTTCTGTATGTTAATTTTGTATCCTGCGACCTTACTGTATTGGCTTATTGTTTCTAGTAGTCTTTTTGTGGATTCTTTGGGGTTTTCGATGTATAGGATCATATCATCTGCAAAAAGTGATACCTTTACTTCTTCTTTTTCGATATGGATGCCTTTTATTTCTTTGTCTTGTCTGATTGCTCTGGCTAGAACCTCTAGTACCACATTAAATAAGAGTGGAGAGAGTGGACAACCCTGTCTTGTTCCTGATTTAAGGGGGAAAGCCTTCAGTTTAGTGCCATTTAATATGATGTTAGCTGATGGTTTATCATATATGGCCTTTATCATGTTGAGATATTTTCCTTCTATACCCATTTTGTTGAGAGTCTTAAACATAAAATTGTGTTGTATTTTATCGAAAACCTTTTCTGCGTCTATTGATAAGATCATGTGGTTTTTGTTCTTTGTTTTGTTGATATGGTGTATTACATTAACTGTTTTACGTATGTTGAACCATCCTTGAGATTCTGGGATGAATCCCACTTGATCATGATGTATTATTTTTTTAATATGTTGATGTATTCGATTTGCTAGTATTTTGTTTAGTATTTTAGCATCTGTATTCATTAGAGATATTGGTCTGTAGTTTTCTTTTTTTGTGCCATCCTTGCCTGGTTTTGGTATGAGGGTTATGTTGGCCTCATAAAATGTGTTTGGAAGTATTGCTTCTTCTTCGATTTTTTGGAAGACTTTGAGTAGAATAGGAACCAAGTCTTCTTTGAATGTTTGATAAAATTCGCTGGTATAGCCGTCAGGGCCTGGACTTTTATTTTTGGGGAGGTTTTTAATGGTTTTTTCTATTTCTTCTCTACTGATAGGTCTGTTTAGGCTTTCTGCTTCTTCTTGACTCAGTCTAGGAAGGTTGTATTGTTCTAGGAATTTATCCATTTCTTCTAGGTTGTTGAATTTAGTGGCATAAAGTTTTTCATAGTATTCTACAATAATTCTTTGTATATCTACGGTGTCCATGGTGATTTCTCCTCTTTCATTTTGGATTTTGTTTATATGATTCTTTCTCTTTTTTCCTTGGTAAGTCTTGCCAAGGGTTTGTCAATTTTGTTGATCTTTTCAAAGAACCAGCTCCTTGTTCTATTAATTTTTTCTATAGTTTTTCTGTTCTCTAATTCATTTATTTCTGCTCTGATTTTTATTATCTCCTTTCTTCGGCTGGTTTTGGGTTGTCTTTGTTCTTCTTTTTCTAGTTCCTTAAGGTGTGAAGTTAAGTGGTTCACTTGGGCTCTCTCTTGTTTGTTCATATATGCCTGAAGCGAAATGAACTTCCCTCTTATCACTGCTTTTGCTGCATCCCATAGATTCTGATATGTCGTATTGTCATTTTCATTAGTCTGTATATATTTTTTGATCTCTGCACTTATTTCTTCTTTGACCCATTCATTTTTTAAAAGTATGTTGTTTAGTTTCCACATTTTTGTGGGATTTTTTTCCTCCTTTTTGCAGTTGAATTCTAGTTTCAAGGCTTTATGATCAGAAAATATGCTTGGTACAACTTCAATTTTTCTGAATTTGCTGATATTGTTTTTGTGGCCCAACATATGGTCAATTCTTGAGAATGATCCATGTACACTGGAGAAAAATGTATACTCAGTCACTTTGGGATGAAATGTCCTGTAGATGTCTATCATATCCAGGTGCTCTAGTGTTTTGTTTAAGGCCACTATGTCTTTGTTGATTCTCTGTTTGGATGACCGATCTAGAGCCGTCAGCGGTGTATTGAGGTCTCCAAGTATGATTGTATTTTTGTCAGTTTTTGTTTTAAGATCAATAAGTAGCTGTCTTATATATTTTGGTGCTCCTTGGTTTGGTTCATATATATTAAGAATTGTTATGTCTTCTTGATTCAGTGTCCCCTTAGCCATTATGAAATGGCCATTTTTGTCTCTAAGTACTTTTCCTGTCTTGTAGTCAGCATTATCCGATATGAGTATTGCTACACCTGCTTTTTTTTGGATGTTATTTGCTTGGAGTATTGTTTTCCAGCCTTTCACTTTGAATTTGTTTTTATCCTTGTTACTTAGATGAGTTTCCTGTAGGCAGCATACAGTTGGATTTTCTTTTTTAATCCATTCTGCTACTCTGTGCCTTTTTATTGGTGAGTTTAATCCATTTACATTTAGTGTAATTATTGATACTTGTGAGTTCCCTATTGCCATTTTATATCTTGCTTTCTGTTAGTTTTGTGTCTTGTTTGATCCTTCTCTTTCGTTTTTCTATCTTTTGTTTTTATTTGGTTGTATTCCATACATCTTTCCTCTGTTGCTATCTTTTTTATCTCATGTGCTTCTGTGGTGGTTTTATCAATGGTGGTTACCTTTGAGTAATGAAAAGGGTCCCTACCCTGTTCATTGTAGCGAACTATTTTGTGAGTACTTTTGCACTCCATCGTCCTTTGCTACTGTTAATCTCCGTCTTCTCCCCCTCTTTCTTTTTGTTGTTGTCACAGTTTAAATTTGGTTTTATTGGGTTCTTCTTGGAGCTTTTACTTGTGGCTCTGTTTTTTTTTTGTTCTTTGTATATGATTGGAGAACCCCCTTTAGCAATTCCTGGAGTGGGGGTTTTCTGATGATAAATTCCCTCATCTTTTCTGTATCTGTGAATGTTTTTATTTCTCCTTCGTATTTGAAGGATAGCTTTGATGGGTATAGTATTCGTGGCTGAAAGTTCCTCTCTTTCAGGACTTTAAATATTGGGGTCCACTCTCTTCTAGCTTGTAGAGTTTCTGCTGAGAAATCTGATGATAATCTAATGGGCCTTCCTTTATATGTTGTATTCTTGTTTTCCCTGGCTGCCTTGAGAATTTTTTCTTTGCTGTTGGTTTGTGTCAATTTCATTATGATATGCCTTGGAGTAGGTTTGTTGGGGT
The DNA here is from genome assembly GCF_036850765.1 of Saccopteryx bilineata. Lineage (NCBI taxonomy): Eukaryota > Metazoa > Chordata > Mammalia > Chiroptera > Emballonuridae > Saccopteryx > Saccopteryx bilineata. The sequence goes on from NC_089490.1 coordinate 134,477,246, forward strand.
TAAGAAAACTTGGAGTTCTGTTTGCATCTTGAACTTGAGGCTTTAGTTCTTTCCACAGGCTTGGGAAGTTCTCATCAATTATTTGTTTAAGTATGTTCTCCCTTCCATTTTCTCTCTCTTCTCCCTCTGATATACCTATTATTCTTATGTTATTCTTTTTGATGGAGTCAGATAATTCTTGTAGGGCTTTCTCATTTTTTTTAATTTTTGAGTCTCTTTCTTCTTCTCTCTGTTGTGCCTCAAGTTGCTTGTCTTCTATTTCACTAATCCTCTCTTCTATCTGACCTGTTCTATTAGCTAAGCTTGTTACTTCGTTTTTCAGCTCGTGAATTGAGTTTTTCATCTCTGTTTGATTTGTTTTTATAGTTTCAATTTCCTTGGACATATATTCTTTGTGTTCATGGAGTTGTTTTCTGAGCTCCCTATATTGCCTTTCTGTGTTTTCTTGTATATCTCGGAGGATTTTTAGGATTTCTATCTTGAATTCTCTGTCATTTAGCTCCAAGGTTTCCAATATATTAAATTTTTTCTCCATAGATTTTTCCTCATCTAGCTGTGTTACCTCTCTTTCTTTTGTATCCATGATATTCGATTTTCTCTTCCTTAATGGCATCTGAGGGTGGTTTTGTTGATAGTATTAATGAGATTTAATAAAGAATAAAAAGTTAAAAAAAATAAAAAAATAACAAATCGAAAAAAGTTGTTTTGTTTAAAAAAAATTAATAATGAAATAAAGAAAAATAAAATAAAATAAAAATTTTTTAAAAAAGGAAATTATTCCCCCCCTCTTTTTTTCCTCTCCTCTCCTCTCCCCTCTTTCTTGAGAAAATCTTGTGGTGGACTGTGAGTTATAACAAACAATGCCTGTGATGGAGGGCCTGAATTATGGAAAAGTAATAAAGGGGCAAAAAAGAGAGAAAGAAAAGAAAAAAAAAAAAAGGAAAAAGAAAAAAAAAAGAGCGTATGGACCCACAAAAAGCAAATAAGGAAAAAATTTGGGTCAAGAATAAAATGATTTGCTTTTAGGTGTTGGTTTTCTAAGAGTTATGATGAGAGGAATAAGAGGAAAACGGAAAAATGGGGGGACAAATTAAAAACTTACTATTGTATTTAGTGGAACAAGAACTAGATAATATGGAGAGCCAGGGATGGGAGCACTGCTAGTGAGTTAAAAAGGTGAAGTAAAAACCCCCCAAAATGCCACAAACATAGGTTTGAGTCCCAGATAAGATAATTTGTTTGTTATTGAGGTTTGAATGAGAGGAGATGTAAAGGAGAAAGGAAGAAACTAATATAGAGGGAGAAAAGAAAGAGAGAGAGAGAAAAAAAGAGGGAACCACTAAAAGAAGAAAAAAGAAAGGAGAGAGAGAGAGAGAGTTAAGGGTTTTGGAGTGCAACCGTCATAGAGAGAAAGGAAGAGAAGAGAAATGATAATGGGAGATGTAACACTTATGGGTAGTGTAGTTCAAGGAGAGGAGAGAGTAAGACTGGTAGAGAGTTAATCGGCCAAATTGGAGGAGGAAAAAAAAGTCTCAAGAATGAAGATAAGAGAAACAAACGAACAAATATAATAAAATGGGATAGGTTATAAAGTCTGCAGATTATTCTTGATTTTGAGAGGTTATCTTCTTGCTTTTTCTTTTCTCTCCCTCTTCCTGGTCGGTGACTCTGTACCCCGGGTTCTGCCCCTTTGGCACGCTCAGGTAGAGGTTTGCAGTTGATAAGTCTCTATGGCAATGTCATGTATTGTGCTTTATTCTCGTTGGGAGTCGAGGCTCATTAGCATTTATAGGCTCCGACAGTGAGAGAGTCCGTGTTCCTGGAGCCTTTCTCCTAGTCTTTCCTTCCTCAATTAGTAGCCTGATAGTCCAGGTATGGGGTTGCTGCTGCCTCTGCCTGGATAGTAAGAGGCTCAAATTGCTGGCAACTCCCCACTCTATTTCCACTCAGCACAGGGCTCTGGGTAAGGCTCAGTCAGTCAGAGCTGCTAGCATAATCAGGCAGGCTTTCCGCCCACTCGAAGACCTCTGGCTCTGCCACTCTATCTGGTAACACAAGCGGGCGCCCACTTTCGGGGTGCTTGGAGGAAACTCTCACTCACTGTCTGCAACCAGGATATCCGGCCAGCAGTCTCACGCTCTGAGTGAAACCCCCAACCGCAGGGAAAAGTTGCAGCGTTGGAATTGAGTCTCGCTCCGTCCCCGTGTGCGGCTTTTGCAAGGCGCTGGGGCGGCCCGAGATTCCGCTTTGGCCCACACAAAGGCCCCTGACTCTGCCCCTCTGTGCGATAACACGGGCGCGCACTGCCGAGGCACTCGGAGGAATCACTCACTCCTTATCTGCGCGCGCAAACCAGGATATGAGGCCGGCCGCGGTTCCCTCTGAGTGAAACAGCCTCCAGCACGGAAAATCTCCACCGTTGGGATTAGTTCTCACTCCCTCCCGTGCGTGGCTTTCCCAGGGCGCTGGGGCTGCCCAGAGACTCTGCCCTCAGCCCACAGAAAGGCCTCTGACCCTGCCTCTCCGTGGGGCAACACGGGCACCCACTTCCGCGGCTTAGGAAGAAATCTCTCTTCCACTAACTGCGCACCGACCAGGAGACCGGGTAAAATGGCCGCTCCGCTTGTCTTTCTTTGTTTGGGTTTGGCGCGAGTGTTAGCTTGTATTGCCCGGGTTGCCACAGGATCAGATTTTCCTCGGCTTGGATCTCTGAGCCACAGCCTGGTTCGGCCGTTTTTGCTGCGGCGGCCTGGATCTATTCACCCCCTTTGCCCGCCTCAGTTTCTATATTCACAGTTACCAGAGAAAAGCCGCCCTGTTTAGGTTAGTGAGAAAGGCGGAGCATTTCTTACTCCCTATTTCCTTCGGGGTTTGGTTATATATTTAGCCAATTTTTCACTCAATCATACCTTTGGGTGTATTGTGAAGAATCTGGAAGCTCCAAGTATAGGTTTTTCTGTTTCTGGTTGAAGATCTTGTTGAGTTTTGGGGGAGATTTTTCGGTATCGCTTCCTACTCTGCCATTACTCTGACGTCCAAACCCTCACTTTGTTAAAGATGGCGCTGCCCACGTGGAAGCCCATTGCCCAGGTGAGTGGTCCTCAACCCCTGGGCCATGGACCAGTACCGGTCCGTGGGCCATTTGGTACCAGTCCACAAAGAAAGAATAAATAACTTACATTATTTCCATTTTATTTATATTTAAGTCTGAATGATGTTTTATTTTTAAAAATGACCAGATTCCCTCTGTTACATCTGTCTAAGACTCACTCCTGATGCTTGTCTCGGCCATGTGATACGTTGCCACTAAAGTTAAACCCATAAACTAGCAAAATGAGTGAAAAACAAAATTCCATCGAAATTTTTTTTTGCGAAGTGGAAAAGGGCCAGGGAGGAGACAGAAGAAGAACCTACGACCTAGAAGAAAAAGAAGGCTTCATATAATAGACAATACCAGGAGTCCTACTTGAAGTATGGATTTATCGCAACTGGTGATTCTCACCCACCAAGGCTGCTCTGCATAATATGTGGCGACTGGCTAAGTAATGAGACAATGAAGCCTTCAAAACTCCGTCACTTGGAGACCGAGCACCTTACTTTAAATGACAAGCCTTCTGAGTACTTTGAAAGAAAAAAGCATGAACAAGAAGGACAGAAACAATTACTGGTGGCCACTACATCAATAAATGCTAGTGCACTGAGAGCTTCATGCTTGGTGGCTAATCGTATTGCTAAGGCTAAGAAGCCATTCACCATTGGTGAAGAATTGATCCTTCCAGCCACTAAAGACATTTGTCATGAACTTCTAGGAGAGGCTGTGGTTAAAAAGATAGCACAGATGCCTCTTTTGGTTACCACCATCACACGGCGCATTGAGGAAATAGCAGAGGACATTGAATTACAGTTGTTGGAAAGGGTTAATAAATCACTGTGGTACGCTCTCCAGGTTGACGAATCTACAGATATTGACAACAAGGCAATGCTACTTGTTTACATGCATTATCTTTATCAAAAAGATGTGCATGAGGATGTGTTATGTGCACTATTATTGCCAACCAAAATTACAGCCGCAGAACTATTTAAATTGCTGGATGACTATATATCAGGAAAACTGAAATGGTCTTTTTGTGTCGGCATATGCACAGATGGAGCTGCTGCCATGCCCGGAAGGATGTCTGGTTTAACTACTCGGATTAAGAAGGTTGCACCTGAATGTGAGTCTACAAATTGTGTCATTCACAGGGAAATGCTGGCTAGCCAAAATATACCACCAGAACTTAACAGCATATTGAATGATGTCATTAAAGTTATTAACCACATCAAAGCAGACACCCTTCATTCACATCTGTTCAAGCAGCTTTGTGAGAAAATGAACACGAAGCACAGACACCTTCTCTTATACACAGAAATAAGATGGTTATCCTGAGGGAGGTCCCTGGCCAGAGTGTTTGAATTACGAGAGCCGCTGCAGAGATTTCTCTCAGAAAAAAAGTCACCGCTAGCAGCACATTTCAGTGACGAGGAATGGGTCGCAAAACTCGCTTACTTGTGCGACATATTTAACCTCCTCAATGAACTCAATCAGTCACTTGAGGGGAAAATGACAACTGTCTTCAAGTTGGCAGATAAAGTAGCTGCATTTAAAGCCAAACTGGATTTGTGGGGATGACACGTGAACAGGGGTATATTTGACATGTTTCAAACATTCACGGGAATTTTGGAAGGGACTGAGCCCATCCCTTCATTGTCCCAGCTGGTGCATGATCACTTGCATTTGCTTTTAAAAGAGTTTGAATGCTACTTCTCAACCACAAAAGACCACAAATTGCCAAGGAATGGATCCGCGATCCATTTATCAACAAACCAGGTGAATCCAGCGTGTCTATGCAAGAAGAGGATCAACTACTGGAGATCGCAAATGACGGCGGCCTTAAAAATATGTTCAAGACTACAACTCTGCCGGTATTCTGGATTAAAGTCATGGCAGAATACCCTGAGATCACCACAAAAGCACTAAAAACCCTGTTGCCATTTCCGACATCCTATTTGTATGAAGAGGGATTTTCTGCAGTGACAGCAACCAAAACAAAATTACGGAATAGACTGAACATAAGCAACACACTTTGGGTGTCATTGTCTCCCATTACTCCTAGATGGGACCATCTCATTGCAGAGAAACAAGCTCAGGGCTCCCACTGATTTAGTGTTATGATTGTTGAGAGATAGGCTACTATCTCTCATTCTATATAAACATCATAATAAATAACCCTTAACTTACAGTATTCATAACAATGGTGAGTTGTATTTTTCATGCACTTTATATTTGTTTTTGTGTTGTATCTTATTTTTAAGGCATGTTTAAATGTTACCATTGCAACTGGAAAGTGTTTGGAGGCAGAGAGGATGTTACTCATGTTATATTGTTGGTGTGATGTTAAAAGAATGCTTCTAATAAAGTTGCATACGAGTACACAGTGGATTCATGTTTATTTTTATTGCCGTAGGTTCATGATTGGTAGCGAGCCTGAACCTATCATATTATATATTGATGTCAGACATGAAACATTGTCAAAATAACAAATTTAAAAACAGCCTGAATAATGAGGACATGCTCATTCCTCCTTTAACTTAGCCCAATAAATATCATAAGTTTGACAATTGTATTTAAAAATACCACAGTTTTTATGCTGGTCGCATAATTTTATTTTGTGCATTTATCCATGCCACCCTAAAGGCCGGTCCATGAAAATATTTTCTGAAGTTAAACTGGTCAGTGGCCCAAAAAAGGTTGGAGACCACTGGCCCAGGTGATTGCTTGGGATGGGTGTGATTATATTAATTTGTGTTGGGGGTGGGCTATGGGCAGGCAAGGTCCTTGTATCCTGGGGCTAGGTTTTAGGACTAAGCCTTTCCCACCCTTTTTGATGTGGAGTGGTGCACTCTCATGAGGAATTCCATCATGCCTCAGATAAGTGACTTTTTATTAGAGACCTCCCTATTTGTATATTGGATTAAAGGTTTGGATTTCTACATCCAAAGTGGGGCAGATTGGGAGCTTGCTCTCTCGGTTCCTGAGATTAGCATTAGAGCAGAGAGCAGGTAGGAGAGCATAGTAAGGCCACATGGAGGAGAGGAGAACAGCCAAGATGATGGAGTGCTGAAAGAGAAGCCAGTTTGTGCAGGGAGAAGGAAGGAGATGGGGAACAGAGGTGAATAAGTCTGATGAGCTAGAAACCTTTGATTCTAGGAAACTCAGGTAAGTCAGTAGCTTTGTGAGCACCAAATGAGTGGGTTTTGGAGCCCAATGTGTGTTTTTACTTGCCCGCCAGGTGCAAGCTAGGATTAAAGATGATGGCCTACCCAAGCAAATTGGTGATTTGGCTCCTCCGATTTTGCCAATTGGATTAAAAAAAAATAGGTCAGGAACGCCCTGAAATGGAACTAACAACACATGAGCATAAGTTTAAAGGACTTTTAGATACTGGAGCTGATGTATCTGTTATTGCTAAGCTACATTGGCCTCCTTTCTGGCCCACTCATGCAGCAGCCACAGAATTACAAGGTATAGGGCAGAGTAAATCCCCTCAACAAAGTTCTAGTTTTCTACACTGGTAAGATTAAGAAGGTCATTCTGGATTTTTTAAGCCTTATGTGCTCCCTGGATGGCCAATTAATTTGTGAGGTAGAGATGTTTTGAAAAATATGGGAGTGTTGCTTGTCAGCCCTAATGGTTTAGTCAGTACTCAGATGCTTGATCGGGGATTTTTTCCCACCAAGGGACTAGGGAAAGAACAGCAAGGAATTCTCACCCCCATAGAAGTGGCACCAATACCAGAAGGTGTGGATTAGGATATCAAAATTTAGCATAGGGGCCTTGGTAGCTCCTGCTACCTCAATAATGCATTGTGCAGACCCAATTACTTGGAAATCAGATTATCCTGTATGGGTAGACCAATGGCCCCTTTCTCAGGAGCAACTTAGGGCAGCTGCTCAATTGGTACAAGAGCAGCTACAGCTTGGGCACATTGAACCATCTAATAGCCCATGGAATACACTTCCATATTTTGATCTTGTTGCCTCCTAGATTATCAAGGGGCATAGGCGACCCTTACAGCTTATAGGTTTTGAGCCTCAAAATTATTGTTGTTCCTTTTTCAAAGGATCAACAACAATGGCTCTGGGAAACTTCTACTAAATGGCAAATCGCTGTTACAAATCAATGGACAACTTTATACTGAATCTGTCAACTTAAAATCAGCTCAAAGTCTAGAAGTATATGCCATTATTATGGCTTTTCAGCATTTGCCATATTCCCCTTTTAATCTATATACAGATAGCAAATATTTACTTATGGTGTTTACACTATAAAGACTGCTGTTTTAGGGACAAATGCTGATGAACTATTTAAGCAGTTCCTCCTTCTTCAAAGACTTGTATGTCAACATAGAGCTCCATGTTTTATAGGACATACTTGAGCTCACTCTATGCTCCCTGGAGCTTTAGCACAAGGAAATGTCCTTTTTTTTTTTTTTTTCTGAAGTTGGAAATGGGGAGGCAGTCAGACAGACTCCCGCATGCACCTGACTGGGATCCACCTGGCACGCCTACCAGGGGGGAATTGCTCTGTTGCAACCAGAGCCATTCTAGCACCTGAGGCAGAGGCCACTGGGCCATCCTTAACCCCCCGGGGTGGCTTTGCTCCGGTGGAGCTTTGGCTGCAGGAGGGGAAGAGAGAGACAGAGAGGAAGAAGAGGGGAAGGGGTGGAGAGGCAGGTGGGCGCTTCTTCTTTGATTTCCCGGAATCAAACCCGGAAATCCTGCACACCAGGCCAACGCTCTACCACTGAGCCAACCGGCCAGGGCCTAGGAATGCCCTTGTTGATCAAGCTACCCAAAAGAAAATTATTTGGAGCTACCATGACAGATCAAGCAATTCAGTCTCATACTATTCATCACCAGAACACTGCAGCCCTGTGTAAACAGTTTCAACTTTCTTGGGAAGCAGCACGGAAGATTGGGAAATCCTGTACAAAGGGTCCTATAATCTGCCCCTTCATTTGGAGTTATCCCTCAAGGACCCCTACCAGGACAACTTTGGCAAATGGATGTTACTCATATACCTTCATTTGACAAACAGTCCTATGTCCACGTTACAGTGGATACATATTCTGGATTTATAGTAACCTCTGTCAAAACAGGAGAGGCTGCTAAGCATGTTACAGCTCATTGTCTGTATGCATTGTTCTATTATTGGATTTCCTAAACTGGTTAAACTGAAAATGCTCCTGCATATGGAGCAAAAGCATTTATTGTATTTTGTCATTCTTACAATCTTTAAAGTTAAGGTATTATTAAAGTGTACCCAGCAAATATTTTAAGGTCAATTTAAAAAAATTTAAAAGGGGGTAGTCATATCCTGGAACTCCTAACGGGTCTACCATAGCATGCTTTTACTTAAAAAATTTTTTTAAATTTCTTTTGAATGCTGATGAACAAGAGATGCCAAATCTTTTTTGCCTGCAAACTACTACCTTCTTTATTTGATCCAGCTAATAACACTGTTTTGTCTTTATCCAAATAGCTCCAGATATATGGAAAATATTTATATAGGTGGATGGGGATCCTCAAACCCCTCAGCGAGATCTTCTGAGCATGGCTTTTAATATACCTAGAGGCAGAAAAAGCCCAATAGAGATCAGGGGAAGTACCAGCTTTTAGGATACGCCCTTAAAGGCTCCAACGCCCCAAAGGGCGTTGATGCCATCTGGGTCCTGCTTCAATAGTGGAAAGGAAAGGTCATTGAGCTAAAGCCTGCTAGACTTACATGCCTCTGCTGTGAGGAAACGGGGACACTGGAAGGTAGGCTTCCCCCTTGCTCCACTAAGGGAGAGTTCAGTCTCTTCCAGCCCTGCTCCAGCCACCTATGACCTAACCTTGCCCAGAATGCTGGGGTTTGCCACTGAAGGCTGAAGGTGCTTAGGGCCATCAGCCCCATCTATAACACTGTGGACGAGCCTAGGGTATTTCTTCCAAGAAGCAGGTAAACTATCTCATTTGCACAAGGGCCACTTAACTATGTCTTGCCTGAATAGTCAGGTTTTTTATTCTTCCCTCGAAGATCTCTGTTGTGGGTGTTGATAGTTCTATTTTCTGCTGCTTTGTTTAATATATAGTGTTTCCTTTATTCCTTTTACCTCAATGCCGCACTCATATTTCAGGCTGGGACGTACTCCTAATTTAGACCTCTCTTTCCCCCTCTTGCCAACTTCTATTATGAATCTATCTTTGCCACCTAGCTTAGTGCATCCCAAGGTTCTCTTTACCATGCCACAGTCACAGAGCCCCAGAGAAAAGCAAACTGGTCTCATCTCTCCATCTCTCCAGGCAGAGGAGAACAGAAGCTCCATATCCACACATGCTGCAGATTGCTTTTCCAGTCTACCTGAATCATTACCAGCTAGAAGCAGTGGTCACTGGGACTTGGAGGTGAGCTGCAAAGTATAGAATTGTGACAACAATTCCAGTGCCATGCGGACTTTTCCTGGATATGAACTTGTCCTGGACTCCTCCTCCTTGTGACAGCTCCAAACAGACTGAACTGGGGTTGGGTTGCATTTTCCATGGATTTGGCATGGTGTTGGGGCCAACTTGGACTTGGTGAACATGTTAAGGACACTACTCTTTTATGGTTTCTTGCTGTATTGGCCAAGAGTTTGCTTAAAGGCTTTAATCACTGTAAAAAAAAGAAAAAGAAGAAGACTAGATAAAGAATATGTGGCACATATACACCATGGTATACTATTCAGCTATAAGAAATGATGACATTGGATCACTTACAACAAAATGGTGGGATCTTGATAACATTATACGGAGTGAAATAAGTAAATCAGAAAAAAACAAGAACTGCAGGATTTCATACATTGGTGGGACATAAAAACGAGACTAAGAGACATGGACAAGAGTGTGGTGGTTATGGGGGGCACGGGGAGGGAAGGAGGGAGAGGGGGAGAGGGAGGGGGAGGGGTACATGGAAAACTGGATAGAAGGTGACGGAGGACAATTTCTCTTTGGGTGATGGGTATGCAACAAAATTGAATGACAAGATAACGTGGACATGTTTTCTTTGAATATATGTACCCTGATTTATTGATGTCACCCCATTAAAATTAATAAAAATTTATTAAAAAAAAAATTGATGGCCTACCAGTTCTTGGCTCCATTGTTTCATTACCATCTGTCCGAATCCAATAGGAACCTGCATGGGCCAGGCAGCTGTGATGGTGGCCATGGATACTGGCCTTACATGAGACACCAATAAACAGAATGACCCACCATCCTCCGAATCTGCCAATTCTTTATCATCTGCCTGAATCCAATGGGAACCTGCATGTGAATGACCACGATGGTGGCTCCTGGCCTTACAACTGGCATAGTCAGCAGGATGGTATGTCCCAAATATCCACTCTGGCCAAGTGGGGTGCCTACCTGCCACAACAACAATGCGGTACTCTTAGCATCAGCTCGTTGAGGGTAGAACTGCAGGAAGTCTTGGGTCCAGTCATCTATGCGACCTTAGAGTAGGTGCAGCTGGGGCTCAGGAGGCAGAACCTGAAGTCAGTCCCTACCAGGAGGGGTGGGTGCCCATCCCCGAGGATGCCTGGTATACTGGTGGTTCCAGCAAGGGCCAACTTGCCAAATGGACAACTATAGACTTCCATTTGGCCACTGAGACTATTTTGATGGACATGGGTATAGGCCAAAGCAGCCAATGGGCAGAATTAAGAGCTGTTTGGCTAGTTGCCCATAATGAACCTTTACCTCTGGTGATCTGTACTGACAGCTGGGCTGTCTATCATGGACTGACCCTTTGGATTGCTACTTGGCACATTAACCAGTGGATGGTAATGCACCATCCACTATGGGATCAGGCCATGTGGCAGGACTTATGGAAAATAGGACACTAGAAGCAGGTGACAGTATATCATGTCACAGGGCATGCCTCTCTAGCCCATCCTGGGAATGATGAGGCAGATACGTTGGCAAGGGTGCAATGGTTGGAGACTGCACGTGCAGGTGAAGTGGTGCAGTGGCTCCACCAGTGCCTGCTCCATGCAGGACAGAAAACTATGTGGGCTACGGTTAAGGAGGAGAACTTGCCTGTGTCCTATGCAGAGGTACTTGCAGCCTGTGAGCAATGTAAAGTATGTTCCAAGGAACACCCTCAGAGACCACTGGCGTCACCTGGACAGATCTAGAGGTATCATGTTCCACTGACACGATGGCAGACAGACATCATTAGACCCTTACCAAAGTCAGAAGGGCACCAGTATGCAGTCACTTGTGTAGAGACTGCCACTGGTCTGCTTGCTGCTTGCCGCACCTATAACCCTGACCAGAGGGCAGTCATACAGGCTCTGGATCACCTGAGTGCTGCATATGGGCTACCACTGGTCCTTGAAAGTGACAATGATACCCACTTTACTGGTTCAATGGTGAGGCAATGGGCTCAAGAGCTGGGGGTGGACTGGAAGTACCATGTTCCCTACTACCCCCAGACTGCTGGTATCATTGAGCAATATAATGGACTCTTAAAGCAGGGACTGCAACAGGAGGGGGGCACCATCTCCCTAACTGGATGGACACCCCGCTTATGGACTGTACTCCAGATTTTGAATGAGCGACCTCGACGGGGGAGCCCAGCTCCAGTAGAGGCCCTCCTGCATCGGGCAGCTGCCCCCATTCAGTTGCAGATATGCACCAAGGACATTTTATTCAAGCCAGGTTTTGGACAGCAGGGCAACGTGCTCTTGCTTGCCCCAACAGCCCTTCTTAAAGGCCAATGGCTTTGATGGTCTTGGCCCTAGGCCCTCATCTGAGATGGGTGGCCTTGTTGGCACCATGGGGAAAGGGGCTAGAGGTGGACCTCCAGTTAACTCCTTGGGCATCCAGCACCTGGCCACCTCAGATAGAAGAATATTATCCCTTGAGTGCTCAGGGGGATAGCATTATGAAGGGCACCTTTGTAATTTCTTTATGGCCAATAATAAGTGCTCCTATTTTGCTACACATAGAACCAGCAGGTGCTGGTGTATTGGCCAATAAGGTTTGGTATACCCGCTCAGGGCAGCCTCTGGTACTGGCTACAGTGCTGTCTGCAGACAAAACTCTGGCCTGTATTCTTCCAGAGGAAAAAGATTTGCCTCTCTTGGTGCCACTGACAGCTCTCTCATTTTGCCCATAACTTTTGATTTGTTAATCCTATTGTTGTAGTTGGTACTGTTATGCAATGTATCCCACTCCTTGCACAGTGACCATCATGGAAGATACCTGTGATTTAGATTGTGAAGTGAGCAAAAGGGTTGGAATGTTGGTCAAATAAGTTTATAAATATGATATATATGTTTGCTCGCTTATACTTTGTATTGGGTGTGGGGGACAGGATATAAGCAGGTTGGGTTGTTATAGCCTAAGGCTTAGTTTTAAGACTAAGCTTTTCCCCACACCATGGACTGATTGTATGATGTGGGGTGGTGCACTCTCATGAGGAATCCCATTATGCCTCAGATAAGTGACTTTGTATCAGAGACTTCCTTGTTTATATATTGGATTAAAGGTTTTGATTTCTATACTATAAAGTGGGGCAGACCAGGAGCTTGCTCGCTCTTGGTTTCTGCTATCACCATTGCAGGGACCTCCCTGATCCCTTGCCCTTCATGGGAAAAGCGGATTTTCTGCTTTTCCCTTGTATTCTTTTATGACTTGCCTGTCTTGGTGAGACACCAATAAACAGAATGGCCCACCATCCTTCGACTCTGCCATTTCTTTACCGTCTGCCTGAATTTAATTGGAACCTGCATGTGATAGGCCATAATGGTGGCTCCTGGCCTTACAGGAGTGGTGAAGGGTCATGGTCTCTCTAAGGATTACTCTCAGTGGACAGTAGAGAGGTGCAGTGATAGCTTCCTGCCAGTTAGGGGTATATTTACAGTGGTCCAGATTTTTCTGTTTCGTGAGGGCAGGTTTCAGGGTTGGTGTGTAGGGTTACGTAGATTTTTCCAATTTTCTGATTGGCAAAGGCCTGCATGCAGTTCTATAAGAAACTAGTGAACAGACATAAGTGGCAGGGTCCAAAAGCTAGAATAATAAATAAAAAAATGAGTAGACCAATGAAAGGCAATAGCCAATACATTCAGTTTGTGTGAAACCACTGATTCCATGACTTGCTTTGTTTTTTAAGGATTCATTGAGCTTCAGAGAGAGAGAGTGGAAATAAGACAGGGAAGTGGCCAGTCCCCTTGCTCCTAAACCTACTCCTGTAGAGATTCCTAAAGCAACAAGAAGAGGGATTACCTGTACAGCTCATTTGGTCCTTATATTGACGGGTACTGTATTAGGAATTGGAAGAGGCTCTAGGGGTGGCATTAGGTTGATATTTTGGGTGAGATAGACTAGGGTACAGGTTTCTGTTCAATTAGTAGGGAGACACATATAGGTGTTGGTACCATACAAGTAAAAAGCCCCTGATGGGGTGAGGCAGGTTGAGAGGTTAATAGAGAATAGATGAACAAAAGGTTGTTGTCATTTCTCTGTTTCTTAGCTCCAGACGGTCAGGGTGGAGGAAAGAGCTGCCCCAATAAGTGGAAAGATATAAGTAGAGGATTGTTTTGAGTATTTTAAGGTAGTCAAAGCTGTTGAGGAAAGCCAGGGATAGAGTTGGTTCATGGGATAGGAGTATTTATGATATTGAGCCGTAAGGGTAGGGGGTCCTATTAATCAAATGGGATTAGAAAATAATCCATTTGCTTCTGGAGAGACTTGGTAGTTAACTCAATGATTCTGATGGTCTTTGGGGAATTGGATAGTTATTATGGTGTTGCAAAGGTTAGAAGGGAGGTGACCTACTGGGACAGTACCTTGAGTAGTAAAGCATAAAGGGGCAGGTAAAAGCAGGGGGGTATTCAGGGTGACTGGTGCCCAAGCAAGGGGAATTTGGGGTTTTAATTTTTTGAGTTGAGAATAATAGGTTTGATATAGTTTATTTGCTTGGTTGGTGGCTGAAGTGGGGTAATTCCCTATAGGACTGTCTGCTCTATGTGAGAACTGTCCATAGAATGTGGGTGGTGTTGTTTGGGAAAGGGAGGGCAGAGTAGGCTGAGGAGGACATAGACATACACATCCAGCAATTAACTGCATAGGAAGAATTAGCTGTAATTAAAAATCTTTGAGTGAGGTTAAGAGAGTGTTCTATTCATGTGGCCTCTAGGAGAGAGGAGATGGGGGCGGCATATGTAGCACCCAGTAAGAGAGAAGGTAGAACTGGTGTTAGGAGATCAAGAACTGTTAGGCTTAGGGGTGATTAAGAGGAAGAGAAGAAATTGAAAAGCTGCTGTTTCTTTTGGAGGAAATTCAAGGAGAGAACCTTGCCAGGCCAAGTCCTGCATCCAATTGAGCAGTCCATCAATTTCACTGGAGTGAAGCCTAAACCAGGAGAGGTCTTTGGAGGCTTGAAGAAGGAAGTAGAAGAATCTGGCAAGGTGGTAATTGGCAGTTGCCTGTTGTGAGAGCCTGCTGGGCTGGGCAGTATGGCAGGATATGGCCTGTTGGAAGAGCATTATGAGATGGACTGGTCTGGTTCTTCTTGGATAGGGGAACATGTGGAGATTTTGAGTGACAGAGGACCTGTGGGGGTGGAGATGTAGGTTTTAGGGGTATTGATGGTATAAGGCTTAATGTGGGAGAGGTGAGTCCAGTGTGCGTCTCCTTCCACTTTGATGGCGGTAGGGGTGGACAGGATGGATAACAGTATGGGGCCCTGTTCAGGTAGGCTGGAGAGGGGATTTCCCCCATGTCCTCTTGTAGACCTGGTCCCCAGAGAGGATTGATAGGTGTGAGTCTGTGGTTGGAAAGGGCTGTGGAAGGAGTTTGTCAAGCTGGAAATAGTAGGTTTAGTATAGCTTGTTTGCTCAGTTTGCAGCTGAGGTGGGGTAATCTCCTATGAGAGTGCTGGTTCTCTCAAAGAAGGTGGCCCCTTTCTGAATCTTGTACATAAGAGTAGTGTGAAGGATATGAGTATTATTAAGAGGAATAGGGAGATCTGAGTAAGCTGAAGATGACATTGACAAACATATTCAGCAGTAGGCTGTATAGGAGGTATTAGTCTTGATTACGAGATTTTAAATAAGATTAAGAGAGCTTTCTAGATGAGAGGATTCCAAGAGGGAGGCTATGGGGGCAAAATATGCCTTTAAAGGTAAAGAGATAAGAAAGAATAGAGCAAGCTAGAATCTCCATTCTGTCTGTTGGCAGAAGGTAATCATAGTTACTCACAGCTCAGGCTGTTCTTTTTCTTCTTTGGGATTTTAATTAGTTTGACCTTCGTGGGCCTATAAAACCAGAAACCACGGCCAGGGCCACTATCACAGCAGCCTGGCCCATGCAGGTTCGCATTGGATTCGGACAGTCGGTAAAGAAACAATGGAGCCAAAAACTGATAGGCCATTTTCTTTAATTCTAGCTTGCACCCCGCGGGCAAGTAAAAATACACACTGGGCTCCAAATCCCACTCGCATTCAGTGCTCACAAAGCTACTGACTTATCCGAGTTTCCTAGAATCAAAGGTTTCTAGCTCACCAGCCTTATTCTCCTCAGTTCCCCATCTCCTTCCTTATCCCAGATACAAACTCTACACAAACTGGCATCTCACTCAGCACTCCACCCTCTTGGCTGCTTCTCCTGGCCTACTCCACGTGGCCTCCTTCTGCTCTCTGCTCTGATCTCTCTGCTCTCTTCATGCTAATCATCCCAGGAACCAAGAGCGCAAGCTCCCTCTCTGTCCCCATTTTATAGTGTAGAAATCCAAACCCTTAATCCAATATACAAAATAGGGAAGTCTCTAATATAAAGTCACTTCTCTGAGGCATGATTGGATTGTACCGCCCCACATCAAAATGGGTGGGAAAGGCCTAATCCCAAAACCAAGCCCCAGGCTACAAGGATTCTACCTGCCCACAAAGACACACATTAATATCACCTGGGCGATGGCCACCTCGTGGGCAGTGCAGTCTTTAACAAAGTGAGCATAATATATTGTTTCTGCCCAACAGGGCCCTAAGGGGAAGAAGGCATATCTGGGTGATGATTCAGGTTGACTGGAAGGGTCATCCATAGGCATGTGTGGAGATAGAGTTTCCGTTTTCTTTAACCTGGAAACATGAAACTAAGGGGACTTTTCCTGGAATTTTGAAGCCATGGGGGTGGTGAGGAGAACCTTGGGATTCACTATGCTGGGTGGTAGAGGTAAATTTATAAGAGAATTGGGCAAATCTGGCTGGCCAAGAAGCAATAAGAGGGCTGACTCTGAGGACAGGAAGTGAAAAAAGAGAGAAGTTATAAATTTGGAGAGTGGGTTCCAGCCTACAATAGGCATGGGGCATTGAGACAAGAGGAATAAAGGAGACACTATACATTAAATAAAGCAACAAAAATCATACTGTCAATATCCACAGTAGAGATCTTTGAGGGATGAATAAAACTCAGATATTCAGGCAAGGCATAGTAAATGGCCCATATGTTTACAAGAAATGAGATCAGTTTACCTGCTATTTGGAAAAAATATCTTAGGCTCATAAACAGTGTCATGAGATGGGGCCAACAGCCCTGGGCACCTTCAGTTATCAGTGTCAAGTGCCATCAGGCTTGGCAAGGTTAGGTCACAGGTGGCTGGGTAGGGCTAGAAGAGACTGAACCCTCCCTTAGAGGAGGAAGGGGGCAGTCTACCTTTCAGTTTTCCTTTTTCCCACAGTGAGGACAAGGCCTTGGTGGGGGCTGAGGAGCTGAACAGGCTTTTGCCCAATGACTTTCATTTCTACACTTGAAGCAGGACCCTGGTGGAATTTTACGAGTCCCCTTAGGGGTGTTGGAGACTTTAAGGGCAGCCACCAAGAGCTGGTATTTTGCCTGATCTCTTTTAGGCTGTCTGCCTTCTCCTGTTCCTCTTGGTTATTATAGACCTTAAAAGCCATGCTCTGGAGATCTCATTGAGGGGCTTGAGGGCCCTTTTCTATCTATATAAACTTTTGGAAAAAGACAAAAACAGTGTTATTGGCTGGATCAAATCAAGAAAAACAGGTGTTTTTTTTTAGTGTCTCCTTTAGGATTCCAGAGTCTCTTCCCTGCTGGATAATCTAGTACATTAGCATTCAAAAGAAATTTTAAACAAAAGCATGATAAAATAGATTTGCAGGAGTTCCAGGATATGACTCCTTCTCTTATATTACTTAGCATTGAATAATGTTGTTTCAGAATGATAATAAACTAAATATTACAGAAAAAGACATTATTAACAATTATTGCATATTTTCAAACCAAGATTTTAACATCACAGGACTATGAAATAGCAGATAAAAAGGTGAGTTAACAAAAAGGCCTTTGAAATAACACATACATTTTTTTTTTGTTTCTTTTTTCTTTCTGAAGCTGGAAACAGGGAGAGACAGTCAGACAGACTCCCGCATGCGCCCGAACCGGGATCCACCCGGCACGCCCACCATGGGGCTACGCTCTGCCCACCAGGGGGCGGTGCTCTGCCCATCCTGGGGGTCGCCATGTTGCGACCAGAGCCACTCTAGCGCCTGAGGCAGAGGCTACAGAGCCATCCCCAGTGCCCGGGCCATCTTTGCTCCAATGGAGCCTTGGCTGCAGGAGGGGAAGAGAGAGACAGAGAGGAAGGCGCGGCGGAGGGGTGGCGAAGCAAATGGGCGCTTCTCCTGTGTGCCCTGGCCAGGAATCGAACCCGGGTCCTCCGCACGCTAGGCCGATGCTCTACCGCTGAGCCAACTGTCCAGGGCCAACACATACATTTTTTTTTTTTATTTTTCTGAAGCTGGAAACAGGGAGAGACAGTCAGACAGACTCCCGCATGCGCCCGACCGGGATCCACCCAGCACGCCCACCATGGGGCGACACTCTGCCCACCAGGGGGCGATGCTCTGCCCATCCTGGGCGTCGCCATGTTGCGACCAGAGCCACTCCAGAGCCTGAGGCAGAGGCCACAGAGCCATCCCCAGCGCCCGGGCCATCCCTGCTCCAATGGAGCCTTGGCTGCGGGAGGGGAAGAGAGAGACAGAGAGGAAAGCATGGCGGAGGGGTGGAGAAGCAAATGGGCACTTCTCCTGTGTGCCCTGGCCGGGAATCGAACCCGGGTCCTCCGCACGCTAGGCCGACGCTCTACCGCTGAGCCAACCGGCCAGGGCCCACATACATTTTTAACATGGCACCCAAACCACTTACTTGTTAGCCTTTTCCCCAGAGGCTGGAGACACACTTCAAACTACCCAGAGAAAAGGCAGGAATTAGCACACTAATAAAAGTAAAAAACATAAGATAGACAATAATTAGCACCCAGAATAAAGGGTGTTTGACTACAGAGGACACAAGAAGTAGGAACTAATAGAAGAGGATAATTTCTTCAGGGATTATCCTGAAGCTAGGGATCTTAGATTCAAGAGATTTTATATTTTTCAGGCTTGTTTTATAAATTTTCTTTACTTTTTCCCAGAAATTTCTAATTTTGCATGCAAAAATTCAATTCAGGACTTAGAAACACAGTTACACATTAAACAAAGACTTCACATATACAAATTATAAATTAAGAAATTTAAATAAGCGTGGTTTACTTATTTCAATTAAAATTATACTAGAGATATTTTCTGACAAACAAAGAGACAAAACAGATTACTTACACAGCTCAATAGACAACTCTGCCTTTTTAAACTTCTCGAGATGGCAGGGAGTCGTCAGCATAGAGAGGAGGAAGAGAGGAAGTAGACGGATAGACAGTGTGAACAGCTGGATGGAAAGAAGGAGGTTCAGAATCTGCAGGAGGAGAAGGATGTTGAGGTGCTGGTGGTGGTGCCACATGGTCAAAGGAGTCAAAAAGATCAGAGTTTAGAGGAAAGTTCGAGGAGGATGGGGGAGAAGGGGTTTTTGCTAAAAGTATTTGGTAGGTCTAGCAAGAGGAACAGAGGGAGAGTAGAGATTAGAGAAAGAAGAAAGCCTGTACATAGGGAATTTCTGAGGCCTACCCAGTTCGGTGGCAGAAATTGTCTAGGTCCCGAAGGATGTTTATGTCAAATGTGCCGTTTTCTGGTCAATGGGAGTCATTGTCAAGCTTGTATTGGGGCCAGGCTGTATTGCCGAGGAAGATGAGCTTTTTTGGCTTGAGGTCTGAGAGATCAAGTTTGACTAGATTTTTAAGAGAGAGCCTGGGGGTATAGCCTCTGAGGGTCATGAGGGTCTCAGCCCATGATGGGCTGAGAATAACGAGGGAGAAGAGCATCCTCACACTCCCTCAATTATTCCTGGAAAATGAATAGAATGTGAGGTGACCAGTCATCTATGGAGATCTCAGTCCTAATGAGAATGAGAGCAACCTGACTAGGCACCTAGATTTTTGAGAAAATGAGAAATGGGACAATCCTCCTGAAGCACGATACTGGGCCAGGGATGGATGGGATGGATGGGAGGCACAAGGTCCTACCGGGCATAGGAAGACCTCAAAGAAATTTCCTACCTCTGGTCTGTAGGGGTTCGGGACAGGGTCAGACTGCCGGCCAATCAACCTACAATTACACGTCTAAACAGAATCAGGAAGTAAGCCCGGGATGAGCTGTCATTGCCCATTGCTTCCCTGGTTGTAAGTTTGGACAAAGAGGGATAGTCCAGGCAGTTAGTACCCTGTCCCAGGTTTTGGCACCAAATGATAGAATCAATCGGAGTATGAAAGACCAGTGTAACAGGCTTTAATGAAAGAAAACCTGCCGGGCTGTCTCATAAGGGAAAGCAGTCCATGCTCAGACTTAGGCCACATGTTAAGGGTCAGGTTTAGGGAAGTAGGAAGGGTATCAGGACATTTGCTGATTGGCTGCCACTATCACTGGGCACAGGGATGCTTTTCCACTAATTACGAATGTTGGTGCATTTTCAATCATCAGCAGTTTCAACCGTCCATGACTTGATCAGACATTCCTTTATGGTTGCTCACCTGCAAGCCCTGAAATGAAACTTGTGCCAGCAGGTTAAAGACATGAAACCTAAGAGGAAATAAGCTGTAAAAAAAAAAAAGACAAAGAAAGGATGATGTTCTGGAGAGAAAATGAATGAATGAATAGAAAACTAAAATCAGAAGAGCAGAAGTTAGGAAGTGTTCCTTTCTCTTCTAATTTTGGAAAATATTAAGAAATATTGATCCTGACCAGGCGGTGGCACAATGGATAGAGCATTGGACTGGGATGCGAAGGACCCAGGTTCAAGACCCTGAGGTCACCAGCTTGAGCATGGGCTTATCTGACTTGAGCAAAAAGCTCACCAGCTTGGACCCAAGGTCGCTGGCTCGAGCAAGGGGTTACTCAGTCTGCTGAAGGCCCATGGTCAAGGCACATATGAGAAAGCAATCAATGAACAACTAAGGTGTCGCAATGAAAAACTGATGATTGATGCTTCTCATCTCTCTCCATTCCTGTCTGTCTGTCCCTAGCTATCCCTCTCTCTGACTCTCTCTCTGTCCCTGTAAAAGAAAAAATATATTGGTATTAATTTTTCTTTAAAAGTTTGGTAAAATTCACTCACTTATAAAATCATCTGTTCCTGAGTTTCTTTTGTTGAAAGTTTTTGATTAATAATTAGATCTATATAATTATAGGTTTATTCAAATTATCTATGTCTTCTTGAGTTTGTTTCCCACCCATTTTCCCAAGCCCCATCCCCTCTGACAGCTGTCAATCTGCTCTCCATATATATGAGTCTGCTTCTATTTTATTTGTTTTTGTTCATTAGATTCTACATATAAGTGAAATCATATGGTACTCATCTTTCTCTGATGGGCTCATCTCAATTAGCATAATAAACTCCAAGTCCATCTATGCTGTCACAAAGGATAAGATTATCTTTTATTTTATGGCTGAGTAGGATTCTATTGTGTAAATGTACCATGGCTTTTTTATCCAATCATCTACTGATGGGTTCTTGGCTGTTTCCAAATCTTAGCTATTGTAAATAACACTGCAATGAAAATAAGGGGTACATGTATTCTTTTGAATCAATGTTTCAAGTTTCTTCAGATATATTCCCAAAAGTGGAATTCCTGGGTCATAAGGCAGTTCTATATTTAGTTGGTTTTTTTTTGTTTGTTTGTTTTTTGTTTTGTTTTTTTTTTTTAAAGGAGATATTTCCTTTTTAAAAAAATTTTTTTTTTATTTTTCTGAAGCTGGAAATGGGGAAGCAGTCAAACAGACTCCCGCATGTGCCTGACCGGGATCCACCCGGCACACCCACGAGGGGGCGATGCTCTGCCCATCAGGGGTTTTGCTCTGTCGCAACCAGAGCCACTCTAGCGCCTGGGGCAGAGGCCAAGGAGCCATCCGCAGCGCCTGGGCCATCTTTTTGCTCCAATGGAGCCTCGGCTGCGGGAGGGGAAGAGAGAGACAGAGAGGAAGGAGAGGGAGAGGGGTGGAGAAGCAGATGGGCACTTCTCCTATGTGCCCTGGCCGGGAATTGAACCTGGGACTCCTGCACGCCAGGCCGATGCTCTACCACTGAGCCAACCGGCCAGGGCCTATATTTGGTTTTTGACATAACTCTATACAGTTTCTTAGAATGGGTTCACCAGTCTGCATTCCCACCAACAGTGCACAAAGGTTCCTTTTTCTCCACATCCTTACCAACAGTTGTTGTTTTTAGATTTATTAATGATAGTGATTCTGACAGGTATGAGATAATATCTCATTGTAGCTTTAATTTTTATTCCTCTGATGATTAGTGACATTGAGCATCTTTTCATATGTCTATTGGCCATCTGGAGAAGTGTTCATCATCAAAGACTTCATTCTGCCTTTTGTAAAAAGGACTTATCTGTGTGTCCTCCTGTTAAGGAACATGCTAAGTACTACTTCTTGAATGATGCACTATACAACAGGGATAATTTGAGCAGATGGGAGAAACTCCATAAACCCAAATCATTTGACAGAAAGAGGAATTTGGAGCTAGAGGTGAGCATTAGAACTCGTATCTCTCTGCTTCCTCTTGAAAACTTTCAATCAGCACATGTCACAGTATGTATGTTCATCCCAATTTTTCTCAGTTCATCACATTTTTTTTTTAGAGAGAGAAAGAGAGAGAGAGAGACAGCAACATTGAACTGCTCCTGTATGTGCCTTGACCGAGAGTGGAACCAGCAACCTCCACACTCCAGGACAATGGTCCAAAAAATGGAGCTATTTGTCCGGGGCTCAGTTCATCACACTTTTTATACATAAAATACCACTCCTTTTATTTTATTTTATTTTTTTAATTTTGCTTATTCCCAGTTAGAGCTTAGTACTATTGTACTTTCCCACAAAATATTTTCTGCTAGTCATTGTAGGATGCTGGTATTAAAGTTATGCTCCACTTGTTAATACCTTTTTGTGTCCAAAATATTGGAGAGTTCTATCCCACAGTGGCTAATATTGGCCAGGCCACCTGACTGCCTGGCCAAAAGGATAGCAGCAGACTGGATACAAGTAGCAATTTGTACATTGCACGTGCCCAGGGGGGTGTTCTTTTGCTGCTTCTGAAAATTTTCTACTTTTCTGTGAACAAGCCCAGGTTTGCCTGCTGGAAGATTAGAGATGGGGAGGAAGGCCCAGTTAGACCACCCTGTCTCAGTGGTGGTCTAGCCAGCCCCAGGCAACCTACCAGCTGACTCTAAAATGAGAGTGAGCCCAGTTGACACATGTTCAGACAAGCCCAAGAGCTGCTCAGTTGAGTAAACTTAGATGTAAAATATGTAAAAATAAGTGCTAAAAATGGTTATTGTTTTAAGTCATTAAATTTTGGGGATGATTAGCTACACAGCAAAAACAAACTGATAAAGCCCCATTAAGAACTAATTATTCTTTCATTTGAATTTCATTGAGCATAATAATTCAGACTTATATATAAATTTTGTACCCTTTCAGCTCTTTCTTTAGTTCGTTGCCCATTATAATCATACTCAACATTATTATACATTTACTTCATGTCAAGCACTTCATAATGGCTTTGTATGCAAATGGATACTCTGAAACATCCAACAATGTAGATGCTATTATCTTCATTGTGCAGATGAGAGCACTAAGAGGTCTCGAGAAGAGAAATACCTGCCAACCTCACAAACCCAGTGACGGGCAGTGTGGGCGTTGGAATCAAGTTATTCAACTTCAAAGCATATGCTGTTAATTCTTATAGTGGACTACTTTGCTGCACATATCAGTGTTGCATGAGTATTTATCTATGATAAATAACTGTGATTCAGTTGACTATGTTCTAACAGTCTTCATTTTACAGAAGGTGTTAGTTACCTATGTGGAAGGCATGTAACATTGTCCAGAAGCCAGTTAGTCTGGCAGCTACTAGGCTGAGTCACAGCTTGGTTCATTTCATGTTAGTGCCTCAGGACTGCAGCTGAAACCAAATGGCAGGTTTTAAGGGGTGTAAACCATTGTGTGGAAAAGAAAATACACAACACTGGAGGCTCTGGAAATTTGTCTCCTTGAGAATCTTTCCTCCTGGTTTTCTCCTGAGGAGGATATCTTCAGTTCCCTTGTTGCACAGCTCACCATCTGGAGGACTGGTTGTGTCATTCCCTTCTGGTTGTTGCTTCTCTCAAGCTTTTATCATCTCTGTCCCCTGTAAAGCACCGGGCACCTGAGGACTGCTTTGTACCAGATTGTATGTAAATATCAAGACCTCAAGAACTCAAGATATAGGTGGGGAGAGATAGCTTTGATTATAGGGAAGGATCTGTGATCTGATAATAGGTCCAAAACCCAGCCTGATGACCTTGGGTGAATCATTTAGGGCAGTGGTCCTCAACCTTTTTTGGGCCACGGACTGGTTTAATGTCAGAAAATATTTTCACGGACTGGCCTTTAGGGTGGGACAGATAAATATATCACATGACTGAGACAAGCATCAAGAGTGAATCTTAGATGGATGTAACAGAGGGAATCTGGTCATTTTTTAAAAATGAAACATTGTTCAGACTTAAATATAAATAAAATGGAAGTAATGTAAGTTATTTATTCTTTCTCTGTGAACCAGTACCAAATGGCCCACGGACCAGTACCGGTCTGTGGCCCGGGGGTTGGGGACCACTGATTTAGGATGTCTTTAACCAGCAAACTTTGCTAGCATACAGTCTCTGAGTGTTGGCTATTCAGATTTTATCAAAGTCTAGGGAAGGGAAATAATTCTTAAAAAATAAATAATTTGTGGCCTGACTAGGCGGTGGCACAGTGGATAGAGTGTTGGACTGGGACACTGAAGACCCAGGTTCGAGACCTCGAGGTCTCCAGCTTGAGCGCAGGCTCGTCTGGTTTGAACAAGGTTTGCCAGCTTGATCCCAAGGTCGCTGGCTCGAGCAAGGAGTCACTCGGTCTACTATAGTCCCCCAGTCAAGGCACATATGAGAAAACAATCAATGAACAACTAAGATGCCACAACAAAGAATTGATGCTTCTCATCTCTCTCCCATCCTGGCTGTCTGTCCCTATCTGCCCCTCTGTCTGACTCTGTCACAAAAAAAAAATAAAGAAAATAATTTGTGATATACGGCTCATTCACTGCTTGGATCTAAGTTTTATCATTGACTCCAGTGGACCACTGGAAGACTGAATATATTTTGTAGTTTGCTAAATTGTCTTTATGTAATTGTATTTTATTGTCTATCCTCAGAAGATGTCACAGCTGGACTCAAGCCCTGATCTGTCAGTTATTGGCTGTGTGATGTTGAGAGAGCTATGTAACTACTTTAAGCCACCATTTCACAATTTGGAAAATGTAAGAATAAATACTTCATAGAGACTTTAATGATATAGCTCCCATAAAAAAAATAGATGTCCTTATAACTTTAAAATAATTTGTAGCTTACAAAAAGCCATGTGAAATTCGTTTTGGTGTATTTGCTACAAAATCTGTTGTAAAATCTGTTGTCAAAGTCATTGCCAATTTCCTACTTCTCTGAGAAAGTGACATTGCTACCTACACTCCACTGTTCTCTAGTAATAAGAATGAGCTAATTGCCCATGGTTATCTTTTTGTCCTTGTCAACAAATGAAACATCTATACCTGTAAGAATTTTTATGAGTTTATTTGAGTCAAACTGACAACAATTGCTGGGAAGCAAAATCTCAATGGATTGAGAAAATGCTCTAGAAAATGGTGGTTTCACCACTTATTTTATACATTAGAATCAAAGGGGAAGACGTAAGGGATTCCATGAAATCCACTAGTGATACATTAAAGAGGTAGGAGAAAGTAAAGCAGGGAAATCTTCTGGATTGGATAAAAAATAAAAGGAATAGACAAATACTTCTTTTACATAGGTGGGTATAAAATTGTTGACAGTTAACAATTAACATGCTGATAACAATGAGGGGGTTTGTGGTCTCTGCTCTAATATGGTGGTTGTATTTTGATATTCCAAAGGTATGTGTTAGGCAAACCAAAGTGTTCCAAGTGTGAAACGTGTGTTAGGTTTGCTTGCTTATATTTTGTCTAACTGTTGCATTGGCGTGGGGCAGTGCCATGTGTGTGTAGTCAATGAAAGGTTGCACCAGATACTTGCCCTCAGGGTTGCAAATTGCAAATTGAGGATTTCTTTCCTGCTTGGGAGAAGTGATTGTTTGCTATTATTTGCTGGAGAAGGTTTTTTTTTTCCCCAGCCTGTTTTACTGGACAGTGCGGGGGGGGGGGGGGAGGACAGGGTGCTGAGGCTGGTGGGAGCCTGTAAGTCCCGGGAAATCCGAAGAATGAGTTGGGGCTTTGGGAGCCCTAAGTGAGAGGGTGGTGGTCTTCCCTGCCTGTTTGTTCATCCACTATTACAAGAGTTTAATAAACGTAATGGCCCATCATCCTCTGGCTCCACAGTTCCTTTACCATCTGCTGAATCCAATGAGAACCTACACAACCATGACCACTGGCCTTACAGTATGTTATCAGGTATGTTATGCTATGTTAAAATGGACAACAGAGACTGGCTCAGTTAAGGTGAAGACTGACCTTTGTTAGGGAAAAATATCACACTAGGACATGATTACCTACCACGAACTGCTTTAGTACTCAAGTTTGCAGGGACTGCCATGTAGGCATGTCTTGAGCTAGTAAAGGTTTACTATGTGTCCCTTTTTTTGTCTATACCTAAATGTAGAGAAACTCAGTAATATTTTTATTCCATGGCAAGTATATTAGCTTGCTTTGTTGGATTATTTACTTTCCTTTTTTGTGGCTGTGACCTTAAAATTCTTATTTGGCTACCACTATTGTTTAGGCATCTTATTTTCAGCCATCTTGAATCCTTTTGGACAGAGGAGCAACCTGAAAAAAGTCAAAATGTTCCTTAGCCTCTCAAGATCTCTCTTTCTTCATCTAATGAATGCATTGCTTATTTTAGAAGGGTGATAAAATCAGGCAACATGACTGAGTGGGTTTGGGAAAACCAGACACTGAGCAAAAGGCAGCCACACCCAGCCCCAATGGCCAGCAGTCATGACTGCTTCTCAAATGCTTTTGGCACAACCTTCTTTCTGAGCTCAGAATTAATTCTCTCATATGCTTTGAAAGTGAATTAGCAGTTGAAATGACACATGACAATGCCTGATTAAATGACCCTGATGAAAAAGAAGATCATTAGATTTAGAATTCTGACAAGAGTTATAATTTCTTCCTGATGCATCCAGTGCTGAGGGCATGGTAAAACTTAAAGGAAGTAGGTAGAAGAGACTCTCTGAGGCCACAGTGGTAGCTTTAGTCCATGTCCCTGCCCATGCACATGCTGCTGCTGCTTTCTCTGTCTCATTGTTTACTCCTTTGTTTTGTTTTCTCACATCGACTGCAAGGTCCCAGAGCTCAAAATGGAGAAGTCTCAGGGCTGGCCATGTTCACAGCAAGTATTTCCCTGCATCTGTGCTCCCACAGCCTGCCTCACCCTTAGAAACCTAGTGGAACTGTGGGGAGAATGATCCTTTAGGAAAAAAAAAATTCTAGTTCAGAAGCTTACCAACAATGTGCCCATGAACAATTGTAACTTTTGAAGGATTTTTAAAATTTTTTCTTTAAAAAATACATATTTCTTACTAATTTTTAAAATTAATTTATTTCACTTTATTTTGTAATTAAATTTATTGGGGTGACATTTGTTAATAAGATTATATAGGTTTCCAGTGTACATTTCCATGATATATGATCAATATATTGTATTGTGTGCCCACCACCCAAAGTCAAAACATCTTCCATCATCATATATTTTTTAAATAATACATGATCACTACAGATATTTAAGTGGGGGAAGAAAATACAAGGAATAAATATTTAAAGACTCACAATTCTATTATGCAGAAACTATAATTATCTTGTTTCCATCTCATTATACATATTTGTGATTGTACCACATACATAAATTTGTTTTGTTTGCTTTTTAAAAAAATAAATGCATAATATTATTTCTTATTGAGCCTCAGTATTTTCATTCATCAGTTGGATATGCTAATCAATGCTTTGGAACTTATTTAAAGATTAAATAAAAATATGGATAGAAACAGCTTGAAGCATATTAAGTGCTGGGTAAATGTTAATTAATTTTTAGCTGAATCAGTGTCTGGCCTTGGAACTGCATCTTTCTGCCCTATTGCACGAATGGCTCCATTTCTCCTAAAGTCATGACCCAGATGAGTGGAACTGAAGTGCACACTTGGAAGAACTGTTGATGAAGGACACCATAACCCGCTTCCTGAGCAGACAAATGAGAGAGGGGAAAATGAGACTGCACCAGATTTCCTCAAGACATAGCACTGTTATTTCAGCAACTCAACCAAAAAGGCAAACCCTTCATATTAAGTGACCTTGCAATAAAACTGGACACAGTTCTTTCTCTCCAGGAGGAATTACTGGTAGGAAGAAGGGGAAGGCCACTCCTTGGCATGGATCATTACTGTGCTCTTTACCTAGGAAATCCTACATAGTTTAAAACTCCGGTGGAGAGCACATCTCCATGAACAACTTCCCATCTTCCTCATGAAACTGGCTTCCCAACCTTGTATGGGGATAGTGGCAGCCAGAGCACCTGCTCCCAGATCCAGTCTTGACACGGCTGTGTCTCAAAGTGATTTTGTTAGCTCTAGCCAAATTATGGTGCCAAT
Organism: Saccopteryx bilineata; assembly: GCF_036850765.1. Lineage (NCBI taxonomy): Eukaryota > Metazoa > Chordata > Mammalia > Chiroptera > Emballonuridae > Saccopteryx > Saccopteryx bilineata. The sequence continues at coordinate 134,505,457 of NC_089490.1, forward strand.
GAACAGGAGTAACCTATAATTCAGGAAGGAAAGCAAAGCATAACCTAAAAAATGCCCCCAAACAGAAAACAGTCTTTCCTCAAAGGATGGAGCTAACATTATTGACTTCAGTAGAAGAGTGACTGGGAACCTGCATTGGATCTCAGTGGGCATCAATAAGGAACTTGTCTAGTGCCCATGAGAGAAGCCCCGTGAGGAGCAAAGTCCATTCACTACAGAAGGATAAGCAAGAAGGCCGAGGACTGGTTGGCTGGTAAACTAGTGTGATGTGGTCAGAGCAGGAGTCAGGAGACTCCAACCAAAGTTGGCTGTCGTGACTTCCTGAAACTTGTGTACTTGCTCACTCAGTTCTCTCTTTCTACTACCCTACCACTCAGGTAATGCAACCCTTACAAGTCAATATCACTTCTCTTGTGGTATGAGAAAGCAATTGGTTAGCCCCATTAATTCACTCATGTATTTATTCATCACTCAACATCCAACTATTCACACATTTTTTTTTACTGAAAGACAATGACTATAATAGCTCCTTTTTATTCTAATTCATATTCATTTTCATTTTAAAAGATTCTGATATAAATCAAATATGTGCTCTACTTCCAAGAGTTCACAATCTAGTAAAGGGAATAATGATTTGAATATCAATAATCACAATAATATGAAAACTATTACTGAGTCTATTAAGGAGGCAGAGGAAGTAACAGCAGAATAGCTAGTCCACAATCATTTGAGACTTAAAGATGTCCTTTCTCTGTGCTGCAGAGTTCAGGGACTCTGTCTCCCCCATCTGTCCACAGAGTCCTCCAGTATGAACCTGCCCTGAGTGAGTACTCAACAACCCAAAACTTTCCTGCATTACCAGCTCTCCTGAGACCTGCCCATTACTTGAAGTCTAAGTGAAAAGGTGCCCAGGGAGCTGGAGAAGTCACCTGTGTTGGTAAGAATTAACTTGCATGTTTTTAAGGCTATTAACTTCTCTATTTCTGTGAGTTTATGATCAGCCTGGGATGCTTTCTTAAGGAATTAAATATACTATATAGGACTACAGGGCATAGGTAAGCAATTATTTCTTCTCTTGCTCTTCCTGCTTCTCCTGCTCCTGTTTGACCTCTGAATGACCTGAAACCGAGGATTTGCACCGTGTGTGGGGCCTGGGTGATATCTGCCTCAGAAAAGCCTGTGAATGGACTAGCTGGGCAGCAGGCATGGTAGCTGGGCCAGGCGGAGCAGCATGCTGACTTCTGGGCTGTTCTTGGGGATGATGGCTCAGAGGAGAGGGCAATATCCTGACTTGGGAACTGCAGTCAGAGTGGGAGCAAGGAGCAAAGGGCTGTGTCTCAGAGCAGTTGTCTGCAAGATAAAGAGAACTACCAGGTTGCTGCCAACCTGACTTATGCTTCTCCACGGGCAGTGAGGGCTAAGGTTCTTTGAATACTGAAGAAGAAGGAGAAGAAGAAGGAGGAGGAGGAGGAGAAGGAGAAAGTGAGGAGGAGGGGGAGGGAGAGGAAAATGGAACATTGCTATTTGGATGCATTTGGATTAGTAGATTATTGGCTGCCTATTAGAAACAATGGCAGAGTTTTAAAGGGTAGTGGTGGGCAGCCCCCACCCCAGTGTAAATGAGAAATTCTGGACATTGGACCTCAGCATTGGTGACTCTTTTTGAAACAGATCTTATACTTTATTAAACACTATTCAGAATGTATTTCTTTTTTATAAATTTTTATTAATTTTAATGGGGTGACATCAATAAATCAGGGTACATATGTACAAAGAAAACATCTCCAGGTTATTTCATACCTATCACCCAAAGTCAGATTGTCCTCTGTCACCTTCTATCTGGTTTTCTTTGTGCCCCTCCCCTCCCCCTTCCCCTCTCGCTCCCTCCCCCCCATAACCACCACACTCTTGTCCATGTCTCTTAGTCTCGTTTTTATGTCCCACCAATGTATGGAATCATGCAGTTCTTAGTTTTTTCTGATTTACTTATTTCACTCCGTATAATGTTGTCAAGATCCAACCATTTTGTTTTAAATGATCCGATGTCATCATTTCTTATGGCTGAGTAGTATTCCATAGTATATATGTACCATATCTTCTTTATCCAGTCATCTATTGAAGGGCTTTTTGGTTGTTTCCATGTCCTGGCCACTGTGAACAATGCTGCAATGAACATGGGGCTACATGTGTCTTTACATATCAACGTCTCTGAATTTTGGGGGTATATACCCAGTAGAGGGATTGCTGGGTCATAAGGTAGTTCTACTTTCAGTTTTTTTCAGAGTTGGATCACAGGCACATCCATGGAAACCACCATACTTTCTTCCATAACGGTTGTACTACTTTACATTCCCACCAACAGTGAATGAGGGTTCCTTTTTCTCCACAGCCTCTCTAATACTTGTTATTACCTGTCTTATTGATAATAGCTAATCTAACAGGTGTGAGGTGGTATCTCATTGTAGTTTTGATTGAGCATTGGTGACTCTTAAAAGCTTCCCTAGGATTCTAACAAGTGGAAAACACCAAGAAGTATTGACCTATTGCAAAGTGATTCAAGCTTTGAATAACTCATGGGTGATTATCTGTCAACTACTAAAGTTGTTCCTGTTCATTCTCAAAGCACAACACCTCAGACCTGTACGATGCTTTGCCACTTACAAAACATCTCACATACGTGACAGTTTGATCTTTATTACATCTGAGAGGAACATAGAAAAATGAGAAACCCTGCTTACCCATGAGGATATGGCTTCCCAGAGTCTGCAGGTGATTTCCTGAGATCTCAAATAACTAACAAGACCAGCAATGAGACCTTGATGTTCAGGCTCATGATGTAGCGCCCCTCCTACCTTACTATCTAGAAGTTCCTTTCTTTTTTTAATTTTTTTTTATAGGGATAGAGAGAGAGTCAGATAGAGGGATAGACAGGGACAGATAGACAGGAATGGAGAGAGATGAGAAGCATCAATCATGAGTTTTTCGTTGCGACACCATAGTTGTTCATTGATTGCTTTCTCATATGTGCCATGACCGCGGGCCTTCAGCAGACTGAGTAACCCCCCGCTCGAGCCAGTGACCTTGGGTCCAAGCTGGTGAGCTTTTTGCTCAAACCAGATAAGCCCACGCTCAAGCTGGCAACCTCGGGGTCTCGAACCTGGGTCCTTTCGCATCCCAGTCAGATGCTCTATCCTCTGCGCCACCGCCTGGTCAGGCGAGAAGTTCCTTTCTAAGAACTTTGAGTACCCTAGCCTCTGTGGCTCCGACTTCTGCTCTAGTCTGCTTCTACTTCCATCTCTGCTCCTCAAAAATTTGAAATATTTCAGGCCCTGACCGGTTTGCTCAGTGGTAGAGCATTGGCCTGGCATGTGGAAGTCCTGGATTTGATTCCCAGCCAAGCCACACAGGAGAAGCACCTATCTGCTTCTCTACCCTTTCCCCTCTCCTTTCTCTCTATCTCTCTCTTCCCCTCCTACAACCAAGGCTCCACTGGAGCAAAGTTGGCCTGGGTACTGAGGATGGCTCCATGGCCTCCACTTCAGGTACTAGAATGGCTTTGTTTGCAATGGGGCAACATCCCCGATGGGCAGAGTATCGCCCCCTAGTGGGCATGCTGAGTGGATCTCGGTCACACACATGAAGGAGTTTGTCTCTCTGCCTTCCTGCTTCTCACTTCAGAATAAATAAATAAATAAATAAAAATGAAAAAATTTTGAAATATTTCTGAGGAAAGAGAATATAAATCTATGTAATATGATGTGGCTGAACCTGGGTTACCTCCTGGGATACTCAAGCATTTTGAAACAAAGTCAGTTGCTTATTTTTGTTGAAGTTTATATAACAGTGATCTTCAACCTTGGAAAGTATTACAACTCTCAATGCCTAAGTTGTACCCAGGACCAATTAACTCAGAATCTCTGGGCATGGCCCAGGCCTCTGCATTTTTAAAGTTTTCCTGAGATCCCAAAGGGTAGTCAATGTAATGAAGCTTTGTGAGACTTTGAGACAGAAAAAGAGAGATTATCAGTTAACATTTGTAGAGTATTTTGTTCTAGAAAGTTGTTCAGGCATTAGCCTAGCATCATTTTACATTTCCATACTAGTTTAATTATTCATAAACTGACATGGTATTCTCTGCCCCTGTGCTGAATTGACACTTCATCTGTTCTATTTCCCATAATGCAGCTCATATCTGTTGCGATGTTTTCATTTGCAAGTTAAAGATAACTAAGCTCTAAATTTCTGAAACGATAAGGAACATTTATTATCCTACATTATAAGAGCCCTAAAATAGGGCAGCTTCATGGCTGGTCAACACTGCAGCTCAGTGACATCAGCAAGAACCCGGGCTTTTTCACTTCCTGATTTGTCCTCCTTCACGTATTGCCTTTGATCTCAGACTTGAGCCTCATGGTCAAAATATAGTTGCTACTGTCCTAGGCATTACAGCAAGATCCGATTAAACAATAATAATAACTCTATTCACTTTTTAAGAGAAAGTAACATTTTCCCCCAGGAACCTCTTAGCAAGTGTCTTTAAATAACTCATTGACCAGAGTTGGATCACAGGCACATCCATGGAAACTAACCATGGCAAGGTGACTAGGATTCACCAAATGAGCGTAAACTCATCTAAAGTAATGCCTGAGCTGGGATTGAATTATTTTCCCTGAGAAGTGAGTGGTTTCATGAACAAAACTAGGCTTCTACTAGTGAGAAAGATGAAGGGAATGGTGGTTTAACTTAAGAAACCATTCATGTCTGATGAAATAAAAGAAGCTAGATTTGAATTTAGAAGTCAAATCTCAGCACTTGCTCTTATTGTATTTGTGACTTTAGATAAGTCACAGTCTATCCAAGTCTTATTTCTCAACTGCCAAGTGGAAACTATAGTATAAGCATAAAATGTACTGACTGTGCCTGGAAACCACCAGAAAATGCCTGAAGTGTATTATTTCAGAAACTACCTAGAAGGTATGCAATAAATGCTGGTACTCTCTTTCTCTTCTTTTATCTTCTCTGCTTCCTTCTTGACACTTTTCAATCCAAAGATAGTTGTAACTACTGCAGCTCCAAGTTAAATAGAATTAAATAGTCAATCTACAGATAGTAGAAAATACTGGTTAGAAAGGTCTGTAGAGCCAAAGGAGAGGATGTAGATGAGAAGAAGATTATAGAGATGTAATAAATTGCAGCTTAGAGCCTTCTGACAAAACCTTCTTTCTTAAAATCTTTTCTCACTTTCCTTGGGAATTTTCACCTATCAGACAGTTTTGTTTTTAACTTTTCAAAATTCCAGATATTTCTTATTTCTTTAAATTTTTATTTATCAGGAGTGACTATATATATATATGACTATATATATATAAAACTGAATCTCATCATCATCATGGTCATGATAATTATGGAAATAGCTTTGAGATAAAACTGGTCAGATGAAAATTATTGCTTCCCATTTTCAACCAATAAATAGTTACCACTGATAAATAGACCATGAACAATATGTCAAGAATACTCAAGAGATGTTATGTAGTACATCATGCCTGTTCACGGTGGGGAGGATGGAGATTAGGAAATAATTTATATAAATGTCTTGATTTCTTCAACTTTTTAAATTGCATGTGCACTTCTTTACTTTTCTAATAATTCAGGGTTTATTATATTTTATTTGCTCACTTAAGGAAATGGGCAATTACATTTGAGAAAGAAAATGCTTCAAGAATAAATATTTTCTAAGACAAGGTAACTGTAGAATGAATTGAACAAAATTGCTTATATCCTATCTAATCTTTGCAAAGGAAATGGTAGCTTATCTATATATAAATGTAAATAAAGATACTTAAGTGATTTACTTTATTTTCTGTTGCATATACTTCTCAGTCTGGGTGACTGCAGAAGAGAGTATTCCTGAAAATCTGTGTAGCCTTATCCCATGGCATTGACATATCTTCATGGCTTACTCTCCATGCTCTTCTTACAGGAGGCAAATTCAACTGAGATTCACCCACTGCAACACATTCTACAGGATTGTAATGCTTTCTCTCTGATACTCTCATTTGACTATTATCTTTATATATTCATTAGAACTGAATCCTGAAACTCTTAGTACATTCTTAGAAGCACACGATTGAACCATATGGCAAGCATAGAAGCAAATGTCTGTTTTCAAACATTTTGTCTGCTTTCCTCAAGTTTCTTGTTATGGACCCTTCCTGTTGCTTCTTCTCCCCCCTCTTCTGTTCCTCTGCTATACTCACTTTCTTCAGAACCTGCCCCAAAAAAGGATCTCCTGTTACCCATTAATAACTTAGTAGAAATCTAGGTCCATGTTTTGTTAGTTCTGATGGAAATTATCATTTTATATTTGAGGTATTGTTTTGTACTCAGAGGAATCCAGTGTATATCTTTTGAAGGGAGGAAGATGAAAACTCACAGCACATGTAGCTACTAATTGAAAGCTCAATTCATTCTTAGCCTCTGTTACTCTGGTGTTGCAATCAAGAGTCCATTTTATGATATAAGCCTAGGATTGAAGAGGTGGAGTCATGGATGGTGGTAAAAAGTTGGCATGTTGGAGGGAGCCTGGTATCAAGGATGAAGGAGAATATAATAAATGTGTTACTCCCAAATACCAACCAAAGTCAGCCAAAAAGAAATTTTGGTTGGTGAATGTCACATCAAGTGGGGTAAAAAAAGTCAAGGATTAAATAAGGCAGATTAGATACACAAGTACATATATCAAGTCAGAGCATAGATAAGCTAATTATATTTCTACCTGTATATACCTTTTTTTTTTTTTTTTTTTTTTTTTTAGCTCATCTCTTACTCATGATTTAGGAGCTGTGTTCAGTAATACAGTCTGACATCTGGGATCTTATCCTGATAATTCTTATTTATCATCCCATAGACATTTTTGACATTGTTCTTTTTAAATCAGGCTGGCCCTCTGTCTAAGTAATTGGGAATTTTTGGTGTTGCACTGACCCTTAAATCTAAAAGGACTGCTAGGGAATCTAACAGGTAAGAAAGAGAAGCTAATAACTATTAAGGTCAGGGTATGCCTATGTACACAACTAGAAACTACTTCTAGGGTCCAATTTAATAGTTAGCTCTATCATTATTACCTGTGTTTTACAGATGAGTGTCAGAAAGACAAAATCTTTGCCCTGTGTGCACAATGATGTAGGTCTCTATGACAGCAAAGCCCATACTCTTCATTACCCCCATGTTTCCCCAACGGTTCTCATCATTAGAATCACAGATTCCTTGGCTCCTCTCCAACCTACTGAATCAGAACCTCCAAGAGACTAACTTAGAAGTCTGTATTTTAAAAAGGATCCCTGCTGATTTTTAGGACCAGGCAAGATTGAGAATCTTCCTTTAAGTCCTGCTATGGCCTAGAGAGAATGCCTTCCAGCTGGGGTATATCCTAGAGGCTAGTAAGGTATTTGTCTATTTTTCTAGTTGTATTGAGAGAAATTCTTCTCTGTCACCAGGACTCTCCAGGAAAAGCATTTAAATGTGGAAGCATGAAATAGGGACACAAGTGACAGGTATTGGGCTCCCCCTGTCCTTTTGGTTAACGCCTGCCCCATTTCCTTTCCCAGTCCATATCCTCCTCCTCACAGATACTCTGGGAACTGTTAGCACTGCAGTGGGGCATACTCTGCTTTGACCTATCTACCCGATTTCCCTGGTTGACTGGAAGGTGGGACAGAATTTGGGAAAATAAGGTAAACTAGACCACCTCTTAAGAAGGCTTCCCAATGCACCATTCTACAGTTCTATGAATGTTATTAAGTGGCAACAAATGTCATTTCTCAGGAGAAAGGAATACAATTGCTATCTTAAACCTTAAATAACAGATGCATTTATTTGAAACATGTCAGTGTCCATGGAAGAACCTAAAAAAAATTTCAAATAACATTACTTACACATTATTTTCAAGAACTCTATAGGTTTCTGTACAATTGCACTACAGTAATTAGAGAAAAGAAGCAATATGAAGACAACAATTTGGACAGCACTCGTGGTTCCCTGGCCCTTTCAGCCAGCACAGAATGGCCTTGTCTTGTACATGAGTGGTACCGGGACCCACATGTGGAGTATTTGAGGGAGACTGAAGCTTCCTTTCATTCCTCCTTTCTTAGTCTTCCATGTTTAACTTGGCACAATATCTGAAATTTTACTATTTGAAATTTATGGTTTTGAGTGTGTTTAGGAATTCATGCTGAATTACAAACATAGCAGCAGAGACATGGCCTTCCACAATTTTTAGTCATTAACATGAGTTTATCAAGTTATAGGAAGTGGGTTAGATAAACTATAAATACTAGTGGACATGGAACAGAAGTTTCTAGAATTGAGAGAATGCTGTGTTAGTGTAGCAGGAATGCAGAAATAGACAGTGATGAGGATGTCAGCATGAGACCCAAATTTTGACTGTGATAATAATTTGCTTCTCTCTCCTGTGGATTATATTGGAATTAGAACAATAATATCTATTAAGATCTGGGAATTTGAGAAGGTCATAGAAAAAAATCTACTCCATGGACTCTTCTCCTTCTGAACATCCTTTGTATATAACAGACATCGCTCAGTCTCATCATGTCAGGTCACTTTGTGTTTCATTAGCAGAATAATATGAAGCAAACTTTAAACAATCTTACAGAATTTCAATGACTATGTGAATACCACAATTTATATTAATGCAGCTAGCATACATCACTCTGAATTATGGACCAGGTTCTAAATGTTAATTGAGATAGCAATAAATATTTTGGCAGGGTTTAAAGATAATGTTAGCATAAATTAATTTCTGCTTGCAAATTGCTTCCTTTTGGTCCAAGGAAAATGGGTAAGTGACTCCCTCTAGAGTGACCTCTCTGCTACTATATCATGAGCATCTGCAAAGGACAAATTTTGGAATGGCAAATATAAAATAAATGTCTTTTTAGAGAAAGGAAGAGAGAGAGGAAGGAAGACAAAAATTTTTTAATGGCGCCTGGGTTTTAAGCCTCAGTCTCTCTGTTTGACTAGGGATTTAAAAACATATTTGATTACAAGAAAGAGCACTTTCATTTGTTTTATTTTCACTTTTTTCTTGATTGGGGCAATTTTTTTACCCTAAAATATAGTTACAATGGGAAAAGACAAGATGAGGACATTGTTATTTCCCTTTAATTACTAATTTTCAGAGTCTAAAGTTGGTATCATAACCACCTCCAATGTGTGGGAGCACACCGTGCTGCACAATAAAATTTTTTCTGAATTTTCTGAATTTTAATCGAGAAAAGCTGCCTATTGGACTGTGCTAAGGCAATCTGGTTATTTATTGTTCTGATATATAAATAGATGTTTCTGGAGGTAGTATAAACATGGAAGAGCCAGTTGTGGGCACAATACTTTCTCTCTGTGTGGCTCATTCTCCTTATTGGCTTCATGGAGATGACAACAGAAGTATTTCAGCTTCCTGTCCCAGTGCTACAGGAAGTGCTGCTCATAAACCTGGGCAATGACCAAGTTACACTTGCCCTGTCCTTTGGGAAGTCCCTGATCATAACTATACAATAAATCCTCCAAATAGTTTAAATCCTTAAATGATACCTGGTCCCCTTTGTTAGTCAGGATGCATTGTCAGCACTGCCATTGCACACCTTGGACTTCCAAACAATTCCCTGAAGACTAATACCAGTCGGGCTCTAGGAAATCCAAAGCAAAACATTGCTGTGTCCTAAATCTCTTAAGGTTTGTATGTCATGTTGCTCTGACAAACAGCCTCTGATACAGAAATCAGGGAAGACTTGGGAAGCAGAAAGTATTGGGTAAGAGAAAAGAATCAACTGGCCAAACTTTTCAGAATGTGTGTGTGTGTAACAGAATGTTTAATAAAACTTCAAGTCCCAGTACTACCAGTGATGCATTTCCTACTTCTTCCATGGGTCCATTTCATAATTCTAGAGGTACAGGTTGGTACAGCATTCAGTGCTTGCACATGGAGGATAAGTAATAGTTTATAATGTTAAACAATTAATATTGCTCTGAAATTTGTGTATATGTTGATTTGAAGCATGCTATTAATTTTTAACATGGCAACTTCATGGACACTAAATTCCAGTTTTGCAAATAGCTTTACTTTGATAGACATAGTTTAAAAGATTTAACTAAATTTATAAATTTGAAGAGTATTTTATTTACATAATTTTGATTTAACATATTTATATACATTTTTATAATTTGTACTTTGCATTTTAATTTTAATAGATAATTCTGAATATTTAGAAAAATAACATTTTAGAAGCATAAAATAATCTTGGTTTTATATTTCCACATTTATTTTATTTTACATTCTTTGATAAAATATTCATTTTGTACACTTGAATAAAATCTTTTACTATCTAATTCTTATACTATTTAGAATATATTGGGATAATAATAGAAACAGAAAATACTAAAGTAGAGCTCAACAAAACCTAGAAATATGAATATAAAATGGAAGTAGAGTATCTTCAAAAAGACCATGTTCTTAAATGTTTAAAAATTAGAAACAATATAAGTGAGATTTCTTATGCACATAAGAAAAGTACTTTTTGCCTGACCTGTGGTGGCTCAGTGGATAAAACGTTGACCTGGAATGCTGAGGTCGCCGGTTCAAAGCCCTGGGCTTGCCTGGTCAAGGCACATATGGGAGTTGATGCTTCTTGCTCCCTCCTGTCTCTCTCTCTCTCTTCTCTAAGATGAATAAATTTAAAAAAAAAAAAGAAAAGAAAAGTACTTTTGCAATTACTAAAACTCTGACTAACCATCAATAATTGAGAATATTCAATAAACACCAATGCAACATTGGTGTGAGTATGTCTAATAAAAATCAGAAAAAATCATGGGATGCGTTTAACATTTAATTAAGCATAATAATGTTTTTATGATGTAAAGAACAAAGTTTTTACAAAAATATAGTAGTGGAAATTTTCTAGATTAAATAAATATGATTTTGAAATTTTATGCTAGAATGGACAGTAAAGATAGATGAAAATAATTTAAAAAGTGGTTGTTATTTAAGATGGAGAACTCAAAATGGACTTTTTAATTTGTAGGGAATAAAGAAAAGAAATTATACCTATAATGGAAAAAGTGTACATTACTCAGTTCCACTAGATTGTACCAGGAATACTGGATAGTTATATTACATAAATAAGATTTATTATAGAAATTTTGAATTACCAACAAAAGAGAACCAGGAAATCAAAATTAATGAGTATTTTATTGATTTTTAGATCTCCTTTAAACAGTACAGTTTTTGACTTAAGTGACGATATAAAAAAATTACCTCTCAATTGTCCTCACTAATTTAAAAGATTATCCTAAGAAGACTCTTTTTTATTTAAAAATGTTTTAAAATTAATTTTAATGGGGTGACATTGATAAATCAGGGTACATATGTTCAGAGAAAACATCTCTAGGTTATTTTGACATTTGATTACGCTGCATTCCCATTACCCAAAGTCCAATTGTCTTCCATCACCTTCTAACTGGTTTTCTTTGTGCCCTTCCCCTCCCCCAAATCCCTCCTTCTCCTCCACCCCACCCCGTAACCACCACACTCTTGTCCATGTCTCTGAGTCTCATTTTTATGTCCCACCTATGTATGGAATCATATAGATCTTAGTTTTTTCTGATTTACTTATTTTGCTCAGTATAATGTTATCAAGGTCCATCCATGTTGTTGTAAATGATCCGATGTCATCATTTCTTATGGCTGAGGAGTATTCCATACCATATATGTACCAAAGCTTATTAATCCACTCATCCACTGACGAACACTTGTGCTGTTTCCAGATCTTCGCTATTGTGAACAATGCTGCCATAAACATGAGGGTGCATTTCTTCTTTTCAAACAGTGCTATGGTGTTCTTGGGGTATGTTCCTAAAAGTGGTATAGCTGGGTCAAAAGGCAGTTTGATTTTTAATTTTTTCTTTCTTTCTTTTTTTTTTTTTTTTTTTTGTATTTTTCTGAAGCTGGAAACAGGGAGAGACAGTCAGACAGACTCCTGCATGTGCCCAACCGGTATCCACCCAGCACACCCACCAGGGGCGAAGCTCTCTGCCCCTCCGGGGTGTCGCTCTGTTGTGACCAGAGCCACTCCAGCACCTGGGGCAGAAGCCAAGGAGCCATCCCCAGCGTCTGGGCCATCCTTGCTCCAATTGAGCCTCCGCTGCGGGAGGGGAAGAGAGAGACAGAGAGGAAGGAGAGGGGGAGGGGTGGAGAAGCAGATGGGTGCCTCTCCTGTGTGCCCTGGCTGGAAATCGAACCTGGGACTTCTGCACGCCAGGCTGACGCTCTACCACTGAGCCAACCAGCCAGGGCTGATTTTTAATTTTTTGAGGAATCTCCATACTGTTTTTCACAGTGGCTCCATCAGTCTGCATTTCCACCAGCAATGCAGTAGGGTTCTGTTTTCTCCACATCCTTGCCAGCACTTATTCTGTGTTGTTTTGTTGATGAACGTCATTCTGACTGGTGTGAGATGATATCTCATTGTGGTTTTAATTTGCATTTCTCTAATGATTAGTGATGTTGAGCATTTTTTCAAATGCCTATTGGCCATCTGTATGTCTTCATTGGAGAAGTGTCTATTCATTTCTTTGGCCCATTTTTTGATTGGATTGTTTGTCTTCCTGGTATTGAGTTTTACAAGTTCTTTATAAATTGGGTTATTAACCCCTTATCAGACGTACTGTCAAATATATTATCCCATTGTGTAGTTTGTCTTTTTATTCTGTTCTTATTGTCTTTAGCTGTGCAAAAGCTTTTTAGTTTGATATAATCCCATTTGTTTATCCTGTCTTTTATTTCACTTGCCCATGGAGAGAAATTGGCAAATATATTGCTGTGAGAGATGTCAGAGAGCTTACTGCCTATGTTTTCTTCTAAGATGCTTAGGGTTTCATGGCTTATATTTAAGGCTTTTATCCATTTTGAGTTTATTTTTGTGAATGGTGTATGTTGGTGGTCTAGTTTCCTTTTTTTTTTTTTTTTGCAGGTAGCTGTCCAATTTTCCCAACACCATTTGTTGAAGAGGCTGTCTTTACTCCAATGTATGCACTTACTTCCTTTGTCAAATATCAGTTGTCCAGAAAGGTGTGGGTTTATTTCTGGGTTCTCTGTTCTGTTCCATTGATCTATATGCCTGTTCTTATGCCAGTACCAGGCTGTTTTGAGTACAATGGCCTTGTAGTATAACTTGATATCTGGAAGTGTGATACCTCCCACTTTATTCTTCCTTTTCAAGATTGCTGAGGCTATTTGTTTTCTCTTTTGGTTCCATATAAATCTTTGGAATATGTGTTCTATATCTTTGAAGTAAGTCATTGGTATTTAAATCAGTATTGCATTTAATTTATAAATTGCTTTGGGTAATATAGACATTTTAATGATGTTTATTCTTTCTAACCATGAGCACGGTATATGCTTCCACTTGTTTGTATCTTCCCTGATTTCTTTTATCAATGTTTTATAATTTTCCAAGTACAAGTCTTTAATCTAGCTTGTTAAATTTACTCTTAGGTACTTTATTTATTTATTTTTTTTGGTAGCAATGGTGAAGGTAATTGTTTCCTTAATTTCTATTTCTTACAGTTTATTGTTAGTGTATAAAAATGCCTCTGATTTCTGAGTATTAATTTTATATCCTGCCACCTTGCTGAATTCATTTATCAGATACAGTAGTTTTTTGACTGAGATTTTAGGGTTTTCTATATACAATATCACATCATCTGCAAATAATGATAGTTTTACTTCTTTTCCAATTTGGATGCCTTTTATTTCTTCTTCTTGTGTAATTGCTGTGGCTAGGACTTCCATAACTATGTTGAATAAGAGTGGTGAAAGGGAGCATCCCTGCCTTGTTCCTGATCTTAAGGGGATTGCTTTTAATTTTTACCCATTGAGTATGATGTTGGCTGTGGGTTTGTCATATATGGCCTTTATCATTTTGAGGTAAGTTCCTTATATTCCTACTTTGCTGAGAGTTTTGATCATGAATGGGTGCTAGATTTTATTAAATGCTTTTTCTGCATCTATTAAAATTATCAATTGGTTTTTCTCCTTCCTTTTGTTTATGTGATGAATCATATTGATTGATTTGTGAATATTGTGCCAGCCTTGCTTCCCAAGAATAAATCCCACTTGATCATGGTGTATGATTTTTTTCATATATTGCTGGATCTGGTTTGCTAATATTTTGTTGAGGATTTTAGCATCTAAATTCATCAGGGATATTGGCCTTTAATTTTCCTTCTTTGTGTTGTCTTTGTCTGGTTTTGGAATCAGATTTATACTTGCCTCATAAAAGGAGCTTGGAAGTCTTCCTTCCTCTTGAATTTTTTGAAATAGCTTGAGAAGGATAGGAGTTAGTTCTTCTTTGAATATTTGGTAGAATTCACTTGTGAAGCCATCAGGCCCAGGACTTTTCTTTTTTGGGAGTTTTTTGATAACTGTTTCAATATAATTTGTTGTAATTGGTCTGTTTAGGTTTTCTGATTCTTCCAGATTAATTTTTGGAAGATTATATGTTTCAAAGAATCTGTCCATTTCATCTAGGTTGTCTAGTTTATTGGTGTACAGTTCATCATAGTATTTTCTTACAATATTTTGTATTTCTGTTGTGTCAGTTGTTATTTCTCCACTCTCGTTTCTAATTTTATATATTTGAGTCCTCTCTCTGTTTTTTTGGTAAGTCTGGTTAAAGGTTCATCTATCTGTTTACCTTTTCAAGAACTAGCTCCTGGTTTTATTGATCCTTGTATTGTTTCCTTAGCCTCTATGTCATTTATTTCTGCTCTGATATTTATGATTTTCTTTTTCTACTACCTCTGGTCTTTACTTGCTGTTTTTTTCTAGTTCTTTTAGATGCAGGGTCAAGTTGTTTATTTGAGCTTTTTCTAGCTTCTTAAATTATGCCTGTAATGCTATGAACTTCCCTCTCAGGACGGCTTTTGCTGTTTCCCTTACATTTTGAGTTGATGTATGCTTGTTATTTTTCATTTCTAGGAATTTTTTTATTTCTTCTTTGATCTTATTGTTAACTCATTTGTTATTTAATAACATGCTATTTAGTTTCCAAGGTTTTGAGTAATTTTTAGTTGTTTTTTTTTAATAAATCTTTATTAATGGTAATGGGATGACATTAATAAATCAGGGTACATATATTCAAAGAAAACATGTCTAGGTTATTTTGTCATCAAATTATGTTGCAAACCCCTCGCCCAAAGTCAGATTGTCCTCCGCCACCCTCTATCTAGTTCTCTGTGCCCCTCCCCCTACCCCTAACTCTCTCCCTCCCTCCCTCCCATGTCCTCCCTCCCCCCCCACCCTTGGTAACCACCACACTCTTGTCCATGTCTCTTAGTCTCACTTTTATGTTCCACCAATGTATGGAATCATGTAGTTCTTGTTTTTTTCTGATTTGCTTATTTCACTCCTTATAATGTTATCAAGATCCCACCATTTTGCTGTAAATGATCTGATGTCATCATTTCTTATGGCTGAGTAGTATTCCATAGTGTATATGTGCCACATCTTCTTTATCCAGTCTTCTATTGAAGGGCTTTTTGGTTGTTTCCATGTCTTGGCCACTGTGAACAGTGCTGCAATGAACATGGGGCTACATGTGTCTTCACGTATCAATGTTTCTGAGGTTTTGGGGTATATACCCAGTAGAGGGATTGCTGGGTCATAAGGTAGTTCTATTTTCAGTTTTTTGAGGAACCACCATACTTTCCTCCATAATGGTTGTACTACTTTACAGTCCCACCAACAGTGAATGAGGGTTCCTTTTTCTCCACAGCCTCTCCAACATTTGCTATTACCCGTCTTGTTGATAATAGCTAATCTAACAGGGGTGAGGTGGTATCTCATTGTAGTTTTGATTTGCATTTCTCTAATAACTAATGAAGCTCAGCATCTTTTCATATATCTGTTGGCCATTTGTATCTCTTCCTGGGAGAAATGTCTGTTCATGTCCTCTTCCCATTTTTTTATTGGATTGTTTGTTTGTTTGTTGTTGAGTTTTATGAGTTCTTTGTAAATTTTGGATATTAGGCCCTTATCTGAGCTGTCGTTTGAAAATATCAGTTCCCATATAGTTGGCTGTCTGTTTATTTTGATATCAGTTTCTCTTGCTGAGCAAAAACTTTTAATTCTGATGTAGTCCCATTCATTTATCTTTGCCTTCACTTCTCTTGCCATTGGAGTCAAGTTCATAAAATGTTCTTTAAAACCCAGGCCCATGATTTTAGTACCTATGTCTTCTTCTATGTACTTTATTGTTTCAGGTCTTATATTTAGGTCTTTGATCCATTTTGAATTAATTTTAGTACACAGGGACAGGCTGTAGTCGAGTTTCATTCTTTTGCATGTGGCTTTCCAGTTTTCCCAACACCATTTGTTGAAGAGGCTTTCTTTTCTCCATTGTGTGTTGTTGGCCCCTTTATCAAAGATTATTTGACCATATATATGTGGTTTTATTTCTGGGCTTTCTATTCTGTTCCATTGGTCAGAGTGTCTATTTTTTTGCCAATACCATGCTGTTTTGATTATCGTGGCCCTATAATATAGTTTAAAGTCAGGTATTGTAATGCCCCCAGCTTCATTCTTTTTCCTTAGGATTGTTTTGGCTATTGGGGGTTTTTTATAGTTCCATATAAATCTGATGATTTTTTGTTCCATTTCTTTAAAAAATCTCATAGGGATTTTGATGGGAATTGCATTAAATTTGTATATTGCTTTGGGTAATATGGCCATTTTGATTATATTTATTCTTCCTATCCAAGAACAAGGAATATTTTTCCATCTCATTGTATCTTTTTCAATTTCCCTTAACAATGCTTTGTAATTTTCATTATATAGGTCCTTTACGTTCTTTGTTATGTTTATTCCTAATTATTTTATTTTTTTTGTTGCAATCGTGAAGGGGATTATTTTTTTGAGTTCGTTTTCTAATATTTCATTGTTGGCATATAGAAAGGCTATGGACTTTTGTATGTTAATTTTGTAACCTGCGACCTTACTGTATTGGTTTATTGTTTCTAATAATCTTTTTGTGGAGTCCTTCAGGTTTTCGATGCATAGGATCATATCATCAGCAAAAAGTGATAGCTTTACTTCTTCTTTTCCGATATGGATGCCTTTTATTTCTTTGTCTTGTCTGATTGCTCTGGCCAGAACTTCTAGCACCACGTTGAATAAGAGTGGAGAGAGTGGACAATCCTGTCTTGTTCCTGATTTAAGGTAGAAAGTCCTGAGTTTTATGCCGTTTAATAGGATGTTGGCTGATGGTTTATCATATATGGCCTTTATCATGTTGAGATATTTTCCTTCTATACCCATTTTGTTGAGAGTCTTAAACATAAAATTGTGTTGTATGTTATCAAAAGCCTTTTCTGCATCTATTGATAAGATCATGTGGTTTTTGTTCTTTGTTTTGTTGATATGGTGTATTACGTTAACCGTTTTGCGTATGTTGAACCATCCTTGAGATTCTGGGATGAATCCCACTTGATCATGATGTATTATTTTTTTAATATGTTGTTGTATTCGGTTTGCCAGTATTTTGTTTAGTATTTTAGCATCTGTATTCATTAGAGATATTGGTCTGTAGTTTTCTTTCTTTGTGTCATCCTTGCCAGGTTTTGGTATGAGGGTTATGTTGGCCTCATAAAATGTGTTTGGAAGTATTGCTTCTTCTTCAATTTTTTGGAAGACTTTGAGTAGAATAGGAACCAAGTCTTCTTTGAATGTTTGATAGAATTCACTAGTATAACCGTCTGGGCCTGGACTTTTATTTTTGGGGAGGTTTTTAATAGTTTTTTCTATTTCCTCCCTGCTGATTGGTCTGTTTAGGCTTTCTGCTTCTTCATGACTCAGTCTAGGAAGGTTGTATTGTTCTAGGAATTTATCCATTTCTTCTAGATTGTTGTATTTGGTGGCATATAATTTTTCATAGTATTCTACAATAATTCTTTATATTTCTATGATGTCTGTGGTGATCTCTCCTCTTTCATTTTGGATTTTATTTATTTGAGTCCTGTGTCTTTTTTCCTTGGTGAGTCTTGCCAAGGGTTTGTCAATTTTGTTGATCTTTTCAAAGAACCAGCTCCTTGTTTTATTGATTTTTTCTATAGTTTTTCTGTTCTCTATTTCATTTATTTCTGCTCTGATTTTTATTATCTCCTTTCTTCGGCTGGTTTTGGGTTGTCTTTGTTCTTCTTTTTCTAGTTCCTTAAGGTGTGAAGTTAAGTGGTTTACTTCGGCTCTCTCTTGTTTGTTCATATAGGCCTGAAGTGATATGAACTTTCCTCTTATTACTGCTTTTGCTGCATCCCAGAGATTCTGATATGTCGTATTTTCATTTTCATTTGTCTGTATATATCTTTTGATCTCTGCGCTTATTTCTTCTTTGACCCATTCATTTTTTAGAAGTATGTTGTTTAGTTTCCACATTTTTGTGGGTTTCCCCCCCTCTTTTTTGCAGTTGAATTCTAGTTTCAAGGCTTTATGATCAGAAAATATGCTTGGTACAATTTCACTTTTTCTAAATTTGCTGATATTGTCTTTGTGGCCCAACATATGGTCAATTCTTGAGAATGTTCCATGTACACTAGAGAAAAATGTATACTCTGTCGCTTTGGGATGTAGTGTCCTGTAGATGTCTATCATATCCAGGTGTTCTAGTATTTCGTTTAAGGCCACTATATCTTTATTGATTCTCTGTTTGGATGACCGATCTAGAGCCGTCAGCGGTGTATTGAGGTCTCCAAGTATGATTGTATTTTTGTTAGTTTTTGTTTTAAGGTCAATAAGTAGCTGTCTTATATATTTTGGTGCTCCTTGGTTTGGTGCATATATATTAAGGATTGTTATGTCTTCTTGATTCAACTTCCCCTTAATCATTATGAAATGACCATTTTTGTCTCTGAGTACTTTTTCTGTCTTGTAGTCAGCATTATTAGATATGAGTATTGCTACGCCTGCTTTTTTTTGGGTGTTGTTTGCTTGGAGTATTGTTTTCCAGCCTTTCACTTTGAATTTGTTTTTATCCTTGTTGCTTAGGTGTGTTTCTTGTAGGCAGCATATAGTTGGATTTTCTTTTTTAATCCATTCTGCTACTCTGTGTCTTTTTATTGGTAAGTTTAATCCATTTACATTTAGTGTAATTATTGACACTTGTGGGTTCCCTACTGCCATTTTATAAATTGCTTTCTGTTAGTTTTGTGTCTAGTTTGATTCTTCTCTTTTGTTTTTCTATCATTTGTTTTTGTTTGTTTGTGTTCCATACTTCTTTCCTCTGTTGCTACCTTTTTTAAGTCAAGTGTTTTTGTGGTGGTTTTTTTAAGGGTGGTTACCATTAAGTAATGAAAAGGGTACCTACCATATTCATTGTAGTACCCTATCTTATAAGCATTTCTGCACTTCATCATCCTTTGCTACTGTTAATCTCCATCCTCTCCCCCCTTTTTTTCCTTTGTTGTCACAGTTTAAGTTTGGTTTTATTGTGTTCTTGGTGGAGCTGTTACTTGTGGTGTTGTTTTCTTTTGTTCTTTGAATCTGGTTGGAAAACCCCCCTTAGTATTTCCTGGAGTGGGGGCTTTCTGTTGATAAATTCTCTCATCTTTTCTGTATTTGTGAATGTTTTTATATCTCCTTCATACTTGAAGGATAGCTTTGATGGGTATAGTATTCTTGGCTGAAAGTTCCTCTCTTTCAGGGCTTTAAATATTGGGGTCCACTCTCTTCTAGCTTGTAGAGTTTCTGCTGAGAAATCTGATGATAATCTAATAGGCCTTCCTTTATATGTTGTACTCTTCTTTTCCCTGGCTGCCTTGAGAATTTTTTCTTTGTCATTGGTTTGTGTCATCTTTATTATGATGTGCCTTGGAGTGGGTTTGTTGGGGTTAAGAAAACTTGGTGTTCTGTTTGCTTCTTGAATTTGAGGCTTTAGTTCCTTCCACAGGCTTGGGAAGTTCTCGTCTATTATTTGTTTGAGTATATTCTCCATTCCATTTTCTCTCTCTTCTCCCTCTGATATACCTATTATTCTTATGTTATTCTTTCTGATGGAGTCAGACAATTCCTGTAGGGCTTTCTCATTTTTTATTATTTTTGAGTCTCTTTCTTCATCTCTCTGTTGTGCCTCAAGTTGTTTGTCTTCTATTTCACTAATCCTATCTTCAATCTGGGCTGTTCTGTTAGCTAAGCTTGTTACCTCGTTTTTCAGCTCGTGAATTGAGTTTTTCATTTCTGTTTGATTTGTTTTTATAGTTTCAATTTCCTTGGTAATATATTTTTTGTGTTCATTGAGTTGTTTTCTGATCTCCCTATATTGCCTTTCTGTGTTTTCTTGTATATCTCTGAGTATTTTTAAGATTTCTATTTTAAATTCTCTGTCATTTAGCTCCAAGGCTTCCAATATGTTAAGTCTTTTCTCCATAGATTTTTCCACATGTATTTGTGTTACCTCTGTTTCTTTTGTATCCATAATATTCGATTTCTTCTTTCTTATCGGCATCTGAGGGTGGTCTTATTGATAGCACTAATTAGAATTAATAAAGAGTAAAAAGAAAAAATAAAGGGTAAAACACCCCACAAAAAAAAAACAGTAATAATTTATTATTTCCCCCTTTTTTTCTCTCTTCTCTTTCCCTCCTCTCCCCTCCTCAGGGAAATATCGTGCCTATAATGGAGGGCCTGATTTGGGGTGAAGAGTTCAAGGGGCAAAAAAAAGGGAGTAGGGACTTACTAAATGCAAAAAAAAAAAAAAGGAAGGAAATCTTAGACAAGCATAAGATGATTTGCTTGTAAGTGATGGTCAACTAAGAGATATAATGAGAGGAATAAGAGGGAATCAGAAAAAAGGACCAAAAAAGAATAATAAAGAAGAAAAAATAAAAATAATAAGTAAAAATCTGTTGTATTAAGTGGAGCGAAGACTAAATACAATGGAGACCTTGGGTTGGGAGGACCCAAAATGCCACAAAAATAAACAAACAAGAGAAAAAAAATAAAAACAAAAGCAAAAAAGAGAAATAAAGCCAAAAAAAAGCCTTGAGTCCCAAATTAACTAATTTGTTCGTGATTGAGGATTATATGGGAGGAAAGTAAAATGAGAAAAGAAAAAACGAAAAGAAAGAAAAAAATAATAAAAAAGGGAAAAACGAAGGAAGAAATAAAATAGGAGGAGAAAAAAACAAAATAAAGCAAGACAAAAAAACCCCAAAAAAAACAAAAGAGGAGAGAGTGAGAGTTAAGTGTTTTGGAGTATAACCTTAAAGGAGGGTGAGGATGAAGAAGAAAAATAAAATGCAACACTCATGGGTAGTGTAGTTCAAGAAAGGGGAAGCATAAGATGGGCAGAGAATAGAAGGACCGAGGTGGAGGAAATAAAGGCAAAAAGATAGAAGAAACAAACAACAACAACAACAACAAAAAAAAATTAGTGGATCAAGTTGTAAAGTCTGTGGGTTTTTCTTGATTTTGAGAGGTTAACTTCTTCCTTTTTCTTTTCTCTCCCTCTTCCTAGTCGGTGACTCTGTACCCCAGGCTCTGCCCCTGTGTCACTCTTAGGTAGGGATTTGCAGTTGATGGGATTCTATGGCAATGTCATATAATTGGCTTTAGTCTTGCTGGAAGTAAAGGCTTGTTGGCGTTTGCAGGGTCCAACGATGAGAGAGTTTGCTTTCCTGGATTCTCTCTCCTAGTCCCCCCTTTCTGAATTAGCAGCCTGGTGATCCAGCTATACGGCTGCAACTGCTTCTGCCTGGGGAGTAAGAGTCTCAAAGAGCTGGGAAATCCCCACTCTATCCCCACTCAGTGCAAGGCTTTGGGAAAGGCTCTAGTAGTCAGGGCCTCCAGTGTAATCAGGCGGGGGTGGGAGTCAATTGTTGTCAAGGTGACTGTTCAGCACCTATCATTTAGTTGGACCTCTCAACCCAGGCTTTCCACACTTTGTAGCCTGTTTTTGCAGGGAAGAAGAGGCACTAGTCTCTGCTTACGACTAGTGTAGTATAGACCTTATTATCTGCCAAGTCCTTCTTGTTAGCGTTTATCCCTGAATATGGAGGCTCTATCAATCAGAAGTTGCCCCCGCCCCTTTAGCGAGAGGCACTAAAAAATATCACGCCTCTTGTCTTGGATCGCTGAACTGAGAGAGATCTTATCAATTAGAACCGAGGGTGCGCAGATTTCATGGGTTAAGCTAATTTCAGTGATTGGGTCGCAGCTGTGCTTCCGAAGGTATTTTAGGCTGCCTGCACGCACCCCTCCCCCAACGCTTGATTGTTAGCTTGAATGGCTGGGTGAGGTGCCCCGCCCACGGAGAGAATCTCCCAAGCCTCTCTCGCTCGCCCTACCGCTGGCGGCTGGACCGCACCAGGCGCAGGATAATGGAGCCCCCTGGGTGTGCGGGCCAGCAGGGCACCCTGGGCGCGTGGAATGCCCAAGGCACGCGCGCGAATGGGGCGCTCCGGGCACCGGTGGCCGGCGACCCCCACTCGCAGTGTGCGGGCCGCTGGGAACGTCAGCGGTGCTCAACCGGACCGGGCGCGTGCGCGGCGGCTCGTGGCAGCCGCTCGCGGTGGCGGTTCGTGGCGGCTGCTCGCGGCGGCGGCTAGCGGGGGCTCGCGGCGGCTCGCGGTGGCGGCTCGCGTCGGCCGCTCGCGGTGGCTCGCGGTTCCCAAGTATATGGGCTGACTCACCGCAGGCGCACTCCCTCGCAGCCTGAATGAGCGTCGCTGCTGCAGTAGCTTCCTCCATACCCTCGTCTCTCAGATTCAAGTGATAACAGTCCTTTTGCTTTCAGTTTGTGTGGAACTCCGGAATGCTCCGAGGATAAATTTTTCTGTTTCTAGTTGATAAATTTGTTGTGATTTAGGGGAGAGCTGTCGGACGCGCTTCTCACGGCACCATTTCCGTTCTCGCTGTTTTAGTTTTTTTTTTTTGTAATGGTTGATTTCTAGTTTCATGCCATGTGATCAGAGAAAGTGCTCGATATGATTTCAATCTTCTTAAATTTGTTGAGACCACTATTGTACCCTAACATGTGGTCTATCCTAGAGAATGTACCATGAGTACTTGAAAAGAATGTATATTTTGCTACTTTAGGGTGAAAAGTTCTGAAGATATCTATTAAATCGAGTTGATCTAATGTGTCCTTTAAGTCTGCTGTTTCTTTGTTAATTTTCTTTCTTGAGGATCTATCTGATAATGTTAGTGGGGTATAGAAACCCCCTACTATTATAGTATTGCTGTTGACCTTGCCCTTTAATTCCATCAAAGTCTACTTTATATATTTAGGTGCTCCTATATTAGGTGTGTAGATACTTATAATGGTTATATCTTCCTGTTGGATTGCTCCTTTTATCATTATGTAGTGACCTTCTTTATCTCATACTATAGCCTTTGTTTTAAAGTCCATTTTGTCTAAATATTGCTACCCCAGCTTTTTTTTCATTTTTATTTGCATGAAATATTTTTTTCATCCTTTTATCTTTAATCTATGTGCATCTTTTGTTTTAAGGTGCTCTCTATAAACATCTTTTGTTTATAGAGAGCATATGTATGGGTCCTGTTTTTTTTATCCACGCAGCTACCATATGTCTTTTGATTGGATCATTTAATCCATTTACATTTAAGGTTATTATTGATATGTAGTTGTTTATTGCCATTTTATTCTTTAAAACTGTATTCCTCTTTTGCTATATTCTTTTTTTTCTTTGATCTGTTTACAACAGACCCTTTAGCATTTATTGCATCCTTGGTTTGGTTGTAGTGAATTCCTTGAGTTTTTTTTTTTTTTTTTTTGTCTGGAAACCTTTTTATTTCTCCTTCAATTTTATTTATTTATTTTTTTTTTAATTTTTTTTTTAAATTTTATTTATTCATTTTAGAGAGGAGAGAGATAGAGAGAGAGAGAGAGAGAGAGAGAGGAGAGAGAGACGGGGGGAGGAGCAGGAAGCATCAACTCCCATATGTGCCTTGACCAGGCAAGCCCAGGGTTTCGAACTGGCAACCTCAGCATTTCCAGGTCAACGCTTTATCCACTGTGCCACCACAGGTCAGGCTCTCCTTCAATTTTAAACGATAGCCTTGCTGGATAAAGTAGTCTTTGTTGCAGGCTCTTGTTCTGCATTACTTTGAATATTTCTTTCCATTCCCTTCTGGCCTCAAGTGTTTCTGTTGAGAAGTCAGAGTCATCCTTATGGGGGCTCCTTTGTAGGTGATAGTCTTTTTTCTCTAGCAGCTTTTAACATTTTCTTTTTTTCACTTAGCTTTGGTATTTTAATTATGATATGTCTTAGTTTAGATTTCTTTGGGTTTCTCTTTAATGGTGTTCTCTTTTCTTCTTGAACTTGTGAGGTGTTTTCCTGCTTTAATTGAGGGAAGTTTTCAGCTATGATATGTTTGAACAAAGTCTCTATTCTTTGTTCTTTCTTTTCTTCTTCAGGAACCCCTATGATATGGATATTATTTCTCTTCATGTTGTCAGTTAGCTCTCTTAGAGTTTCCTCAGACTTTTTGAGTCTCGTTTTTTTTTTTCTGCTCTTCTTTCATGCCTTTATTTATCTCGTCCTCTAACTTGCTGATTCTATTCTCAGTTTCATCCATCCTACTTTTAATTCCTTCCATTGTGGTATTCATTTCTGCTATTGTATTTGTCATTTCTGACTGATTCTTTTTTATTATTTCAATGTCCTTTTCTATATTTGCTATCTCTTTATTTAGGTGTTCGTAATGACCATCTACTGTTGTTCTAATATCTTTGAGCATCCTTACAATCGTTATTTTAAACTCTGCATCTGGTAATTTGGTTATATCTGACTCATTCCTGTCCTTTTCTGGAGATTTCTCTTGATTTATTTGTGTTGCATTTCCCTGCTTTCTCATTTTGTCTGTGTAAAAGAAGGTTTTGGCCACTGGAGTCCACTGGGTGTGGCCTCTGTGTTCCCTAGGTGTGGTCTGTCTGCAGGCCCACCACCCCTCTGCTCTGCTGCTTAGGGAGTTTGGGTATGGGCATTTCCAGTGCCTGCCCACTGGGGCTGTTGCTGTGGTTTCTGCCTCTCTACGGGAGTGGCTGTGATCATGTTCTTGGGTGTACAAGCCTCAGTGGCCTTGGCCTTTGCCCTGCCCCCACAGGTGGCATTATGCTCGGCCCTGAGGGCTGGTGTGAGCACCTTTGCTCAGCTGCAGGTCTCCTCCTGATTCCGGGCTTTCACCCCATTCTTGCAGGAGGAGCCCGCTTGTGGGACAACTGCAAGCCTTGGCTCCACAGGCCAAGCGGGACTGCATGCCCATGCTGAATAGTGGGACTCTGCCTGTTCTGGGCTTTGGCTCCACCCCCGTGGGAGGAGCCAGCTCCCAAGTCAGGCTACAAGCCTCGGTTCCGCAGGTGGGGCAAGGCTGTGCTCCAACAGTCTCAGTGTGGCTTCTTCAGTGTTCCTTGGTTGAAGAGTCCTCTTAGTTTAGTTCAAAGTTGGTTTTTCCAGATGATGGTTCTTAAAATTAGTTTGTAATTCACT
Source organism: Saccopteryx bilineata (assembly GCF_036850765.1). NCBI lineage: Eukaryota > Metazoa > Chordata > Mammalia > Chiroptera > Emballonuridae > Saccopteryx > Saccopteryx bilineata. The sequence continues at coordinate 134,531,026 of NC_089490.1, forward strand.
TTGGTTCTGGAGGTGGAAGTTGGTACATCCGCCTACTCCATCGCCATCATGTCTTTCCTAGGAAGACTTATTATAATAACACTAACAAGGTTGTTAGAAAAAAATACACATACCAGAATTTTGGTCCACAATCCAGAAGCACATGTACATTGCATAATCTATACTTTTTTGTAGGAGACATGGCCTCCATTGTGTCAATTTTGACAGCATTCCTTGATACCATTCAGAAATTATATATTTTTTTGCATTTGTCACAATAGGGAATTTATTGATGAAACATGTATATTTGACTCTACAACTACTCTGGAAAGACAATGAGAATGCTAACTATATGTTCTTGAAGTAAGTAGGGTTAATTAGGCAAGATATAATTTATACTATAGGGTTGGGTGAAACAACATAAAATTCACAAAGATAAATTGTGTTTGGAAAACAGTGAAATAATTTTAAATTTCTGTTCTCTGTAATTATGGTGTTTTTTAATGTTTTACCAACCATTTTAAAGATGATGAATGACTAGCATAATTTACAAGAAACTCAGAATGATCCAGGTTTAGCTAATTTACTTTTATAAAGATTAAAAATATTAAAAAAAATTTACAGATAGCATTTTCTGTCTAAATGAAAAAACACAATGTAAAATATCCAATGCTATGTGACATTTTAAGAGGGTATAAATTCTTACATAGCCATATAGGAGAATATTGACAGTAAAATCTATAGAAGGTATTTTCTGGCAATAATAGATCCAGGTATAGTCTTTATATTTGTTTATTTATTTATTTATTCATCTTATCCAAGTAAGAGAAAGGAGGTAGGGAGACAGAATTCCGTGTGTGCCCTGAGCAGAATCCACCTGATGATCCCTGTCTGGGGCTGATGCATATGCATTTGGGACACTATGGAGTGATCCTCAGCACCCTGGGCTTGTGCTCAAACCAATCAAGCCATGGCTGCAGGAACGGAAAAGAGAGAAATAATAGGGGAGAAGGGGTGAAGAAGCAGATGGTCACTTCTCCTCTGTGTCTTGACCAGAATCAAACACAGGACATTCACTCACTGAGCCCATGCTCTACCACCAAGGCAACCAGCCAAGGCCAAGGTATAATCTTAATTGAAAACATATTTGAACAAATTGAACAAAACATTGATAATTTTTTCATTTGATTTTCTAGTATTAAAAATTTGCAGCAAGAAAAGCTTTAAAATAATATGATAGATATGATATATAATAACAATTTATATAAGGACATTAAAATATTTTGTTAAATATTCAGTAATGAAAATAATTTATCACAAGTGGTTTTATTACATATTTGAATGTGATGTGCAAAATATATTTGAATTCAGTATTGTGTAAGAATTGCATTAATACTTACATTTTCTGTTGCCTTAGCAGAGATAATTTTCTCCAGAGAGACGTTAATAAAAAGAAAATAGTGTATGAACTACAATGACTCAAGGTTGTCTAATTTAGCATTAATTACTCTCAGTGGAGCATAGATTATGTTAAAATCATGATTTTTAACTCAATAAATAGTGTATTTTACTGATATAATATTACAAAAGTAAACATGTAACTATCTATGAAATATGCATATCTTTTCCAATTACTCAACCTATCATTCACTGTCTCTTAAGCAGAACATCCACCCATACAACAATAATTGAATCAGCCCTTGGTACTTGCTGACTTTTAATGATTAAAAATGCTTGTGCAGTTTTAAAGATAACTGATATGGTCAAAGAGTTAGATCAGAGGTCGGGAAACTTTTTGGCTAAGAGAGCCATGAATGCCATATATTTTAAAATGTAATTCCATGAGAGCCATACAAATGACCCATGTACGTTACGCATTATCCAATAAAAATTCGGTATTGTCCTGGAGGACAACTATGATTGGCTCCAGTCACCTGCAACCATGAATATGAGCAGTAAGAAATGAATGGATTGTAATACATGAGAATGTTTTATATTTTTAATGTTATTATTTTTTTATTAAAGATTTATCTGCGAGCCAGATGCAGCCATCAAAAGAGCCACATCTGGCTTGTGAGCCATAGGTCCCCGACCCCTGAGTTAGATACTGCAGATAAATATATTCACTGAATTCATCAATACTAGATTGCTGGCAACATGAGCAGTTTCCAGGAGATTGTGGTGGAAGAAGCCAGTTTATAATGAGTCAAGGAGTGAATAGAATCTGAGCACTTGAGACTGAATCCTTTTTTTGAAAGTATGGCTGAAGGAAAGAAGGGAGATAATTAAACATTAATAGGAAAGAAGTAAGAGAGAAGGAAATATGAAGATGGAAAGTGGAGTTGGGGGATAGAGTGAAATAGGAAAGAAGAGAGAGATTGAGAGAGAGAGAGGAGGTGTGGGAGGTATGAAGGAAAGTGGTCTGAACCTCCTATTTCTCAGTAGAATGAAAGGGAGTCAGCCTAGTCATGGATTCAGAGACTTCCGTAGGAGAAGGTAATCAATAGGTGTGAATTGGGGTGTGTCTGGAGGGACATCATCACAATTGGTGGGTGGAGAAAACATGTTCAGGTAAACTGGGATGGGGGAGGTTTTAAGAAAAGAGTAGGTGTTCAAGAAATCGCATCTTAAATGAAGGCCTTTCCTGATATTAGGAATGTTGTCATGGTTTGTCTCTTATTTCTGAGAGTGAAAAGGAACCTGGGTAAAATTATTATAAAACTCAGGGATTTTCACCAAAAATTTTAGGTTGGGAGACTAGTCCCTGAATTACACGGCATCAAACTCCTCTGTACAAATTAGTTAGGATGCCTGTTTCTAAAAAGACTGTTACATACAAACACATATATGAATAAAAACACAATTACACAAGCACTTTCTTATTTCCAGAATAGCTAATGCATGAGATAAATGCTTTTAATTCTCATGGATTTCTCAGAAGCCTGTCAAAGGTTAAATAAAAAATAGTCAGATGGCCATTTTTTTTCAAGATTTGCTGCAAAATATTTGAAATGCAGAAGCAGGGGATGTTAATGGGGATGGAGGAAGAGGGGATAATTGTATAATAATTTTACTGTCACAAGTGACTTGGCTTTCTTCCAACAAAAGGATTAGATGAGTGGTCAGCTCAAATATGGATACATAAGTCTGACAGTATAAATTTAAGGAAAATCAGAAGGTGGAAAAAACACCCCAGCAATTTCATATAGGAGTATTCAGTAGTAACTGGCAGACTTGGTATAAGGTAGGTGTTAACTGTACATTTTTAAATGTTTTCTGTTTTTTTCTTTATTTTTAGGAGTGCTTTGCTGATCACTCTGTTGGGGTCTTGTATATGTTATTTGGTATTTTTTTGTGCTTTGATTTCTCAATTTGTAGAATTCCTCATAGATTCTGAGATGGTGTGTCTCACATTGCACACTATTATAGCATGTGAGTAGATATTAAAGCCCCCTTGCATCCTTTGCCTTCTTTCTCCAACTCAAAAGCGGGGGTGACACAATTTGCTTCTACGTATGCTTCATGTTACTGGAGGCGTGCGTAGCTTAGCAAAGCAGGCAATTCAGTATGTGTTTATTAACTATTGTGAAACATCCATGCTTAAAGAAAAAAAGGCTGTTGTTAACTCTCTTTTATAAATTTTTAAAAAATTTAGTCACATTGATATGGTAAGCATTTTCTTTTAAATTAAAAATTTGTCTGACACAGCATAGAAATGAGACCTACTATTTAATCTCTATGTTAATAATTCATATTTAATATATGTGTACCTTCTCTTGAGAGGTTAAATGAGTTTCTCAGAAGTAGAAATACAGCTCTGATGGAGCTGAAACTAGAGTCTGGGTCAGGAGTCCTTAGGATGTATTCTAACTAAACCAAGATAAATGAGCAAGGGAAGGCTATGGGAAGAATGTTGAATACAAAATCTTGTGTGTGACTTGGGCATTCACACAAGGATAGCAATCTAAGAAAAGTGGTGTTTATAAAAAGGCTCCAAGGACACAGATTGTCATTTTATCCATAAGAAATATCTCCTTAAATGTCATTTGCATTTCTGGGGAATATGTTAGCATTTGGTTAACATACTGAGAGATCATTCTATAGAAAAGTGTAAGAGAAAATGATTCTTCAATAAGAATTCATCTTAACATATTTCACCACCCTGTTTGATTAAGTTCTTTTTACTTTTATTTATACCCATTTGTAGAGGAAACAGTTTTAGTCAAAGTATTAATTCAATCAAAATAATGAAGCAAAATAATCTACTAACTTGATTGTGGACTGTATACATGGAAGCTTATTTCTTTTTTTTTTTTTTTCAGAGACAGAGCAAGAGTCAGAGAGAGCAATAGATAGGGACAGACAGACAGGAACAGAGAGAGATGAGAAGCATCAATCATCAGTTTTTCATTGCAACACCTTAGTTGTTCATTGATTGCTTTCTCATATGTGCCTTGACCACGGGCCTTCAGCAGACCAAGTAAGCCGTTGCTCAAGCCAGCGACCTTGGGTCCAAGCTGGTGAGCTTTGCTCACACCAGATGAGCCCCGCTCACGCTGGCAACCTCGGAGTCTCAAACCTGGGTCCTCCGCATCCTAGTTCAACACTCTATCCACTGCGCCACCACTTGGTCAGGCATGGAAGCTTATTTCAAACAAATGCTAGAATTCAAACACTAGTGTTTAAAAATCTATGTAGTAAATGGTAATTTGACTCAATTCAACCATACTGTTATTATTTTTTGTATGTCATTTAAAATAACTTTACTATTTTTACAAATTGACTATAGAAAGGTAAGAAACTTAAATTCAGTCAGCTTGAAATAATCACTATTTTGACATTAAGCTCTCTAAAATTATATATATATAATTTCACCAGAATGCAAATTCTGTAAGGCCATAAATGACTGAATGAATATATGCATAGTAATGGATTAAATCAATTGTAATACAGTTTTTAAATATGCAGTTTTTTCAAAAAATGTATTTTCTATTAATAGATTTATTATATGCTTTTTAATAACTACATATAATTATATGACCTTTATCAGTCACTAAGGTTGAACATTAGATTATTTCTAATTTCTAATATTTTCAATTTTACTAATTTATTTCTAAATTTTGATTTTTTCCATTTTTTTTTACAGAGGAGAGGGAGAGACAGAGAGAGGAGAGACAGAGAGAGGAGAGACAGAGAGAGAGAAGGGGGGAGGAGCTGGAAGCATCAACTCCTATATGTGCCTTGACCAGGCAAGCCCAGGGTTTCGAACCGGCGACCTCAGCATTTCCAGGTCGACGCTTTATCCACTGCGCCACCACAGGTCAGGCCGATTTTTTCCATTTTATTGAAATACTATTTATATTGTTGAGGTTTAATATGTACAATGTAATTATTGAATGTATGTATATATTGCAAAATTATTACCACCATAACATTACTTTTCACCTCACAGAATTACAACTTTTTTTGTGTGTGGTCTTTTGGCTACATCTTTGGATGTATTTCTAGTTATGTTATTAAAATCATTTCCTAGTCATGAGACAATATAGACTATTAAACAGGTAGGCCCATTTAAAAATAGTGTGTGTGTGTGTGTGTATATACATATATATATAATTCAAATTTAGATTCTTATAGACATGACAGTCCCTATTTTTCTGACTCTTGTCACTTGTGCAAATTATTTTAATGCAGTCTGGTATTTTAAAAATTATATTTTATGATTTTAATATTATTGGCTTATGGTATGCTTAAACATTTTGTTCATAGGCTCTGGCTGGTTGGCTCAGCTGTAAAGCATTGACCCATCATTTGAAAGTCCCTGTTAGGTTTCCAGCCAGGGCACACAGAAGAAGTGCCCATCTGCTCCTCCACCCTTCCCCCTCTCCTTTCTCTTTGTCTCTCTCTTCTCCTCCTACAGCCAAGGCTCCATTGGAGCAAAGTTGACCCTGGCACTGAGGATGGCTCCATAGCCTCTGCCTCAGGTACTAGAATGGCTCTGGTTGCAGCTGAGCAAAGCCCCAGATGGGTAGAGAATCGCTCCCTAGTGGGCATGCCGGGTGGATTCCGGTCAGGCACATGCAGAAGTCTGTCTAACTGCCTCCCAGCTTCTAACTTTGGAAAAATAAAAAAAACAAAACAAAACAAAACAAAAATTTTGTTTATATATTTAAGGGTCATTAGTGTTTTGTTGAAAGTTTAATGATTTTTCTCATATTAGTGTGCTAGCATATAGGAGGATTTGACATATAGATTTCAGGCTTCCCTAATATTTTATTATTTTAATTAAATTTTAATTTTATTTTTCATTAAAAATTTATTTGATATTTTAATGTTAAATGTATCTATGGTTTTTAAAGTTCTTGCTCTTTTAAGATTTTACCTTTGGGGTCATATTTTGGAAGAACTAACATTATATATACAATATTATAGAGAAAAACTTCTGCTACCCTCTAAAAGATATTTTCTTATAAAGTTATTAAATATATTTAATAAACTTTTTTAAATGATGACTCAGTTTTCCACCTTTAAATATTAAATTTACTGGAATTTATGTAGTTATTATAAATTAAGTCTTTTTACCTTCTTTTGTATATTCCAAGTGGTTATTGCTAGAACTTGGGGAAATGATGGAATTTGATCTTTATTGTTTTTTCACCTGCAATTCTGCAATTTGGTTGAGTTTTCTCATCAGTTCCTTCTCACTGACCTCACATGCACATTTAGCCAAGGCTGTATCCACTGAAGGCTGACACTTGTGCAGCCCACGGTTCTGCCTGGTTGTCAGCACTGACATGCTTTTCCAGGGCCAGTGGTTGGGTCGTGATTTAATCTGCGCAGATTGTCCCCTGGTCTGTCTTTAATAATTAGTGGGGTCTGTTGGGGCTTCCTGCCAGTCGTACAAGCAGGATTTCCCTTTAGGCCCTGCACTGTGATCCTGGGGCTGGTCAGGTGTCTCCTTGCCTTAGTTCTGCCAGCACTGTTTCTTGCAGAAATGCCTTCAAATTTGGAGCATATGGACACTGTTTCCTACATACCTTTTATCCTATTACTAAAATTTGAGAGGCAGAGAGAGTTCAACATGGGGACTCCATTTTTTACCTTGAACCAGAATCGTTAAAGTCAGCCTGTTTGTTGGTTATCACATGCATCTTATAATTTAGAGTCAACAGAATGAAAATTCTAACACAATAGAAATGGTTGTTTCTGCAACCCACATTTGCCTTTGTCCCTGACCATTTTCTATTGCAGTTCTGAGCTATGCTTTGCTGTAATTAATGAGTGGTCTGAGCAGGACATGAGGACACAGCACATGCCATCTTCCACTGTGGCTTCCTGATTGCACGCGGAGACTCACAATGGTGGGGAGGGGGCTTGGTGATTTTCTGGTGCCAATGTAAGTCACTAGATCACCTCTCCCAGGTGCATCTGCAATTCTGATCCTTATTTCTAATTAAAGGGTAAAAATCAGCTGTTCACTTTCAGGAATTTCAGGCTGGAAGGGACTATAATGTCAAAGGAAGGAAGACTTCCCAGTACAGCAGAAGTCACAACTCACAGGAACTTTAACTACCCTGGTTGCTTCTCTGCAATGAGATTTCCAACACTGCCACCGCCCACTTATATATGACCTTTGGCATAGCTCTTACTATTTGAAAGCACCAGTGTCTCAGTAGCCAACACTGCATTTCTGGAGAGAATAGCCACAAGGCACAAGGACATAGAGGAGGAACTCACTAACTGAATATTCTGTTGTGTGAAGGTTTGTGATCCATATGATGTGGCCACAGGACATGGCTGGATATTGTGATGGGCTGAGAATAGGGGTGGGATAGCACAACTGACTTCCCTTTCACTGAAAATCCAATGACCAAGTCGGTAGGACTCAGGGAGAGCAGGGTGGTTATTACACTCTTTCCCCATTGGTTGGCAAGATACTTGCACCCACTCACCGGGCTTCTCACGTTGGTACATAGATTTCAGGATATGCTTTAAGGCGAGCCAAAAGTTTCTTCTCCTTTACCATAAATAGAAATACTAGGCTTACGTGATAGCATTTTCTGGGCTCAAGTCTTCCCTCCTGTTCTGTGCTGAGCTGCACATCTGCTGGGATATTTTCTGCTATGTGAACAGTGTGGCTTTCATTCTGAATATTTTATACATTGTGTGCATGCTTGGCAGAATAAGGGCTTTCACTAGTGATGAATTCATAGTGTACACATTGGCAGTGTTTCTGAACTGTTTACTTTAATGACATCATTAGCAATTAGCCCTTAAAGTAAAAATTTACATGAAATCCACAAGCAAGCCTTTGAATCAGCTAATAACTAGAGATGGGCCTGAAGAGGCAATCTATAATCAGGCAGGACAATGATTGAGAGGAAATTAAGTGAGAGGAGGAGCATAACGAGCACTGTGCTCTGAAACTGTTGCTTTGAAAAATTCTGTAATGCCAAAGGGAGTACAAAAGACCAGACGCTTATGATGTGGGTAGAATCAGTTACTACTTCTTTGTTCTATTTATTGAAGCACTTACTGTTCACCCAAGCGCTGTGCTGGCCACACAAAAAGGAGGGAGAGAAGAGGACTTATTTATTTAACACCTTCTATGTGGCAAGTGTGAGAGTTATTTTAAAAACACTTTACTATCTTTAGTTTTGTTAGTGTTCTTAAAAAAAAAGATTTTATAGGTGAAGATTTTACAGATAAAGAATCACTCAATAGATGGAACAATAGTGCACAAAAGAACAAACATGAATATCCAGTGTTATTCACACACACACACACACACACACACATTTTTACCCTGTTTTTCAAATAGTGGAATCAAGTCTCTGAGGCATGACTTAATTTGGCTGGGGGGCACATATCCACACATCCTTTTGTGTTCAAAATGTATATCAATGTTTTTTGGTAAACATTTTTATGACATTCTAGCCATGGGAGAATCAATTGGTAATAGATACATGGGTTAATTTCTGAATTCTCAAATTTATTCTGTAGGTCTATATGCCTAGTCTTATGCCAGTATCATATTGTTTTGATTATTATAGATTTGGAGTAAGTTTTGAAATCAGAACTTTGTTCTTATTTTTCAAGACTATTTTGGCTATTAGAACCCCTTGCAATTTTATATAAATATAGTCATCATAGAATCGACTTCTCCAATTCTACAAATAAAAGGTAATAGTGATTTTAGTAGAGGTTGTATTAAATCTGCAGATCACATTGGGTATTATTGACATCTTAACAATGTTAAGTCTTCTAATTCATGAACACAGACTGTCTTTCTATTTATTTAAACCTTTAATTTCACTCAGCACTGTTTTGTAGTGTGCAGTGTACATGACTTTCATTTCCATTGTTAACTTTATTGCTAGGTATTTTATTCTATTGGATACTATTGGAATTGGAATTGTTTTTTGACTTGTTTGTTGCTAGTGTATAAAAACACAGCTAATTTTTGTATGTTGATCTTGTGCCTTGTAACTTTGCTGAACTTATTAGTTTGAGTAGTTTTCTTGCAGAGATTTTGAAATTTTCTACAATAGGATTATGTCATCCATGAATATAGATGGCTTTACTTCTTCCTTTCCAATTTGGATGCCTTTTATTTCTTGTTTTAGTCTAATTGTTCTGGCTAGAACTTCCAGTACAATGTTCAATACAAACAAAGTTGCCATCTTTGTTTTGTTCCTGATCTTTAAGGGGAAACTTCTACTTTTTCACCATTGACTGTGATGGTAACAGAAGGTTTTTCACATACGTCCTTTATGATGTTGAAGAATTCCATATATTCCTAGTTTTATGAGGGTTTTTTTTTATCATGAAAGTATGTTGGATTTTGTCAAATCTCTTTCTGCATCAATTGAGAAGATCATATCTTTTCCTCCCTTTGGTATATTAATGTACTATATTAAATCAATTGAATTTTTACATTGAGACCCCTTTCATTTCTGGAATAAATACCACTTGGTCATGGTTTTAATCCTTTTTTAATATGCTGTAGGACTTGATTTTCTAACATTTTGTTAAAGATTTTTGCACCTATTTTTTGTAAGTGGTATTGGTGTGTAATTTTCTTTTTTAGTGCTGTCTTTATTTTATTTTGGTATCTATGTAATTATGGCCTCTTAGATTGGGTTAGGATATGTTCCTTTCTTTTTCAGGACATCTGGCTTTTCTCCTCCTTTTTCTGGAAAGTTCTTTCCTTCAGATATCTACCTATGTTTCTCCCTTTCCTTATCCACACTTAATTCAATGTTATGCTTTTCAAGAGGCCTTTTCTAACTACCTTTTTTGCAGTATTCACTAGCCTTATTCCATACCCTGCTTCATATGTTTTATAGATTGATTACTAGGATGTGAGATCCATGTAAATAAGGACTTTGTCTCATCTAACCCTAGCATCTAGAAGAGTATTTAATACGTATTAGTCATTGACTAATTTGTGAATGAAGGAGAGGAATGAATGAATTTTCCTTCAGAGAAAGAGAAGTTGAAGTAACATAATGAATATAAATAAAATAGAATTTAGAATGAGGCAAATTTATTTTTATTAAAGAAAAATTTGCCAGACCTGTCGTGGTGCAGTGGATAAAGCGTCAACCTGGAGATGCTGAGGTTGCCGGTTCGAAACCCTGGGCTTGCCTGGTCAAGGCACATATGGGAGTTGATGCTTCCAGCTCCTCTCCCCCTTCTCTCTCTCTGTCTCTCCTCTCTCTCTCTCTCTCTCTCTCTCTGTCTCTCCCTCTCCTTTCTAAAATGAATAAATTAAAAAATATATATATATTTTTTTGTGAGAGAAATAGAGACAGGGACAGACAATAAGGGAGAGAGATGAGAAGCATCAATTCATAGTTGCAGCACCTTAGTTGTTCATTGATTGCTTTCTCATATGTGTCTTGACCAGGGGGCTACAGCAGAGCGAGTCACCTTTTGCTTAAGCCAGCGATTTTGGGCTCAAGCCATGATTTTGTGCTCAAGCTGGTGACCCTGCACTCAAGCTGATGACCTTGGGGTTTTGAACCTATGTCCTCAATGTCCCAGGCCTACACTCTATCCACTGAGCCACTGCCTGGTCAGGCATGAGGCAGAATTTGATCCAACACCAGTTCTGTTACTTTTCAGCTGTGTGATCTCAAAAAGTTGTTCAACCTCTCTGGACCTCAGTTTGGAGGGTACAAAGTCGACACAGTAATATTGACTTGGCAAAGTTGTGGAGAAGCTTGGCTGTTAAGAACGTGAACCCCCTTGCTTTGCACATGGCAGGAACTAAGCACAGTACTTCTGTAATTGCAGCTACTGCTATGAAGATGTTTCCTACCCTCCGTATGTAAAAAGTCATGACTGTCTTGTCCTGACTTGTAGGTGCAGCATCGACATTGCCTGCTGTCTGACTGTACTGGAGGCTGTGTCTTTCTATAATTGCTCAGCTAATTTCCAGGGTTTATTTTCTCTTATCTATCATCCTTTCTCCTCAGAGAAGGTGCATTTTGGTCCCTGAGACTATATGACATTTCAGAAAAGACACACTATGTATTGATAAACTGCAGCAAGCTTGCTGCTATGAGCCTTATTTTGAATCTTTAACTTAGAAAACAAATTTCATTGATCATATGCTCACAATTTTCTTAATGAATTATTGAGAACTTAGTGAAATTATTTAACACATCTTAAACTGTACTCTAGATAACGTAATCACAATGTATCCACGAAGAAGAAAGACGATGACCTAAGCCACACTGTCTGCTGAGCCCTGTTACCTTGTATTTCTTGCTGTTCCAGTCAAGTCCTATGCTGGGGGCTCTATTGTACTGTGTCTAATTCCAGGGTGGGCAATGGAGCTGCAGTGACAGTCAGAGGGATGGCTTGGTACACAGCCAGGTGCAAAAGGCTGAAGCTCAGTGTTTGGTTCTGCTGACATGCTCTTTTTGCTCCCATTTTGGAGCGCCATCCCCCCAGCTCCTCTTGGCTCCCATCTTTACTAGAGGCCCTTGCATAGTCTTAAAAAAGCAAACAAACATAAAACAACCAGGCATCACTATTCAGACAGGAAGGAGCTAAAGATTCTGACATAACTTCCCAAGGGATTGACTGCAAGTAAATAAATTTGCACTGAAAATAACAGGCAAAGTAAACCAGATTTAAGAAACTGCAATACCAAGAGGGTAGATAGGCACCTGGAAACCTAGAAGATAGATGTTCTTAATTTTCTGTTTCAAAACAGTCATTCTGCATTATCTATAATGCTGAGCTATGTGATAACTGTGTGATTTGACAGTGAACCATGCTTGCTGATCTTGTTTTACACAGGGCAGTATACACCACTTGTATTCAATAGATTTTTTATTTCCTGCCTGCATAATGGTTCTCATACACTTCTTTTTCCTCTGGCGTTGAGTCAGTAGCCATGATACCCCAGGAGTCTTCATCATGTCAACAAGATGCATTATCTGGTTGGCCATCACAAGACTGAAGTAGAGGAGAAGCTGAGAACCAGCAGGGATGGATGAGGGAACAAAGCTGCTAATTATTTCATTCCTCTTCGGTGACAGCCTTCTCCTATCCTAAGTGGTGGATTCGGAACCACAGTGCACCTCCCTCTCTAATCCCACAGCGAGACAAACCTTGTAAACGGAGGTTGAAGAAGCCACTTTACTTTCTTGTCACAGTAGAATAATGTCTTAAAACTCTGAAACATAGAGGAGAAAAGGAATCTCAAATGTGGTCACAAAAATCCTCACATCTTTCTTTTTATTCTGCTTAGTAACTTAAACGGAGAGCACTGTGATGCTTAGTTCCAGGCAGTACTTTACAGGGATATGGATTTATTTAAATAAGAGCTACTTTTAGAATTAGATTCTAGGTTTTTTTTCACTGTGTTTTAATCAGCAGACTGAAGATATATTAATGAAAGCTACTAAGTTTGGGTGAAACTCATTTTAGATTCTAAGTTAATTGTGCTTTCCATTGTCTTTTGGTTCTCACACTTATTCTAAACTGAAACAAATAAAAATAAAGTGATCAGACATAAGCAAATATGATTAAAAAAAATCAGGTGTACTGATTTGGCCAGATAAGCATAAAATGAAATTTAGTTCCTGAAAACAACAACAAAAATACACAGGCTGTAAGAAGCAGAATCAGGTGTAGTGGACACATGTTGAATTTTAATGCTGTGCTGAGCACTTTGCATATATTATTTCACTTATTTTCCAAAACAACTCTGAGAGATAGAAATGGTAAAGTTGAAAATGCAGATAATAATACCTATTTCACAGAGTTTTTGAAGTGCTGTAATGAGTTAGCTACATGGATAACAAAATGCCTTGTACATAATATAGTTTATTGTCTTTTGAATTTGACATAAAAGAAAACTAAAGCTTTTAGAAATGTCAAGTCACTTTTCCTAGGCTTTATCACTGGCAAATTGTAGCACAGCAGTTCTCAAACCCAGATGCCATAAGATTCCTTTGGGGGGGGGGAAGGCTTTTAAGACCTGAATTCCTCTGATCTTAAATGAGATTTTTTTCAGCTCAAAGAAAGCAGGTAGACAATTAGGCAGGTATGGCAATAAAGTGTATTCTTTTTCAGAACTGCATTTGCAACAAGATAAAAAAGCAAAAAATCTGAAAATTCCCTTTTAAAAGTCTCTTTTTGTTTTGAATTCAGACTTGATTTTTTTCTGTCAATTAATGACTTCTAGGGTGAACTGGGATAGGTATAAAAATATTCTCGGCAGTGTTATTCATAATGGTCCAAATGAGAAAAAAACACATGTTTGTAAACCAGAATGAGTTCCTTTTTTCATATTTTACATAAGGTACTAAAAAACAATGGAAATGAATGGCTACTATACATTCATTAGAAAAGCACATAGAAAGATTTCAGAAATATAATGAGCAAAAGAAGCCAGAACAAAAGTACATACAAAACATTGTATACTTGTCCTTTTCCTGCTTAATAGTTGTTGTTTTTGTTTGTTTGTATTTTGTTGTTTTTTTTAGGTGAGAGGAGATGATATAGTGAGACAGACTCCCAAATGTACCCCAACTGGGTTCTACCCGATAACCCCATCTGGGGCAGATGCTCAAGTACTGAGCTATTTTTAGCACCTGAAACTGATGTGTTCCAATGGAGCTATCCTCAGTGCTGGGGAGGGGAATGCTGGGACCAATTGAGCCACTGGCTGTGAGGGTGGGAGGGAAGCGGGAGAGAAGGGAGAAAGGGGAAGAGGAAAGAGGAGAAGCATATGGATGCTTCTCCTGTGTGTCCTAATTGGGAATCAAAGCCAGGACATTTATTTGCCAGGCCAATGCTCTATCCACTGAGCCACTGGCCACAGCCTTGATGAGTTTTATATATGCCTGTCACTAATTTATAGCTCAACTTTTTCTCAGTGGTGTAGCTCTTTCCATATGTTTAAACTCATTAGGTATTTTTTAATAACATCTTTTTTCAAAATAAATATCCCAGAGTTTTTGACATGCTCTAATGTGGACTAGTTCCTTTTTTTAGCTGCTGTACACAATTGCCATGTTGTATACCCAACTTTCTAGATCTTGTACTTTAAAAAATTTTGTTAGAAAATATGAATATTTCAGAGTGTTTTTTTTTACTCTCATATTTGGTTGAATGTTGGCTAAATAAGTTTATTTTGAAACTAAACTTTTTAAAGCATAGTTCCATGTTCTTTTGACTTCCAGTGTTGCTATTGGATTAACTGACATCATCTGATTCTTAATCTTTTCCAATACATTATTATTTTTTCTCTATAAATTTTAGAATTTTTTCTTAACTCAGTGTTCTGGAACTTGACAGGGTGCTAGTGTAGATATATTTTTATCTATTGTGCTGAACATGATGTGAGCTCTTATAATCTGGGTATTCATATCTTACAATTCTGAGAAAACTTTTCAACTTATCTCTTAAATAATTTCTTACCTTCCATTTTCTCTTTTTTTGTGACTCCTATCTGTATATGTTGGACATTCTGGAAAGGTTGACCAATTTTCTTATCTTTTCTCTCTACCTTTCAATTAAAAAAATGTCTATTGATTTGAGAGAGAGAGGAGAGAGAAAGAAATAGAGAGAGAGAAAGAGAAGCATCAACTTGTTGTTGCACTTAGTTGTTCCATTTAATTGTTCTTTTATTGATTGTTTCTCATATATACCCCAATCAGGGATCAAACCCATGACCTCTGGTGCACCAAATTAACACTTTATTCACTGAGCTACTTGACCAGGGCTCCACTTTTCAATTCTTCATTTTTGGTTCTACTTTTTGGAAGGTTTCTTCAAGTTTATTTACTTTTTAATTTTCATTTTTGACATCTCTTTTTGATTGTTCTCTTACTAGTCTTTTTTTAAGCATCCTGTTTTTGCTTCATGGATGTAACATCTTTTATCTCTTTGACAGCATTAATATAGATTTTAAGTATTTCTTCGTCTTATACTGTTTCCATGTCCTTACTATTGCTTTTTGTGTTAATTTGTTTTGATTTCTATCTCCTAACAGTGAATTTTCCCTCAAATATGTGGTAATTAAGTGTGGGCTCCTAAAAATCTGTATGGATATTTTGGATAAATAGGTGAAGTTGTTTGTCTCCCATGAAACTCCACACTGCCCAGGACCATGAAGCCCTGTGTTCCTCTGTCTCTGAAAAGACAGAAAAAGTGATGTGGTAGAAAGATCATGGAGTTGGATATATGAAGTTCTGTATGTGTTGAATCTTGAATCTCCCTCTTTGAAGCTTCAGGAAATGTCTTACTCACTTTATGTTAATTTGAATACCTAAAACAGGCATGGCACATTTTAGGCATGTGATAGATATTTAGTGAATTAACAAATACAATCTTTTGACAACTGCAGATCATAGCACCAACCTCCTCACTTTGTGGAAATACTTCAAGAGAGTACGTAAAAGTCCCATGAGATTGTAAAATTCTACTCAAATTTCAGAGATTATTTTTATGTTTAAAAAGACTAATATTTGTTGAACAAGTGCAGTCTTGTAGGGCAGGCATTGTACTGGTCAATCTCACAGCATGGCTTTTCTTTACAATATGTCTGTGTGGATAGTAAAATCAAAAGCATTGTTGGAGTACAGAAAAAGCTCTCATACAGAAGAGTGGATAAATGTCATTAGAGTGGCAGGAAGGAGAAGATAAGTCATACACATTTTAGCTTTCTCCTAAGGGGAACTTTCTGTCAATTAGAACATTCAATCAAAGCAATGAGCTGTCTTACTAGCTGGTGGGCTTCCTGTCCCCAGACAGTTAAAGCAGAATTTTCCAAAACTGTTGCCATGGAAATTTTCTGCTAAAAATAGATTATGCCATTAGACTAAATGCTCTCTAAAATTCTTTCTTTCAAAGATCTTAGTTATTACAGGATTATAGATTTTCAAGCTACAGTCAACATTCCAAATGTCAGAAAATAGACATAAATGTTCCCAGTTAGATTTACTTAGTATGTTTTATAAACATCTTTGAAACAAACCTGCAAAGGAACAAGCATTCCCATCACAATAAATTCTGTCTTCAGAAAATGGAATTTGATGATTGCTTTAAAAGGTCAAAGTCCCCGCACTAGGATGGTGACTCCTTCACTGAGGCCAGTCCTTTATTAGATTTTTTTTTCTTAAAGAAATGACAGGCATTTGTGAAATGTGGAGGACAAAGAAAATGGTGTGCTTCCAGTAAAGCTCAAGGTTTCTTCCCTGATTGGGCTCACTGCCCAGAAGATAGGTTGATTTGTATTTTATCTGCACTGCATCACTCATTTATGTGTAAGGCTGCAGTGCTGCTGCCTCTGCCTGGATAGAGCTCTGACTCAGAAAAGGGCTGCATTCATTTGTAAACATCCAATGCTGTTTAACTCATGAGCCAGCATTTTTATCCTCTTTTACCAAAACTCCAAGAAAAGAAACTTCACTGTAGGATCTTCTTTGACCTTTCATGGTCACTTAAGAAAGGATTCAAATTAAGAAAATATCAGTATATTTTCGGTTGAGCAAGAATTTAAATGATATTAAACAAGAAATTGAAAAGCAGAGCTTTTTAAGATTGTTATATATTGAAAGTAGTGTAAATCAAGTGAGATAATAGCACATTCTCTTTCATCTCTATTACAGAAATCAGGTAAAATTGGTGGATTAAAAAAAAAGTTACTTGGCTGACCAGGCAGTGTTGCAGTGGATAGAACATCGGACTGGGATGTGGAGGACCCAGGCTCAAGACCCCGAGCTAGCCAGCTTGAGTGCGGGTTCATCTGGTTTGAGTAAGGCTCACCAGCTTGATCCCAAGGTCTCTGGCTTGAGCAAGGGATCACTTGGTCTGCTGTAGCCCCTCCCCCCCATCAAGGCACATATGAGAAATCAATCAATGAACAACTAAGGAGCAGCAACAAAGAATTGATATTTCTCATCTCTCTCCTTCAGGTCTGTCTGTCCCTAACTGTCCCTCTCTCTGACTGTCTCTGTCTCTGCCACACAAAAAAAGTTACTTGGCTGTAATGGCTATGCAGTGTCATTTTCTGACTAATCCATTATAATACCTGGTAGAATGGGTATCATGGAAAAGGGTTATTAACTGTTTTTGAAGTAAGCTTCTATTGATAATTTTGGCTCAGTTCTATGGTAGATGACAGAGCCCACAAAGTTGCTGGTGTTTGATGAATAGTAGAATATCAAGAACAATGGCAATGTGCCCTTACTGAAAGGTCCCCAGTCCTCATCTACCATCTACCTAGATGATCTCATCCAGTGCCATGTTTTCATGTTGTATCTGATGACATCAAACCTCTATGTCATGCCCAGATGTGTCTTTTGAATTTTAGAAATATACTTCAACTGTGTAATTAACACTGACACAGGAATGCAGGAAATAAACTGAAAATTTCAACCTTTTTGGGGGGGAAATAGTAGTTGATTCAAAGTGAAAGGTTGGACAATGATTTTCCAAGCAAATAATATCCAAAGAAAAGCAGGTGTAGCCATGCTCATATCTGACAATGCTGACTATAAGACAACAAAGGTAAACCAGGGAGCATCAAAATATATAAGACATCTACTAACTAATCTGAAAATAAAAATAGACTGAAAACACAATCACACTTGAAGGTCTTAATACACTATGAGGCCTTTAAATGTATCATCCAAACAGAAAATCAATAAAGAAATACTGGCTTTAAATGGCACACTAGACCAAGTGGACATAACAGACATTTACAGGACATTTTATCCCAGAATATCAGTTTATACATTCTT
Organism: Saccopteryx bilineata; assembly: GCF_036850765.1. NCBI lineage: Eukaryota > Metazoa > Chordata > Mammalia > Chiroptera > Emballonuridae > Saccopteryx > Saccopteryx bilineata. Next base: position 134,549,277 of record NC_089490.1, read on the forward strand.
TTCCAGTATACATGGAACAGTCTGAAGGATAGCCCATATGTTGGGCTACAAAATTAACATCAACAAATTCAGGAAGATTGAAATTATAGGAGGCATATTTTCTGACTGTAAGGCTTTGAAATTAGAATTCAACTGCAAAACATAAGTAAAGAAACCCACAAAAAATGTGGAAACTAAACAACATACTTCTAAAAATGACTGGGTAAAAGAGGAATGAAGCAGAGACTAAAAGATATATACAGCAAATGAAAATGACAATACAATACCAACATTTCTGGGATGCAGCGAGAACAGTAATAAGAGGGAAGTTTATACCATTTGATGCTTATATCAAGAAACAAGAGAGATCTCAAATAAACAACCTAACATTACATCTTAAAGAACTAGAAAAAGAAAAACAAAGACAACCCAAAGTCAGCAGAAGAAAGAAAATATTGAAAATTAGAGCAGAATTAAATGAAATAAAGAACAAAAAATCTATTGAAAAATTAATACAACAAAGAGCTTGTTCTTTGAAAAGATCAATAAAATTGACAAACCCTTTGCTAGACTCACTAAGGGAAAAAGAGAAAGGACTTATATAAATAAAATCTGAAATGAAAGAGGATACTTCTCCCAAGAAGACACACAAATGGCCACCAGATATATGAAAAGATGCTCATCTTCACTAGCTAGTAAAGAAATGCAAATAAAAACCACAATGAAATAGCACCTCACACCCATTAGATTCGCTATTACCACCAAGAGAGGTAATAACAAGTGTTGGAAAAGCTTTGAAGAAAAAGGAACCCTTATTCACTGCTGGTGGGAATGCAAACTAGTACAACCATTATAGAAGAAAGTATGGTGGTTCCTCAAAAAATTGAGAATAGAACTACCATATGACCCAGCAATCCCTCTACTAGATATCTACCCTCAAAACTCAAAAACATTGGTATGTAAAGACAAATGCACCCCCATGTTTATCGCAGCATTGTCCACAGTGGCCAAGACATGGAAACAACCAAAGTGTCCTTTGATAGAAGATTGGATAAAGAAAAAGTGGTGGATATACAATGGAATACTACTCAGCCATAAGAAATAATGACATATTGCCATTTATGACAATATGGATGGACCTTGAGAACATTATGTTGTGTGAAATAAATGAATCAGAAAAAGTTAAAAACTATGTGATTTCGCACATAGGTGTGATATAAAACAGACTCATGGACATAGATAAAAGTAAAATGATTACTGGGGTAGGGGGTGTGGGGGAGGGGTGGGGGGAAGGAAGTAAAGAAGGACAAATATAAGGTGACAGAAAATGATTTGACTTTGGGTGATAGGTATACAATATAATCAACAGTTCAAATGCTATAGAAATGTTTACCTGAAACTTATGTACTCTTATTGATCAATGTCACCCTGTTAAATTGAATTTTCTAAATAAAATTTAAAAGATTAATAAAAAATAGACATATGCTTGTCATAGAAAAACTTAAAGATATTATTATTCTATCCTTATGTCAAAGATAATTTTCTCATTGAAAATTTTCTTGATCTTCTAAACAAGGTTCTAACACTAAAACTTTATAATACATTTTGTTTTCATATCCTTTTTGCATTTAAATTACCCAAACTTAAATTTAATTATCTTTTGAATATAACCCACTCTGCTACCTTTTTCAACAGAGTATCTGTGCTTTATGTTTCTTTATAGCCTTGAGAATCATGCACCTAATGTCTGGCACATGGTAGGTACTCCAAAAATTTTTGGATTCCATTAATCGTCAACCCATTGAACTGATAAACTACAATATGTTCCTGGTCTTCATGTCTTGTTCTAAAGGGCTCTGCTTGAAACCGTAATCTTGGAATTATAACGAATGCAGGCCCTGAAACTGCTGTGTCTCAAATGCACTTTATTAATTAGACAGCTTAGAGGATTGAAACTAGAATGGTTTAACCATTTACTAGTTGTCAAAAATATTTTTATTTTTCCTGAATAGTCAACAAAATGCTCTCACTTTGCCCCACCTCTAGAGGGTGGAGGAAAATGGATGGAGACTTTCTGAGGTGTTGATATATATGCTGTGTAATATTAGAAGCACCGGTTCATTTTATAAAAGCTGCTGAGGATGAGGTTTGCTACACCATTAAGTCAGTGTGGGTCACTAATCAGTTTTGAAGCAAATGATAGTCTAATACACTTTTTTTTAAAGTAAATCAAAGTCGTTTGGAGTCAGGAAATTTAACAAGAATACATCATCTTATCTTATGTACTTATTATGCATGAGTGAACTCCCTTTATTCTCTCAGCCATATAATAAGAACTAAACACATGGTATTGGAAAAAACTTATTTCTCTGGTGGAGCTTATACTGTTTTTTGAGATATTTTGATAGCTAGAATTTCTTTTACTTAGAGTATGTATGTTCATTACATCCTCACACTTCTGTTTAATCTTATTTTCCCAAAATTGAGACAGCTAATCTTTATCAGCCAAGCTTTCTATTTTCTTGTCTCCAGCTTTGCTCATACCTCTCTTGGATTGCCCTGTCTTTGAATCTACATAAACCAATTCCTCAAGGCTGAATAAAATGCCTTTTCCTCCACAATGATGCTGATGATCTCTTTGGACTGCATTTGTCACTCTTTCCTTTAAACTCTCACAATGTCATTTTCAATTATGTATGACAGTCACTCAGTACATATTTCATTTTTCCTCTTTAAATCTATGGTCCTTGAGGACACAGGCCATGACGTATTTATCACAGAACAGCTACCATTTCCTGAGTATTTACTATGACCTAGGCACTGGAGCTAAATTTCTTCTCTTTTCTTCTCTTTTCTTTCTTTCTTTCTTTCTTTCTTTCTTTCTTTCTTTCTTTCTTTCTTTCTTTCTTTCTCTCTCTCTCTCTCTTTCTTTTTTTTTAGAGAAAGGGAGAAAGAGAGGGAGAAGGAGAGGTATAGACAGAAAGGGAAAGAGATGAGAAGCATCAAGTTGTAGTTGTGGTACTTTTAGTTGTTCATTAATTGCTTCTCATACAAGTCTTGATTGTGGGGACTCAAACCAAGCCAGTGATTCCCTGCTCAAGCCAGCAAACATAGGATCATTTAGATGATCCCATGCTCAATCCAGTGACCTTGCATTCAAGCTGGGGATCTGCACTCAAGCCTGAGACCTTGGGTTGTCAAACCTGGGACCTCAGTGTCCCAGGTCAACAGTGTATCCACTGTTCTACCACCAGTCTGGCTGAGCTAAGTATTTTTTATGCAATATCTCCTTTAATTACCAAAGCAATCCTCTGAAATAGGTGTATTTTTATCTCTCATTTTATAGATGAGGAAATTAATGGTAGGACTGGATAAGCAACTTCTCCAAGGCTCAACAGCTTCTAAATACATAGCTGGAATTTTAGCCTTGATTGTCCTGATGATAAAGTTTATGTAATTAATTAATAACCTTTTCTACAACACCTACTTTAATAAGTGCCAGTTAAATAAATAAGCAATGGTCAGTATGCACTGTTGAAAAGATGCATAAGGTTTCTTAGTTAGATTTTAGTTCAAACTGAAGTTCTAACACTTTCTTTGAAGTAAATTATTTGCCATGTTTGAGCTGTTTACTCATTTTTAAGGCAAAGGAAAGAGATAATAGTTTCTGTCTCACAAGGGTGTTGTGAAGATAAAATGGAACATGAACAACAAGGCATGTACTAGTAGGCTCTCAGTAAATATTGGTTGATAAGAATAAAAATAAAGTACCATTTTTTACTAGTCCTCCTGGATAAGGTTGACTGTCTTTGGGCATACCAAATGAAAGGAGAAGCATTTACCAGCAGCACCCATAACAACTTTACAAGATTTTTCCAACCAAAAAATAAACTTTATTATTCACTGTGCTACATTAGTCATAGTCTTTGACTTAAGGTGAAACTCACAAACAATTGGTGATTCACAATTGAGTGCTGTTTTTATTTCATTTATTTCATCTAATATCTAACTATGCATTTAATTACAATATTATTAAATTGACAAAGCAATTCTGCCCCTGGGTTTCTAGAAGTAACATGTATATAGTTAATTCTTCATTAAGACATTGTCTTTCTTGCTTGAGCTGCCACTCGTTCTTGTTTATATCTCTCAAGTGTCCTTAAATATGCAACTAAAACTTAGACCTCTTCTTTCTCATTTTGTCTCTCTAGATAGTTCCTCCTCTTCATCTTGCAGAACACAATGATTTATCACAGCATTTCAAACACTTCTGAATACTGGTGTCCACACAATACTGTCCCTCTAGCAAGGCCTTTATCAAATAAAACATTAAAATTATAATAGTATGTGAGTACACACGCTTTCACTAACTTGTACTGTTATTTACTGTTATTCTTATTTTCATAGGAGAAATAACCTTTTCTATTTTAAAAGATTCCATCACTAATCAGTGGTCAAAGAAATACTGAGTCTTATTTTAACTTCTAAGGTAGGATTAGTCTTATTCTCAATATTCTATTCTTTATAAAAACAAACAAACAAAAAATTGCTTAAGAGACCTGAAGAGAGACAGACAGTTCTCAAACAGTGGGGGACAAGGAGAAAGGGGTTGAATGTAACATAGAAATACAGAATTAGTTTTCCAGGCCATCTGAATATGGGTGTTACATTAAGATACCATAATAAAGATTGACTTTATTGCCTGACCAGGCAGTAGCGCAGTGGATAAAGTGTGAAACTGGGATGCAGAGGACCCAGGTTTGAGACCCCAAGGTCACCAGCTTGAGTGTGGGCTCATCTGGTTTGAGCAAAAGCTCACCAGCTTGGACCCAAGGTCACTGGCCTGAGCAAGGGGTTACTCCATCTGCTGAAAGCCCATGGTCAAGGCACATATGAGAAAGCAATCAATGAACAACTAAGGTGTCACAATGAAAAACTAATGATTGATGCTTCTCATCTCTCTCCATTCCTGTCTGTCTGTCCCTATTTATTGCTCTCTCTGACTCTCTCACTGTCTCTGTAAAAAAAAAAAAAAAAAAAAAAAAAAAAAAAAAAAAAAAAAAAAAAAAAGAGAGAAAGAAATAAAGATTAACTTTATCAATATGTTTCCAAGTCCATGGCTAGGGAATCATAGGTGAAGAATTTCTATGCATTTCCTGTTCTGTTGACATTCAGGAAATAAGTGTATTAATCTTTTGAAATTATAGTGACACATGAAACTCTATGTGCTATCTTGAGTTACGTGATTTGCTTTTTCTGTATTCTAATGGGAAGTCTAAATTTCAATCTATTTAACATGGAGAGATTTTATAAATGCAGGTGAAACTGGGAAAATTTAATATATTTTTTAAGCTCTATGTTTTAAATGCCTTAGGGAAAAAATCTAAAATAAACATACATTGCTTATACAAAGAGTGCTTCATTGATCTGGAGACAGTAGTTTTCTGTAGGAAGCAACAGTGCAGTATTGCTCATTTTGTCCTTGCTGGTCTTTGTGTGATGTCTACTGAGGGATCTTTGTGCTAATTGTGTTAGAGGTTATAAAGGGATGAGCAGGGGAATGCCAGCATGCTGCTGGTCCCTATGGTTTTTCTGTCCTGACATCAAGAAACACTCTCCTATTCATACTCATTAACTTCCTCTAAACTTAACATCTCAAACACCTTAGTCAGAAAACAGTAAACTCCAATAGCACTCACCAAAATACAGACACAGAAACAGACCTAAATTCCCAGAGGAGGACCAAAACAACACAAACTACTTATATTTTTACTTACAACTTAACCATTATAAAGCTTATTGTTTCATCCAGTATCTGTCCATGAAGAGCAATTTTTTCCATATTATTAATTTAGACCAAATTTATTCTATAAAAAGGTAAATAATTTGGGAATTTCCTCTAAAGTAAGAGATAAAATAGTATTTTATTTATATTTATATTTTTATTAGTCTTTAAAGTAGCAAAAAAGGCAGATGCTTATATTAAAATAGCAGATGTCATGCATATGAGCAAAATATGAATAAATAATAACTAGGACTAACTCAGTACTTAACAGCTAACTACACACTTTTATAAGCATTACTCAATTAATGTGTACTACTTTGCCAGGAAGTGGACTAAGTATATATTGTTATTCCCATTTTTCTGGGGTCAAAATGTTGGAGAGATTTATACACATTCATTTAGAAAGCATTTGAAAGATTTGGAATTTTTTTCTGATAAATAAGTTTAATGATACTTTTGTCTTTACACAGATGGTTACGGAGACCTTAAACCACAATCCAAGAATATGCAACTATGCAACACAGATCAATTATCCTAATCTAAAATATACTGGCTTCCTAAAACTACCCTGTAAACTTTGCAGCCCTTATTTAATCCCAAATGACCCTAACCCAATGTGAAAACAGTTATTGTAGGGGAACCTAGCTTTGTGGCAAAAATAAAAATCAAAAGAAAAATATCAATTCAGTGGGTAGTTGGTGAAAGCAGGGAGTCACGTGCCCTTTGCTGTGCTGCTTGGCCCTCTTCTTCCTCTTGCTCTCGTGGTTCTCTTGCCCCAGCCCATCCCTGTGAGTTCTCAATAGGTTTGCACGAGCCACCTGAAACATACACACTCACTTCTATGAAGCTAACCACACTGCTGATTTGCTTTTACCCATCAGTAGCTCTTAACAGACATTTGTTGTCTAAGAGCTCAACGACCTCCGTAGACTCTTCCCTTATAATGTGTTTAGTTCAACCAACACACTTCTTCAGGGTGATGAGCATGCTGCCAGACAACCAGCACTTCTGCAAGAGCCTGGTGAGCTCTCTCAGGAATGCTGGCTCTCCAACAGACCATCCCGGCTCCGGAAGATTTGAAACATTAAAAAGAGTTCTATACCTATTTGCCTCATTCTTATTCCAATATTCAACAATGCGCTACCATGGGGAGTAGAAACCTATGTGGAAAGATGATACTCTAGAACAGTGGTTCTCAACCTGTGGGTCGCGTTAGGCGATCCCTGTGTTTTGGTCATTCAACCCCTGCCGGGGTCACGACCCACAGGTTGAGAACCGCTGCTCTAGAAAGAGACCTCTGAATATGATTATGCTGAGCATCTCCTGCCTATAAGCACATTCCTAATGGTGTGTGCATTGGTAGAGCCAGTGAGAGTGCAAAAAGGTGTCTCATCCAAAGAAATTTGAAATACTAGTGGCTCCTATAAAAATAATTTACAGAACAAAATGAGTTTCATTGAGAATAATTCTATATTTAGGTTCTATGTCTCAAATAAACATGGAAAATTATCTATTTAACAAATACTTGACTAAAAAACAGTGGACAATATGATTTTTTAAAGTTCTGTTTGATTATGTTTGGATAAAACTTGGGAGGCTGTATTAATTATAGTCTTCTCTGTATTAATTTCTACTTCTCAAAGAAGTAGAAATTTAAAAATTCAATTCAAGGTCCTGGCTGGTGGCTCAGTGGATAGAGCATAGGCCAGGTGTATGGATGTCCCAGGTTTCATCCCTGGTGAGGACACATAGGAGAAGTGACCATTTGCTTCTCCCCCCTTTCTCTCCCCCTTGTCCTCCTCTTCTTCTCCCACAGCCAGTGGCTGGATTGGTTTGTCAGTAGCTATGGGCACTGAAAATAGCTCTTGGAGTATATTAGCCTCAGGCACTAAAAATAGCTCGGTACTGGAGCATCAGCCCCAGATAGGGTTGCTGGGTGGATCCCAGTTAGGGCACCTGCGGGTTTCTGCTTTACTATCTCCCCTCCTCTCACATAAAAAAATTCAATTCAAGAAATATTTATTATTTTCTCTATGCCCATTTTTATAAACTAAGGAAATGGAAATGAATGATGCAGTGATTACTCTCAGAGGAAAAATGCATGATTTATAAATTTTGATATGATTTAAATGACATGATAAGGCAATGATGTATGTATAGAGAAAGGAGAGATTAATAGTAGTGAAGTATTGTGGACTGTTTTCCAAAGAAGTTAACAGTTCCTTGAATTTTAGAGAAAGAACAGGGAGGGCATTAATAAGAAGGTTATAGCATTCCCACAAGGTATACAGGGTCCTTGGTCTTTTTCCAAGGTGTTTATTCTTCTTGGAGCTTTACATTAGAGCAATGGTTTCCTGTCCAAACTCTGCCCCTGGAATTTTTTGAGTTATTGGAAAATAATTCCACCTCACAGGACCTCAGTGTGAACTAGATGAATTCTAAGATTTCTTACATGTCTGACAGAACTGACTTTATTGAACAAAGCGTGGCACTAAAGAGCATAGGCTCTTGAGCAAGACAGATCTGTGTATTAATTCCAGTTCGAACACTTTTCTTCCATTAAGGCAATGCCTTCATCTGTCTGAACCTTTGCAAGAAAACTTCAGTGAGTAATTGTAAGAATTACATAAGACAATATGTATAAGGTAGTGTAATAAAGATCCTGACTCATGTTTATTGGAGTCATCCCACGTTGGGCTATAGCATTTAGGAGAGAATTGGATACTTTGGAGCAGTTGATGAATATTTGAATAGATCATACTACAATATAGTAAACGTTTTTGCTTCATCAAATATGTACTCATTGGTCCTATTCAAGTCACAGGTAAAATAACCTTAACATAATCTTGAGGGTATTGTTGAGCTGGTTCCCTGGACGTTACTGGCAGGTGGATTCTGTTAACACAGATGAGGCCAAGGTTGTGGGTTTGACCCTCATTGAGGCACTGAAGTTCACACTGTTTCATTTCAACCATTGGCTGCTAAGTGCTGGTCGTCAGTAGGGTGCTGACATAGAAGAAGAGACATTCTTCTTCTAGATCTTATGTCACCTAAGTTAGATCCTCCCAAGCTACCCTACCTAAATTTGCACAATTTTCTTTCTTTTTAAAAACTCTTGTTAGTAATTTATTACTTTCACATATAACTTGGCAGTTATCACTGGATAATCTGCTGAGTTTTCACTTTTTAAAAAATTAAATTTAATGCAGTGACATTGATAAATCAGGGTACATATATTGAGAGAAAACATCTCCAAATTATTTTGACATTTGATTATGCTGTATACCCCTCACCCAAAGTCAAATTGTCTTCTGTCACCTTCTTCTGGTTTTCTTTGTGCCCCTCCCTTCCCCCACCCCCTCTCTCCTTCCTCGCCCCATCCCCCCCTCCTACCCATCCTCCCACCCCTGTTACCATCACATTCTTGTTCATGTCTCTGAGTCTCATTTTTATGTCCCATCTATGTATGGATTCATATAGTTCTTAGTTTTTTCTGATTTACTTATTTCACTCTGTATAATGTTATCAAGGTCCATCCATGTTATTGTAAATGATCCGATGTCATCATTTCTTATGGCTGAGTAGTATTCCATAGTATATATGTACCAAAGCTTTTTAATCCACACTAGATGGCTATTGTTTTGTTGGCTGTTGTCATTTTTCATTTGACAATCTAAGAGGAAAGAAGTCAGTGCCTCTGACTAAATAGTCACATATTTCATGTTTTAAAAATTCCTGTGGTATACAAATTGAAAATCACTGCTCTAGTTTTATAATGTCTTGAAATTGGATAAGATCAGTCTTTTAGCTTTGAATATGGGGTTGGCTATTCTGAGTTTCTTACTTCTCCATATAAACTTTAGAATCAGTTTGTAAATATTTACAAAGTAACTTGCTAGGATTTTGATTGAAATAGCATTGAATCTATACACCATGTTTGGAAGAACCAACATCTTGAATATTTGAGTCTATCTATAAATTTGGAATATCTTTCCATTTATTTCATTCTTCTTCAATTTTGTCATCAGAGTTTTGCAGATTTCCTCATATAGATCTTATACATACTTTGTTAGACTTATAGTGTGTAAGTATTTGCTTTCTGTTGCTATGTATTTCCTATGTATAAGACACAACTGTTTTCAAAAAATTTGGGGTAAAAAATCTGGGTGCATCATATACAGTGGTTGTGGCATTTCAAATGCCATAGGTGGAACTGAGGACAAGGCAATATATGAAAACAATGATTCACCATCAGACACAGATGAGGACAATCTAAGGATGGGAGTTTTGAATGTGATCAGAAGTTGCACGCATTTTATAATGAATAAAACTTGAGTTTGATAACTGTGTAATACAATTTTTAAAACTTTGGGCCCCCAAATTAAGGTGCATCTTATACTTGGGAGCATCTTATACATGCAGAAATACGGTAAAGTCATCATGTTTCTAATTTCAACTTTTACTTGTTAATTGCTTGTATGTAGTAAGTTGGTTAAATTTTTTTTCTTTTTTTGAAAGATGAGGTTTTTTTATTTAAACAATTATTTTAATGGGGTGACATTGATAAACTAGAGTACATAGATTTAGAGAAAACATCTCCAGATCATTTTGACATTTGATTATGTTGTATACCCATCCCCCAAAGTCAAGTTGTCCACCTTTTATTTGGTTTTCTTTATGCCCCTCCCCTCCCCCACCCCCTCTGTCTCCTCCCTTTCCCTCCCCCCTGGTAACCACTGCACTCTTATCTATAAGTCTCAATTTTGTATCTCACCTATGTATGGAATCATACAGTTTTTAGTTTTTCTGATTTACTTATTTCACTCAGTATAATGTTATCAAGGTCCATCCATGTTGTCATAAATGATACTATGTCATCATTTCTTATGGCTGAGTAGTATTCCATAGTATATATGTACCACATCTTCTTTATCCAGTCATCTATTGAAGGGCTTTTTGGTTTTTTCCATGTCTTAGCCACCATGAACAATGATGCAATGAACATGGGGCTGCATGAGTCTTTATGTACCAGTGTTTTTGAGTTTTGGGAGTATATACCCAGTAGAGGAGTTGCTGGGTAATATGGTAGTTCTATTCTTAATTTTTTGAGGAACCACCATACTTTCTTCCATAATGGTTGTACCACTTTACATTCCCACCAATAGTGAATGGGGGTTCCTTTTTCTTCACAGCCTCTCCAACACTTGTTATTACCTGTCTTGTTGATACAAGTTAAGCTAACAGGTGTGAGGTGGTATCTCATTGTAGTTTTGATTTGCATTTCTCTAATAGCAAGTAAAGATGGGCATCTTTTCATATATCTGTTGGCCACTTGTATTTTTTCTTGGGAGAAGTGTCTATTCATGTCCTCTTCCCATTTTTAATTGGATTATTTGCTTGTTTGTTGTTGAGTTTTATGAGTTCTTTTTATATTTTGGATATTAAGCCCTTGTCTGAGCTGTTGTTTGAAAATATCAGCTCCCGTTTAGTTGGCTGTCTGTTTGTTTTGTTGTCAGTTTCTTTCGCTGTGCAAAAAAAGCTTCCTAGTCTGATGTAGTCCCATTCTTTTATCTTTGCCTTCACTTCCCTTGCCTTTGGAGTCAAATTCATAAAATGTTCTCTACGACCAGGGTCCATGAATTTACTACCTATATTTTTTTATAATTTATTGTTTCAGATCTTATATTTAAGTCTTTGCTCTATTTTAAATTAATTTTGGTACACGGAGACAAACTGTAGTCGAGTTTTATTCTTTTGCAGGTGGTTCTCCAGTTTTCCCAGCACCATTTATTGAAGAGGCTTTCTTTTGTCTCTTTTTCTGCCAATACCATGCTGTTTTGATTATCATGGCTCAGTAATATAATTTGAAGTCAAGTATTGTAATACCTGCAGCTTCATTATTTTTCCTTAGAATTACTTTGGCTCTTTAGATTTTTTTATAGTTCCATATAAACCTGATGATTTTTTGTTCCATTTTTTAAAAAAAAGACATTGGAATTTTTTTTTTGTATTTTTTTTTCTGAAGCCAGAAACGGGGAGAGACAGTCAGACAGACTCCCACATGCGCCCGACTGGGATCCACCCGGCATGCCCACCAGGGGGCAATGCTCTGCCCACCAGGGGGCGATGCTATGCCCCTCCGGGGCGTCGCTCTGTTGTGACCAGAGCCACTCTAGCACCTGGGGCAGAGGCCAAGGAGCCATCCCCAGCACCCAGGCCATCTTTGCTCCAATCGAGCCTCAGCTGCAGGAGGGGAAGAGAGAGACAGAGAGGAAGGAGAGGGGGAGGGGTGGAGAAGCAGATGGGCGCTTCTCCTGTGTGCCCTGGCCGGGAATCGAACCCGGGACTTCTGCATGCCAGGCCGACGCTCTACCACTGAGCCAACCGGCCAGGGCCCAACATTGGAATTTTGATGGGAATTGCATTCAATTTGTATATTGCTTTGGGCAATATGGTCATTTTAACTATGTTTATTCTTCCTATCCAAGAACAAGGAAAACAAGGAATATTTTTTCATTTCGTTGTGTCTTTTTCTATTTCCTTTAACAATGCTTTGTAGTTTGTTTTTTTAATTTTTATTTTATTTATTCATTTTAGAGAGGAGAGAGAGAGAGAGAAGAGAGAGAGATAGGGGGGAGGAGCTGGAAGCATCAACTCCCATATGTGCCTTGACCAGGCAAGCCCAGGGCTTCGAACCGGTGACCTCAGCATTTCCAGGTCGATGCTTTATCCACTGCGCCATCACAGGTCAGGCTGTAGTTTTTATTATATAGGTCCTTTACATTCTTTGTTATGTTTATTCCTAGGTATTTTGTTGTTGTTGTTGCAATTATAAAAGGGGTTATTTTTTTTTAGTTCATTTTCTGAAGTTTCATTGTTGGCATATAAGAAAGCAATAGATTTCTGTATATTAATTTTGTATCCTGTGATCTTACTTTATTGGTTTACTAGCTGTACCTGGCCATGCCTTGCTGTGGCTCAGTCTGGTTAAATGAAAAAGAAAGAAAAGAGAAAGAACATGTTTCTAATATGTTTAATTTCACAATGCTTGTGAGTATACAATATTTTTTGTTGTTCCATTGTCTGTGCAGATATAGAGATTGTCTGGTTTGCCAACTCTAGAACACTCAACATATAATTGTCCATGTAAGAAGCAATCTGTGTCTAGATCTAAACTGCACAATTCAAAGATTGGCCCTTTTTTAAAATTAATTTTAATGCAGTGACATTGATAAATCAGGATACATAAGTTCAGAGAAAACATCTCCAGATTATTTTGACATTTGAATATGTTGCATACCCCTCACCCAAAGTCAAATTGTCTTCTGTCACCTTCTATCTGGTATTTTGTGCCCCTCCCCTCCCCCCACCCCTCTCTTTCCTTAATCACCCCCTCCCCACCCTCATCCTACCCCCATTACCATCACATTCTTGTCCATGTCTCTGAGACTCATTTTTATGTCCCATCTATGTATGGATTCATATGTTCTTAGTTTTTTCTGATTTACTTATTTCACTCCATATAATGTTATCAAGGTCCATCCTTGTTATTGTAAAATGATCTAATGCCATCGTTTCTTATGGCTGAGTAGTATTCCATAGTATATATGAGCTTTGTTGATGGTGATTGCAAACGCCAATCAAATTGGGAATTGTAATCTCTTAAATTGAAATGACATATCCGTTGGAATCATAGAAATGCAAGGAATGAGGACATCTTTATCTTTGAATGGTCCTGTCAAGATTGTTGCTTCTTTTACGTTGCTCTTTAATTTTTTTACTGCAAGCCACAAGCCATTGCAAAGCTTTGACTGGTTGATATTTCGCAACATGATAATTGGCACGCTGATTTTCAATTGCAGTACATGCGGTGGTATTCCTGATAGATTGAGTGAATTCAGAAGTTCTGTTGGATAATTAACCACTTCATTTGCTTCCACAACAGTGTCGATGGACTTACATGTGACTGCCTTGCTTTGAATGTTAGACTGAATAATATTAAGTTATATATGTCTTTGTTCTAGGCCACAAGAATAGCTCATTCATTCAGCCAATTGTGATTCTTATAATTGGTTTGAATATTGGGAAATACTTTTTCAACAAATTCTTCTTTTGATGTCACTAAATTGCAGAAGTTATGAAGCAATTAAATTTGTCTTGAGATCAGATCAACTGGCACCTTTCTGTTCTCAATTTCCAGCAACTGATGTGAGAATATCTTAGCTGATCGATCATTTTGCAGCTGGACATGCATATTTATAGTTAATTTTAATGTCTTTACATGTCGCCACAAAGTAGAGTATTTCAGGCAAGCAGTTAATTTATCCGCTGGTGTTGATCGAGGAATTACAGGTGTTTGCCTAATCTCCTGCAAGCAATATTAATGAGTTCCCAAATCGTCTGATGTTTCCACTCAAATCTTGCAATGATCGATCAAGAGCCTCGAGTGATTTTTTTGTGCGCCATTCTGCGTTCATCCCAAACAATAAGTTTGCATTTCTGCAATACTTTTCCCATGCAGGATGCTTTGGAAATGTTGCTCGTGGGAGTTTTAATGAATTACATGTTCAATGGCCATTTCAAAGCGGAATGAGCAGTTCTTCCACCTGGTAGCAATGTTGCAGCTATTCCAGATGACACAAGAGCTAAGGCTATGTCATTTTGGGATCAAATTGCTGCCAGAATCAATCTAATTAGGAACATTTTACCAGTTCTTCCTAGTGCATCCCCGGGATTTCTCCAACCACAATATTGGCTATTTGCATTATTTGATCATAAATGCCTTTTTGCTCAAGCGTTAGCTTAAGAATATTTGATTGCACATATGACAAAAAATCACCCGTGTTGTAATTTTGTTCACAACGCAATTCTACATCGAACAAAGCAACAGCAGATCAATTCAGTGATGGCATTCCCAATTGATTGAGAACTTTGTTTGCAGTTTCTAAGCACAAATCTTCAATCATTATCAATGCTTCGTTGTAGATTTCTGCTGTAAATTCCATGTTCATATTTGAATTTTCCTTGTGTACTCGATGGAAAATATCTTCAGCCATGTGCGATTTATATTTCTCCCATAACTCTGTTGGAGCTGAAGGAGAGCAGGCGGTCAATATGATTGCAAACAATGCACAAATTTGATTTAGATGTGACATGTTGCATGCGTCATTAATGCATAAATCCCAGTGTCGGTTGTTCTCCAATAAATTCAGAGCTTGACATGCACTGCGGAAAGTGGCATGTGTAACACCATTGACAATTCTCAATTGCTGGAAAGACGTTGCACCGGGCACATTTACCAACAGCACGTGAAGAAAGAAGCATTTATCTTGATTGGAATGCATGGTGTACTGCCTATCGTAGTTTCTTTAAATATGCCAGGTTGTCCGTTGACTCGCTCTCCTTGTTTGCATCGTTCAAATGACTTTCTACTCGCATTCCATATGTAATATGTAGGCACTTCTGAATACAGCAATGTTTTTGCAAACGCGTCATTTTGACATAATGTGTAGTTTTTCTGTGTTTTTTTTTGTTGTTGTTGTTGTTGTGGTTTTTTGTATTTTTCTGAAGTTGGAAACGGGGAGGCAGTCAGACTCCCACCTGCGCCTGACTGGGATCCACCTGGCACGCCCACCAGGGGGCAATGCTCTGCCCATCTGAGGCATCGCTCTGTTACAACCAGAGCCATTCTAGCACCTGAGGAAGAAGCCATAAAGCCATCCCCAGTGCCCGGGCCAACTTTGCTCCAATGGAGCCTTGGCTGTGGAAGGGGAAGAGAGAGACAGAGAGGAAGGAGAGGGGGAGAGGTGGAGAAGCAGATGGGCGCTTCTCCTGTGTGCCCTGGCTGGGAATCGAACCTGGGACTCCTACACAGCAGGCTAACGCTCTATCACTGAGCCAACCGCCCAGGGCCTTAATGTGTAGTTGTATTCAATTTGCTAGTATTTTGTTTAAGATTTTGGCATTTGTGTTCATTACAGATATTGGTCTGTAGTTTTCTTTTTTTGTGTTGTCCTTGCCAGGTTTTGGTGTGAGGGTTACGTTGGCCTCATAAAATGTGTTTGGAAGTGTTGCTTCTTCTTTAATATTTTGGAAGACTTTGAGTAGAATAAGAACCAGATCTTTGAATGTTTGATAGAATTCACTAGTATAGCTGTTTGGCCCTGAACTTTTAATTAATTTATTTTTTAAAATTAATTTTAATGGGGTGACATTGATAAATCAGGGTACATATGTTCAGAGAAAACATCTCTAGTTTATTTTGACATTTGATTATGCAGCATTCCCATTACTCAAAGTCCAATTGTCTTTCATCACCTTCTAACTGGTGTTCTTTGTGCCCCTCCCCTCCTCCAATCCTCTCCCTCTCCTCTGTCTCATCCTGTAACCCCCAAACTCTTGTCCATGTCTCTGAGTCTAATTTTTTTGCCCCACCTATGTATGGAATCATATAGTTCTTAGTTTTTTCTGATTTACTTATTTCGCTTAATATAATGTTATCAAGGTCCATCCATGTTGTTGTAAATGATCCGATGTCATCATTTCTTATGGCTGAGTAGTATTCATAGTATATATGTACCAAAGCTTATTAATCAATTTGTCCACTGATGGACACTTGGGCTGTTTCCAGATCTTCGCTATTGTGAACAATGCTGCCATAAACATGGGGGTGCATTTCTTCTTTTCAAACAGTGCTATGGTGTTCTTGGGGTATATTCCTAAAAGTGGTATAGCTGGGTCAAAAGGCAGTTTGATTTTTTTATTTCTTGAGGAATCTCCATACTGTTTTTCACAATGGCTGCACCACTCTGTATTCCCACCAGCACTGCAGGAGGGTTCCGTTTTCTCCACATCCTCGCCAGCACTTAATCTGTGTTGTTTTGTTGATGAGCGCCATTCTGACTCATGTGAGATGATATCTCATTGTGGTTTTAATTTGCATTTCTCTAATGATTAGTGATGTTGAGCATTTTTTATATGCCTACTGGCCATCTGTATGTCCTCTTTGGGGAAGTGTCTATTCATTTCTTTGGCCCATTTTTGGATTGGATTGCTTATCTTCCTAGTATTGAGTTCTTTATAAATTTTAGTTATTAACCCCTTATCAGACGTATTGTGAAATATATTCTCCCATTGTGTAGTTTGTCTTTTTATTGTCTTTAGCTATGCAGAAGCTTTATAGTTTGATATAGTCCCATTTGTTTATCCAGTCTTTTATTTCACTTGCCCATGGAGATAAATTGGCAAATATATTGCTGCGAGAGATGTCAGAGAGCTTACTGCCTATGTTTTCTTCTAAGATGCTTCTGGTTTTTGTTGATCTTTTTTCAAAGAACCACCTCCTTGTTTTATTGATTCTTTCTATAGTTTTTCTGTTCTTTATTTTATTTATTTCTTCTGCTGGTTTTGGGTTGTTTTTGTTTTTCTATTTCTAGTTCCTTAAGATGTGATGTTAAGTTGTTTACTTGGGCTCTCTTTTGTTTATTTATATAAGCCTGTAGTGATATAAACTTCCCTCTTATTACTGCTTTTGCTACATTCCAAAGATTCTGATACGTTGTGTTGACATTTTATTTTTGTCTGCATATATCTTTTGACCTCTGCTTTTATTTCTTCTTCGATCCAGTCATTTTTTTTTAGAAGTATGTTGTTTACTTTCCACATTTTAATGGGTTTGCCTACTGTTGGGCAGATAAAATGTATTATGCTCACTTTGTTAAAGATGGTGCTGCCCACATGGAGGCCATTGCCCAGGTGATATTAACGTGTGTCTCTTTGTGCTGTGGGCAGGCAGAATCCTTGTAGCCTGGGGCTTGGTTTTGGGATTAAGCCTTTCCCACCCTTTTTAATGTGGGGTGGTACAATCCTATCATGCCTCAGAAAGTGACTTTGTATTAGAGACTTCCCTATTTTGTATATTGGATTAAAGGTCTGGATTTCTACACTAAAAAATAGGGGCAGAACGGGAGCTTGCGCTCTTGGTTCCTGAGATTAGCATTAGAGAGCAGAGAGCAGAGAAAGGCCACATGGAGGAGGCCAAGAGAAGCAGCCAAGATGGCAGAGTGTTGAGTGAGAAGCCAGTTTGTGCAGAGTTTGTCTATGGAGAAGGAAGGAGATGGGGAATAGAGGTATATAAGTCTGGTGAGCTAGAAACCTTCGATTCTAGGAAACTCGGATAAGTCAGTAGCTTTGTGAGCACTGAATGTGAGTGGGTTTTGGAGCCCAGTGTGTGTTTTTACTTGCCCGCCGGGTGCAAGCTACAATTAAAAAAGATGGCTCATCAGTTTTTGGCTCCCTTGTTTCTTTACCGACTGTCCGAATCCAATGTGAACTTGCATGGGCCAGGCTGCTGTGATGGTAGCCCTCAATACTGGCTTTACACTTACTTTGTTTTTACAGTTAAATTCTAGTTTCAAAATTTTGTGGTCAGAGAGTATGCTTGGTATAATTTCAATTTTTATGAATTTGTTGATGTTAGTTTTGTGGCCCAACATATGGTCATTTCTTGAAAATGTTCCATGTACACTGGAAAAAAATGTACCTGTATACTCTGACATTTTGGGATGAAATGTCCTGTAGATATTTATCATATCCAATTGTTCTAGTGTTTTGTTAAAGGCCCATATTTCTTTATGATTTTCTGTTTGGAAGAATGATCATATTGAGGTCTCAAAATACTATTGTATTTTTTTTTCGGTTTTTATTTTTAGATCAGTTAGTACAGGGGTCCCCAAACTTTTTACACAAGGGGCCAGTTCACTGTCCCTCAGACCATCAGAGGGTTGGACTATAAAAAAAAACTATAAACTAATCCCTATGCACACTGCACATACCTTATTTTAAAGTAAAAAAAAAAAACAGAAACAAATACAATATGTAAAATAAAGAAAAAGTAAATTTAAATAAACAAACTGACCAGTATTTCAATGGGAACTATGGGCCTGCTTTTGGCTAATGAGATGATCAATGTCCGGTTCCATATTTGTCACTGCTAGCCATAACAAATGATATGACACACTTCTGGAGCTGTGACGTGTGTGTCTCGTGTCACCAGAACTAGTACTGTACGTGAGCGACACTGTGCTTTGTGGCGTGGCCACATACAGTACTCCAGGAGCATAGGATGCAGGTGCATCTGTGCTCCTCTCACTGACCACCAATGAAAGAGGTGCCCCTCTGGAAGTGTGGCGGGGGCCAGATAAATGGCCTCAGGGAGCTGCATGTGGCCCACGGGCTGTAGTTTGAGGACCCCTGAGTTAGTAGATGTCTTATATACTTTGGTGATCCTTGGATTGCTGCATATATATTAAAAAATGTTTTGTCTTCTTAATTCAATGTCCCATTTATCATTATGAAATGAACATCTTTGTTTCTGATTACCTTTGTTGTCTTGTAGTCAGCATTACTAGATATGAGTATGGCTACACTTGCTTTTCTTTGGATATTATTTGCTTGGAGAATCATTTTCCAACCTTTCACTTTGAATCTGTTTTTATCCTTGCAGGTTAGATGTGTTTCTTTTTATTATTATTATTATTAAATTTAATGCAGTGACATTGATAAATCGGGGTACATATGTTGAGAGTAAACATCTCCAGATTATTTTGACATTTGATTGTGCTGTATACCCCTCCCCCAAAGTCAAATTGTCTTCTGTCACCTTCTATCTGGTTTTCTTTGTGACCTCCAGTCTCCCACTCCCTCTCTCCTTCCTCGCCTCATCCTCCCTCCCCCACCCGCATTGCCAACACATTCTTGTTCTTGTCTCTGAGTCTCATTTTTATGTCCCATCTATATATGGATTCATATAGTTCTTAGTTTTTTCTGATTTATTTATTTCACTCCGTATAATGTTATCAAGGGCCATCCATGTTATTGTAAATGATCCGATATCATCATTTCTTATGGCTGAGTAGTATTCCATAGTATATATGTACCAAAGCTTTTTAATCCGCTCGTCCTCTGACAAACACTTGGGCTGTTTCCAGATCTTCGCTATTGTGAACAATGCTGCCATAAACATGGAGGTGCATTTCTCCTTTTGGAGCCGTTCTATGGTGTTCTTGGGGTGTATTCCGAAAAGTCGGATAGCTGGGTCAAAAGGCAGTTCGATTTTCAGTTTTTTGAGTAATCTCCATACTGTTCTCGACAGTGGCTGCACCAGTCTGCATTCCCACCAGCAGTGGAAGAGGGTTCCCTTTAATCTACATCCTCGCCAGCACTTATTCTGTGTTGTTTTGTTGATGAGCGCCATTCTGGCTGGTGTGAGGTGATATCTCATTGTGGTTTTAATTTGCAATTCTCTAATGATTAGTGATGTTGAGCATTTTTTTATATGCCTATTGGCCATCTGTATGTCCTCTTTGGGGAAGTGTCTATTCATTTCTTTTGCCCATTTTTGGATTGTATTGTTTGTCTTCCTGGTGTTGAGATTTACAAGTTCTTTATAAATTTTGGTTATTAACCCCTTATCAGAGGTATTGTCAAATATGTTCTCCCATTGTGTAGTTTGTCTTTTTATTCTGTTCTTATTGTCTTTAGCTGTGCAAAATCTTTTTAGTTTGATATAGTTCCATTTGTTTATCCTTTCTTTTATTTCACTTCCCCGTGGAGATAAATCAGCAAATATCTTGCTGCGAGAGATGTCCGAGAGCTTACTGCCTATGTTTCCTTCTAAGATGCTTATGGTTTCATGGCCTACATTTAAGTCTTTTATCCATTTTGAGTTTATTATTGTGAGTGGTATAAGCTGGTGATCTAGTTTCATTTTTTTGCAGGTAGCTGTCCAATTTTCCCAACACCATTTGTTAAAGAGGCTGTCTTTATTCCATTGTATTTCCTTACCTCCTTTGTCAAATATCAGTTGTCCATAGAACTGTGGGTTTATTTCTGGGCTCTCTGTTCTGTTCCATTGATCTATATGTCTGTTCTTATGCCAATACCAGGCTGTGAGTACAATGGCCTTGTAGTATAACTTGATATCAGGAAGCGTGATTCCTCCCACTTTCTTCTTCTTTGTTAAGATTGCTGAGGCTATTTGTGTTCTTTTTTGGTTCCAAATAAATTTTTGGAATATTTGATCTATATCTTTGAAGTATGTCATTGGTAATTTAATTGGTATTGCATTGAATTTATAGATTGCTTTGGGTAATATAGACATTTTAATGATGTTTATTATTCCTAACCATGAGCACGATATATACTTCCACTTGTTTGTATCTTCCTTGATTTCTTTTATCAATGCTTTGTAATTTTCCAAGTACAAGTCTTTAGTCTCCTTGATTAAGTTTACTCCTAGGCACTTTATTTTTTTGGTTGTAATTGTGAAGGGGATTGTTTCCTTAATTTCTCTTTCTGGCTGTTCATTGTTTGCATATAAAAATGCCTCTGATTTCTGAGCATTAATTTTATATTCTGCCACCTTGCTGAATTCATTTATCAGATCTAGTAGTTTTTTGACTGAGACTTTAGGCTTTTCTATATACAATATCATATCACCTGCAAATAATGATAGTTTTACTTCTTCTTTTCCGACTTGAATGCCTTTTATTTCTTCTTCTTGCTGATTGCTGTGGCTAGGACTTCCAGGACTATGTTAAATAAGAGTGGTGAAAGGGGGCAACCCTGCCTTATTCCTGATCTTAAGGGGATTGCTTTGAATTTTTGCCCATTGAGTATGATGTTGGCTGTGGGTTCATCATAGATGGCTTTTATCATGTTGAGGTATGTTCCCTGTATTCCCACTTTGCTGAGAGTTTTGATCATGAATGGGTGCTGGATTTTATCAAATGCTTTTTCTGCTTCTATTGAAATTATCATATGGTTTTTCTCCTTCTTTTTGTTTATGTGATGAATCACATTGATTGATTTACAAGTATTGTACCAGCCTTGCCTCCCCAGAATAAATCCCACTTGATCATGGTATATGATGTTTTCCATATATTGTTGGACCTGGTTTGCTAATATTTTGTTGAGGATTTTAGCATCTATATTCATCAGAGATATTGGCCTTTAATTTTTTTCTTTGTTTTGTCTTTGCCTGGTTTTGGAATCAGAATTATGCTCACCTCATAAAACGAGCTTGGAAGTCTTCCTTCCTCTTGAATTTTTGGAAATAGTTTGAGAAGGATAGGAGTTAGTTCTTCTTTGAATATTTGGTAGAATTCAGTTGTGAAGCCATCAGGCCCTGAACTTTTCTTTGTTGGGAGTTTTTTTTTTTTTTTTTTTTTTTTTTTTTTTTATAATTTTATTTTTTTAATGGAGTGACATCAATAAATCAGGATACATATATTCAAAGATAACAAGTCCAGGTTATCTTGTCGTTCAATTATGTTGCATACCCACCACCCAAAGTCAGATTGTCCTCTGTCACCTTCTATCTTGTTTGTTGGGAGTTTTTTGATAACTGTTTAGATCTCATTTGGTGTAATCGGTCTGTTTAAGTTTTCTGATTCTTCCAGATTGATTTTTGGAAGATTGTATGTTTCAAGGAATTTGTCCATTTCATCTAGGTTGTCTAGTTTTTTGGCATACAGTTCTTCATAGTATTTTCTTACAATATTTTGTATTCTTGTTGTGTCAGTTGTTATTTCTCCACTCTCATTTCTAGTTTTATTTATTTAAGTCCTCTCTCTCTTTTTCTTGGTGATTATAGTTAAAGGTTCATAAATCTTGTTTACCTTTTCAAAGAACCACCTCCTAGCTTCATTGATCCTCTGTATTGTTTCTTTAGCCTCTATGTCATTTATTTCTGCTCTGATCTTTATTATTTCCTTCCTTCTACTACATTTGGGCTTTACTTGCTGTTCTTTTTCTAGTTCTTTTACTTGCAAGGTTAGGTTATTTATTTGAACTTTTTCTAGCTTCTGAAAGTGTGCCTGTAGTGCTATGAACTTCCCTCTCAGTACTACTTTTGCTGTGTCCCATAAATTTTGAGTTGTTGTATGCTTATTGTCATTCATTTCTAGGAATTTTTTTATTTCTTCTTTGATCTCATTCTTAATCCATTCATTATTTAACAACCTGCTATTTAGTTTCCATGTGTTTGAGAATTTTTGAGCTTTTCTGTTGTGGTTCATTTCTAGTTTCATGCCGTTGTGATCAGAGAAAGTGCTTGATATGATTTCAATCTTCTTAAATTTGTTGACACAACTTTTCTTCCCTAATATGTGGTCTCTCCTAGAGAATGTATCATGAGCACTTGAAAAGAATGTATATTCTGCTGCTTTAGGGTGAAAGGTTCTGAAGATATTTATTAAATCAAGTTGATCTATTGTGTCCAATAAGTCTGCTGTTTCTTTGTTAATTTTCTTTCTTGAGGATCTATCTAGTGATGTTAGTGTGGTATTGAAATCCCCTATTATTAGTTGGTATTGCTGTTGATCTCACCCTTTAAATCCATCAAAGTCTGCTTTATATATTTAGGTGCTTCTATATTAGGTGCATAGATATTTATAATAGTTATATCTTCCTGTTGGATAACTCCCTTTATCATTATGTAGTGGCTTTCTTTATCTCTTACTATATCCTTTGTTTTAAAGTTTAATTTGTCTGATATAAGTATTGCTACCCTAGTTTGTTTTTCATTTCCATTTGCATGAAATGTTTTTTTCCATCTTTTTACTTCAATCTATGTGTATCTTTTGTTCTAAGGTGTGTCTCTTGTAGACAGCATATGTACGGGTCCTGTTTTCTTATCCATGCAGCTACCCTATGTCTTTTGATTGGATCATTTAATCCATTTACATTTAAGGTTATTATTGATATGTAGTTGTTTATTGCTATTTTCTTCTTTAAAGCTGTATTCTTTTTTGCTATATTTTTTTTCCTACTTTGATCTGTTTACAACAGGCCTCTTAACATTTCCTGCAGCATTGGTTTGGTTGTAATGAATTCCTTGAGTTGTTTTTTGTCTGGGAAACTTTTTATTTCTCCTTTGATTTTAAATGATAGCCTTGCTGGAGAAAGTAGTCTTGGTTGTAGGTTCTTGTTCTGCATTACTTTGAATATTTCTTGCCATTCCCTTCTGGCCTCAAGTGTTTCTGTTGAGAAGTCAGATGTCATCCTTAGGGGGGCTCCTTTGTAGATGATAGCTTTTTTTTCTCTTGCAGCTTTTAATATTTTCTCTTTATTGCTTAGCTTTGGCATTTTAATTAAGATGTGTCTTGGTGTAGGTTACTTTGGGTTTCTCTTTAATGAAGTCCTCTGTGCTTCTTGGACTTGTGAGAGTTTTTCCTGCATTAATTTAGGGAAGTTTTCAGTTATGATATGATTGAACAGCATCTCTATCCCTTGTTCTTTTTCTTCTTCTTCAGGAACCCCTATGATGTGGATGTTATTTCTCTTCATGTTGTCACAGAGCTCTCTAAGAGTTTCCTCAGACTTTTTGAGTCTCTTTTCTTTTTTCTTCTCTGCTTTTATGCCTTCATTCCAGTTGTCC
Source organism: Saccopteryx bilineata (assembly GCF_036850765.1). Lineage (NCBI taxonomy): Eukaryota > Metazoa > Chordata > Mammalia > Chiroptera > Emballonuridae > Saccopteryx > Saccopteryx bilineata. The sequence continues at coordinate 134,573,480 of NC_089490.1, forward strand.
TCCAACTCACTGATTTGATCCTCAGCTTCATTTATCCTGTTTTTATTTCCTTCCAATTTGGTCTTTATTTCTGATATTGTATTTGTCATCTCCATCTGATTCTTTTTTATACTTGCTATTTTTTTATTTAGGTGTTCATAATGACCATCCATTGTTGTTCTAAGATCTCTAAGTATCCTTACAATCATTATTTTGAACTCTGCACCTAGAAGTTTGATTATTTCCATAGCACTCTGTTCATCTCCTGAAGATTTCTATTGTGGTTTCATTTGGATTGCACTTCTTTGTCTTTTCATTGTCTGTTTTTGGGTGTTTTATTTGTATGGTTGGTTGAGTCTAGGCTTGGTGTTGTCTGCCTCCAGTTTTCAGTTTTGTTACTTTTAGGTCTTCTTGGATTGGTATCAGCTATTATTTGTAATCCACTTTCAGATTTAGGTAGCTTTGAAGTCTTGATTTGTTTGTTTTCTTAACAGGTGATAGTCTTGTTTACTGATCTCAGCAGGGGGCTTCCTTGAAACTGTATCCAGGAATGCGATGGGTGTAACCTGAGACTCTGAAGGCCTCTTCCACCAACTAATCTCTCTGGGAGCAGGGTGTTTTCTCAGCTTTAGTAGGGGGACGTGTATCTCAGTTCTCCATGGAGACCTGAGTTACTGCTCCTCCTTTCCACTTCTTGTTTTCAGCTGTGTCTTGTTGTGCTGATTGTAGCTGGAGAGATGTCTGGAGATCTCTGATCTGGAAGCAATTCAGTACTGTTTTGTGCAGAAGGATCAGTCCTTCCCCCAGCTATGACTGCCTCCAGCAGGGATGAGTCAGCTTTTTTTAGGTCATCACTTGCATTCTTAGCCCCCTCACAGTCTGTCCCTCTCTCTTTCCTTACCACTTGGGAGATAAGTTGGTCTTTTCAACACAGCTCACTCCCTGGTCTCCAGGCAAGTGGCTGTGAGCAGAATTACTGGTCTTTTCCCTGGAGTGAGATCCCCTCTGGGCTCTCAACCTCACCCCCCCCCACATTACTGTAAGCAGGGGAGATTCAGGCGCTTTCTACCATGTTTGTTGTGGCTTCTTCTTTGCGTCTTGGTTTTTGACAGCTGTTCTTGTAGTCCAGAGTTGGTTTTTCACACTGATTTTTTCCTAAATTGATTTGTATTTCAGTTTGGTGGTGAGAGCTGGGTGTCTGTGCATCTGCCTACTCCGCTCCCATCTTCAGATCCTAGATGTGTTTCTTGAAGGCAGTTGGATTTTCTTTTTTGATCCACTCCACTACTCTGTTTATTGGTGAGTTCAATCCATTTACATTTAATGTGGTTATTGACACTTGAGGGTTTTCTATTGCCATTTTATATATTGCTTTCTGATAGCTATGTTTCTTGTTTGGTTCTTCTCTTTTGTTTTTCTGTCATTTGCTTCTGTTTGGTTGTATTCTATATTTCTTCCCTCTATTTCTTTTTTTTCTTTTTTTTTTTTAACCATGTGTTTCTGTAGTGGTTTTTTTCAGGGGTGGTTACCATTAGGTAATTAAAAGAATATATATCATATTCATTGTAGTACATTATCTCATGAATGCTTCTGCACTCCATCCTCCTTTGCTACTGCTAATCTTTGTCCTCTCCACTTTTTTGCTTTTGTTGTCACAGATTATTCTTGTTTTTATTGTGATCTTATTGGAGCTTTTACTTGTGATTTTGTTTTGTTTTGTTGTTTGTATCTGATTAGATACCCCCCCCTTAGTATTTCCTGAAGTGGAGGTTTTCTGGTGATAAATTCCCTCATCTCTATATCTGTGAATGTTTTTATTTCCCATTCATATATGAAGGATTGCTTTGATGGATATTGTATTCTTGGCTGGAAGTTTCTCTCTTTCTGTACTTTAAATATTGAAGTCCACTCTCTTCTGGCTTGTAGAGTTTCTGCTGAGAAATCTGATGATAGCTTAATGGGCCTTCCTTTATATGTTGTATTCTTCTTTTTCCTGGTTAGTTTGAGGACTTTTTATTTGTCATTGGTTTGTGGTAATTTTATTATGATGTACCTTGGAGTCAGTCTGTTTGGGTTAAGGTAACTTGGTGTTCTGTATGCTTATTGGATTCAAGGCTCTAATTCTATCCACAGGCATCAGAAGTTTTCATTGATTATTTGTTTAATATGTTCTCCATTCCTCTTTCCCTCTCTTTTCCTTCTGATATACCCATTATTCTTGTGTTCCTCTTTCTGATGGAGTCAGACAATTCCTGTAGGGATTTCTCATTTTTTTTAAAATTCTGAGTTTCCTCTTCTCTGTAGTATCTCTAGTTGCCTGTCCTCTATGTCACTAATTCTTTCCTCTATCTGGCCTGTTCTATTAGCTAAGCTTGTTGCCTTGTTTTTCAGTTCATGCATTGAGTTTTTCATCTCTGTTTGGTTCCTTTTTTTTTCAGAGACAGAGTGAGAGTCAGAGAGAGGGATAGATAGGGACAGACAGACAGAAATGGAGAGAGATGAGGAGTATCAATTATCAGTTTTTTTGGTGCAACACCTTAGTTGTTCATTGGTTGCTTTCTCATATGTGCCTTGACCTTGGGTCTTCAGAAGACCGAGTGACCTTTTGCTCAAGCCAGCAACCTTGGGTCCAAGCTGGTGGGCTTTGCTTACACTAGATGAGCCCACACTCGAGTTGGCAACCTCGAAGTCTCGAACCTGGGTTCTCCGCATCCCAGTCTGATGCTCTATCCACTGCACCATTGCCTGGTCAGGCTGTTTGGTTCTTTTTTATTGTTTCAATTTCCTTGGTGAAGTAATTGTTTGGTTCAGTTCATTAAATTGTATTTTGATCTCTCTAAATTGTCTTTCTAAGCTTTCTTGTATTTCACTGAGTATTGTTAGGACTTCAATTTTGAATTCTCTGTCATTTAACTCCAAGATTTCCAAATAATTAAATTTTTTCTAGAGATTTTTTATCATCTATCTGAGCTACATCTCTTTTATATCCATGATATTTGATTTCTTTTTCCTTAATGGCATTTGAGAGTGGTATTTTTAATAACACTAATAAGAGATAATTGAAAAAATAAAATTAAAATTAAAAAAATAGTGAAAAAATGAAAAATTTTAATGATAAGTGGAACAAAAACTACAGATATCAAGGAGCAAGAACTGAGAAAAAATGACAAAAGAGAGGAAAAATTATGTCAAAAACAAGCAAAATGTCACACAAAAACATATGAGTCCAAAATATAATAATTTGATGATAAATGATGATTGAATGAAAGAAAAAGAAAAAAGAGAAAGGAGAAGAAACAGGAAGAGAAAAGAAAGAGAGAGAGAAAAACAACAACAACAACAACAAAAGTAAAGGTTTCTGAAATAAAACCCTCAAAACAACAAGAATAAAAAATGTAACAACTATGAATAGTGAAGTTCAAAAGGAAAAAGAAAAAGAAAAAGGAAAGAAGATAAAATGACCAAAATGAAAAAGAAAGTTATAAAAATGTAATTTTTTCCTGGTTTTGAGAGATAACTTCTTTCTTTTTTTTGGCAGGTGTTGCTGTACTACAAGTTTTGCCCCTATGGGGCTTTTAGGCAGAGGTCTTCTGGTTTGTTGCTGTGGCAGTGATGTATGTTGGGCCTCAGTCCCATTGGTAGGTGGGGCTTGTTGGGGCTTTAAGGTTCTAACAGTGGCAGTCTCAGTTTTCCAGGTGTCTCTGCCCACATCTCTCTCACCTGAGCTAGCAGCCTAGGATCTTTGTTGTTAGGTTCACCCTAGTCACTGTCTGCAAAGCAAGAGGCTCCAAGAGCAGCCTTGTCCTTCCTCCAGCACCACTCAAAGCACAGTTCTGGGTAAGGCAGCAGCAACCAGAGCCTCCAGCAAGAACAGGCAGGGCTGGGAGCCGATTGTAGATCAAGCGCCTTTCTGTGAGCCTGCAGGCTGGTCTAGCACACCTCAGCATGCTACAGATCTAATCTTCACAAGCTTTTCCCTCAAGCACTGTTGGGTAGCCCACAGCAAGCCATGTGTGTATCCAGTTCCCATGACTCCAAGAATGCACAGAGGCCTGCACCCACCCACTCAGGTGCCCAGTGCCTGTTATCTCAGTCAAAGCCAGGAATGCACTCAGAAGACTACATTGGCCCATGGAAGTGCCCAGCCCTGGCAGTCTCAGGCCAAGAATTTTGGCCATGTACCTGCCCTGTGCTGGTGATTGTGGAGCTGGCAATGCACAAAGATGCTGACAACAGCCCACACAGTTGCTTATCGCTGATAATCTTGGGCTAAGCCTCCAGCCCGTGCACTCACTTGCATGTGCCCATGCTGGTAATGCTAGGTAGAGCCACTCACACACAGCTGGTGATCATGGAGCTGGGAATGTACAAAGATGCTGGCACAGGCTCACGCAGGCTCACTGCACTGGTAATTTTAGGTGGAGCCTGCCACCTGTGTGCACGCCCTACATCTGCGATCTCCAGCAGAGCTGATGTATTTTTTCTTCTGTTTGAGCACCTACCCTTACTCAGCTCCTTTCCTTCTAACCCAGGTTCTCCACCTCTCTCAGCTCCAAACAAAAGTACCCCTTCCTCAGATCAGTGAGCAAAGTGAAATACCCCTTTCTCTGTTTTATTTCCTTCAGAGTGGATTATATATTCAGTCACCTTTTCGCCCAGTCAACTTTGTCTGGTGTATATATGTTTCAGGTGCTCCTGAGATTTTTTGTCTGTGTTTAATTGTTGAATATGTTGAAATTTCAAGGGGAGAGATAGTGAGTGTCCCTCTCAGTGCCATTATTCTGACGTCACTCTTAAGTTTGTTGAATTTTGCACTTTAAGCTTATATTCTGCCCCCCTGTTATGATTGCTAATTAGTTCCAGGAATTTTTTTCATCAATTCTTTCCGATTTTCTAAATAGAGAATCATGTCTTATGCAACCAAAGACAGTTTTCTTTTTCCCTAACCAATCTGTATATATTTTTATTTCATGTTTTTGTCTTATTTTATTAGCTAGAACTTCCAGTATGATGTTGAAAAGAAGTGGTGAGAGGTAATATATTTGCTTTGTGCCTGATTTTAGAGGCAAAGCTTTAAGTTTCTCTCCATTATACCATGTTAGCTGTAGGATTTTTTTAGATACCTTCTACCAAATTGAGGTAGTTCCTCCTTATTTCTAGTTTACTAAGAGGTTGTTTTTTTTTTTATCATAAATGAGTATTGAATTTTATCAAATGCCTTTTCTGCATATAGTCATACAACCATGCAATTTTTTTAGTTTGTTTATATAATGGAGTACACTAATTGATTTTCAAATGTTGAACTAGACTTGTTTACATGAGATTAATCCCAGTTGGTCATGGCATACATGTGTATTTTTATACATTGTCAGATTTGATTAGCTAATAGTTTGTAGAGGACTTTTGTATCTATATTCATGGAAGTTATTGGTCTGTAGATTTCTTGTAATGTCTTTGCCTGATATTGGTATTAAAGTAGCATTGGCTTCATAGAATGAATTAAGAAGTAGCCTTTTGCTTCTATTCACTGAAAGAGATTATGAAGAATCAATATAATTTCTTTGTAATTGTTTGACAAAATTTTTCAGTGAATCTATCTAGGTCTGATGCTTTCTGTTTTGGAAGATTTTTAATTGTTAATCAATTTTTTAAATAAACATAAGTCTGTTCAAGTTGTCTAGTTCTTGTGTGAATATGGCAACAGTGTCTTTTAAGAAATTTGTACATTTTATTTAGAACTCCATGCCTGGTTCATGATCTTAGTGGAAAATATGTTTCTCACCATTAAGTATGATATTAGCTGTAGACATCTTTATTTTTTTAACTGGCTGGGAATTCCTGGGTTTCTGACATTAATAATATCAGACCTTCATTGGAAGAATGGATTCTAGCTCTGTCATTAAATAGTTAAATTATCAATCACAAGTTATCCAGGTGCTCTGAGTCTGTTTCTTTTTCTATTAAATTGAGAAGTAAATTCCTATTTTACAGAGAGACTGTAAAAACAAATGAGATGACATACATGGGGATTTATAGGAAACATTTCTAACCCATATTAAGTACCCAACAAATGTGGGTCAAACAATAGAGGGTGCACAAAAACAATTTAAAAAATTTTCTTCCAGTTCAGACAAACATAGAAAATAAAAATTTTTTAGGTTGGTAATGTTTCCAATGATATCACTTACAAAGTGTATTTTTTTAACTGATAAAAAGTAGGCCAAGTAAGAACCACAGCTTTTTGGGGAAAGAACAATAGAATTGAAATGTAACCTTCTATCATTGCTCTTTTACACTCCCTTCTTTTATCAGATCAAGGTACCCTTCTGAAGACCTACTAAAATGAATTGACTTAATTTCAACAGTACTTTGAGATAATTGAATGGTGTTTAAAGGAGAGAAGATTACTATCAGCTAATCTCTCACCTGTAGATAAAAATTTGTTTTCAAAGACAAAAGAGAACAGAAAATACCATGTGTCTAGTAATACATTCAGTAACAGAACAGTTTATAATTCACCATTTAAAAAACTAGAATAAGCAGATTTAAGTAATTCTACACATTGGTGGAGTCATAGATGGAATTGGCTGATGCAGAGTTTCAGAAATGTCTCTATTGATATTAAATTGGTGTAGATTTTACTAAATAAAGTCATGATAGTCCTGAGTCTGCATATTCTCACTGGGTAAAATGAGGCCTATTCAATGTTGAGAAAGCTCGTGTTTTTTGTTTTATTTTATTTATTGTTTTTTTACAGAACAGGGTGTGGAGTGAGAAATACCAACTCATAGTTGCTTCACTTTAGTTGTCTATTGTTTGCTTGTCATATGTGCCTTGACCAGACAAGCCCAGGGTTTCAAACAGTGACCTCAGCATTTCAGATTGATGCTCTATCCCCTGCACCACCCCAGGGCAGGCACATAAAGCTCATGTTGATGAAGGAAAATTCTCAGAAGAAATGGACAAATAAAGAGAAAGATAAAATTAATTATGTCTGTATTTTCTGTTTGAGAACATTAGTCAAACTACTATGCATTATATTTCCCAGAGCCTTTGATCATATAAGCAATTTTAAAACTCTAGCTTTTTGCAATTAATCAAATATACTGAGAAATATAAGATTTTATCTCTTGAGGCAAAAGGGAAACTATAAAGGGAGGTACAAAAATAGTTTGTAAACATCTATCTTGGAGATTTGTAGTTAAGTGGTGTCAGTCTTAATTCTGGAAACAGGAATTATTTGCTAGCATGCCTGATAGCCTGTGAGAATAAAATAAGAGATCTAGAGTAAAACACAAACACCATATTTAAGGAAACTGTATCTTAATAAGCTTTAATTAGTTCTACTGCACATTGCTCATGTTCCCTGATTAAAAATCATTGATTCAGAGACTTACAATTTAAAATGAAATCTGGCTATATGCCACTAATGAATAGTCTCTAATTTCCTACTAAATACCCATGAATACAGAAATATATGACGTCCCAGAAGAATATAAACTTGAGATTGACAGATAACCTACCAGAATCTGTAAGAAATTAACTTGGAGAAAACTGAATTAAGGCAATAAAAATATTTATGCAAAAGAAAGAGCAGTAAAACTATTTATAAAAACCTTCCCCCTCTCTGCACTTGGCCTCTCCCTTGCCAGATGTACTTAAACACTCAGGGTCTGTTTCTATTTGTGCTGTATTTAGCAGGATGTGACTTCATGTTTACAGGATATGGACAACATTATTTTGTAGTCTCCAGTGCTGATACATATATTCTACCAACTGTATATTTCTCTGGTCATTTCAGTATGTTTTAAGACAGAAAGTGACTTAGAAACTTTTTTATTCAAGGTGTCATTATTCTAAAAAATGTCTCAATTTTTAAAAATTTCTTTTTATATAACTTAATAAGCTGTTTACCATGATTACCATCATTTACTTCTCATTTTTATGATGACCTATTGTTTAGAATACTTTTGCATTTCTTTTTCTTTTATGTCATAATTTACTTCACTAGCCTGCTGTTTCTCAGGATGGTTTTTTTCCTCTTTATGTGAATCAGTAGGTAACCAGTTTTAATTTACTTAGTGAGCCATTTTTAATCAAATAAGTAAAATACATTCTCTGTTGGGTTATTAATTGCAACCTTCCCAATTTGCTTTTCTTTTCTTTCTTAAGATGCAAAGGTAATTTAAATAGGCAAGTGATTTTCTACTTATACAATACTTCAGCATTGAAAAAAAAATCAAATGTATCTCTGTGTTATTTGGAAGTACTTAAACCTCCATTTTTAAAAAAAAATATTGAGTGACGTCACGAAAATGGCGCCGTGAGCAGCGCGTCCGACAGCTCTCCCCTAAATCACAACAAATTTATCAACTAGAAACAGAAAAATTTATCCTCGGAGCATTCCGGAGTTCCACACAAACTGATAGCGAAAGGACTGTTATCACTTGAATCTGAGAGACGAGGGTGTGGAGGAATCTACCACAGGGACGTTCTTTCAAACCGCAAGGAAGTGCACCTGTGGTGAGTCAGCCCATATACTTAAGAACCGAGAGCCTCCACGAGCGGCTGACGCGAGCCACCGCGAGCCGCCGCGAGCCCCCGCGAGCCGCCGCCATGAGCGGCCGCTGAAAACCGCCACCGCGAGCGGCCGCCACGAGCTGCCGCCGCAAGCGGCCACGAGCAGCCGTGTGCGTGCCCGGTCTGGTTGAGCACCGCTGACGTTCCCAGCGGCCCGCACACTGCGAGTGGGGGTCGCCGGCCACCGGTGCCCAGAGCGCCCCATTCGCATGCGTGTCTTGGGCATTCCACGCGCCCAGGGCGCCCTGCTGGCCCACACACCCAGGGGGCTCCATTATCCTGCGACTGGTGCGGTCCAGCCGCCAGCGGCGGGGCGAGCGGGAGAGGCTTGGGAGATTCTCTCCGTGGGCGGGGCACCTCACCCAGCCATTCAAGCTAACAATCAAGCGTTGGGGGAGAGGCGCACGCAGGCAGCCTAAAATACCTTCGGAAGCACAGCTGCGACCCAATCACTGAAATTAGCTTAACCCATGAAATCTGCGCACCCTCAGTTCTAATTGATAAGATCTCTCTCAGTTCAGCGATCCAAGACAAGAGGCGTGATATTTTTTAGTGCCTCTCGCTAAAGGGGCGGGGGCAACTTCTGATTGATAGAGCCTCCATATTCAGGGATAAACGCTAACAAGAAGGACTTGGCAGATAATAAGGTCTATACTACACTAGTCGTAAGCAGAGACTAGTGCCTCTTCTTCCCTGCAAAAACAGGCTACAAAGTGTGGAAAGCCTGGGTTGAGAGGTCCAACTAAATGATAGGCACTGAACAGTCACCTTGACAACAATTGACTCCCACCCCCGCCTGATTACACTGGAGGCCCTGACTCTCAGAGCCTTTCCCAAAGCCTTGCACTGAGTGGGGATAGAGTGGGGATTTCCCAGCTCTTTGAGCCTCTTACTCCCCAGGCAGAAGCAGTTGCAGCCTTATAGCTGGATCACCAGGCTGCTAATTCAGAAAGGGGGGACTAGGAGAGAGAATCCAGGAAAGCAAACTCTCTCATCGTTGGACCCTGCAAACGCCAACAAGCCTTTACTTCCAGCAAGACTAAAGCCAATTATATGACATTGCCATAGAATCCCATCAACTGCAAATCCCTACCTAAGAGTGACACAGGGGCAGAGCCTGGGGTACAGAGTCACCGACCAAGAAGAGGGAGAGAAAAGAAAAAGGAAGAAGTTAACCTCTCAAAATCAAGAAAAACCCACAGACTTTACAACTTGATCCACTAATTTTTTGTTTTTGTTGTTGTTGTTTGTTTCTTCTATCTTTTTCCCTTTATTTCCTCCACCTCGGTCCTTCTATTCTCTGCCCATCTTATGCCTCCCCTTTCTTGAACTACACTACCCATGAGTGTTGCATTTTATTTTTCTTCTTCATCCTCACCCTCCTTTAAGGTTATACTCCAAAACACTTAACTCTCACTCTCTCCTATTTTGTTTGTTTTTTTTGTCTTGCTTTATTTTGTTTTTTTCTCTTCCTATTTTATTTCTTCCTTCATTTTTCTCTTTTTCTTATTTTTTCCTTTCTATTTGCTTTTTCTTTTCTCATTTTACTTTCCTCCCATATAATCCTCAATCACGAACAAATTAGTTAATTTGGGACTCAAGGCTTTTTTTTTTGGCTTTATTTCACTTTTTTGCTTTTGTTTTTATTTTTTTCTTCTTGTTTGTTTATTTTTGTGGCATTTTGGGTCCTCCCAACCCAAGGTCTCCATTGTATTTAGTCTTTGCTCCACTTAATAAAACAGATTTTTACTTATTCTTTTTATTTTTTCTTCTTTATTATTCTTTTTTGGTCCTTTTTTCTGATTCCCTCTTATCCCTCTCATTATATCTCTTAGTTGACCATCACTTACAAGCAAATCATCTTATGCTTGTCTAAGATTTTCTTCTTTTTTTTTTTTTTTTTTTTTTTGCATTTAGTAGGTCCCTACTCCCTTATTTTTGCCCCTTGAACTCTTCACCCCAAATCAGGCCCTCCATTATAGGCACAATATTTCCCTGAGGAGGGGAGAGGAGGGAAAGAGAAGAGAGAAAAAAAAGGGGGAAATAATAAATTATTACTGTTTTTTTTGTGTGGGGTGTTTTACCATTTTTTTTTTACTTTTTACTCTTTATTAATTCTAATTAGTGCTATCAATAAGACCACCCTCAGATGCTGATAAGAAAGAGGAAATCGAATATTATGGATACAAAAGAAAGAGAGGTAACACAAATAGATGTGGAAAAATCTATGGAGAAAAGACTTAACATATTGGAAGCCTTGGAGCTAAATGACAGAGAATTTAAAATAGAAATCTTAAAAATACTCAGAGATATACAAGAAAACACAGAAAGGCAATATAGGGAGATCAGAAAACAACTCAATGAACACAAAGAATATATTACCAAGGAAATTGAAACTATAAAAACAAATCAAACAGAAATGAAAAACTCAATTCACGAGCTGAAAAACGAGATAACAAGCTTAGCTAACAGAACAGCCCAGATTGAAGATAGGATTAGTGAAATAGAAGACAAACAACTTGAGGCACAAAAGAGAGAAGAAGAAAGAGACTCAAAAATAATAAAAAACGAGAAAGCCCTACAGGAATTGTCTGACTCCATCAGAAAGAATAACATAAGAATAATAGGTATATCAGAGGGAGAAGAGAAAGAAAATGGAATGGAGAATATACTCAAACAAATAATAGACGAGAACTTCCCAAGCCTGTGGAAGGAACTAAAGCCTCAAATTCAAGAAGCAAACAGAACACCAAGTTTTCTTAACCCCAACAAACCCACTCCAAGGCACATCATAATAAAGATGACACAAACCAATGACAAAGAAAAAATTCTCAAGGCAGCCAGGGAAAAGAAGAGTACAACATATAAAGGAAGGCCTATTAGATTATCATCAGATTTCTCAGCATAAACTCTACAAGCTAGAAGAGAGTGGACCCCAATATTTAAAGCCCTGAAAGAGAGGAACTTTCAGCCAAGAATACTATACCCATCAAAGCTATCCTTCAAGTATGAAGGAGATATAAAAACATTCACAAATACAGAAAAGATGAGAGAATTTATCAACAGAAAGCCCCCACTCCAGGAAATACTAAAGGGGGTTTTCCAACCAGATTCAAAGAACAAAAGAAAACAACACCACAAGTAACAGCTCCACCAAGAACACAATAAAACCAAACTTAAACTGTGACAACAAAGGAAAAAAAGGGGGGAGAGGATGGAGATTAACAGTAGCAAAGGATGATGAAGTGCAGAAATACTTATAAGATAGGGTACTACAATGAATATGGTAGGTACCCTTTTCATTACTTAATGGTAACCACCCTTAAAAAAACCACCACAAAAACACTTGACTTAAAAAAGGTAGCAACAGAGGAAAGAAGTATGGAACACAAACAAACAAAAACAAATGATAGAAAAACAAAAGAGAAGAATCAAACTAGATACAAAACTAACAGAAAGCAATTTATAAAATGGCAGTAGGGAACCCACAAGTGTCAATAATTACACTAAATGTAAATGGATTAAACTTACCAATAAAAAGACACAGAGTAGCAGAATGGATTAAAAAAGAAAATCCAACTATATGCTGCCTACAAGAAACACATCTAAGCAACAAGAATAAAAACAAATTCAAAGTGAAAGGCTGGAAAACAATACTCCAAGCAAACAACACCCAAAAAAAAGCAGGCGTAGCAATACTCATATCTAATAATGCTGACTACAAGACAGAAAAAGTACTCAGAGACAAAAATGGTCATTTCATAATGATTAAGGGGAAGTTGAATCAAGAAGACATAACAATCCTTAATATATATGCACCAAACCAAGGAGCACCAAAATATATAAGACAGCTACTTATTGACCTTAAAACAAAAACTAACAAAAATACAATCATACTTGGAGACCTCAATACACCGCTGACGGCTCTAGATCGGTCATCCAAACAGAGAATCAATAAAGATATAGTGGCCTTAAACAAAATACTAGAACACCTGGATATGATAGACATCTACAGGACACTTCATCCCAAAGCGACAGAGTATACATTTTTCTCTAATGTACATGGAACATTCTCAAGAATTGACCATATGTTGGGCCACAAAGACAATATCAGCAAATTTAGAAAAATTGAAATTGTACCAAGCATATTTTCTGATCATAAAGCCTTGAAACTAGAATTCAACTGCAAAAAAGAGGAAAAAAATCCCACAAAAATGTGGAAACTAAACAACATACTTCTAAAAAATGAATGGGTCAAAGAAGAAATAAGCGCAGAGATCAAAAGATATATACAGACAAATGAAAATGAAAATACGACATATCAGAATCTCTGGGATGCAGCAAAAGCAGTAATAAGAGGAAAGTTCATATCACTTCAGGCCTATATGAACAAACAAGAGAGAGCCGAAGTAAACCACTTAACTTCACACCTTAAGGAACTAGAAAAAGAAGAACAAAGACAACCCAAAACCAGCCAAAGAAAGGAGATAATAAAAATCAGAGCAGAAATAAATGAAATAGAGAACAGAAAAACTATAGAAAAAATCAATAAAACAAGGAGCTGGTTCTTTGAAAAGATCAACAAAATTGACAAACCCTTGGCAAGACTCACCAAGGAAAAAAGACACAGGACTCAAATAAATAAAATCCAAAATGAAAGAGGAGAGATCACCACAGACATCATAGATATACAAAGAATTATTGTAGAATACTATGAAAAATTATATGCCACCAAATACAACAATCTAGAAGAAATGGATAAATTCCTAGAACAATACAACCTTCCTAGACTGAGTCATGAAGAAGCAGAAAGCCTAAACAGACCAATCAGCAGGGAGGAAATAGAAAAAACTATTAAAAATCTCCCCAAAAATAAAAGTCCAGGCCCAGGCGGTTATACTAGTGAATTCTATCAAACATTCAAAGAAGACTTGGTTCCTATTCTACTCAAAGTCTTCCAAAAAATTGAAGAAGAAACAATACTTCCAAACACATTTTATGAGGCCAACATAACCCTCATACCAAAACCTGGCAAGGATGGCACAAAGAAAGCAAACTACAGACCAATATCTCTAATGAATACAGATGCTAAAATACTAAACAAAATACTGGCAAACCGAATACAACAACATATTAAAAAAATAATACATCATGATCAAGTGGGATTCATCCCAGAATCTCAAGGATGGTTCAACATACACAAAACGGTTAACGTAATACACCATATCAACAAAACAAAGAACAAAAACCACATGATCTTATCAATAGATGCAGAAAAGGCTTTTGATAAAATACAACACAATTTTATGTTTAAGACTCTCAACAAAATGGGTATAGAAGGAAAATATCTCAACATGATAAAGGCCATATATGATAAACCATCAGCCAACATCCTATTAAACGGCATAAAACTGAGGACTTTCTATGTTAAATCAGGAACAAGACAGGGTTGTCCACTCTCTCCACTCTTATTCAACGTGGTGCTAGAAGTCCTGGCCAGAGCAATCAGACAAGACAAAGAAATAAAAGGCATCCATATCGGAAAAGAAGAAGTAAAGCTATCACTTTTTGCTGATGATATGATCCTATACATCGAAAACCCGAAGGACTCCACAAAAAGATTATTAGAAACAATAAACCAATACAGTAAGGTCGCAGGATACAAAATTAACATACAAAAGTCCATAGCCTTTCTATATGCCAACAATGAAATATTAGAAAACGAACTCAAAAAAATAATCCCCTTCACGATTGCAACAAAAAAAATAAAATACCTAGGAATAAACATAACAAAGAACGTAAAGGACCTATATAATGAAAATTACAAAGCATTGTTAAGGGAAATCGAAAAAGATACAATGAGATGGAAAAATATTCCTTGTTCGTGGATAGGAAGAATAAATATAATCAAAATGGCCATATTACCCGAAGCAATATACAAATTTAATGCAATTCCCATCAAAATCCCTATGAGATTTTTTAAAGAAATGGAACAAAAAATCATCAGATTTATATGGAACTATAAAAAACCCCGAATAGCCAAAACAATCCTAAGGAAAAAGAATGAAGCTGGGGGCATTACAATACCTGACTTTAAACTATATTATAGGGCCACGATAATCAAAACAGCATGGTATTGGCAAAAAAATAGACACTCAGACCAATGGAACAGAATAGAAAGCCCAGAAATAAAACCACATATATATGGTCAAATAATCTTTGATAAAGGGGCCAACAACACACAATGGAGAAAAGAAAGCCTCTTCAACAAATGGTGTTGGGAAAACTGGAAAGCCACATGCAAAAGAATGAAACTCGACTACAGCCTGTCCCCGTGTACTAAAATTAATTCAAAATGGATCAAAGACCTAAATATAAGACCTGAAACAATAAAGTACATAGAAGAAGACATAGGTACTAAAATCATGGACCTGGGTTTTAAAGAACATTTTATGAACTTGACTCCAATGGCAAGAGAAGTGAAGGCAAAGATAAATGAATGGGACTACATCAGAATTAAAAGTTTTTGCTCAGCAAGAGAAACTGATATCAAAATAAACAGACAGCCAACTATATGGGAACTGATATTTTCAAACGACAGCTCAGATAAGGGCCTAATATCCAAAATTTACAAAGAACTCATAAAACTCAACAACAAACAAACAAACAATCCAATAAAAAAATGGGAAGAGGACATGAACAGACACTTCTCCCAGGAAGAGATACAAATGGCCAACAGATATATGAAAAGATGCTCAGCTTCATTAGTTATTAGAGAAATGCAAATCAAAACTACAATGAGATACCACCTCACTCCTGTTAGATTAGCTATTATCAACAAGACGGGTAATAGCAAATGTTGGAGAGGCTGTGGAGAAAAAGGAACCCTCATTCACTGTTGGTGGGACTGTAAAGTAGTACAACCATTATGGAGGAAAGTATGGTGGTTCCTCAAAAAACTGCAAATAGAACTACCTTATGACCCAGCAATCCCTCTACTGGTTATATACCCCAAAACCTCAGAAACATTGATACGTGAAGACACATGTAGCCCCATGTTCATTGCAGCACTGTTCACAGTGGCCAAGACATGGAAACAACCAAAAAGCCCTTCAATAGAAGACTGGATAAAGAAGATGTGGCACATATACACTATGGAATACTACTCAGCCATAAGAAATGATGACATCAGATCATTTACAGCAAAATGGTAGGATCTTGATAACATTATAAGGAGTGAAATAAGCAAATCAGAAAAAAACAAGAACTACATGATTCCATACATTGGTGGAACATAAAAATGAGACTAAGAGACATGGACAAGAGTGTGGTGGTTACCAAGGGTGGGGGGGGGGAGGGAGGACATGGGAGGGAGGGAGGGAGAGAGTTAGGGGGAGGGGGAGGGGCACAGAGAACTAGATAGAGGGTGATGGAAGACAATCTGACTTTGGGCGAGGGGTTTGCAACATAATTTGATGACAAAATAACCTAGACATGTTTTCTTTGAATATATGTACCCTGATTTATTAATGTCATCCCATTACCATTAATAAAAATGTATTAAAAATAAATAAATAAAACATCATTCAGACTTAAATATAAAAAAAAATAAAAAAATAAAAAAAATATTGATTGATTTTAATGAGAGAGGAAGGGAGAGAGCAAGAGAGAGAGAGAGAGAGAGAGAGAGAGAGGTCAATCTGTTCTTGTATGTGCCCTGACAGGGAATCAAACCAGCAACCTGTGTGCTTCGGGTCAATGCACCAACCAACTGAGCTATCCAGCCGGGGCAGACTTTCACTTTTAGCTGCATCTCTGTCATTAACATTGCGTGGCATTAACTTTCCTTTGTTTTTCAACAAAATGAGGTTGTTGAAACAAATAATAGTTTCCTCCTTTAAAAATGCCTAATTTTTAGTAGCAAAGATTAAATATGCTAGGTTTTGTCTTAAGCAAATAAAAATAAATTGAACATAGTTTCTGTTTAGGATAGTAGAAAACAAAGGTTAAGAATGCAGGAATTAAACATATTATGTAAGAAGTTACTTTATACAAACCAGCATTTCACTGGAATATCATAGAATGTGGCCATTGGGAAAACCACTATTCTGAAAGCCCATGACCTTTAAAGGATAGAATGGGAAAGAATGGCATTCAGACAAACATAATACATCAGCACTTTTCAGGTTCTTATGAATACAGGTTTTCATTTTCCCTAAGAGCCCTTAAAATCTTTGCAGCAGAAGATATTTGATTAGTCATAAAAGCATTTCACAACTCACAGAGCTTATCTAAGGGGACAGAGAGTCTAAGTGGAATTAAACCTAGGTCAGAAGCTAGAACTTGTCATAAAATGCTTTTAGAGCTTAACACATTATACATTAATACATTGCATATGGCAAGTGAGGATGAACTGGAAACTCTAGCAAGCCAGACTTTCTGTATATAAGGATACTTTTCCTTGTAGGAGAGAGGAAAATATAAAAAATAACATTGAAGAAAGGTTCTTTTGCTGAGAAAAAAAAAGATTATAGTTATTTAAAATTTTTTTTGTGTGTGATGAAAAGAACATTAAGATACACAATATCTTTCTTTAGTTATAACAGTGTTTTTTTCTATTACACGCATGAAATATTCTGAGGCTGAATCCACTGATTTCATGAGTTACATAAAAAGAAAGGTTTGCTAGAATATATTCAAATCTTTACCAAAATCTGAGTATCAGGCCTGAATCTGGATAACATAAAAGTTATACACTAGTTTATTAAACAAAGATACACAAAGAAGCAAAAACAAAATTATGTACTGACATAATGTGCAGGTCAAGAAAAAGATATTTGTCATCACTGCCTTATGTTAATGAAAATGGGTAGTTGAGGGCTCCTGCGTGCATCTGATACCTTGAGGTCTCGCTAAGGATGCAGCTGCTGGCTCTATATATAGACTTAATTCTGATGCAGAGGGAATAAAAGCATACATACCAGAGTAATGAGATTACTGAGATAGCTCTCAAATAGAGACAGCTGAGCCAAATCAATAAATACATTTTTCTTCCCCTTAAAATGGGCGAACTCATTAGAAAGGCCAATATGTTTCATGGGTTAGACCTCTGGAACTTGGTGACTCTGTGTCAAACTCCCTATAGCATTTTGCAAATTAAAATTTTAAATGCAAAGATGATTTTAATATATGACTACACCATCAAAATGACAATTTTCCTGAGATAAGCTTTCTTATTTTTGATTTTTAAAATTTTTTATGCATTTTGGGTGTGTGGATAGTGCCAGTTTTTAAAGTAGCACACTGTGAAAGGAGACCACGTGGTACCAGGGAAAGTGTAGGAACATCTAAGGGATGCATACTCAGGGTTAGGATCCTAGGCACTCTGTGCATTAGCTATACAACCTTTGTAAATTAACTGAACTACAAATTAAAACAAACTTTTTCTCCTCTGTGTAAAATGATACATTGGGAGAAGACAAAAATCTAAAAGTAATTTAAATTTTAAGAAAATGATGCTGTGGATAAATATTAAGCTACATGATAAGCCTTGCAAGATTGTATTTAAAAATAAAGTACTTAATAATAAAAGATTGCTTAAATAATACATAATATGTTTACACAGGCATTATTTTGTAACCATTTAATGGAAAGAGACTCAAGATATATTACATAGTTAAAACACAGAATACACCTAATATGTACAGTTTCTGTATTATGGTGCCATTGTGTGTATATATATACACTCTGTATTTATAAAACATGCAATATTGATATACATTCATACATATCATGTATAGAAAAGAACATTTACTCAATGTGGACAGCAGTAAGTAGTGTGATTATGGATGCATCTTTTTTTTCTCTGTGTTGCTTCTATGTATTACTAAGTTTTCTATAATAAACATAGTACTGGTTATATAAAGAATAAAATTAAGCAATAATATTTTATAAAATAGCAAAAATTATCAAAACTTTCTTCAACTGAACAAAGGAATGTCATACCACATAAACTGGAATCATAAATCACTTATGCAGACATTGAGCTTGCCTTCAGAGAAATCCTGAAACACATGCTACAATGCCCAGTGTGTAATAAGAGGTCTGTCAAGCCATAGAGGGGGGCAGCAGACTCAGGAAGAAACACGAGTAAGATGTCAGTGTTAAGGTGGCCAACATCATGGTGCCTGACTGAGCCCAATGTGTTTTGTGAAATTCTACCCCCAAGATTACTAGTGTAATTACTAGTCTCCCTGGGACTTAGGCACATGAGACTACACACTAACCAGCCTTATTTTCATATAAAAAAAACAACTGAAGCTAATATTTAACTTCTACTTTAAATTTTATCATACAGTTGATGTACCTCGTTTGACTTCACTGGGTCTGAATGTCAAAAAATTTTTGTGTTTACCAACAAGATAAAAGAGTTGATTATTTTGAGTGTCCTTAAGAGATGCAATGCCTCTGATCACAGTTTTAAAAAAAGACCTTTTGTTGATTCCAAGATGGCAGCAGAGTAGGCAGACAAACTGCCACCTCGTGGGACCAAACTGAATTACAAATTAATTTAAGAACAATAATCATGAAAAATCAACTTTGAACTAAAAGAACAGGACTCAAAAACCAAGGGGCACAGAAGAAACCACACCGAGCCTGGTAGGAAGTGTTGGGACACAGTGGGGGCTCTGCTGCTCCCAAGAGTGAGTGTCGGTTGAGGGTCCAGAGGGTTTCTCATTATGGGAAGCTAAACCCTGAGAGGCGGGAATCCTCAGTCCCAGGAGCAGAACCCCAGCCTAGAAACCCAGAGACTAGAGGAGACAGCCTGACAGCATTGAATGGAGAGAAGAGTGGGATTTCTGTCTGTGGGCAATGACTGGTGAAGAAGTTGCAGCCTTAAAAGGCCAGTGCAAAAAATATCACTCACAGCCACTTGTCTGGGGCTCTAGGGGTGAGCAGGGCTGAGAGGATTGGTCTTACATGAGGAGAGTGGAGAGATTGAGGCACAGGGACACAAACACTGATAGGGAGAATACCTGAGCTGAGTCATTCTCCATTGCCAAGGTGGCCATAGCTGGGAGGAGGGTCACTCCCTCTGTCTAGCACAAGCCTAGTGTGGTACCAGTTGATCCACCTTCAAAAAACCTCTCCAACTCCAATCAGCATGAAAGGCTGCCCAGAAAAGAGGGAAGTAAAAGGGAGGGGCAGTGACTCGGGTTTCTGGGGAGACCTGACATACACTTCCCCTTTCTGACACAGACCAGACCTCTGGTTCTCAGAGGTCACACCCATCGCATTCCTAGATAGAGTTTCAACTGGAGCCAAAAGGCAAGATAGGCCCAGTAACCCCATCCTAAATACAAAAGTTCCCTGCTGGGCCCAGCAAACAAATAGCAGAAAATTAAGACTTTTAAGTGGCTCTACTAGTTAAGAGAATTAAAATCAGAGCAACCAACAGAGGCTGAGGAATAAAGATGGGGTGGAGGAGCCATATTCCATATACCAACCTCAGACTCATAACCCCCAACAAGCTTCCAAGTCACACACAGAAAAAATTGGAAACCAGAGAAATGTAATCTATATGAATCAACAAGAGAAATCCCTAGAAAAAGAACAATGAGATGGAAGTAACCAAATTACCAGATGCAGAGTTAAAATTAATGATTCTTAGGATGCTTAAAGATCTCAGAGCTGGGGGAGAAAAAGATGGCAGCAGAGTAGGCGGATGCACAGACACCCAGCTCTGACTACCAAACTGGAATACAAATCAATTTAGGAAAAATCAGCATGAAAAACCAACTCTGAACTGCAAGAACAGCTCTCAAAAACATAGGAGCAAAGAAGAAGCCACAACAAACCTGGTAGAGAGTGCCTGAATCTCCCCTGCTTAAGGAACAGAGGAGAGGGTAAGGCTGAGAGCCCAGAGGGGGATCTCACACAAGGGAAAAGAGCAGAAACTACTGCTCACAGCCACTAGCCTGGCGACCAGGGAGCGAGCTGTGTTGAAAAGACCAGCTTATCACCCAAGTGGAAAGGAAAGAGAGAGGGACAGACTGTGAGGGGCTAAGGAATGAAGGAGACAACCTAAAAAAGCTGATTCATCCATGCTGGAGGCGGCCATAGCTGGGGGAGGGAATGAACCTTTCACAGAACAGAGCTGAATTGCTTCCAGATAAGAGATCTCTGGTCATCTATCCAGCTCCAATCAGCGCAACAAGACACAGCTGAAAACAAGAAGTGGGGAGGAGGGGCAGTAACTCAGGTCTCCATGGAGATCTGAGATACACCTCCCCCTACTGAAGCTGAGAAAACACCCTGCCCCCAGTGAGATTAGTTGACTAAAGAGGCCTTCAGAGTCTCAGGTTACACCCATCACATTCCTGGATACAGTTTCAAGGAAGCTCCCTGCTGAGATCATTAACAAGACTATCACCTGTTAAGAAAACAAACAAATCAAGACTTCAAAGCTGCCCAAATCCGAAAGTGGATTACAGATAACAGCTAATACCAACCCAAGAAGACCTAGAAATAACACAACTGAAAACTGGAGGCAGACAACACCAAGTCTAGGCTCAACCAACCCTACAAATAAAACACCCAAAAACAGACAATGAGAAGACAAAGAAGTGCAATCCAAATGAAACCACAAGAGACACCTTCAGGAGATGAACTGAGTGATATGGAAATAATCAAACTTCTAGATGCGGAGTTCAAAATAATGATTGTAATGATGCTTAGGAATCTTAGAACAACAATGGATGGTCATTATGAACACCTAAATAAAGAAATAGCAAGTATAAAAAAGAATCAGATGGAGATGACAAATACAATATCAGAAATAAAGACCACAATGGAAGGAATTAAAAACAGGATACATAGAGCTAAGGATCAAATCAGTGAGTTGGAGGACAACTGGAATGAAGGCATGAAAGCAGAGAAGAAAAAAGAAAAGAGACTCAAAAAGTCTGAGGAAACTCTTAGAGAGCTCTGTGACAAAATGAAGAGAAATAACATTCACATCATAGGGGTTCCTGAAGAAGAAGAAAAAGAACAAGGGATAGAGACTTTGTTCAATCATATCATAGCTGAAAACTTCCCTAAATTAATGCAAGAGAAACTCTCATAAGTCCAAGCAGCACAGAGGACTCCATTAAAGAGAAACCCAAAGAAACCTACACCAAGACACATCATAATTAAAATACCAAAGCTAAGCAATAAAGAGAAAATATTAAAAGCTGCAAGAGAAAAAAAAGTTATCACCTACAAAGGAGCACCCCTAAGGATGACATCCAACTTCTCAACAGAAACACTTGAGGCCAGAAGGGAATGGCAAGAAATATTCAAAGTAATGCAGAACAAGAACCTACAACCAAGACTACTTTCTCCAGCAAGGCTATCGTTTAAAATCAAAGGAGAAATGAAGAGCTTCCCAGACAAAATCAACTCAAGGAATTCATTACAACCAAACCAATGCTGCAGGAAATGTTAAGGGGCCTGTTGTAAACAGATCAAAGTAAGAAAAGAATATAGCAAAAAAGGAAAACACCTTTAAAGAAGAAAATGGCAATAAACAACTACATATCAATAATAACCTTAAATGTAAATGGATTAAGTGATCCAATCAAAAGACATAGGGTAGCTGCATGGATAAGAAAACAGGACCTGTACATATGCTGTCTACAAGAGACACACCTTAGAACAAAAGATACACATAGATTGAAGGTAAAAGGATGGAAAAAAATGTTTCATGCAAATGGAAATGAAAAAAAAGCTGGGGTAGCAATACTTATTTATATCAGACAAATTGGACTTTAAAACAAAGGATATAGTAAGAGATAAAGGAGGCCACTATATAATGATAAAGGGAGTTATCCAACAGGAATATATAACTATTATAAATATCTATGCACCTAATATAGGAGCAACCAAATATATAAAGCAGACTTTGATGGATTTAAAGGGCAAGATCAACAGCAATACTATAATAGTAGGAAATTTCAATACCCCACTAACATCACTAGATAGATCCTCAAGAAAGAAAATTAACAAAGAAACAGCAGACTTATTGGAAACACTAGATCAACTCGATTTAATAGATATATTCAGAACCTTTCACCCTAAAGCAGCAGAACATACATTCTTTTCAAGTGCTCATGGTACATTCTCTAGGATAGACCACATGTTAGGGCACAAAAGTGCTCTCAACAAATTTAAGAAGACTGAAATCATATCAAACACTTTCTCTGATCACAACGGCATGAAACTAGAAATGAACCACAACAGAAAAGCTCAAAAATTCTCAAACACATGGAAACTAAATAGCAGGTTGTTAAATAATGAATGGATTAAGAATGAGATCAAAGAAGAAGTAAAAAAAATACCTAGAAACGAATGACAATAAGCATACAACTCAACATTTATGGGACACAGCAAAAGCAGTACTGAGAGGGAAGTTCATAGCACTACAGGCACACCTTAAGAAACTAGAAAAAGCTCAAATAAACAACTTACCCCTGCATCTAAAAGAACTAAAAAAAGAACAGCAAGTAAAGCCCAAATGTAGTAGAAGGAAGGAAATAATAAAGGTCAGAGCAGAAATAAATGACATAGAGGCTAAAGAAACAATACAGAGGATCAATGAAACTAGGAGCTGGTTCTCTGAAAAGGTAAACAAGATTGATGAACCTTTAACAAGACTCACCAAGAAAAAGAGAGAGAGGACTCAAATAAATAAAATTAGAAATGAGAGTGGAGAAATAACAACTGACACAACAGAAATACAAAATATCGTAAGAAAATACTATGAAGAACTGTATGCCAAAAAACTAGACAACCTAGATGAAATGGACAAATTCCTTGAAACATACAATCTTCCAAAAATCAATCTGGAAGAATCAGAAAACCTAAACAGACCGATTACACCAAATAAGATCTAAACAGTTATTTAAAAACTACCAACAAAGAAAAGTCCAGGTCCTGATGGCTTCACAGCTGAATTCTACCAAATATTCAAAGAAGAACTAACTTCTATCCTTCTCAAACTATTTCAAAAAATTCAAGAGGAAGGAAGACTTCCAAGCTCCTTTTATGAGGCAAGCATAATTCTGATTCCAAAACCAGGCAAAGACAACACAAAGAAAAAAAAATTATAGGCCAATATCTCTGATGAATATAGTTGCTAAAATCCTCAGCAAAATATTAGCAAACTAGATCCAACAATATATGGAAAAAAATCATACACCATGATCAAGTGGGATTTATTCTGGGGAGGCAAGGCTGGTACAATATTCATAAATCAATCAATGTGATTCATCACATAAATAAAAAGGAGAAAAACCATACGATAATTTCAATAGAAGCAGAAAAAACATTTGATAAAATCCAGCACCCATTCATGATCAAAACTCTCAGCAAAGTGGGAATACAGGGAACATACCTCAACATGATAAAGGCCATCTATGACAAACCCACAGCCAACATCATACTCAATGGGCAAAAATTAAAAGCAATCCCCTTAAGATGAGGAACAAGGCAGGGGTGCCCCTTTCACCACTCTTATTTAACATAGTCCTGGAAGTCCTAGCCACAGCAATCAGACAAGAAGAAGAAATAAAAGGCATTCAAGTCGGAAAAGAAGAAGTAAAACTATCATTATTTGCAGATGATATGATATTGTATATAGAAAACCCTAAAGTCTCAGTCAAAAAACTACCGGACCTGATAAATGAATTCAGCAAAGTGGCAGGATATAAAATTAATACTCAGTAATCAGAGGCATTTTTATACGCCAACAATGAACAGTCAGAAAGAGAAATTAAGGAAACAATCCCCTTCACAATTACAACCAAAAAAATAAAGTACCTAGGAATAAACTTAACCAAGGAGACTAAAGACTTGTACTTGGAAAATTACAAAGCATTGATAAAAGAAATCAAGGAAGATACAAACAAGTGGCAGCATATACCATGCTCATGGCTAGGAAGAATAAACATCATTTAAAAGTCTATATTACCCAAAGCAATCTATAAATTTAATGCAATACCAATTAAAATACCAATGACATACTTCAAAGATATAGACCACATATTCCAAAAATTTATATGGAACCAAAAAAGAACACGAATAGCCTCAGCAATCTTAACAAAGAAGAATAAAGTGGAAGGTATTACACTTCCTGATATCAAGTTATACTACAAGGCCATTGTACTCAAAACAGCCTGGTACTGGCATAAGAACAGGCATATAGATCAATGGAACAGAACAGAGAACCCAGAAATAAACCCACAGTTCTATGGACAACTGATATTTGACAAAGGAGGTAAGGAAATACAATGGAATAAAGACAGCCTCTTTAACAAATGGTGTTGGGAAAATTGGACAGCTACTTGCAAAAAAATGAAACTAGATCACCAGCTTATACTACTCACAGAAATAAACTCAAAATGGTTAAAAGACTTAAATGTAGGCCATGAAACCATAAACATCTTAGAAGAAAACATAAGCAGTAAGCTCTCTGACATCTCTCGGAGCAATATATTTGCTGATTTATCTCCACAGGGAAATGAAATAAAAGACAGGATAAACAAATGGAACTATATCAAACTAAAAAGCTTTTGCACAGCTAAAGACAATAAGAACAGAATAAAAAGACAAACTACACAATGGGAGAACATATTTGACAATACATCTGATAAGGAGTTAATAACCAAAATTTATAAAGACCTTGTAAATCTCAACACCAGGAAGACAAACAATCCAATCCAAAAATGGGCAAAAGAGATGAATAGACACTTCTCCAAAGAGGACATACAGATGGCCAATAGGCATATGAAAAAATGCTCAACATCACTAATCATTAGAGAAATGCAAATTAAAATCACAATGAGATATCACCTCACACCAGCCAGAATGGCGCTCATCAACAAACCAACACAGAATAAGTGCTGGCGAGGATGTGGAGAAAAGGGAACCCTCCTGCACTGCTGGTGGGAATGCAGACTGGTACAGCCACTGTGGAAAACAGTATGGAGATTCTTCAAAAAACTAAAAATCAAACTGCCTTTTGATCCAGCTATCCCACTTTTAGGAATATACACCAAGAACACCATAGAATGGCTCCAAAAGGAGAAATGCACCCCCATATTTGTGTCAGCATTGTTCACAATAGTGAAGATCTGGAAACAGCCCAAGTGTCCGTCAGAGGACGAGCAAATTAAAAAGCTTTGGTACATATATACTATGGAATACTCCTCTGCCATAAGAAATTATGACATCGGATCATTTACAACAACATGGATTGACCTTGATAGCATTATATGGAGTGAAATAAGTAAATCAGAAAAAACTAAGAACTATATGAATCCATACATAGAAGGGACATAAAAAATGAGACTCAGAGACATGAACAAGAATGTGATGGCAACAGGAGTGGGGGGTTGGAGAGGGGGGATGGGGCTAAGAAGGAGTGAGGGGTTGGGGGAGGGGAAAGACACAAAGAAAATCAGATAGAAGGGTGACAGAAGACAATTTGACTTTGGGGCAGGGGTACAGAGCACAATCAAATGTCAAAATAATCTAGAGATGTTTTCTCTTAACATATGTACCCTGACTTATCAATGTCGTTGCATTAAATTTAATAAATGAATTTTTTAAAAAAGATCTCAAAGCTACAATGGATATACTTAATGAACACTTAAAGAAATTGTAAGCATCAAAAAAGACATTGAAATCATAAAAAAGAATAAATCAGAAATGACAATTACAATATCAGAAATGAAGACTCCACTAGAAGGAATCAACAGCAGGCTAGATGAAGCAGAAGACTGAATCAGCGAATTAGAGGACAAGATAAATAAAAACACAGAAACAAAGCAGCAAAAAGAAAAGAGGCTCAAAAACTCTGAGGAAACTATAAGACAACTCTGTGACAATATGAAGAGAAATAACATCTGCATCATAGGGGTTCCTGAAGGAGAAGAGAAAGAACAAGGGATAGAGAATCTGTTTGTACAAGTCATAGCTGAAAGCTTTCCTAAATTGATGAAGGAAAAAGTCACACAAGTTTAAGAAGCACAGAGAGTCCTGGTAAAGAGAAACCCAATGAGGCCTACATCAAGACACATCATAATTAAAATACCAAAGTTAAGAGATAAAGAAAAAATACTAAAAGCAGCAAGAGAAAAGAAGTCCATTACATATAGAGGAGCCTCCATAAGGATGACATCTGACTTTTCAACAGAAACACTTGAGGCCAGAAGGGAATGGCAAGAAATATTCAAAGTAATGCAAAACAAAAGCGTACAACCAAGACTTCTTTATTCAACAAGACTATTGTTTAAAATTGAAGGAGAAATAACAAGCTTTCCCGAACAACAACAACAAAAAAAACACTCAAGGAATTCGTTACAACCAAACCAGTACTGCAGGAAATGATAAGGCGCTTGCTGTAAAAAAAGCAAAGAAAAAAAATGGAGAAAAAGATGATTATAGATTTAAAAAAAACAATGACAATAAAAAACTATATATCAATAATAACTTTAAATGTAAATGGATTAAATGCTTCAATCAAAAGACATAGGGTAGCTGCATGGATAGAAAAACCAGAACCTGTACATATGCTGTCTACATGAGACCCACCTCAGGACAAAAGATACATATAGACTGAGAGTAAAAGGATGGAAAAAAACATTTCCTGCAAATGGAAATGAAAAATAAAGCTGGGTTAGCAATACTAATATCTGACAAAATAAACTTTAAAATAAAGGCTATAGTAAGAGATAAATAAGGTCACTCATAATGATAAAAGGAGCAATGCAACAGGAAGATATAACCATTATAAATATCTATGCACCTAACATAGGAGCACCTAAATCTATAAAGCAGATTTTGATGGGCAAAAAGGGCAAGAACAACAGCAATACTATAATAATAGGACATTTTAATACCCCACCAACATCAATGGATAGAACCTCCAGAGAGAAAATTAACAAAGAAACAGCAGCCTTAAAGGACACACTAGATCAACTGGATTTAATAGATATTTTCAGAATCTTTCACCCCAAAGCAGCAGAATATACATTCTTTTCAAGTGCTCATGGTACATTCTCTAAGATAGACCACATGTTAGGACACAAAACAAGTCTTAATAAATTTAAGAAGATTGCAGTCATATCAAACACCTCTAAAAACAATGGCATGAAACTAGAAATCAACTACAATAGAAAAACAAAAGCATTTAAACACTTGGAGACTAAATAGCATGCTATTAAATAATGAATGGGAAACAATGAGATCAAGGGAAAAATCAAAAACTTTCTTGAAACAAATGAAAATGAACACACAACAACTCAAAATTTATGGGACACAGCAAAAGCAGTACTGAGAGGGAAGTTCATAACATTACAGGCATAGCTTAAGAAGCAAGAATAAGCTCAAATTAGCAACTTAACCCTGAACCTAAACAAACTAGAAAAAGAACAGTAAGTAAAGCCCAGAGGAAATAGAAGGAAGGAAATAATAAAGATCAGAGCAAAGATAAATGACATAGAGGCAAAAAAAACAACCACCCCCCCCACACACACCAAAAAAAAAAAATACAGAAGATCAATGAAACCAAGAGCTGGTTATTTCAAAAGGTAAACAAAATTGATGAACCTTCAACCAAACTCACCAAGAAAAAAAAAAGAGAGGTTTCAAATAAATAAAATTAGAAATGAGAGTGGAGAAGTAACAACTGACACCACAGAAATTCAAAGGATTGTAAGAAAATACTATGAAGAACTATATGCTCCAAAATGGAAAAAACCTAGATGAAATAGATAAATTCCTTGAAAAATATAATCATTCAAAAATCAATCTGGAAGAATTAGAAAACCTAAATAGACCAATTACAACAAAAGAGATTGAAACAGCTATCAAAAAACTCCCAACAGGCCCTGGCCAGTTGGCTCAGCGGTAGAGCGTCGGCCTGGCGTGCGGGGGACCCGGGTTCGATTCCTGGCCAGGGCACATAGGAGAAGCGCCCATTTGCTTCTCCACCTCCACCCCCTCCTTCCTCTCTGTCTCTCTCTTCCCCTCCCACAGCCAAGGCTCCATTGGAGCAAAGATGGCCCGGGCGCTGGGGATGGCTCCTTGGCCTCTGCCCCAGTCGCTAGAGTGGCTCTGGTTGCGGCAGAGCGACCCCCCGGAGGGGCAGAGCATCGACCTCTGGTGGGCAGAGCATCGCCCCTGGTGGGCGTGCCGGGTGGATCCCGGTCGGGCACATGCGGGAGTCTGTCTGACTGTCTCTCCCCATTTCCAGCTTCAGAAAAATACAAAAAAAAAAAAGAAAGAAAGAAAGAACTAACTCGTATTCTTCTCAAGCTATTTCAAAAAATTCAAGAAGAGGAAAAACTTCCAAACTCCTTTTATGAGGTGAATATAATTCTTATTCCCAAACCAGGGTAAGACACTACAAAGAAAGAAAACTATAGGAAAATATCCCTGATGAACTTAGATGCTAAAATTCTCAACAAAATATTATCAAATTGGATCCAGCAATACATGGAAAAAATTATACATCATGATCAAGTGAGATTTATTCTGGGGAGGCAAGGCTGGTACAATATTTGCAAATCAATCAATGTGATTTATCACATAAACAAAAGAAGGATAAAAACCACATGATAATATCAATAGATGCAGAAAAAGGCTTTAATAAAATTCAGCACCCATTTATGATCAAAACTCTCAGCAAAGTGGGAATACAGGGAACATACCTCAACATAATAAAGGGCATCTATGACAAACCCACAGCCAACATCATACTCAATGGGTAAAAATTAAAAGCAATTCCCTTAAGATCAGAAACAAAGCCGAGTGCCCCATTTCACCACTCTTATTCAACATAGTTCTGGAAGTCCTAGCCACAGCAATAAGACAAGAAGAAGAAATAAAAGGCATCCAAATTGGAAAAGAAGAAGTAAAACTATCATTATTTGCAGATGAATTGATACTGTACATAGAAAACCCTAAAGTCTCAGTCAAAAAACTACTGGAATTAATAAATGAATTCAGCAAGGGGCAGCATATAGAATCAATATTCAGAAATCAGTGGCATTTATTTAAACTAACAATGGACTGTAGAAAGAGAAATTAAGGAAACAATCCCCTTTACTATTTCAACCAAAAAAATAAAGAACCTAGGAGTAAATTTAACCAAGAGATTAAAGACTTGTACTTGAAAAATTATAAAACATTGATAAAAGAAATCAAAAAAGATACAAATAAGTGGAAGCATAGGAAGTTCATGGATAGGAAGAATAAACATCATTAAAATGTCTATATTACCCAAAGCAATATATAAATTCAGTGCAATTTCTATTAAAATACCAATGCCATACTTGAAAGATATAGAACAAATATTCCAAAAATTTATATGGAACCAAAAAAGAATAATAGTAGCCTCAGCAATCTTGACAAAGGAAAATAAAGCAGGGGATATCACACTTTCTGATATCAAATTATACTACAAGGTCACTGTACTCAAAACAGCTTGGTACTGGCATAAGACCGAGCATAGAGATCAATGGGAGAGAACAGAGAACCCAGAAATAAACCCACACCTTTATGGTCAATTGATATTTGACAAAGGAGGTAAGAGCATAAAATGGAGTAAAGACAATCTCTTTAACAAATGGTGCTTTGGAAAATTGGACAAATACATGCAAAAGAATGAAACTAGACCACCAACTTACACCATTTACAAAAATAAACTCAAAATGGATAAAAAATTTGAGTGTAAGTCGTGAAACCATGATCATCTTGGAAGAAAACATAGGCAGTAAGCTTTCCAACGTCTCTCACAGAAATATATTTGCTGATTTAACTCCACAAGCAAGTGACATAAAGGACAGGATAAACAGATGGGACTATATCCAATTAAAAAGCTTTTGCTCAGTAAAAGACAGCATTAACAAAATAAAAAGACAACCCACACAATGGTAGAACATATTCGTCAACACGTCTGATAAGGGGTTAATAACCAAAATCCATAAAAAAAACTTGTAAAACTCAACACCAAGAAAGTAAACAATCCAATAAAAAAATAGGCAAAAGAAATGAATAGACACTGTATGTCCAAGGAGGACATACAGATGGCCAATAGGCAGATGAAAAAATGTTCAACATCACTAATCATTAGAGAAATGCAAATTAAATCCACAATGAGATACCACTTCACACCTGTCAGAATGGCGTTAATTAACAAAATAACACATAAGTGCTGGCGAGGGTGTGGAGAAAAGGGAACCCTCCTACACTGCTGGTGGGAATGCAGATTGGTGCAGCCACTGTGAGAAACAGTATGGAGATTCCTCAAAAAATTAAAAATGAAACTGCCTTTTGACCCAGCTACCCCACTTCTAGGAATATATTCTAAGAATAACAAATCTCTGATTAAAAAGAAGAAATACACCCCCATGTTTATTGCAGCTATGTTTACAATAGCCAAGATCTGGAAATGGCCCAAGTGTCCATCAGTGGATAAGTGGATTAAAGAGCAATGGTACATATACACAATGGAATACTATGCAGCCATGAAAAAGAAGGAAATCTTAGCCTTTGCGACAACATGGTTGGATCTGGAGTTTATTATGATAAGTGAAATAAGCCAAGCAGAGAAAGAAAAATATCATATGACCTCACTCATATGAGGAATCCAATGGACATTGTGAACTGAGCAATGGAAGAGAGGCAGAGAAAGGGTTAAAGAGTCCAGAGGGAAAGAGGTCAGAGGGAAAAGGGATGAGAGGAGGGGATCAAAGAAAGGAAAGACATTAGGGAAAGTATATACACATAACACACAGAGTGAGAGGGCAGGATAATAAATCATGGAGGGAAGGGGGAAAGGGCTAAGGGGGTATTAGGAGAACACAGGGGTGGAGGGAGAATGGAATTATATTTGGGGGAACACTTGTAACTATGTAAACACAACAAATTAAAAAAAATAACTTTTTTTTTTTTTTTGTATTTTTCTGAAGCTGGAAACCGGGAGGCAGTCAGACAGACTCCCGCAGGCGCCCGACCGGGATCCACCCGACACGACCACCAGGGGGCGATGCTTTGCCCATCTGGGGCGTCGCTCTGTCGCGACCAGAGCCACTCACTCTAGCGCCTGGGGCAGAGGCCAAGGAGCCATCCCCAGCGCCCGGGCCATCTTTGCTCCAATGGAGCCTCAGCTGCGGGAGGGGAAGAGAAAGACAGAGAGGAAGGAGAGGGGAAGGGGTGGAGAAGTAGATGGGCACCTCTCCTGTGTGCCCTGGCTGGGAATCGAACCCGGGACTTCTGCACGCCAGGCCGACGCTCTACCACTGAGCCAACCGGCCAGGGCTAAAAAAATAACTTTTGTTTTCAAAATATGAAAGAAATTGGCTACAAAAACGTGACCTTTGAAGTTTTAAAAAATCACATTATCTAGCATTTTCATTGTTCTATATTTCCAGTCAGTTGAGTCTTCCAAAAGTCTTGTGAGGTAACAAAGCACAGTGTTATTAATGTCATTTTTTAATTATGAAAATGAAATACCCAAGGTCAAATGACTTTCTTCAAAATCATGCATGGTGGTAAAATTGGGCTCAGCACATAGGACTTTTCATTCTCAGCCTTTGATTGTTTTATCTCTATTAGGGACACTATCTCTATTTTAAGGCGCTTCTTTATAAGGATGATTTATATAATTTTTCTATTTAAAGATAGAGCATTAAAAGAGTATCTCCAATTATTTGGCTGGTCACAAGAGGTTGTGTGAAAAAAGCTGTTCAGAGATTTCACCAGCCTCCATTGCCATTTGTGCTGAACTCTGATTGCCTCCTGAACCACAAACCACCGATCATTCATCTTCTGAGGCATTATGCAAAGCACAGTGGAATTTACACTATCCACAATCTTGCTGAAACAAAGATTCAAAATAACCAGAGGCTAAAAAAAGCCCTACAGTGGAGACTGATGATATAGTAATTTGGTATTTAGTAAAGTATTGTTTCTAGTTTAACACAAGTATGGCCTGAGAGTTAAGGTAAAGTTGCTTCTCAGAAGAAGGAAAACAAAGCACATGTGAAAAGACGATGCATGGTGGATAATGAATAAAGCTGTGGAACATCTGGTACCTCTATCTGGATACCGAAAAACTAAAATTGTTTCTCAGACATTTGCCGCATGGGAGAAGATGTAGTTTCCAGTTGCATAATTTAATATATATATTCATATAACTAAAAAAGAGAATAATATACTTTTCCACTCCCCAAACTTCAACTGTTTCAAAAATGCTGATTAATTTATCCCACAGGGAGACTGTTAGCCCAAGAAAACTCTAATGCTAATTTTATTATTTAATATAGCCATGCTATTAATTTATTAAATATGAAATTCATCTCTCTATGGCAATTAAATATAGAAGTGGGTACCCATAAATTTTTTTCAGTCAAAAATAGCAGAGATTGCCTGACCAGGTGGTGTTGCAGTGGCTAGAGCATTGGCCTGGGATGCAGAGGACCCAGGTTTGAAACCCCGAGGTTGAAGGCTTGAGCACGGGGTCACCAGTTTGAGCATGGGGTGGCCAGCTTGAGCATGGGATCATAGCCATAACCATGCATAACCCCATGGTCTTAAAGCCAAGGTCTTTGGCTTGAGCCCAGGGTTGCTGGCTTGAGCTAGGGATCACTGGCTTGGCTGGAGCCCCCTGGTCAACGTAATATGAGAAAGCAAACTAAGGTGCCACAACAAAGAATTGATGCTTCTAATCTCTCTTCTTGTCTGTCAGTCCCTGTTTGTCCTTCTCTCTCAAAAAAAAATAGCAAAGATTTTAAAAAGTTAATTTATATTACCATATACAGAAGAGAGTTATATAAATGTAGAATATATAAAAAATAATAAAGACATAATTCTACAACAAAAAAGTGTTAACATTTTGTGACCAAACTTAGAAGGTTCCAAATGGAGATTTGGGAATAAATGACCAATAAATCGTAAGGAAATGCTGCTTTGCCCAGCTGTCCTCTATACACATTTATCTCCTTCCTGGATAACATTTGAGTAAGGATCCACTTGTTGAATTCCATGATCCTCCTTTTCTAGAGATAAGTCTAGTTCATACTTACTTAATTCTGATCTTTACCCTAAGAGCTAGAATGTTTTCTCCAGACTCCACAGTAAGGCTTTATTTTTTTTCTACACTTTTCTGAGGAAATTTCATGATTGCCATGGCTCGATTTCTCAACTAAATGATTATTTCTAATATTCTTTTACCACTGGTATTTCTCTTAATTTAAGGCCCTTTATCCTACCACTTTTGAACAATATTCATTTGTATGTCTTACAATCATCTCAAATGTGACATGTCAGCAGAATTCATCCTCTGTTCCCTAGACACAGTATTTGCCTGGTATTCCCAATTTCAGTCAATTGCACAGCCATTCAGTTAGCTGCATATGCCAGAGCTCAGGAATATGTTTGAGATCTGCTTATTTATTTATTTATTATTTTTAAAATATTTTTTAAAAATTTAATTACAGTTGACATACAATATATTAGTTTCAGGTATACAACCCAGTAATCAGACATTTTATTGATATGACAGATGAAGTGATCACCTCAATAAATCTAGTACCCATCTGAAACCATACATAGTTATTAGAATATTACTTGCTATATTTCCTATGCTGTAGTTTACACACTCATGACTATTCTGTAACAACTAATTTGTACTTCTTAGTCCCTTCACCTTTTTCCCCTCGGCTCATTACCACCTCCCATCTGGCAACTGTCAAAATGTTCTCTGTATCCATGAGTGTGTTTTGTTCTGCTTGTTTCTTTATTTTGTTTTTAGATTCAATTATTGATAGAAATGTATTTATTGTCATGCCGTTGTTCATATTTTTATCTTATTTTTCCTTCTTCTTTTTCAAGAAGACCTTTTAACATTTCATATAATACTGGTTTGGTGGTGATGAACTTTTGCTTTTTCTTGTCTGGGAAGCTCTTCATATGTCCTTTGATTTTAAATGATAGCTTTGCTGGGTGGAGTAATCTTGGTGTAGATCCTTGGTTTCTATCACTTTAAATATTTCTTTCTACATCAGTCTGCTTCTTTCTGTGCCCTCACTGGTATTGAACCAGCAATCTCTGCACTTCAGGATGATGCTCTAACCCAGTGGTAATCAACCTGGTCCCTACTGCCCACTAGTGGGTGTTCCAGCTTTCATAGTGATCGGTAGCGGAGCAACCAAAGCATAAATAAGAAGATAGATTTAACTATAATAAATTGTTTTATAAAGATTTATTCTGCCAAACTTAGTGAAAATCTGACATAAAGTACTTGGTAAGTAATTACTAGTATATGCTTTAACTTGCTGTAACTCTGCTTTATACATTTTATAAAGTAAAGTTACTTTCCTATTTTATAAATCACCTTTACTGTGGAACTGGTGGGTGGTTAGAAAATTTTACTACTAACAGAGATACAAAAGTGGGCAGTAGGTATAAAAAGGTTGACTACCCCTGCAACCAAACGACTATCTTGCCAGAGCTCAGGTCCTTTTATATGCTGTTGAAGTTCTAATTCCTTGAGCATTTTCATAACCATTCTTTTGAACTCTATCTCATAGTTTTCTTACTTCCATTTACTTTAGCTCTTGTTTTTGGAGATTTCTCCTGTTCTTTCACGTGGGACATGGTTCTTTGTTTACATATTGGCTGCTTTCTTATATGTGTTTCTATGTATTAGGTAGAACTTCTGCATCTCTTGAGATTAGTAGAGTAGCCTTATGCCTGGGACTTCCGCAGCTCTTAGCCACAATCCCTGCTGGCTTTTACAGACAGAGATTATAGGGACTTCTCTTCCTGGCTCTGCAATCCTGGGCTGAGGGGTCTGGTATGGGTCTGGGACCCCTTACTCCTCAGGTAAGATCTCTGAAGCCAAGATCTCCCTCCCATTTTATAAGCCACAAGTCTGGTTATTTTCCATCACCACAGAATTGACCCCCTTCACCCCCTTTGCCTACCCTCCACCCTCTTCCTTTCAGGTAACCAGTAATAAAGTTCTTTGTATTTATGAGTTTGTGTGTTTTCTTTCTTTCTTTCTTTCTTTCTTTCTTTCTTTCTTTCTTTCTTTCTTTCTTTCTTTCTTTCTTTCTTTCTTTCTTTCTTTTAGATTCAACCTATGAATAAAATCGTATGGTATTTGTTTTTCTCTTTCTGACTTATTTCAGTTAGCATTATATCTTTAAGGTCCACCCATGTTGTCACAAATGAATGTCAGATATTTTATACAAATGACTTTACTCAGTTCTTACATTGGTCCTGTAGGCAGACAGCTTACATAAATGAGGAAACTGAAAATTACAATGATTGTAAAATGACTCAGAGACCGTGGCCGGGGCTGGATTTGAGCTCAAGGCTGTCTGACTTTAAAAAATGTCCTTCTCACTACAACGGGGCTGCTTTGTTGTTGTTGAGCTTTAAACACATGTATCTAAAAACCTAGTTGTAAAAATGATAATATAATTAGGTTTGCCACTGTTCTGGTACCCAGCAAGGAACAGAATGAGTATAAAAACATCTGAGAAGTCAAGAGAGAGACTGCAAATCTTGGTGTGGCCCCCAAAGGCTCTCTGTTCTGGGCAAATTATTTTGTCTGATTTTTGCGCTTCTATTTAAACTTAGACAAACTTGACTTGGAAGAGCATGAACACACAAGACAGGGTATAAAAATGTGTTGTAGGATTGTTCACTTGAAGCCTGTAGAATTTTGTGAACCAGTGTCACCCCAATACAAACAAGTAAGTAAAAGTAGTGAACTACAAAATCCATTCCATTCCATTTGAGTACAGAAGTCTTAAGGGTTTTTTTTTGTTTTTTTTACTTTCAATATTCTTCTCAGAGAAATGTTAAAAATATATTTTTGTCAAGCAGAAAAATTTTAAAAATAGTAAGCAGGCATCCAAAGCCTGCAAATAATACAAAACTTTAAAAATATTGGCTGCCCTTTAGAGATAAAGGACTCATTGCATTTTGCCCCAAATTATGTTAAGCAGCATTTTATCATTAGATCTTGCTTGATCGATATGAGGCAACTGTCAGCACAGGCACATGCTAATTTTCTCTGGACAGGAAGAAAGCAGAACACACCAGTGTGTAATTTAAAACCTTCAGAGAGGTAGGAATTGTGGTTTCCACAATATAAGGTCAGAAGGTCAGGCTGGTGATGGGGCTGTGTCTTCTGAAGACTATTACTGTGATTACTAGGGCTTCACAGGATGCATTTAATGGAGAGCGAAGGACT
The DNA here is from genome assembly GCF_036850765.1 of Saccopteryx bilineata. NCBI lineage: Eukaryota > Metazoa > Chordata > Mammalia > Chiroptera > Emballonuridae > Saccopteryx > Saccopteryx bilineata. The sequence goes on from NC_089490.1 coordinate 134,610,354, forward strand.
CCCTGCTGTGGAGCAGCTGGGGTGCTCAAGACAAGGGCATGCCCTGAGGCTGGGAACTGAGACTAAAATTGTCAGATGGTACTGAAATAAGGGATTGCCTGTAAAGCTGCAGAGTCAAATGCTGTCTCCTCAAATTCTGCGAAGACCAATTAATCAAAGGAAGCAAGACAGGCTGCCTGGAGTGAAACCAGTAGGCAGAGGTTTTGCTGCAGTTTGTTGACACTAAATGCCATAAAGAAAAAACTATGCTTTGTGAAATACTGTTATCTGTGTCACAGGAATTATATTTTATTCCACCCATTGAATCATAGATTCTCATCAAGTGTGTTAACTTTCTGTATGACATCTTTGATAGAATGCCCAGCTAGGAATTTCAGTCATCCTTAAGTTTTTACTTATCCTCTCCAAAGCTATGAGTTTGAACTTTTAACTCTACTTAGTACTGCATGATGTACTTCCTATGCATTATTTTATTTTGTCTTTATAACAATCTTATGTTTTTTTTTATCCCATTCTAATAGGATATAGTTTCCTGGGTTGTCATGGCAGTTCTGAAGATGCTGCCTCAAGGAGGAGTGCATGGTAATGGCGGCTACTTTCTCCATCTCTGTTTCAGAGAGCATAATGCTGTCCACCCCTATGTTCCACAACTTCAGCAACCAGGCTGCCTGGGACTCAGTGGATTTCTTCCTGAATTTCACTCCCAACTCCATCAATTCTGTCTGGGTGTAGTGTCAGACCACAGAGTGCTCCACTACCTGCAGAGGAGATTGTGCCTACCCCTGAGGTGCTCTTGGCTGCTGGGATTTTACTTTCTGGGTTACCACCTGCCAGGTTCTGAGTCTGCTGATGGCAGTGTCAGCCTGAACCTCCTTTTCCTCAGAAGAATTGGAAACAACTACAACCATCGAGTCAGAGCCACTCCACCAGCATGAATACAGCTCTGTCTTCAGCACCCACTTAGGCTCTATGGCTGAAAGCTCTTGACCTGAAGCTGAAGCTCTTAAACACACAATTGTTTTTCTAACAACTGTAGTTGCCAGCATTCTGCTTCTAGGGCAAACTGCAGCTCTCAGACCCAGTCAGTCTTCTTCTCCAGCAACTGTTGCAGTTCCTGCCACTGTTGGTGCTCAGTCTGCAGCTCGTCCTGGTGCTTCTGACCTTGTGCGGCCTCTTGCACAGAGTGTTCAGTTCTCACAGGGCTGTAAAAAACACCCAGCCCATGGCCCCCAACAGGATAGCAACAGGGCACAGCTACTCCCCTATTCTACCCTTCAAGGATGTTGGTGGCTTCATACCAAACTATTCTGAACCTTGCCAATGGCCAAGGCCAGCCAGATCCACATAGAATTTGGGAAGACAGTAGAAAAACTGCAGAGCCAGAAAGCCTTGGCCCATTCCTGTTTATTAGAGTCTTGCAATGGCAAATAAGCAAACCAGCAGGAGAAAACTGCTTCTCACAGCAGAAGGCAAACAAACAGCAAAATGGCCCCTCACGGTGGCAGGCAGGTAATCCACAATCTTCCCTGAGGGCAAAGCACCTATAGCCTTACATACACAATACACACATGGTGCTGCCATGCTCTAATCAGGCAAAGTACAAGCGAGCGAGCCTAACACAGCTGTTTTCCCAACATGCTTCATAAACTACAGTGTTTCCGTAAAGTCATGGTGCACTTTTGACCGGTCACAGGAAAGCAACAAAAGACGATAGAAATGTGAAATCTGCACCAAATAAAAGGAAAACCCTCTCAGTTTCTGTAGGATGATGTGGCAGCATGTGCACATGCGCAGATGATGACATAACACCGTGTATACAGCAGAGCAGCCCATGGCCATGCCAGTCGAGATGTGGACGGTACATAGGAAAGTTTGGTGTGTTCTGTAGCTCGCTAAATTCTAATCCGTGACCTAAGTGCAACGTGAATATTGGCACGTTTATAACAAAGCGCTACCACATAGGAATAACATTACTCGGTGGGATAAGCAGTTGAAGGAAACAGGCAGTTTGGTGGAGAAACCCCGTTCTGGTAGGCCATCAGTCAGTGACAAGTCTGTAGAGGCTATACGGGATAGCTACCTAAGGAGCCCTAAAAAGTCTGTGCATGAGCCCACATCAAACTGCACTGAATAGGTATGAAACTGGGAGAGCTTTCCTTTTATTTGGTGCAGATTTCACATTTCTATCATCTTTTGTTGCTTTCCTGTGACCGGTCAAAAGTGCACCATGACTTTACGGACACACTGTATAAGTCAAGAGCTCCTGCCTTATTCTTGATCCTTCTCTTTAGATTCTTTAGAAATGCTAAAGAAAATTACTTTGTGATGTTTGCATGCTAGTTATTTAACTGCCTTTATTAAGGGTCATACCTGCTTAAGTAAAATTGACTGATTCATTCTAATCAGTTTAATGGTATTTTATCTGATTTGACTAGTCAGTTTGGTCAAAGTGGTAGTACTGGTTGTATGTAAAAATATAAGCAGCTTTGATAAAAATTACTGTGACATGTGAACAAATTGAGCAAAACTAAATTATGAGATCTCTTAAATTCTGTGATGCCAGTTAAGGCCTTGCCATAAGTAATTGGCAGGTGATTTAAAATTCCAGCTGCTCTAATAGATGCCTGTTATAAATTGAAACAATTGCTCACAATTACTTGTGATTCAGTATGTCCCATTCTCTGCTTTTGGGGTAGTTTTAATAAGTAGCACACTATACTAAGACCTCAGGATGACTGCTAGAATTAGTAGCTCTGCTAAAACTTTCTCTATTGGAGACTTTTCCTAATCACATTTTACTCAGATAATTCCTTTATTTCTTCTGTTTTAGAATTGTCATTATATTTACTTGGATTTGACTGTCAACTTTATGTTCTTTTCTATGCACTCTTTTTTTTCCTTTCATTAGTATGCAGTGTATATAATATCTAATTTGAGTTAAATCAGAGAATATTTACTGAACACCCACTATCCACTAGATCCATGATGGCAAACCTTTTTATAAAAACTGCCCACTTTTGCAGTGCTGGTCAGCCTTGTCCCTCCCACCCACTAGTAGGCAGTCCAGCTTTCATGGTGGGCGGTAGTGGAGCAACCTAACGGTGACATGATTGGCCCACCATGAAAACTGGAACGCCCACTAGTGGGCAGGAGGGACCAGCACTGCAAAAGTGAGTGGTTTTTATAAGATGGTTTGCCATCATGGCAGTAGATCATAACAATGTTGGATTTCAAACCATAGGATATGTGACTTGCCCTCAAAACATTTATAAACTCTTTGGAAAGATAAAACAGACACATAAATATATAGCAAAGTAGTATCAATGTGGTAGAACCTAGATTTCAGAAAAATGTATTTTGCCCTAAGTCCATTACTAAACTACCCTATAACATTGTGAAAGCCCTTGCCTTGTCTAAACTTTCAAACAAGGCAGATATGGAGAGTTGTTAAACTAAAGCAATCTGGTGGGGTTTTTTTGGTTTGTTTGTTTTTAGTTTTGGTTTGTTTTGTTTTGTTTTTATGTGAAAGGAAGAAAGACAGTAAGGCAGACTCCAACATGCTCCTTAACCAGGATCCACCTGGAAAACCCCCATCTGCTGCCAATGATTAAATCAATCAAGCTATTTTTAAGACCTGAGACTGATATGCTCAGACCAACCAAGCTATTTTCAGTGCCTGGGGCTGATGCTTGAACAAGTTGTGCCACTGGCTGAGGGAGGGGAAGAAGGAAAGAAGGGAGAGAGGGAGGGAAAGAGAAGATGTTTGCTTCGCCTGTGTGCCTTGACCAGGAATCAAACCTAGCACATCCATACACCAGACTGATGCTCTATACACTGAGCCACTGGCCAGGGCTAAGCAATCTGGTTTTAAAATTGGAGTTCTGAGAATTAAGAGTTTAATACACACTAGTAAATCAAAAAAGACTACAGTAAAAATGTTTTTATTGGATCATGAACTGTAAGAAAGGAAAAGAAGGGGGGAGGAAATGAACATCTACTAGGTATAGTAAGAAGTTAACTATTTTGTATACTTTATCTCATTTATTCCTTATAATAATTCTGTATGTTGAGTATTAGATGGAACCATTCAAATTTGGTGTTTGTAGGTTGCTAACAGTCAAAATGGGCAACTACATATGGTCTAATACCATTATCCCAATTAAATAGGGAAATTTAGCATAGTTAGTTTATTCAGGGCCAGACAGTTATACTTGACACTAAAATCTTTACTAAATAATTTATTTCCAGTTTTCTTATGTGTAATCCATCAGCCAGATCCTATAAATGTTACTCCTAAAATAATCAAAATTTACTTATTTCTCTCAATCTCCACTTCCACCATCTTAGTCCAAGTCACAATAACTTCTTCCAAATAATATAAAGCCACTTTCCTTCTATCTGACTTCCTGAAAGTTCATTCTATACACATTTTCCAGGGTGACTTTGAAGACTGAGAGAATTCAACCATGTCAGTGCATATTTAAAAAACATAAACAAAATTAAAAACATAGGCCAGAAAAATCTCTATAATGGCATCCTGCCATCATTTATTTTTACTATGTTTCTTTTGTTTTTTTACTGTTTATTTTTACCATGTTTCTTTACCACAGTTCTTGCCTACAGCTTAAATAGATGGGACACAAATGGTCAGATTATTTGTAGAATTAATTAAAAGTGGGCTAGCTGTTTTTTATTTTTAGATTTTATTTATTCATTTTTAGAAAGAGGGAAGAGAGGGAGAGAGAAGTAGGGGAGGAGAGGAAATATCAACTCCCTTATGTGCCTTGACCAGACAAGTCCAGGGTTTCGAACTGGTGATCTCAGCCTTCCTGTTTGATGCTTTATCCACTGCACCACCACAGGTCAGACAAAAAGTTGGCTAGCTGGTAAAGAGAGTTGGGAACATAAAGTAGGTTTAATAAGGTGGAAACAAATGGTCATCCTTTTTGAATGACAAGCATTATTATAGCTGTATTCTCTTGGTCTTTGGAACTCATTGGAACTCTATAACTAGGGATGTATAGAAAAAAAAAGTCATGTCATAGAAAGATTAGTTTGAAAGCAGAGAATTTAAAAAAAAAGGAGAGAAAAGAACAAGAAAGGGAAAGAAAACCAGTTGAATAGTTATTTTAGTGGACTCCACCAGTTAGTTGAGTATGTGGTAAAATGTGGACAAAATACATTAGAGATATGAGTCCAAATTTTTTATCTCTAAAAACAGTCTTGACTATAGCTGGTGTCCCAGTTCACACCTGCATTATTTTTATTCTCTTGCCTGGATTAAAAGAACAGTTATCACTGGGTCTTCACACTGCATTCAGACAACTTTCTTTTTTTTTTATATATAAATAAATTTTTATTTTAATGGGGTGACATCAATAAATCAGGGTACATACATTCAAAGTAAACATTTCCAGGTTATCTTGTCATTTAGTTATGTTGCATACCCATCACCCAAAGAGAGATCGTCCTCTGCCACCCTCCATCCAGTTCTCTCTGTACCCCTCCCCCTCCCCTCCCCCTCTCCCTCCTTCCCTCCCCCCACCCCCCATAGCCACCACACTCCTGTTCATGCCTCTCAGTCTCGCTTTTATGTCCCACTAATGTATGGAATCCTGCAGTTCCTGTTTTTTTCTGATTCGCTTATTTCACTCCGCACAATGCTACCAAGACTCCACCATTCCGCTATAAGTGATCCAATGTCACCATTTCTCCTAGCTGAATAATATACCATGGTGTATATGTGCCCCATCTTCTTCATCTAGTCCTCTATTTTTTTTTTTACAGTGATTAAAAGCCTTTAAGCAAACTCTTGGCCAATACAGCAAGAATCCATAAATGAGTAGTGTCCTTAACATGTTCCCCAAGTCCAAGTTGGCCCCCTCACCATGCCAAATCCCTGAAAAATGCAACCCAACCACAGTTCAGTCTGTTAGGAGCTGTCACAGGGAGCAGGAGTCCAGGAAAGTTCCCCACAGGAAAAGTCCGTATGGCACTGGAATTGTTGTCACCATTCTATACTTTGCAGCTCATGTCCAAGTCCCAATGACCGCTGCTTCTAGCTGGTAATGATTCAGGTAGACTGGAAAAAGCCATTTGCAGCATGTGTGGATATGGAGCTTCTGTTCTCTCTGCCTGGAGAGTTGAGACCAGGTTGCTTTTCCCTGGAGCTCTGTGACTGTGGCATGGTAAAGAGAACCTTGGGATACACTAAGCTGGGTGGCAAAGGTAAATTCATAATACAAGTTGGCAAAAGGAGGAAAGAGAGCTCTAAATTAAGAGTAGGTCCCAGCCTGAAATATGAGTGGGGCATTAAGGTAGGAGGGATAAATGAAACACTATATATTAAGCAAAGCAGCAGAAAATAGGACTATCAACACCCACAACAGAGATCTTTGAGGGAAGAATAAAGAACCTGACTATTCAGGCAAAACATAGTTAAGTGGCCCTTGTGCAAATGAGATCAGTTTACCTGCTTCTTGGAAGAAATACCCTAGGCTCGTCCACAGTGTCGTAGATGGGGTCGACGGCCCTGGGCACCTTCAGCCTTCAGTGGCAAACCCCAGCATTCTGGGCAAGGTTAGGTCATAAGTGGCTGGAGCAGGCCTGAAAGAGACTGAACCTTCCCTTAGAGGAGCGAGGGGGAAGCCCACCTTCCAGTGTCCCTGTTTCCTCACAGCAGAGGTGTGTAAGCCTGGCAGGCTTTAGCTCAATGACCTTCCTTTCCACTATTGAAGCAGGACCCAGATGGCATCCTATGAGACCCCTTTGGGGTGCTGGAGCCTTTAAGGGTGTATCCTAAAAGCTGGTAGTTCCCCCTGATCTCTATTGGGCTTTTTCTGCCTCTAGGTATCTTAAAAGCCATTCTCAGAAGATCTCGCTGAGGGGTTTGAGGATCCCCATCTGCCTATATAAATCTTTTCCATATATCTGGAGCTATTTGGAAAAAAGACAGAACAGTGTTATTAGCTAGATCTAATAAAGAAGGTAGATTTGGTGTCTCCTGTTCATCAGCTTTCAAAAGAAATGTAAATTTTTTTTTTTTAAGTAAAAAGCATGATATGGTAGACCCGTCGGAGTCATTGGCCTGGTGTGCAGGATTCCCGGGTTCGATTCCCGGCCAGAGCACACAGGAGAAGCGCCCATCTACCTCTCCACCCCTCCCCCTCTCCCCCCTCCCGGTCCCTCTCCTCCCGCCCACAGCCAAGGCTCCACTGGAGCAAATCCACCCTGGGCACTAAGGATGGCCCCATGGCCTCCGCCCTAGTTGCTAGAATGACTCCGGTTGTAACAGAGCAACATCCCAGATGGGCAGAGCATTCCCCCCGGTAGGCATGCCAGGTGGATCCCAGTCAGGCGCATGCAGGAGTCTGTCTGCTTGCCTCCCCATCCCCATCCTCAGAAATATACAAAAAATAAATAAATAAAAGAAAAAATACAAAAAAAAAAAAAGGAGGGGGGGCATTCCCTTGTGCTAAAGCACCAGGAAGCATGGAGTGAGCTTGAGTATGTCCTATGAAACATGGAGCTCTATGTTTACATATAAGTCTTTGAAGAAGGAGGAACTGCTGAAATAGTTTGTCAGCATTTGTCCCTAAGACAGCAGTCTTTATAGTGGGAACACCATACGTAAATATTTGCTGTCTGTCTATAGATTAAGGGGGGAATATGGCCAATGCTGAAAAGCCATGATCTTTGTGCCCCTCCCCTCCCCCAACCCCCTCCCTCTCCTCCCCCCACCCTGTAACCCCAACACTGTTGTTCATGTCTCTGAGTCTCATCTTTATGTCCCACCTATGTATGGAAACATATAGTTCTTAGTTTTTTCTGATTTACTTCTTTCACTCAGTATAATGTTATCAAGGCCCATCCATGTTGTTGTAAAAGATCCTATGTCATCATTTCTTATGGCTGAGTAGTATTCCATAGTATATATATACCAAAGCTTTTTAATCCACTCATCCTCTGATGGACACTTGGGCTGTTTCCAAATCTTTGCTATTGTGAACAATGCTGCCATAAACATGGGGGTGCATTTCTTCTTTTCAAACAGTGCTATGGTGTTCTTGGGGTATATTCCTAACAGTGGTATAGCTGGGTCAAAAGGCAGTTTGATTTTTAATTTCTTGAGGTATCTCCATACTGTTTTCCACAGTGGCTGCACCAGTCTGCATTCCCACCAGCAGTGCAGGAGGGTTCCCTTTTCTCCACATCCTCGCCAGCACTTATTCTGTGTTGTTTTATTGATGAGCGCCATTCTGACTGGTGTGAGGTGATATCTCATTGTGGTTTTAATTTGCATTTCTCTAATCATTAATGATGTTGAACATTTTTTCATATGCCTATTGGCCATCTGTGTGTCCTCTTTGGAGAAATGTCTATTCATTTCTTTTGCCCATTTTTGGATTGGATTGTTTGTCTTCCTGGTATTAAGTTTTACAAGTTCTTTATAAATTTTGGTTATTAACCCCTTATCAGACGCTATGTCAAATATATTCTCCCATTGTGTAGTTTGTCTTTTTATTCTGTTCTTATTGTCTTTAGCTGTGCAGAAGCTTTTTAGTTTGATAAAGTCCCATTTGTTTATCCTGTCTTTTATTTCACTTGCCTGTGGAGACAAATCAGCAAATATATTGCTGCGAGAGATGTCAGAGAGCTTACTGCCTATGTTTTCTTCTAAAATGCTTATGGTTTCATGGCTTACATTCAAGTCTTTTATCCATTTTGAGTTTATTTTTGTGAGTGGTGTAAGTTGGTGGTCTAGTTTCATTTTTTTGCAGGTAGCTGTCCAGTTTTCCCAACACCATTTGTTGAAGAGGCTGTCTTTACTCCATTGTATTGTCTTACCTCCTTTGTCAAATATCAGTTGTCCATAGAGCTGTGGGTTTATTTCTGAGTTCTCTGTTCTGTTCCATTGATCTATGTGCCTGTTCTTATGCCAGTACCATGCTGTTTTGAGTACAATGGCCTTATAATATAACTTGATATCTGGAAGTGTGATACCTCCCGCTTTTTTCTTCCTTTTCAGGATTGCTGAGGCTATTCGTGTTCTTTTTTGGTTCCATATAAATTTTTGGAATATGTGTTCTATGTCTTTGAAGTAAGTCATTGGTATTTTCATTGGTATTGAATTGAATTTATAAATTGCTTTGGGTAATATAGACATTTTAATGATGTTTATTCTTCCTAACCATGAGCACGGTATATGCCTCCACTTATTCGTATCTTCCCTGATTTCTTTTATCAATGTTTTATAATTTTCTGAGTACAAGTCTTTAATCTCCTTGGTTAGATTTATTCCTAGGTACTTTATTTTTTTGGTTGCAATGGTAAAGGGGATTGATTTCCTGATTTCTCTTTCTGACAGTTCATTATTAGTGTATAAAAATGCCTCTGATTTCTGAGTATTGATTTTATATCCTGCCACCTTGACAAATTCTTTTATCAGGTCTAGTAGTTTTTTGACTGAAACTTTAGGATTTTCTATATACAATATCATGTCATCTGCAAATAATGATAGTTTTACTTCTTCTTTTCCAATTTGGATGCCTTTTATTTCTTTTTCTTGTCTGATTGCTGTGGCGAGGACTTCCAGAACTATGTTGAATAAGAGTGGTGAAAGGGGGCAACCCTGCCTTGTTCCTGATCTTAAGGGGATAGCTTTTAATTTTTGCCCATTGAGTATTATGTTGGCTGTGGGTTTGTCATAGATGGCCTTTATCATGTTGAGGTATGTTCCCTGTATTCCCACTTTGCTGAGAGTTTTGATCATGAATGGGTGCTGGACTTTATCAAATGCTTTTTCTGCATTTATTGAAATTATCATGTGATTTTTCTCCTTTCTTTTGTTTATGTGATGAATCACATTGATTGATTTGCGAATATTGTACCAGCCTTGCCTCCCAAGAATAAATCCTACTTGATCATGGTGTATGATTTTTTCCATATATTGCTGGATCCGGTTTGCTAATATTTTATTGAGGATTTTTGCATCTAAGTTCATCAGGGATATTGGCCTATAATTTTCTTTTTTTGTGTTGTCTTTGCCTGGTTTTGGAATCAGAATTATGCTCGCCTCATAAAAGGAGTTTGGAAGTCTTCCTTCCTCTTGAATTTTTTGAAATAGCTTGAGAAGGATAGGAGTTAGTTCTTCTTTGAATATTTGGTAGAATTCACTTGTGAAGCCATCAGGCCCAGGACTTTTCTTTTTTGGGAGTTTTTTGATAGCTGTTTCAATCTCATTTGTTGTAATTGGTCTGTTTAGGTTTTCTGATTCTTCCAGATTGATTTTTGGAAGATTATATGATTCAAGGAATTTGTCCATTTCATCTAGGTTGTCTAGTTTTTTGGCGTACAGTTCTTCATAGTATTTTCTTACAATATTTTGTATTTCTGTTGTGTCAGTTGTTATTTCTCCTCTCTCGTTTCTAATTTTATTTATTTGAGTCCTCTCTCTTTTTTTCTTGGTGAGTCTTGTTAAAGGTTCATCAATCTTGTTTACCTTTTCAAAGAACCAGCTCCTGGTTTCATTGATCCTCTGTATTGTTTCTTTAGCCTCTATGTCACTTATTTCTGCTCTGATCTTTATTATTTCCTTCCTTCTACTAGCTCTGGGCTTTACTTGCTGTTCTTTTTCTAGTTCTTTTAGATGCAGGGTTAAGTTGTTAATTTGAGCTTTTTCTAGCTTCTTGAGGTATGCCTGTAATGCTATAAACTTCCCTCTCAGGACTGCTTTTGCTGTGTCCCATAAATTTTGAGTTGATGTATGCTCATTATCGTTTGTTTCTAGGAATTTTTTAATTTCTTCTTTGATCTCAATGTTAACCCATTCATTGTTTAATAACGTGCTATTTAGTTTCCAAGTGTTTGAATGTTTTTCAATTTTTCTATTGTGGTTGGTTTCTAGTTTAATGCCATTGTGATCAGAGAAAGTGTTCGATATGATTTCAATCTTCTTAAATTTGTTGAGCCCGCTTTTGTGCCCTAACATGTGGTCTATTCTAGAGAATGTCCCATGAGCGCTTGAAAAGAATGTATATTCTGCTCTTTTAGGGTGAAAGGTTCTGAAGATATCTATTAAATCGAGTTCATCTAATATGTCCTTTAAGTCTGCTGTTTCTTTCTTAATTTTCTTTCTTGAGGACCTATCTAATGATGTTAATGGGGAATTGAAATCTCCTACTATTATAGTATTGCTGTTGATCTCGCCCTTTAAGTCTATCAAAGTCTGCTTTATATATTTAGGTGCTCCTATATTAGGTGCGTAGATATTTATAATGGTTATATCTTCCTTTTGTATTGCTCCCTTTATCATTATGTAGTGACCTTCTTTATCTCTAACTATGGTCTTTGTTCTAAAGTCCATTTTGTCTGATATAAGTATTGCTACCCCAGCTTTTTTTTCATTTCCATTTGCGTGAAATATTTTTTTCCATCCTTTTATCTTCAGTCTGTGTGCATCTTTTGATTTAAGGTGTGTCTCTTGTAGACAGCATATGTATGGGTCCTGTTTTCTTATCCACGCAGCTACCCTATGTCTCTTGATCGGATCATTTAATCCATTAACATTTAAGGTTATTACTGATATGTAATTGTTTATTGCCATTTTTTTTCTTTAAAACTGTTTTTCTCTTTTGCTATATTCTTTTTTTCCTTTGATCTGTTTATAACAGGTCCCTTAGCATTTCTTGCAGCCTTGGTTTGGTTGTAGTGAAATCCTTTAGGTTTTTTTTGTCTGTAAAGCTTTTTATTTCTCCTTCAATTTTAAATGATAGCCTTGCTGGATAAAGTAGTCTTGGTTGTAGGTTCTTGTTCTGCATTACTTTGAATATTTCTTGCCATTCCCTTCTGGCCTCAAGTGTTTCTGTTGAGAAGTCAGAAGTCATCCTTATGGGGGCTCCTTTGTAGGTGATTGTCTTTTTTTCTCTAGCAGCTTTTAATATTTTCTCTTTATCATTTAGCTTTGGTAATTTAATTATGATGTGTCTTGGTGTTGGTTTCTTTGGATTTCTCCTTAATGGAGTTCTCTGTGCTTCCTGAACATGTGAAATATTTTCCTGCCTTAATTGGGGGAAGTTTTCCGCTATAATATGTTTGAACAAAGTCTCTATCCCTTGTTCTTTCTCTTCTTCTTCAGGAACCCCTATGATGCGGATGTTATTTCTCTTCATGTTGTCACAGAGCTCTCTTAGAGTTTCCTCAGACTTTTTGAGTCTCTTTTCTTTTTTCTGCTCTGCTTCCATGCCTTTATTTATTGTGTCCTCTAACTCACTGATTCGATTCTCTGCTTCATCCATCCTGCTTTTAATTCCTTCCATTGTATTCTTTATTTCAGATATTGTATTTGTCATTTCTGTCTGATTCTTTTTTATTATTTCAATGTCCTTTTTTATATTTGTTATCTCTTTATTTAGGTTTTCGTAATGGCCATCTATGGTGGTTCTAATATCTTTGAGCATCCTAACAATTGTTATTTTAAACTCTGCATCTGGTAATTTTGGTTATATCTGATTCACTTAGGTCCTTTTCTGGGGATTTCTCTTGGTTTATTTGTGTTGTATTTCTCTGCCTCCGCATTTTCTCTTCACGAGAGTGGCTGTGATCACGTGCTCAGGTGCACAAGGGTTGGTGGCCTTGGCCTTTGCCCCGCCCCCGTGTGTGATGTTATGCTCGGTCCTGAGGGCACTGGCGAGCACCTTTGCTCAGCTGCGGGTCTCCGCCTGTTTCCGAGCTTTCGCCCTGCCTTTGCAGGATGATCCCACTCAAGGAACAGCTGCTAGCCTTGGCTCTACCACCAGGAAAGGCTGCGTGCCCAAGCTCAGCTTCGTAGCGGAACTCCGCCTCTTCTGGGCTTTTGGCTCCACCCCTGTGGGAGGAGCCTGCTACCAAGTCAGACCGCAAGCCTGGGTTGCACAGGCAGGGCAGGGATGTGCTCCTCTGCCCTTGCTCCGGGGCTGGTTTCTACCCTTTCTGGGTTTCCCGCCCTTCTCCCGGAGGCTGGATTACAGGCTGCCGGCAGCTGAGTTTAGCCGCTTTTGCACGCCCCCTTCTCCCTAGCCGGGCAAGATTGAGCTCACACCTGAGCCCACTGGTGGCCAGCCGGCTTCCGCCCCTGCCAGCAGAACCGCGCTTTTGTCTCCCGCTGCCGCCCGCTCTCCGGTGCGCCCTCAGCCGTGTGGGTGGGGGCGTTGCAGCTCGGACCCTAAGACTCACTACCGTAGACCCGAAAGCTCCCTCCTTCTATGCGACTCTGCTCTGAATGCCGCGGGGGAGCTTGTTTGGCTGCTCTCCTGCTTCCCTTTGCTGGTATTGCTGTTTCCGGGGGAAATATTCACTTCAGCTTTGGGGAGTGACTCGTCCCAGGGGTTAGAGTGGCTATCTCCCAAAAATGTTTCTCCCTATGCCTCCTAGATTGCACTCTCTTCCTGTTACTGTGGTTCTCTCCCCTCTCCCTCTGTCTCCAGGAGCCCCGGGTGAGTGTTTGTGAGAGAGATGTTCTGCGTGGTCCCTTTAAGAGGGATCCTGGGTCTGAGAAATCAGACTCTCTCACAAACAGTATCCTGACTTGTTTCCAGCTAAATACTGTCCTTATGCTTCTTCTGGGCTCTGGGGCTGCAGGCTGGGGCTTTGTTCCTGGGGCTCAGGGCCCTTTCCCCTCTGCTAAACTCACTTCCCGCCACGCGAGTCTCTCCCTGCTGCCGTTCGCTCTGAGAAGCTGGGCAGCCCTCTCCGCGTCTCCGCTTTTCCTACCAGTCTCTGGGTGGCTTCTTCAGCGTTCCTGGGTTGAAGAGTCCTTTTAGTTTAGTCCAAAGTTGGTTTTTCCAGTTGATAGTTCATAAAATTAGTTTGTAATCCACATTGGTTCTGAGAGGTAGATGCTGGTACGTTCGCCTACTCCAGCGCCATCAGACAACTTTCTTAAATGGAATAGGGTCCACCATTTCCCAACTTAAGCTTTCAGTGGTCTCCCTGTGACTGTCTCCCCTTTCTCCCCATTTCCTATGGCATCAGGTCTGAAATTCTTAGTGTGGCAGACAGGGAGCTTCTCTCTCTGTTTCTAGCCCGATTCTCTTGCTTTCACTGTTTTTCACACTCCATTGCCCATCCCTACCCCCATGCCCGTGAGCATCATCAGTCATTGGTCTCTGTATGTTCCCCTGCCTCACCTTCCATTCCTGAGTCCCTAAGAGACAAAGGGCCATCCATACCTCCTTCAGATCAAAGCAAAAAGGGGTGTGACCTCCCTTTATGTATCAACCACATAGTCAGAAACTTTAAATTATCCAAACAAAAAGATTAAACAGAACCTCCAATAAAAGAGCACAAATGCAAAAGTCAAGAAGTGGTCTTCAAGAAAAATTATTCTACAGCATAAATGCTTCCTGCTATTACATGTTCTACTTCTATTCAGAAAACTGCACAAGGTCAGTGTTTTTCTTGTCCCACAGAGTAGGGTGGGAGTGAGAATGGGGAAGATTTGTGATACCCTAGAGCACTGGCTTTTGTCTTTTTTATTTTTTTTTAAATCTTGACTTAGAATAAAAAATAAATTTTGCAAAATGACCTGATATTTTGTAGTCTTGACATTTCAATCATCAACAGATGATGTATACAATGATGATTTCATAAGACTTAGTGGAGATAAAATATTTCTATCACCTAGTGATGTCATAGCTGTCATAGGTCATAGTGCAACATATTACTCATATGTGTGTGGTGATGTTGGTATAAACAAAATTGCTACACTGCCAGACATATAAAAGAATAGCAGATATAATTATGTATAACACATAATACATGATAATGATAACAAACTACATTACTGGTTTATGTATTTACTATACAATACATGAAAAAATTACAATTTATTGATTGATTTTAGAAAGACAGGAAGGGGGGAGAAGAGAAAACATCAATCTGTTTCTGTATGTGCCCTGACTGGGGATCGAACCAACAACCTTTATATATCAGGATGAAGCTCTAACCAAGCAAGCTAGTTAGCCAAGGCTAGACAATACTTTTTGTTGTTATTTTAGAGCATACTCTTTCTACTTACAAAACAAAGTTTTTCTTAAAACAATGTGCCCTGTTATATACTGTGTGTTTATTATACATCTTGTGTTTATCATGTTTCTTATTTGTATCATTTCTTATGTTTGATTTAATTTTGTATTGTTCAATAATTTTAGTAGTATTTCCTGAGGGTATGGTGTTTATAAAGTCTACAGTAGTGTGCAGTAGTGTCCTAGGCCTTCACAGTCACTCACCACTCACTCGTGGACTCACCCAGAACCACTTCTAGTCCTGCAAGCTCCTTTCAAGATAAGTGCCCTAAACATTATACCATTTTTTTTATCATTTATACCTTATTTTTATCTTTTCTATGTTTAGATACATAAATATTTACCATTGTGTTTCAATTGCCTACAGTATTCAATATAGTAACATGCTGTCAGGCTTATAGCCTAGGAGCCAATAGGGTGTAATAGGCTGTACCATTTAAGTCTGGGTAAGTGCATAATGTTCCCATGACAAAATCACATTTCTCAGAATATAACCCTGTCATTAAGCTGTGTATGACTGAATACATATACACAAACATGCTATATATATATATACGCACATATAAATGCTGTTCATGTACATGTGATATATATACATATATAAAACCAGAAACAGTTTAAAAAAATAATACTTATTCTTACTGTTTGTAATGTACAGTGACATATATTCCATTTTATTCCCTCCTGTTTGAAACATTATTATTGAGATAATAATGAGGAATTGCTCTGCCATTTTCAGGTTACTTGTACCTAATTCGTAAGGCTTACAGGATGGAGTGTTTTATTTACAAAGGACTATGTTGTTTCTGTAATGCAGAGGTCTTTCTTACATTTACGGAATAGCACTTTTGGTAGCTGAGCTTTAACCCAGAGGTCTTCTTTTTTTTTTTTTTTTTTTTTTTTTTTGCATTTTTCTGAAGCTAGAAACAGGGAGAGACAGTCAGACTCCCGCATGCGCCCGACCAGGATCCACCCGGCACGCCCACCAGGGGCGACGCTCTGCCCATCCTGGGCGTCGCCATGTTGCGACCCTCCTGGGTGTCGCCATGTTGCGACCAGAGCCACTCTAGCGCCTGGGGCAGAGGCCACAGAGCCATCCCCAGCGCCCGGGCCATCTTTGCTCCAATGGAGCCCCGGCTGCGGGAGGGGAAGAGACAGACAGAGAGGAAGGCGCGGCGGAGGGGTGGAGAAGCAAATGGGCGCTTCTCCTATGTGCCCTGGCCGGGAATCGAACCCGGGTCCTCCGCACGCTAGGCCGACGCTCTACCGCCGAGCCAACCAGCCAGGGCCTAACCCAGAGGTCTTCTATTACTCCCCCCCACACACTATTTATCTCTGTTTTAGAAGTATCCCATTCTTTTATTTCTTTAAAACAATAGAGACCTTAGAGTTATTTCATCCAATCATTTCATCCATCATTTCATAGATATGGAAACAGAGGTATTAAGACCTTAAGTCTTTTCTAGCATATATTTCCTACTAAGTTCAAGTAAAGTAAACCTCTGGTCAAATTCTCCCACATTTCAGGACTCATTAGAAAATAGCACAAAATAATTCTGCAACTTATTCTGTAATCTTTCGTTTAGAAAATGCTTCACTATTATGCATGGATGGATTACTCAGAAAAGCAATATTCTAGAGATAGGGTTTGGTTAGTTTACAGACTGTATCAGGAAATCAGAATCTTCTGAACACAAGATGTTTCTGAATCAAGCTCTATTCTAAGAAGGAATAATAAAAAGCTCAAATAAATAATTGTTCACTCAAGCTAAGGGAGTATTTGTATAATTTTTAGACACACAAATATTTATGTGTCTTGAACATGATTATCTTCAATGACTATGCACTTCCCAAATTCAAGAAAATAATTTTGATGAGTCCATATCTAACATCTTTTTCCTGTCAACATTAGTCCTCCATTAGAAAAAAAGATATCTGGGTGTTTGTAGAGGGGGTTCTTATTCAAAGCTTGACAACAAAATATCTTTTTATAACCACAGACATATTGCACTAATGGATCTAGAATTTAAAATATAAAAGCAATTGTAAATAGTAATGGCTTCTCCATTTCCCTGACAGTAACCTACATAGTTTCATTGATTTTTCCATGTAATTTGATAGGTTATCAATATCAAAGGCATTATACCAAGCCTAAATGTATTTTTTTTCTGATAGAGTTAATGCCAAATGCGTAATTGCTAATGTAAAATGTGTAAATCATCACTTTTGGCATCTTACCATTCTCTTTAGAATATTGACAGAGGAAAGTCTGGAGAAAATAAACCTGTGGTTCACTTGGACCCCTTGACTCTTCTTTAAATCAATACTACCAGTGGATGAGATCAACTTTAATGTCTTGCCATGCTATGCATAACATAGGACAGTCCCAAATATTATGTGAGTTTTATTTTTTATTTCTTTTTAAGTTTATTTTTTTAATTATTTTTTTCTTTACAGGGACAGAGAGAGAGAGTCAGAGAGAGGGATAGATAGGGACAGACAGACAGGAATGGAGAGAGACGAGAAGCATCAATTATCAGTTCTTCGTTGCAACACCTTAGTTGTTCATCGATTGCTCTCTCATATGTGCTTTGACTGCGGGCCTTCAGCAGACCGAGTAACCCCCTGCTTGAGCCAGCGACCTTGGGTCCAAGCTGGTGAGCATTTTTATTTTGCTCAAGCCAGATGAGCCTGCACTCAAGCTGGCAAGCTTGGGGTCTCGAACCTGGGTCCTCGGCATCCCAGTCCAATGCTCTATCCACTGCGCCACCGCCTGGTCAGGCGAGTTTTCTTTTTTTTAACTTATTTATTTCTTAGTGCTAAATTTGTGAAACTAACCTTTTGGCAAATGGTGAGATTGAGCTTTGTTATCCAATGGCTGAAAAACAAGGTGGTTGCATTCTTGCAGCCCTTTTGCCTGATTATACAAGTTACCAACCCAGCAGGCAGGAAAGTAGGTAGTGCATACACCATGCTATCATTAGTGCCTTTTATTCAACAAGAAATGTCCTGTAATAGAAGTGTTTTTTATGACTGAATGATTATAGAGATACTTGAATTAAATGTTATTAGGAAGCTGATCAGGTCTAACCAGGTCCTTTTCAGCCTCAGTTTTCTTATGCAACAATGTGTATGATAACATATTTATTTACTTCAACATTATTTTCAGAAACTGGAGGCTCTTTAGATTTTACTAATGTCTCATAATCAGTTCACCCCGATGTTGTATATAATCAAGTTACTTCAGAATAACATTGGAAGGTCAAAAGTTTCTTAGGAACTCTCATATATAAAATTACTACCAAACTATCCTTATTCCTCTAAATAAATTTAAATTTCCAGGAAGAAAATATTTATTTGAAAACATAAATAAAAGTAGAAATTATTAGGGATTCAAAATATAAATTTAGCCAAATTACTCCTTACTTGGTGTGTCTTTTCTACCTTTTCACTATGCAACATGCTCTTTTGTCTACTAAGAACCATTCCAAAAATGCCATCCACTATAAATTCCTCTCTTCTCTGCCCCCTTTCCTTAAGCAGAGCTCTCACAGCTGAATGTTCTAGATTTCTATGGTAAACTGTCACTCCTTAGTTAGAGTTTAAACAATGCATATTTCTATTTCTCTGTCTATTCATTGGTCCATCAATATTCTATGAATTCCTGGGGGGCTGCAATTACATTGTAAAAATTCTTAGTTGACCAAGAGTTTACCAAGAATCTTTGCTTGTAGTAGAGTCCATAAGACAGTGGTTCTTAAACGTTTTGAAGTCAGGGCACATTTAAAATCTTTCAAATAATTGTAGGCGCACTATATACAAATTTCTGAGAAATATGTTATAATAATTAAGTCAAATATTAAAGAAAAAAAATATAAAGTCCAAGCATGCTTTTATGGTAATTAAACAAAATAAATACATCAAAATTAAATTTATTCTGACATTAAAAATGTAACATTTTTATGTTACATTTTTTGAGTTATGCTTTTTAGGATTTGTAAAAAAGAGGGGTTAAAAATTAAAAAAACGACAAAAAAGTTATCTTTTTATATATAGAGATACATTCTTAGTAAGATTTAGTAAATTCGGCAGGTCCTGGCATGAATGTGTTAAGTTTTTTCATTCTTGTGTTTATGAGAAACATGAGCCTGATGTGTCCTAGCGATTTCTTCAATATTTGGGCATATATTTGAAAGGCAAACTCTCATTTCCTCATCAATACATTGAAAAATTCCTCTCTTTTTACTCTTAATTGTGTTGAGGATAGAAAATCCTAATTCACATAAATAGGATGTTGAAAATTGTAGTAAAATATTCAATGCTTTTTTTTATTGCCACATATCCTTGTTTTATAGAAATCCAAAAGGCTTCAAGAGACAATTCCTTATGTTTAATCATCAATCCATGATCAGTGGATATAGCTGCCAGTTCTTCTTCTTCTGTTAATGTTAAACCAAAATCACTTGAAGCTTCCATAAATGGGTTTCTAATCCAATTGTATTGTTCAGTGTTAAGTGATGGAAAATTCTATAAATTAAATTCTGCCCACCAGCCTTCAAGTCCTATTTTATTTACACTTAACTTTTGCTCACTTCCAGAATCAGATTCTTCAATATCACGCTTCTTTTTGAGAAATCTATCCATTTTATCGGGGTGTATTTATCTAAAAATAATATAATGATGTGTTAATAATAAATATAATAATGATGTGTTAATAAAAAGAGTGTTATTTTCATAATGAAATGGTATAATAGAGTAACTATATTTATTTTTATACGTGGGCACATGCTGTGAATCAACACAGCTAGTAATTCCAGGTCCTGAGTGGGAACAGTGCGGAATTAAGAAAATAAGAGGTCGGGAGGGCCCTGTAAAAGCTGCTGGCAAGAACAAAGTGTGCCCAAAAACCACATCTTGCTTTATTTATAGGGCAAAATTAGGCCATTAGCAAATCAGTGGTCTCTGATCACATTTCCAAGGCAACCCAAGAATTTTACCAAGTGCAGAAAACTCCCACCATACACATATCATCTTAACTTTACACCAAACAAAGGATAGAAGAAACTTGCCTCCAGTTTTTCTGGAAAACATGGAAGGTAATGTAAACAATCCAGCACCGCAGCTTAACAGCCTTTTGCAACCTAATCAGGAAAGTGAGGTGGGGGGTTGGGCAGACTGTCTGCGTATAACCAATTCCCCATACCTCTGTCCCCCCAAAATCTAAACTCCAAAAACCCTGTTGGTTTTTTGGTCCCCAACAGGCACATATTTCTCTGGAATACCATAGGGCACACTTGCAAATCTTCTAGGGCGCAGCAATGTGCCCTGGCACACACTTTGAGAACCACTGCCATAAGAGAATGAAAGCTTAATGTAGCACATGGAAAGGTAAATAATAATACCACAGAAATCATGTTTTATGGCTCAAAGGTTAATAAATGATAACAAAAAGAATTTCTCTAAGTTTTCAAAGGGTTGGCTTAGAAAACTTGAGAAGGCTTTAGGGAGAGATTGGGGATTGAAGAATGAGTTAGAAATAGAGTAGCCAGAGAAAAGGGAGAATTGTTTCAATCCAGAGTTATTGAAGTTTTCACAGTAAAAATTACTTAAATAAAATAAACATAGTTTTCTTAGGATATTAAGTTGAAAATTACAGATAATTATTTAACCTTTACAAAATTGTTTGGACATTATGGAACATTCAAAACTAGGAATTTGAACAGGAGGGTTTTGAAAAGGGAAGACTACATTCACTGATTTCCTGATATAGACTGTAAACATCTCTTATGTCAGTTTTCCTTTGCAGACTAGGGCAAGAAGTACATTTTTTTCCTGATATTGAATTGCTGTGATAGGTCATCAGTGTGGGGCCATTGTTGGAGGAGTGTTTCAGGCACTTGCATTGTGCTCCATGCAATATATAGAGAGAACAATGTGAGTCGTGCTGGAGTTGTGCAATTCATCAGCTCTGGGTCCATACCTCACCTGGTGCCAAGAAATTTGATAGATCATCAATTGCTTTTGCAAATCTTTCCTTTTCTCTTTAAAAGTAGATAGATACTGACACATAAGAGACACAAATTAATGACATAATTAGGTAAACTTATGTTGAATGTCAAGAAGGGAGCCATAATTTGGAAAGTGAATAGAATATGGATTACTATAAAAACTGTTTTCATGCTTTGGTGCAATGCTGCATCCACTTAAGTCATCAGCACTAAGTGGTTCCTTGAAAGCTTTCATTAATGCCTGAATCCAGAGGTCAAGAAATGATTCATGCACCCAAGTATACATTGGTGTTGGTATTGATATTGACATTGATATTGCTCTATGACAGCAGCATCTGGTTTGCTTTGGGGATCAAAGTGCTAAAATAGGGGAGTCCTGAGTCCTTCTGTACTAAGAAAATTCTGAGGAGTCAGACATTTCTTATCACAGTAATTCGTTCTTTTGTGTGTGTGTGTGTGTGTGTGTGTGTGTGTGTGACAGAGTCAGAGAGAGGGACAGATAAGGATAGACAGACAGGAAGGGAGAGAGACGAGAAGCATTAATTCTTTGTTGCAGCACCTTAGTTGTTCATTGATTGCTTTCTCATATGCACCTTGACTTGGGGCTACAGCAGAGCGAGTGACTCCTTGCTCAAACCAGCGACCTTGGGCTCAAACTGGTGAGCCTTACTCAAACCAGATGAGCCCACGCTCAAGCTGGCGACCTCGAGGTTTCGAACCTGGGTCCTCTACGTTCCAGTTCGATGCTCTATCCACTGCAGCAGCACCTGGTCAGGCTGTGGGAGTATTTCTTATACATCTCAACCTTTGTAGAAAAATATGCTTTATTGTTCTAATAACTGTCAAAATTTATTGAGCCCTTATTTTGTGCCTGGCATGAGTGTATATTAACTTTATTATAACAATGTTTATAATGCTAATAAATCCACTTATCTTATTATTTCTTCATGCACATAAGAAAACTGAGGCCAAGGGAGGTCAAGTAACTATCTGAGATCACACAGCAAATAAGTGATTCTTTCTATTTATTTATTGAATTTATTGGGATGACATTGGTTCACAAAACCATACAGATTTGAAGTGCACAACTCAACAAACCACATATCATATTGTATACCTTCTGCACCTAACATCTCTTTCTGTTCCAGTTTTCCTAACTCTGCCCACCTCCACCCAGCCCCCACCCCTATTCCCTTCTGGCCATCCCACATTGTAGACTGTGTCTATGTGTTATATGATTTTTGGCTCAGTAAGATTTTCTTTTTGTATTTTTTCTGAACTGAGAAGTGGCGAGGTAGAGAGACAGACTCCCGGCATGCACGTGATCAGGATCCGCCCAGAAAGCCCACTAGAGGGTGATAATGCTCTGCCCATCTGGGGCTTTCCTCCATTGCAACTGGAGCCATTCTAATGCCTGAGATGGAGGCCATGGAGCTGTCCTCAGTGCCTGGGCCAACTTTGCTCCAATGGAGCTTTGGCTGCAGGAGGGGAAGAGAGAAAGAGAAAGGAGAGGGGGAGGGGTGGAGAAGCAGATGGGCGCTTCTCCTGTGTGTCCTGACTGGGAATCAAACCTGGGACTTCTGCATGCTGGGCTGAAGCTCTGCAGCTGAGCCAACTGGCCAGGGCCTGGGTAAGTAAGATTCTTAATGAAGGTAGTCTCACTCCAGAGTCTAGACTCTTGATCTCTATTTTATACTGATATCTTTGATAAAAAGCCATTTAATGCTTAAATCTATGACAACTACAACTAAAACCATTAGAAAACATAGTTTAAGAAAGGTTATAGCCAGATGTGTTGTAAATTTTAAAAATTAAGAAAATTCTGTGTCAAATCTATGCTAAAGCATTTGAATGTCCTGAGGATATAATCAAATCCAATAAAAATATAATGGACCAATAAGAAGGAATAGCCAAGAAATGAAAAAAGAACAAAAGTAATTAAAATGGCTCAGAAATAAAATAGGCAAAAGGCCTAAATTGTTCTATGGAAAAGATATAGAAACAAAGCAGGTACCCTTTATGTAAATTTCTTATTATTTAGACATTTTTATCATATATAATACACAGATTTCTAATTTTCATTATCTGTAACAAATGTTTTTATATAAACCATAGACTAAATAAGAAAAATAAATAAATAGCACCAACAGAGATTTCAAATCTTTAATATGGGCAAAAAAAAATTAGCAAGTAGTACTAAAAGAAAAAGGCAATAATAAATAAACAAGCATTCAATTTTTCTAGTAATCAAATAAGTAAAATTTAAATGTAACTTTTGCTTATCAAAATGAAAAAGGTAAAAAAAGATAATATTCATTAAATCAGATGTTGCTATCTTTCTGAACAATCATTTTATAATAAATAGATCAGGAAAAATCACTTTAAATATACCTATACTCTACTCAGAATTCCATAAAAACATTAAGAATAATGACTGTAAAGATTATGCAAAAACTATTTATTGCAGGATTTATTATAGTTATAAATACTTGATATATCCTATAGAAGTTTTTAATTTTATTTATTAGTTTGGTTCTGAGTTTAAATTATTAATTTAAACAAATGTATTAAATGTCTACATTAGGTCTTAGATCCTTGCTGAATGTGAGATACCATCACTATATCCAAGAAGTTTAAGTCTAATAAAGTAATAAGAAACACATGAAGAAATTGAAAATATTTTAAGATGGTCTATAATTCAAGGCTAATTTTTAAAAAATAGTTTCTCTTTGCTGTGGGAATGTAGAATAGCTGGAGTTCAATAGAAGTTGATCAGAGAGGGCTTCACCAAGGAGGTGAGACTTAAACTAATCATTGGATTGAACAATATTGAATATTTTAATCCATGAACATGGACTATCTCTCCATTTAAGTGATCTTCAATTTTTTTCATTTGTGTCCTGTAGTTTTCTGTGTACAGATCCTATACATATTTTCTTAGATTTATGCCAATGTAGTTTTTTCGTGTATGAAAAATATGTGCTATTGTAAAGGACAATTTTTTTAAAAAGTTAAATTTTAGTTCTTCATTGCTGGTATATAAGAACACAACTGACTTTTTAAAAATTTTATTTATTGATTTAGAGAGAGGAGAGAGAGAGAGAGAGAGAGAGAGAGAGAGAGAAAGGCAAGGGAGAGGGACAAAGAGGAGTGGGAAGCATCAACTTATGGTTGTTTCTTGCATGTGCTTTAACCAGGCAAGCCAGGGGCTTTGAACTGGCAACCTCAGCATTCCAGGTTGATGCTTTACCCACTGCACCAACACTGGTAAGGCATAAAGCAACTGACTTTTGATATATTGACTTTGTACTTGTGACTTGCTATATTAAATTAGTTCCAAGAATTTTGTTGTTGCTGAGGTTAGTGTTTTGTGTGGATTCCTTGGGGTTTTTTTCCACAATCACACTTGTGAATGAAGCCAGTTTTATTTCTGTCATTTCATCTGAATACCTTTTATTTCCTTTTTTTTTTTGTGCTATTGTACTTAGAAGGACTTTCTGTATGATGCTAAAGAGGAGTGGTGAGATATTGTCCTTGGAAGGCCTCAATCTTAGAGGGAAAGTGTTTCAGTTTTTCATTAAGTATGATGTTAATTATAATTTTTTTTGCAGAAGTTTCTTACCAAGTGGAAGAAGTTTCCTTCTATTCCTAGACTGCTGAGGATTTTTATCATGAGTAAATACAGATTTTTGCCAAATACTTTATTTCCATCAATGGATATAATGATAAGATTTTTTAGCTTGTTGTTAGGTTGGATCACATTAATTGATTTTGAAATGCTAAAACAACTTCACAGGTTTGAAATAAATTCCACTTGGTCATGGTGTATTTAATAATGTATAAAAGGTCATATTTCTTTTTATACATTATTAAATTAAATTTACTAACACTTTATGATGTTTATTTGGTTTTGATATTAAAGTAATGTTGACCTCATATAAGGCATGTTCCTTTACCTTCTATTTTCTAAAGAGATTCTGGAGAACAGATATAAGTTTTTCCTAAATGTTTGGTAGAATTAATCATTGTTTCCCCCCCCCTAAAACTCTGTAATTATTGTGGTAGATTTCTGTTCATAGACACAAAGGTATTTATAAGTTTTATATTTTATGTTTTAGAAAAAGTGGCCAATTTCATCTAGTTTATGAAACTTGCAGACATAGACGTGTTCATAGTATTTTTTTATTATCTTACTAATGTCCAATGAAATAAACTCTTTTATTTTGGATATTAGTGATTTGTGCTTTCTCTCCTTTTTTTCTTGGTTGGCCTGGCTAGAGGTTGATTAAGCTGGTTTATCTCTCAAAGACTAGCTTTTGGTTTCACTGATTTTCTCCATTATTTTCTTGTTTTTAATTTCTTTGACTTCTGTTTTATTTTTTATTATTTCTTTTCCATTCCTTGCTTATGCTTACATTAATTTCTCTCTTTCCCTTTTCCTCTTTTTCCTCTTCATTCCTCTCTTCCTCTCTTTCTAAAATCAATAAAAAAAAAGAAAAAAAATAAACCTTAACAACTTCTGGTCAATTATTTAAGTTCCTGTCATTGGTATAATGCAAACAGAAGCTAGGTGCTCACTTAAAGAGGTGATCTAAGAAGATGCATGTATCAGTTATGTTTGTCACAATAATCTTGCATTACAGATCATCCTAAAACGTATTGGCTTAAAAATGTTTATTATTATTCGTGAGTCTACAGATCAAGTTGGCAGCTTGTCGAGGTTCACTGAGGATCTCCCACATGCCTGTGGTCAGTGGGATATCAGCAGGCCGTTATGCTCACCTTCTCTGGGCTTTCTCACAGTTCTGAGACGTTCCTGGGCAGCCAGAGGGACTTAGCTCTGTTTCATGTGGTCTTTCGCCCTCCAGCATGTGGCTTTTGTGGAGGCAGAGCACCAAGAGAAAAAGTGGAAGTGTACAATTTCTCTCTGAGTCTAAGGTAGGAACTGGCTTAGTGTTCCTGCCATCACATTCTACTGGCCAAAAAAAGTTTTGAGGCCAGCTGAGATGCAAGAAGTAGAGAGATGAGAGTTTTTAGCTCTTGATTGGAGCTGCAGAGTTGTTCTTCAAAGAATGTGGATACAGGGAGGGGAGGTGGAGAATGAGACTATTTTTTTGTAATGAATATACTTCAGCAATTACATGTCAGAATGTGGGGTTGAATTAGATGAGCTTCAATGTCCTTTCGATTTTAAAGAAATTTAAACTTGAAAGGAATTCTTGACTTTTTTTTTTTTGTCTCAGAAGGGTGATCCAATGCCTCTGATAAGAATAATTGTTGATTTTAATATACATGGTGGTCTGGGAAGCAAACACCAAAGAAGAATTTTATACATATAAGGTGGGTTGGGAACCTATGGCTAGTGAGCCAGATGTGACTCTTTTGATGGCTGCATCTGGCTTGCAGACAAATCTTTAATAAAAAATAATAATAACGTAAAAAATATATAACATTCTCATGTATTGTAATACATGAGAATCCTACCATTCATTTCCTACCACTCATGTTCATGGTTGTGGGTGGCTGGAGCCTATCACAGCTGTCCTCCGGGACAACACCAAATTTTTATTGGATAATGCATATGTACATGGGTCGTTGTATAGCTCTCATGGAATTACATTTTAAAATATGTCACGTTCATGGCTCTCTCAGCCAAAAAGTTTCCTGACCTCGATAAGAGATTCACAGGAAATGCCAGTGAAGGCAGGGACCACTTTCAGACTATGATGCAACTAGGTACCTGTGCAAAGAAAAAGGAAAGGAGGGATTGGATAGAAAGATCCTCAGACTTCAGAGTAGTTCTGAGAAGTTTTGGTCATGCCAATATATAGGAATAATCCAGTTCAGTTATCTCTGATGTGCTCAGTTATTGGCTGAGAGCAGCCTATGTAAACTGTGTCTTGCTGTGAGCATAAAGATATATCTCAAAGTGTGGCAGCTAGAGATTGTCAATCCCCCATGTCCCCTATATCAGGAGTTCTGAGCAGAGTTGGTCAACCCCATCTACCATAAAAAGAAAGTATAAGATATAAAAAGTGTTCAAAAAATTTTTGAGGTCAAATTATTCCTGGGTTGGTCACATTAATGTAATCGGACCCAAAGTACTGGGATCCTTGGGCTGGATGCCCAAATTGTCAAGGGAGGGCACTACTCAAACACAAGAGATGATCTTATTTGTTGTGGATAGTACTAATCATCTCTCCATCCAAGCTCTTTCAATTTCTACTTCCCAAATATGAATATCACGTCTTCCTGTTACTTATGCTGTGCTCATTGCAATGCCTCTCATCTACTGCCCACTTCTCACACACCCACATTTCCAGATTGAGACCAAATTCCCACATGTATAATCACTCTTAACAACAAGTCCTTACCTCCAAACACCTAAGCAACATTACCATGCCACTCTTTACCACTGAATATGTCTACTCTTATGATATTGTTAGCTTGCCATACCACTTAAATTTTAGGTTATTTGAGGACAGAGACTATGAACTAACTATCTTTTATTTATTTACTTATTTTGTAGATAACTAATTTTTTTTCAATTAAAATTTGCTTTCAACATTATCCTGTATTAGTTTCAGATGTACGGGATAGTGGTTAGAAAATTTATATACTTTATAGAGTGGTCCCTCCGGTGTTTCAAGTGCCCACCTGGCCCCATACATAGTTATTACGATATTATTAACTTTATTCCCTGTGCTGTAATTTACATTTCTGGAAATTATCTTTTAGATTGCCAACATTTGTAATTTCTCTTTTCTTGTTTTGTTGGGTAATATGGGGAGAGAAAAGGGAGCTGGTGGGAAATCAGCCTGCTTTAAAGATATGCACAGCTAAAAGAGAATATATGTGGGATGTAGTGGTACAAAAGTAATTATTACTTTGTCATAAAAGAAATTCCAAATCTTCACACTATGCTTCTCTGTCAATGCAGTCTGTGTGCACTTTCAGTCACAACTAGACTGAACGACGAGTATCTGTGGGGCTTTGAAAATTGGTGAGACTCCCTCCCTATGATTTCTTATTTCCACATCCTCGTTCATTCTGTCTCAGATCTATGACAATGCTCTATCATCATCCCCATCATTATATTTGTTGGATCATTCTGATAGGCTCCTAGCTGGCCTCCCTGATTGTATTCCAGCACTCCAACCCATCACTTACTAGCATCTCCTGTCATTTTATAAAATTATGAATAAGTTATATCATTTTCCTGTGTGAAACAATAGTTGATTACAAATATGAAAACATTCTAATTCCAGATAGCCTGCATTCTTTCTCTTGGAAACAGTTTCTTCATGTATTTTAACTCAGTTGTCCTTTTAAATTTACAAACTCATTTTTTCATATGAAAACATTATATTAATGTTTTTATAAGAGTCTTCTTCATTTCCTCTGTTTTAAAATTCTTCAAGATTGAGTCTAGTTTTCTTATATTTTAATCCCAATTTTCATCTTGCAATATTTTCACTGGGATATAGATTTATTGAAATATTAACCCCCAAAGTTGCTTATGAGGATGAACTTGATCCCAGAGTCGATTCCAGCAATTTTCATCCTCTTCCTCTTATGGCACACATAAACTAAAATTCTGCAGCACACCAAAAAAATTTTTTTTGCTGACTGGACAAAAAAATGAGTATAAATTTGATTCATTCACACTGGATGGCTATTATGTTGTTGGCTGTTGCCATTTTTTAACTTGACAATCTAAGGGAAAAGAGGTCAGTGCCCTGACTAAATAGTCAAGTATTGCATGTTTTAAAACTTTTTGCGACACAGCTGGTTACAAATCTGGTGTATTGTATTCTGATATATTTAACCTTTCAGTTAAGTAACAAACTATGGTAAGTATTAATTTTTTTTCTTGCTATCTCTTCAGTAGTTTCACATCTCACCTTGAACTGATGGGCTTCTTAGAATTTAACTTAAAAGTTCACCAAGAGGTAGGTATATTTACATTCTTTTTTTTTCTTTAAAACAGTGAAATAAATTGGGCTGTTAGAAATGAGGATAAAGTGCAATGTAATATAAATTTAGAAAGTAGGTCAAGCCCTACTTCTATGTCAGGGATAAAAAAATGGATTTAAGATTCAGAAAGGGAATATTCAGTAATTGACACAAAGAGAGAAACCCCTAAAGTCAAAGTCATTTTTTATTCTGTTATGGAATTCAGGATCCGTAATCAACAGCATAAACTCTAAGGAAGGTAACTCCAGTTTGTTCACTGTTAAATTTACAAGGTATAATGAGATTTTTGAAAGCCAGTCAGTGAAAGAAGAAAAGAGAGAAGAAGTGAAAGAGACACATGGTCAGGCAGCGAGGGGTAGGGGAAAATCTGTGGATTAGAAACTGAGTTTAATTCTGGTTCACCACTTGTGACCAAAGGTCAGACAACAACAGACAGTGTCTGCTTGTGGCATAGGATGTGTCATAAAATGGAAAAATAAAATAAAATATGTGACATTTTTGAGAAGTACACATTTTTATTAAAAAAATGAACAATTCTTATGATTGACAATTTAAACTATGTATATAGTCAGTTATATATTTTAATTTATATTAAGATCAGTAATATAAAAATGACAACTACATTATTTTCATTAATATTTTTTATGATTAGGAAAATCACTAAATGAATGTGAAGGCTCTGGAATTAGATAAAATAAAACTTGTAAGTTTTGGTCCATTAAACATAAAAAATTTAGCTGAGAGTTCAAGAGGACTGCTCTTTGTAGAGGAGAACTGATGTCTTCAAAGGTTGCAGTGACTTTTTCAGGAACAGTGGGTAAAGTATATAATGAGTTTTACAAATTGAAACATTAGTGTATTATTCTTTGTGCTCTCAATTGTTTATGATGATATAGGAATAATCTTACCTAAGGCAGAAACAGGTAGTATTATGACTTCTGAAGATTATTTCTTGAAATAATTCAGAAATAAAAGAAGTGTTGTTAGTAAATGGAAAATATTATTAGAGAGGATGTACAGGTTTCTTTTATGCACTAATACCCACTTGGTTGATGTCATTAAGATCTTGTGTGGCTGCTAACAAGTAGATTGGCTCTTTAATAGATTTAAGTTAATCATTACCTTGTGAACCATTCCTCAAGAAGAAATATATTTAGAATATTAGAGCATTTGTTATCTATGCCTCTGTGTCTTTCCACTAATGGGTTTGGAGTTTTGTTTTTTTTTAAAGAGAGAGACAGACAAGGAGAGGGGGGAGAAAGATGAGGAGCATCAACTTGTAGTTGCTTCACTTTAGTTGTTAACTGATTGCTTCTCATATGTGCCTTGAACTGGGGGGCTCAAGCTAAGCCAGTGACCCCTTGCTCAAGCCAGCGACCTTGAGCTCAAGCCAACCTTGGGATCATGTCAATAATTACTGCGCTGAAGCTGGAGACCTCAGGGTTTCGAACCTGGGAACTCAGCATTCCAGGTCAACATTCTATCCCTGCACCACCCACCATCAGTCAAGCCCCATTTACTGCTGTCTCTGGAAAATGTTTTTCATTTATTCTTCACCGAATCTTTGCACCTTGAAAATTTCAGGTAAGTGGCATTCCTTAGATAAGTCTTTACTACTTTTTTAAAACTTAAATGCATGTTTCCACACTATCTTTGGCATAGGAAGATATTTATTACAGTATCTGAAAATTGTAGATAATTAGTCTGTTTCTTCCCATAGACCAAGTAGACGTAGGGGCAAGACCTTATAGAAATGTTTTTCTGGTTCTGAGAACAATACATGATATGCTAGTTTTTCATATGAAAACAATGAAGTGAAAATGAGCATGTCATTTCTAATTGGAAGGCTGAATTTGAGCCTCAGTTCAGCACCCTTCTGGTTGTTTCACTTTGGGAAAATCAATTAATCTCTCAGGTTTTTAGTTTTCTCAGATTTCAAATAGGAGTAATAACTTTGTTACATGCTTATTTAGATGTATAGGTGAGATTATGTAAAACTATTTTGTAAGCAGAAAAATGCTACACAAATATTACCATTGTTACTGTTCTATAAAAGGAGAGAGGTGTTAGGTCTTGGTCTCATTATACCAGATAAATTTTGATATCAAATGCCATATAGTAAAAGCCTCAAATCCTTCTACAAACATAATTCCTAACTAAAATTACATTATGAAACACAAAAGTATCAAAACTCTTGAGGGAGAAGGGCATGTTAAGATGTTTGAAACAAAGGTTTGGGGGAAGGGTGGAGTTAATTTCCAACCAATGTCACTGAAGCAGGGACAGGGAACAGAAAAGACACAAGTGTATAGCTTATTTTACCAGTGGTTAGATGCATAATTAGAAAACACACTTCTACAAAATGTATGAGTAAAGAAATTCTTATTTAGAAATTATTTGTAAGGTATTTTTCCCCGCCGAGAAGAAAGGAAGAGGGCCGGAGCCGCAAAGTGTGGAATAATAAACGGCTTTATTGAGTACAGAGCACACATCCTGCCCGGCAAGGTTCCCTGGCCCCGAGGAAAGAAAAATGGAGGCTAGGGAAGTTGCAAAGATTAAACCACGTGGGAGATATTTAAAGGGTCCCTCTAGGGAAGTGGAGCTACTATGACGTGGTAAAATTTCACTGGCTGGCAGACAATCGCTTCTTTCCAAATGGTTCCTGGGAAGCTTCCTTTGGCGGGCTTGATTGTGGGCGGTCCTAGCCAAAGTTGGGCGGGTCTGAGTTCTCCACATGAACATCCCTCTATCCACCGACCTTACATTATTAATGTACATATCATGTTCTATAAAAACTAATATTTATAGAAAAACTGGTTTTGATGGTTTCTCTTATTTTCAGTTGTAGATTAAAAACACACAACAACTTTTAGAAAAGATAAAATAAATGATAGAATGAAACATGTTATAGGAGACCTATGCTCCCACTAAAATCAACTAGAAAGTCAGGTAAAATATAATATTAGAAATAATAAGTGTCAGAGAACCACAGAACTATGAGAACTACAGAGTAAAATTGTAGAGAAAGGAAACTTAGATAGTCCAATCAGGACATTCTGCTCTTCGTGTGGACATGTCCGCTCTGGACTTGGGCTGAGTGTCTGGGCTGAGCCTCTGGGCTGAGCCAGCTGGCTGCAACAACACTTGAGGTGCAGAATATGCAGCAGGGATAGTGGCAGTCATGGAGCCTGGGTGACAGATTTAGAGATATGAAAACCCTCAAACAGATGGCCAATTTCCCTTTTAATACATCTGCTAAACTACAAATCTACCTAGGACAGGAGGCTAAAGAAGTCAGCTCAAATTTCATACGAGTTGAGTGGAATTTTCTGTGACTTCCTGCTACTTAGAAAATAAATACTATTGACAGGGACCTGGCCACAAGAGATGAGACCTGAAAATGCCCCAAGGACAGGTGGACGGGTCTGGAAACGGAGCTCCACCGTCTTTTTCCCTGGAGGCACCAGCAGACCTGGGTACAGCTGTAATTTAGGAATCCAGACCTCCAAAACAGGACCACTGCTGTAGACAGACACCAACAGAGCTTTTGTCATTTACTCAAAATTAGAGTGATAAAATTACAAACTTGAGGGGCTTTAAACACAGCTGGTCTCCTCAGGAGTATTGTCAAGTTGTCATATTATGTGGGATGGGGCGGCTAAAGACCTAGGCTGAAAACCCCTGAGAAGCAGGGAAGAAATTCCTTCCATTTTTTATTGCTAAAGAGACAAAGAATCACAATGGCCTTAACTCAAGAGCCACATCCTAGCAACAGGAACAAAAAATAACTTGACTGAGTCTTAACACAACTGCAATTTAGTGTTGGCTCACAGCAGTCTGGATTAAAGTGAACCATCTCGTTCTAACCATTAAGCAAAGGAAAGATGGCTCCTGTCTTGAAAAATATAAAATAACCTGAACTAACTACAGATTTTTGCTGCAATATGTGGCATTAGGAGATGAGAATATAGGGCCAACCCTAAGGCACAAAATAAACACTAGAAGCATACCAGCAAGTAGTCCATATATAAGAATTAGCAGACAAATTCTTTAAAATAAATTTGGTTATTATTGATTTGCTCAAGAAAATAGGGGAAAACACAATGCAGAATTTTAATTTGTAATTGGCATATATATAAAAAATCAAACGGACATTATTAAACTGAAAAAAAAATACAATCTTTGGTTTTTTTTGTTGTTGTTGTTTTTGTATTTTTCTGAAGCTGGAAACAGGGAGGCAGTCAGACAGACTCCCACATACACCCGACCGGGATCCACCCAGCACGCCCACCAGGGGGCGATGCTCTGCTCATCCTGGGTGTCGCTCTGTAGCGACCAGAGCCACTCTAGCACCTGGGGCAGAGGCCAAGGAGCCGTCCCCAGCGCCTGGGCCATCTTTTGCTCCAATGGAGCCTTGGCTGCGGGAGGGGAAGACAGAGAGAGGAAGGAGAGGGGGAGGGGTGGAGAAGCAGATGGGCGCCTCTCCTGTGTGCCTAGGCCGGGAATCGAACCTGGGACTTCCGCACACTAGGCCGATGCTCTACCACTGAGCCAACCAGCCAGGGCCAAAATATGATCTTTGAATTGGCGATTTTAACAGCAAATTGCATGTATCAGAAGACAGAAGAGTGAATAGGAAGTACAGTTTATAGGAAATATCCAAAATAAAATAAAACACACAGAGAACAATAACTTAAAAAATAGAACACTATAAGAGACATATGGATTATGCTCAAAGGGTATTTTCTATATTATCAACACTCAAGAGGGAGACGAGAATATGGAAAACAAGTTTTTGTGTGTGTGAAAATGGCTTTATTTTTCCTTAACTGAACTTACTTTATGTCTTTTTTTTTTAAAGAAAATTAAATTTAACAAGGTAACATTCGTCCACAAGAATACATAGGTTTCAGGTAAATATTTTTATAGTATTTGAACAGTTGATTGTGTTGTACACCCATCTCCCAAAGTGAAATCATTTTCTATTATCTTACATTTGTCCCTCTTTATGCCCTTCCTCCCACTCCTCTCCTTCCCCCTCCTCCATGTTTCCTGTCCCCCTGGTAACCACTGCACTCTTATCTATGTTCATGAGTCTCAGTTTTGTATCCCACCTATGTGTAAAATTATACAGTTTTTAGCTTTTTCTGATTTACTCATTTCACTCAGTATAATGTTCTCAAGATCAAGAAATAAAAGCTAAAAATTATTCAGAAGTGATAAAAAAAATCAGCTCATGGCCTTTTACCAGAGGAAA
This sequence comes from Saccopteryx bilineata, assembly GCF_036850765.1. Lineage (NCBI taxonomy): Eukaryota > Metazoa > Chordata > Mammalia > Chiroptera > Emballonuridae > Saccopteryx > Saccopteryx bilineata. The sequence continues at coordinate 134,644,658 of NC_089490.1, forward strand.
TCAGCTCAAGAAAAGCTAGATTGATAAATATAAATTAAAAAGTATTTAGGTATTTAAACAGATATATTTTTAAAAAAGACACATTACCTTTGAAGGATCAATAGGTAGTTCACTTTCCTACAGAACTGATGGAATTCAGAAGAAAGTGTAATATCTTCAAAGTGCTGAAACACAAATAACTAACAATCTTGAATTCTATAACCTGCAAGAATATTCTTCAAAGATGAAGGTAAAAATAAGGACACATTCAGAATAAAACTGAGTGAATCCATCACAAATAGGCTTATATTTAAAAAAAAATACAAGAGTTCTACATAAAGAATTAATGATTTCATTAAAAGTACATAAAAGAATGAGAAGCACTGGCAAAAGTAAGTATGTGGATAAATGTGAAGAAATATTAACTGTAAAAAAGAATACTTGTACTATGAATTAAAATATATGTAAAATTAAAATGTGTGACAAAAATAATATGAAAGTCATAGGGAATAAATGGAGTTAAAGTGTTAAGTTCTAGCATTATTGGGAAGTGGTAAAAGTTATACTTATGCTATTATGTATGACTCAAGAATGACTACTACAAAATATGCAGTAATCATTATTCTTCATGTTTGAGTTATTTATCTCAATGTAATGAGAAGTTTACCCATATTTACAGAGGCGGATTAAGGCCGGTTGAGGCCCTGGGCACAAAAGAAAACATTGGCTCCTTAAAAAAGAGAAAGAGACAGGGAAAATAAAAATACATGTTAACTGTATTTTTAAATAAATAAAAAATATTATGTACATTAATGTTAAAATTGCACATATGAAACCAAACTTGATGTCATTAGAAAAAAGTATAAATTTGTATATAGTTTTGCAGGACCTTTCAGAAGTTGGGCGACCAGGGCATGTGCCCAGTGCGCCTGCCGTTAAATCTGCCTCTGCATATTTACCAGAATAAGGACATGCTTAATCTAGTCCCAGTTTGATGAGATGGTTCCATCTGGAGGCTAGGAAGTCTCAGATCCAGATGCCAGCCAGTTCCATTCCTTTCTGAGTCCTCGTCTTTTGGCTTGTAGGTGGTCGTCATCTTACTGTGTGTTCATATGATCTCTTTTTCGTGCATGTATTGGGAGAGAGAGTGAGGTCACTGGTGTCTCTTCTTATAAGGGTAATAATCCCATCATGGGATCCCCGACCCTCATAATCTCATTTAACCTGAATGACCTTCCAAAGGCCCCATCTCCAAATACCATCACAATAGGAGTTAGGGATTTAGATGAATTTTGTGAAGACACAAGATTCAGTTCATAACATCACTGTTCAGGAGAAAATAGTGACAAAGTGCTGGCCAAGTTCTGATTCTTACATTGGTCACTCTTGACATGGATGGGAACACTGTAAAAATAAAACAATATATATGGACGAATCACTGTATCTATAACTTAAAAATCTGTGCACATTTTGGTGAATATGTTATGATTTTAAAAAACAAGTGTCTCATAAAACTACATGATGTCCTTCTTGTATTCATTATAACTTCATGATTTCTTGCTTTTTTTTTTTAGATTTAGGAAAAGTGCCAAGACTGTCTATATAAACTTTAAATCCTTCTTTCATTCTAAGAAGCTTTATTTTGCATTTCTCAAAAAGCAATCAAGCCTTCCAAATATCAAACCTTATTTTGAAAATGATTTATAAAAATTCAACATGAGAAACTGGGAAATATATCTATTCATACAGATTACAATTTTTAAAATTAAAAAATAAATACAGGACTTAGCAGAAACTTAAATTTAGGTGGCCTTCCTGCAAAATTCTGAATCATTGTATTTCTCCATTATCCCCTGCAAAATCCTGAATTACTCTATTTTATACCCCAAATCCCCATAGTATTTACCCATTATTGTAAGAAAAAGTACTGTGGAGCCAAGCAAACTGAATTCAAGTTCTGGTACATCTGTACAGTGCTGCTTTTTCTGTAAAATTTTAAGTAGCTACTACTTTTATTGTACTTTTAGGGGGAAATTCATGAGTAGTGTAAATTATTCTTCTCCAGTTTCATGGACATATGAGAGAAGAATTGAAGGAAATGAGTTGCAACCAAGTGATCCCACAGAAACCTGGAACTTCTTTTTCTTTCTCTCTCAAAGTCATGAGCTAAGTGGTGATGATAGGGAATGAGCCTTCACCCTTATAAACCCTGGTCTGGGGCTGTTGAAATTGATCTTATTTTGCAGAAGATGACAATTATTTGCCACCACATTAATGGCCTTCAATTATTGTGATTTTTTGTTTCTCATGGGTGTATTTTGCTCTGCACCTCTCTTACCCATTATTGTCAGTGTTTAACATTATTTCTTCCTGCTCTCTAGAGTCCTTCTTCTAGGTTTAATGCCCTTCATACTCTCTAATCCTTGTGACTCAGAAGTTTTATAATCAAGGTCACTTGACCAGACTCTGCCCTGAGAATATGTAGATTTAAGAGACTGAGATTGAATGCCTGCTCCTTGTCATATGAAAAGTGAATGATTAGAGATCTATTTTCCTCCAGCAGGTTCTTGGCAGCATTCTAGAAAGTAGAGATTATTAGGTAAATACTATTAAATAAGCTAAGTTATTAGAGGAGATACAACTGGTATCTGTAGTCAAATATATATATATATATATATATATATATATATATATATTTCATCTCTAAGAGATGTATAAACACACTATAAAATTTATTTATTTAACAAATGGAACTAGATTATATGGACATCCAGGTGCAAAAGAATAAATCTAGACACAGAATTTACAGTCTTCACAAAATTTAACTCAAAATAAGTGTTATATTAGGGAAATAATGTAATAATCATTTTGTAGTGCCTTTAGAAAAGTGTTCAAAAACACATGTAATAAAAATGGTTATAAGAGTATGAAAATACAAACTTAAAATGGATTGCATATTTAACTGTAAAGTATAAAAATATAAAACTCTTAGAAAACATAAGAGAAAACCTACACAATCTTGGGTATGATGATGATTTGTTATATCCACAACAAAGGTACAGTTCATGGAAGAAATAATTATCTAGACTTAATTAAAATTAAAAACTTCTGCTATGATAAAGTCAAGAGAATGAGAATGCCTATTTGCAAAAGACACATATGATAAAGGACTGTTATCCAAAATAGACAAAGAACTCTTGAGACTTAACAATAAATAAAGAAACCAATTAAAAAAATAGAACAAAGGTCTTAACAGACACCTCTTAAAAGAAGATGTACAGATGGAAAATAAGCATATAAAAAGATGCTCCACATCGTATCTCATTAGGAAAAAACAACAATAATATACCATTACACATTTATTAAAATGACCAAAAAACTGAAAACACCAAATGCTGGCAAGATGTGGAGCAAGAGGAGCTCTCGTTCATTATTGGTATGAAAGCAGAATGGAACAGCCATTTTGGAAAACAGTTTGACAGTTTTTTTACAAAACTAAACATACTCTTACCATTGGATCTAGCGATCACACTCTTTGGTATTCACTAAAGGAAACTGAGACTTATGCCCACACACAAAAAATTTACACACGGATGCTTTATTCTTTTTTTAATTGAATTCATTGGGGTTACATTGGTCAATAAAACTACAATAGTTTCAAGTGTACAATTCTACCATACATCGTCTGTATATTGCATGGTGCAGGTGATTTATTCTGAACTGCCAAAACGTAAAAACAAAGAAGAATGAATAAATAAACTGTGGTACATCCAAATGATGGAATTTTACTCAGTATTAAAAATAAACGAGCTATCAAGCCACAAAAAGCTATGGAGGAAACTTAAAGGCATATTACTAAGTGAAAGAAGTCAATCTGAAAAGGCTACATACTATGTGGTTCCACCTATATGACATTATGGACAAAGCATAACCATGTATGCAATGAAGAGATCAGTTGTTACCAGGGGTTGAGAGGGATAGATGAATAGACAGAGCACAGAAGATTTTTAGGCCAGTGGAACCACTCTGTATGATACTATAGTGATGGGCACATGTCGTTATGCAGTTGTCTAAACCTATAGAATGTACAACCACAAGAATAAAAGTCAGGACTGACCAGACAGTGGCACAGTGGATAGAGTGTTGGACTGAGCTGCAGAGGACTCAGGTTCAAAACCTCGAGGTCACCAGCTTGAGCCCAAGGTTGCTGGCTTGAGCAAGGGGTCACTTGGACTGTTATAGCCCCACGGTCAAGGCACGTATGAGAAAGCAAACAATGAACAGCTAAGGTGCCGCAACGAAGAATTGATGCTTCTCATATCTCTCCCTTCCTGTCTGTCTGTCCCTGTCTGTCCCTCTGTCTCTTTCTGTCTCTGTCACACACAAAAAAAAGAGTAAGTCAGTGTAAACTGTGAACTTGGGGTGATTATGTGTCAATGTAGGTTCATCAATTTTAACAAGTGTACCACTCTGTTATGGGATATAGATAATGGGAGAAATTATGCAAGTGTACAGAGGATCCTCAGGTTACAACAGTCTCAAAATATGACGTTTCGAATTTACGATGCTCACTCTCATTAAAACTTAAAAAAATTGAGATGTGAGTGTTTCAGCTTATGCCGATAGAGTCGTGCTTACAGACTACATGGGTGAACCAGTTTGGTTGTGAGCAGCGGAAGAATATGCAGTACGGTGTACAGTACAGTATATTTCTGTCCTTTTTCTGTGGTTTAGTTGTGTTCTTATGTTCTAGATTATGATTTTACAACTGTGTGAGGATAAGTAAGTGACTTAGGCTAGTGTGTGTTTCGACTTACACCAAAAATTGGGTTCCATCACTGTCATAGGAACAGAACTGTGTCGTAACCTGAGGACTCCAGTATATGATAGAAACTCTGTACCTTCTCCTCAATTTTGCTGTAAACCTAAATCTATACTAAAAAAAGGATTTTAAAAATATTTTTGTATGTGCATGTGTGTATGGATAGATTACATCGATTAGTAGGTAAGTTGATAAGTAGGTAAATTTGCATAAAGAATTTGTCTGTGATTATTAAATAATAGTCTATTGTGTTAACAGTGTTAATAATTTTGACTGAAAATTAAAAGTATCTTGACTTCCTTTATACAGCTTTATATTTTTCCCAATTTGTAAAAAGATTAGCTTATGATTAGGGAAATAAGGTGTACAATTTTGCCAAAATAAAAACTATGTATAATTTTGAGGCCACCTGAGTTTTCTAACACTTCCTGGGGATCCAACAATATATATAGACCTTGTTTAAAAAAATAATGTGATTCTATTGTTTTGCAGCTGTCTGAATTGTGCTTCTTTTTCTTCTTCTTTTTTAACCAATTCATATTAATTCATGTGCCCCCATAACTGAAAGGAGGCTGATTAAGGGGAGACTCATTCAGTGATGCAAAAAGCTTTAGAGTAGGATACTGTATATATATATTTTTAAACCACTCAGCATCCTTCCTTAGCTAATTGTATCTGATTAGCTCAAAATTTATGGTTGCTATTTTAATTGTCTGAGAAAAACCATTAGAGAATTTTAGCTAGAGTGTGTTTATGCATATTCATGGGCATGCAGCTTCTGCATTAGAAACCACACCCCCATCTCTGCAGTATCTGCAGCATGAGTAAGGGCATCATCAGGAACTCAGAAGGAAAGGAAAACTTGACACCAGGCTCTCTGCAGAAGGCACAGAAGGTCAGCTTTGCTGTATTGACTTTTATATAAAAGTATTTCTGATCAACATTTTTGCAGCATGGAAATCTTTTTAAGCTTCTTTTATCTGTTTTGCATGATTTACCTAGTTACAAATTCCTCATAAAGTTAAGATCATCATTTTTTAAAATCAGAGATTGATAGGTAGCTTTGAAAAGATTTTATTCTTGTATTATTTTGGAAAGTACACGGAGGGAACATTTTGCATGTATACATGGTAATGAACCTAGAAAGTGGTTAAATATACAGACAAATATGATGGTTCATGCTAAGCATCTCAATGAGGCAATAATTTTGAATTTGATATATGAATATAGGGGCATATATAAGCGAGTTGATAAGTGGGTAAATATTGACAACTTGCTTAAAATCACATAACTAGCTGGCTAAATCTATTATATATATTAACTTCATATGTATTGTTCATGTATGTGCATGTGTGCATGTGTAACACAAGGGTCAATGGTAAACTTCCTGATCCTGTAGGAAGTAAGGAGTCCTCCACACAATTTTTTTTGTCAGTTTTTGTGACTTAGATTCTCATGGCTTCCTCTAGCTTATACATTGTCTTTGAAGTAATTGCACTAAGCAGGCAAAAGTTGACATTAGTCAATCTTTGAGAACCTCCCAGCACCCTTCATCCTCCCCATGCCAGTGGACCCACAGGAGTAGAGACATCAATAAAGTGTGGACTCACTGAAGTTTTCATTGGGAATAGAACTTGAAGCCAAACACAGAACTTCAATTCTCTTTATGGTGTGTTTTATTCTTAAATTTTCTACTAGGATCTCTCTTTTTGATCTAAGTATTTAATCTTTCTTTTTTGTTCTCTTTCCCCCTATTTTTTCCAAAAAAACTTTAGTATTTATGTTAATTTACAGAGAAATTCAGCAAATTTGCACAGCCAAACTTGTCAGTGTGTTCTCAAAACAAGTTTTTTCTCATCTACATAATACAATCTATTTAAGAACAGATGGGATTATATAACATAAAACAGATTATTTATTTATTTATTTATTTATTTATTTATTTATTTATTGGCTACAAAATACTTATTTTTAAGCACTAGTGCATCCAGGGTTCCATTTTCATTTTTTTCTTTTCCTCTCTTTCTCTCTCTCTCTCTCTCTCTCTCTTTTTTCTTTTTTGCAGTGAACAGAGAGGAGAGAGATGAAAAACATCAACTTGTAGCTGTGACACTTTAGTTGCCCACTGGTTGCTTTCCCATATGTGCCTTGATGGAATTAGGGCTCAAGTTGAGCTAGTACCTTGCTCAAGTCAGTGACTTTGAGCTCAAGCCAGAGACCTTGGGCTTCAAGCCAGCTACCTTTAGGCTCAAGACAGCAACAATGGAATCATGTTGATGACCTCATGCTCAAGCCATTGACCTCATGCTCAAGCTGGTGAGCACATGCTCAAACTCAATGAGCCCATACTCAAGCTGGTGACCTTAGGATTCAAACCTGGGACCTTTATATCCCAGGTCAAGCTTTATCCACTGTGCCACCACCCATCAAGTCAGGATTCCACCCTTGATTGCCTTCTCAAATGGTACTCTTCCTATATCCCCTTTCCTTCTCTAGTGTTTCAAGCTCCCATTTCTATTATAGTGATGTGCAAATTTCTGTAGCAACTTCCACCTCCTCCTGTTTTGCAAACCCACACATGGATCTGCATACTGAACCAATATATTTCAAAGTCCCTCTCACACCTTATATTCCACATATTCCAAGCAAATCTCACTACATTCCACAAACAACCAGCTATTTCCTTTTGTGCTCTTTATATTTGTTAATTCCATCATTATTTTTAGAAACACCCAATCCAGAAATCTGGGAACAATTATTAAGGTCTACCTTTACTTTATAAATAATATTGGATTACTAATGGAAATGTGTCTCATCTAAAATCTGTGGTATCCTTTTGAGGCCCATCAGCCCTCCTGACATCTTCATTATATTTTTATTCCTAGGCTATGGAAACTACCAAATTAGTCAATTTGCACTTTGTCTTGTTCATATTTCAATCTATTTTCTTCCAAGTGCCCTCTTTTACTCCCCTCTCCTGCCTAAAAGGTCAAGCTCAAGTATATGAAGAACAATAGTCACCCCTTCTTTTTTTTCTAGTGAGAAGAGAGGAGATAGGGAGACAGACTCCCACATGCACCCTGACTGGGATCCTCCTGGCAACCCCTGTCTGGGGACAATGCCCATGTCAACCGAGCTATCTGCAGTGCCTGAGGCTGATGCTTGGACCAACTGAGCTATCCTCAGAGCCCAGGCCAATGCTCAACCCAATCAAGCCACTGGCTGTAAGTGAGATAGAAGGAGAGATGTAAGAGGGATAGAAGGGGAAGAGAAGCAGATGATTAGTTCTCCTGTGTACCCTGACCAGGGATCCAACCCAGAACTTCTGCACATTAGGCCAATGTTCTCTCCACTTAGCCAACCAGCCAGGGCCTACAGTAGTCCTCTTTATTGACCATTTTGCTTCCCACAGTTTCAGTTACCTGTGGTGAACTGTGGTCGAAAAATATTAAATAAAAGATTATAAAAATAAACAACTTCTCAGATTTAAATTGTGCACTATTCTGAATAGTGTGATAATATCTCGAGCTGTCCTACTCTGTCTCACCTAGGACACAAATCTTCCCTTTGTCACTTGTAGCTATCTCGATTATCAGATCAACTGTCATGGTATCACAATCCTTGTGTTCAATAATTCTTATTTTACTTAATAACGGCCCCAAAATGCAAGAGTAGTGTTGCTGGTAAGGAGTTTAAGTCTCGTGCTTGTCTATATTTTACAAAGATAAGATCAATATTCTAATTAAGTAATTAAGCCTCAAGGCAGTTTGGCATGAATAGAACTGTGCTCAAAGACAGCCTGCATTAATGCACAGACTGCTTCCTCTTTTCCTGGGATTTTTCAACATATGAAAGCACCACTTCTAGTCAAGAGACTTGCTGTGCTTGCTTATAAAGGGGGCATACTTTATCACCAAAAAAATAAGAAGTCACCAATGTTTTCTTTTTTAAAAATGATAAGTTACTCTAGAAGTTGAGGTGAACATGTACATTTTTCAGAACTCATGTACATGCCATATTTAATTAAATGTTGTTGCATACAAGAACTCTATGAAGTAGGTTGGACTACCACAATTATTATTAGTCAGCTAAGAAACCTAAAGTTTAAGCAAGAAAACAAGAATAAAAAGAAGAAACTATATTCTAGAAGCAGTAAGTTATAGTACACATTTGCAAATGCGATTATAACAGAGCTGGAATGAAGAACCATCATTTTGAACTGGTAATGCTGTATTCCTTACACCAAAGCACACAAATATAATCACTGATCATTTAACTACATTTTAAAATCTCTTATGTAGGTTTTTCTTTGGATCCAGCAGAAACCTCTGCAGTATAGTTTATGTATGCGTATTTTAGGGAAATAATTCAGAGGAGGCTATCAGCAAGTTGAGGAGAGACTTCCTGTATTGAGTGATCATAAAATATCTTATATAAGCTACTGGAGACTATCCAGTTCTTTCTGGTTGCAGAGAAACTTGTCCTTTAACTCTTGGATACAGGAATTTTAGACTCAACCAATGAAGTTGAAGGGAATACATTACCTCATCAAAAGTGTGTTTCTTTGGCTGTTCACTTTTCAGGTAGCTTTAAGATAGTTTATATTACTTTAACCCTTGCATTTATAAATCTTCTATAGTACGGTATTAGAGCTAACTCCTGATACTAACATCATCTGGGTGATATAACACATGGTTAGATTAAAGAAACAAATGCCACTTATTTCTATTCAAAACATAAAACAATATTAACAATTTGATTTTTTAAAACTTTAATTTCCTTTCTGCTGAGTCATACTATCTCTATTTGCTTGCTGAAAAAATATTAGCCCTTGGGAAAAAAATAGAGCAGAGAGAATCATAATCTGATATCCTTTCTGTGTACCACACCTCGTGGTTTCTGAAATACCCAACATTTTCCGTGGACTATACCTCTTCACCCATTTGTCTTTAGCAAGCTGGAGAAGGGGGTTGAAATCAATGTATGTGGAAACAAGTGATGAATACAAAGAAGAGGTAGGAGAATTTTTAAAGGAATCCAGGGACGTATTACTCTTGGTTTATCAAGAACAGATAGATACTTGCTCTTGTTATAAAACACTGTCTTCATCTTCCTAATGCCACTGACCACTTGGGCAAAACTAAAATCCACATTGTGACCTATTTGCCCTATTTCATGAGAGTTTTGTACTAGTATTGTGACCTAGTGTATTGCTATTTGACAAGTTCTATATTGTGTTGTCAATTAGGTTGTAATTCCATGAGGTTAAGATTTAGGAGCTACTATATATATAGCATCTTTGTTAGAACCCATCACAATAAAAATCTGAAGATTCATTAATATGGTGATGATTGAGCCAGAACTCAGGAATACAAAGATGATAATGACCATACTTCTTAACAGTTAATAGGATGACAGAATCTACTCCAGAAAAGAAGACCTGGGTTTTTGTTTTTTTTGCTTGCTTGTTTGTTTGTTTCTTTTTCTCAGTTCACAGACCACAGACCTAGTTCCTTAGAATTTTAAAGTTGCTGAAGGTATAATGAGCTTGGAAAAGATCTAGATTTGGCACCTAACTCTGCCACACTTTCTGTGTTGTAATTTTGGATAAACAATTTAAGTGCAATGAGCTTCAGTTGCCTTGCTTATAAAACTGGGATGAGTGGAGCCTAGTTCACAAAATAATCATAGGGATTACCAGAAGGCACATAGATCCACTCACCTGGCCATCTTTTTTACCATCTTCCCTTTACTCTGGGTAAGATTATTCATTCTGGATGATAAGAAAGAAAATTTTGTAATTAGCAGAAATTTTCTGATTTCACCTCCTACTTTTTCATTCCTGCTCAGGTATGACAGACCAAAACCCTTCACTTGTTGCTTAACTTCTTTCTAAGTATCTAGCCAATGCCTATCAAGACAGAAAGAATAATATTGACATCATCCAATTTCTGAGTTAATGGATCTTAAATTAAATTTGTTGTCACTGATCTTCTTCACCTCTGATGAACCTTGACCATCTGAATATTACAGAGGTACAGTCTTCAGCTTTACCTCTGATGTGTGCCTCTCTGTTCCAAATGGCTGCGTATTGTCTCCTTGCTCAACTTCTCAGTTCCATGATGAGGTAAGAGCCTTAGCCTCAATTTTGCTTCCCTTTACTAAAACCTAGACCTTGTTGCTGCCAATTGCTGTTCCTCAAGAAAGAGCTGTGCTAGCCTCTCAAGCTAAGGGGACTCATGTCATAAACCACAGGCATGACCGGTTTCTCTGTTATCACTGCTCATAGTAACCTGTTTGTCTTGATCTTTTTTGGGAATTCCTTTGGATTACTGAGTCCCTAGTTAGCACACACATCCTTCACGATCAGTTCATTCATTCATTTACCCTTTCATTTTTTTTTTCATGCATGAGAATTAACTCCATTGGCCTTGATATGAGCATGTCTTAGCCTCGTGTACTATACTTATCCCACTATGACTCATAGCTGAGCCTGAATTATCCTTAAGTGCTATATTATATCTTTTATAGAAAAAGGTATTCAACTGGGAAATGAAAAAAATGTTAACAAATCCAAATACATCTTAAATAATTTGACTATATCTTGAAATTTTAAAATTACCTCAAAGGAACTAAGCAAGTAGGGCTTCCTAAGTAGAATTATTTACATTAGAAACAGACAGGTAAATAAAATAATAGGTTAGAAAGAGGAAACTCTTTAAATGTATAGTTAAGCAACATACTGCACTTGATTAGATAGAGACAGAACATCCAAAAAACAAAAAACAAATTTAATGCAAAATTCTGTCTTCTCTAAAAAAATGTTAACAGAGCGATTTTTTTCCTTTTTTTTTTTTTTTTTTTGTTTTTTAGTAGATGGATGATTTGTTATAGTCCTAATAAGTTAATGGAAATGATCAAAATCTTTCCAACTATTTCTTGCTTTTATTTAAAAAATCAATACCCAGCTTTCCATCAAATAACAATAAAGAATGAAGCCAATATGTAAACTACAGAGTCTGCCAGAGTGTCTATTTAAAATGACCTAAAGCAAGGACAAGTACCTTAATGCCTTTGTGATTCTCCAGTGTTGCACCCCTGGAGCCAGATGTGTGCTCTCTCAGCCAGCTTGAACAGGAACTGGGCCATCTATGACAGTTGCTCACCTCTGGTTAGCCATGGGGTTAAGTTATATTCTCCAACTGAAATTTCAGTGGTCCCAGAGATCTCTTTTCCTGCCAGGGTGACCTTGGATCTTTGATGTTGAGATGAACACACAGCAAAGCCACAATTTTAGTTTGGCCCTTGGGACACCAATTGGACTTACATGTTAGATTTCTCTCTGTTCAAATTGTTAGCTCCCTTCTACAGTTTATTTTTCTTATATTCTTTCTGGTCTCCATGATTAATATTCTGTTGTCCTAAATAGCTTGTTAATTAACTTATTTTCACAACAAATATTTATTGAACAATTACAATGTGCCAGGAAGGTACTGAATTAGAGCAGGAACAAATGATATTCTCTTACTCTCACTAAATTTATACTCAATTGAGGTGACAGATATTTCACAAGACATTACTACCAAATGTAGTGAGTCTTAATAAGGTTAAGTATAATTCCCAGCTCCTCTAGGAGCTCGACCTTGAATTCTGCCCAATGAGATAATTTCTTCATAATGACAATTTACCCAACTGCCAAGAATCCTGCCCCTTTCTCCTTTAATTTCTCCACATGATGTCCTCTCTATCTTGTTGTGTTTCTCAACACTGATCACTTAAAACCTCATAATTAAGGCCTTTTTCACCATTTCACTACCCTCGGAGCTGCCTTTTATCTCTTCAGCAGGCCTCCGCAGCAAGTAAGTTACTTCTAGCAAAGAGCTGGCATTGTCTCTGCCACCCACCCACCTTGTCTTATTCTCCCTCTCAGCTTTATGTGCTAGAGTCCCTGGATTCTATGCATATCAGCCTAGTACAAAGATTTCTGCAAATATATCTTTATGCAAACTTTGACTTAGCACTTTGTGACTTTTTAGGATGAAATGCAGTCTTTAACAAACCTGCTGTCTTTAACAGCCTAATTCATTTTAAGGCCACAGCTATATCAGACAGTTTATTAATGAAGTAGGAACTGTTTTCTTATGAACAACATGAAGATAATGAGTGTTGATTTGAGGATCAAAAAAAGACCATAGCCCTGTCCGATTGGCTCAGTGGTAGAACGTTGGCCCAGCATGTGGTTGTCCAGGATTTAATTCCCAGTCAGGACACACAGAAAAGCGCTCATCTGCTTCTTCACCCCTCCCCCTCTCGCTTTTCTCTCTGTCTTTCTCTTTCTCTATTCTCCTCCCCTCCTGCAATCAAGGTTCAATTAGAATGAGTTTGCCCCAGGCACTGAGGATGGCTCCATGGCCTTCACCTCAGGAGCTAAAAAATGGCTCTGGTTGCAAAGGAGCATGGGCCCCAAATGGGCAGAGCATCACCCCCAGTTGGCTTTCTGGGTGGGTCCCAGTTGTGGCACATGCAAGAGTCTCTCTCTGCCTCCCCTCCTCTCACTAAAAAAATAAAATAAAATAATAAAAGATCACGTGTAGAAAAGTACTTTTAACTGCAATGCACCATCCCCATGTAAAATATTCTTACAGTTGCTTAATAAGGGCTGCCCTAGAAAAATGAAAAAAGCACTATAACCATCAAGATGTGCTTACCCAGGAGAGTAAAATTTGTTCTCCTTGGGTGTCAGTTTTCTCTTTTATTAAATGCAAGGGCAGGGCCGAATGACTTTCTAGCATTAATATTGATTCCATACTGCTATTGTATCTTACTAACGTTTAAATGTTTCAGTAAGATAAATTAAACAAATCCACTATCTACAAACATTTATTATACACAGACTGGTACAAGAAAGTGTATTGAGTGCTTGGGACATACAATGATTTCACATCTGGCCACAATCACCGAAAGAGTCTCTAATTTGGAAGAGAAGCAACATGGATGGAAAGGTGTAACTGTCAGCATGCAGTTAAGTGTTAAATAAGAATAAGATAACAGAATTGAAGAATTGGAACAAACTTTTCCTAAGAACCAATGCTTTTACATCATTAAACCTCCATAATAACTGTGCAAGGTATATACTGGTAGTCCTATTTTGCAAATAAAAGCTATGAGACTGAAACAAAGTCCATACTTTATCAAGCTAAAACAGCTAGTTTTATAATAAAATATAGGATTTTCCACTTAATTAAAGACTTTGATATTAGAAACTACATGTTCCTTAGCTTATAATCTACTACTGAAACTGGAGAGCTGTTGAGAGTGAAAGGGTTACTGTTAACAATTACTCTGGAACAATAGACACAAAACAAAAATAACCTAGGGAAACTAGGATGTATGATTATCCTACCTACCATGTTTTATTTACTCTTTATCACTGGGGGCGGGGGGAAGATATGGAATAATTTAGAGCAGGATTGGAGGCAAGTGTCCATGTCAGTAACTTGGTGGAAGTGTCATGTCTCTGCTCTCTGCATCTTCAGCTGTTTTCTCAGATTGTTAGTAATAAAGTCAAATATTCCTTAGCTCTGTAGTCTTGATATCTTACATTGCTTCTTCCTTCATAAATTCAGCAATCATTTTCTTGAAATTTTCAATGAATTCATACAGTGGTAATGACCTTGGGCTTGCAGGTGGGTCCCCAAATGAACCTGTGAGCTTCCTTAACCACCATTGTACCTTATTTCTGCTAGCTGCCTAGTACTTGTGACATCAAACACAGTGATGTTTAGGAGTCATCAACTGGCCTAGGTTGGCATTTTCACTTTCCCTGAGAGTGTGGCATTTGGAAAGTTAGTTAGCTTGTCTTTGCTTGAGTTTTCTCATCAATAAAAATGAAATACTCATAGTGCCTACCTGATAGAATATTGCTTCCAAAAGTGTTAGATACTTTTAGTATTGCTATTAGATAATTAGAATTTTCATTTCTTTCTGCCAAGCAGAGAATAAGATAAATAGCTCAGTACATATGATTTACTGACACTTGACAAAGAGAATTACCAGTAGTGACTTTGAAGTTTTAAGTCTTGGGTTAAGATCTCAGCTTTTCCAAAGAATGCTTTTGGCCTAGACATGTTACCTTTTCTGAGTTTCTTTTCTGTATAAACCAAAATTAATGCTTGCATTCACGGAGTGATATCCACCTTACAAGGCCATTATGAACATTAGAATAAAGTATTTTATATTCTGAAGAAGGTGACATAAGAGAAAATGATTATAAATTGCAATTCTAACATTTCATAACTTATTTAATAATTTACTCAATAAAATGTGTATGGCACTTCCAAATATTTTTAAGTATAAAAATAACACAATAGGTGAATTATCATTGGCATGGTTGAATTAAGATTAAAAGAACAGTGTTTGGTGAAGTAAATTGCGTGCAGAGTTTGCTTATGAAGCAGAGTCATGGAGAGTAAGTGGATGCCATCTGCTCATCGTATGTCAGCCTTTGAATCCTGCATTCTCTTGTATATGTAGTTCATGTTCCAAAATTAAAATATATTCTATATTAAGAAATAGAGAAATGGAAATGTTATCAGGATTAGAGCTATGTCTGCTTGGAAGAAAATTCTGTGGCGCATTGCAGAGAAATTTGAGTAGCAATGCTGAATCCAGTTACAGAAGTCAGCTTCAATTCACATTTGCTACCGAGGTCCAGCAGCCAAAGAAGCCAAGAGAACCGGAGCTCAGCAGTAGGCCGGAAGGGATCCCCGGGGCAATTTTTCATAGAGATGTAATAAATCAGGGGAGAAAGAAAGGACTCTATACTGCTTTAAATTGTTATACAAATCAGATTAAATACAGAAGTCCCTAAGTGAAAATCCTATTAGGACAATTAGAAAAATGTAATTTTGTCTAAAATCTGTATTTTAAAAGGACATGGTGAGATTAATATTCACTGTTATTGAAAGAGAAGTGTTTCGATCAACATTCCCTAGGCATATGTGGATTCTGAGTGCCTGATGTTGTAATGCCATTATCTTGCTTATTATTCCCATCACGAGGGACAGTCCCATTTTCCATTTAGAGGAAACAGATCAGGTTAACTGCCCCAAGCTCACGGACTGACCATTCCGGGCTTGTTCTTTCTTGTTAGTAAACGCCACCATCATTCAAATATGTCAAGCAGAGAAATTTTATAAAATGCCCTTAACACTTAAGTGGTTGAAAGAGCTCGTGGTTGCTTAGCAACAGAGCTTCCAGAGGTAGGTAATGCGACACGCTGAAGATATCTCTAGAGGAGGAAGGAAAATATGATACTTCCAGCTGTAGATTCCTCACAATATTACGTGAGAATAGCATTTCAGTGCCCCGGGTCAGAGGTGGGCGTGGGGGTGGGGTGGAGAGGCGGAGAAGACCCAATGATAAAATGCTGTACTTGAACTAGATGGTCACCAGAGTTCCTTTCACTATTTTATCTATGATTGGATAAACCATCAAGCTTACAAAAATTAGGGGCTATTTAAAAATGAATATGAAGTAATAAAAAAAAAGAAGCATCTTATTTTTTTTAAATGAAAAACATCAGAAAAGCAAACGTAAATCAGAGAAAGTTGTTTGATTATGTAAATGAGATGCAAAACCAACTTTTATTTTATTGGCGAAAGTACTGGAATATCTGCACTGTCCCTGATCCCTTAATTTTAATATACTGTGAGCAGTATATTATAGCCTTAGCCCTCGAGACATGACATTTATCGTTGAATTTATCATTGATTACAGTGTGCTTGGCCAATCCCAAATCAAATTCCTTAGTTACCTAACTGTGTATATCAGATGCCATAAAGAGTTAATCTATGGTTCTTTTGTATGATTTACTTAAAAAATACTTTTGGAGCAAGCATAGCATGTAAGGCAGTGTACTTGTGCTGAGGAGTGAACCTAAGTAAATCACAAACTTCACCTTCCTGGAGCTCCTAGCCCTGCAGAAGGAAGGAAAACGGACACAAATATCTTTAAAACACAGAGAGGTTCATGACAGTTGCAGTGCTCAAGAGATCACCTAGCAAAGAGCCTTTTCATTAGCTTCCTTGAGACCTAGAACGCTTTTATTTTATGACAAAGTTTATATTGTAGCCAGTCTTGGAAAATCTTATGCATCTGCCATATCTTAACAAAAGAAGAAAGTGAGGCTAGCGTTAGATCATGCAGATAGTCAGTGGCAAAGGGACAATCCAAACTCATGCTTTCTGATTATACATTTAGTCATTTTATGCAAAACTGGCCCTTGGTATAAAGTGGAAATCTATCAATGTACACAGCAGATATAAAAAAACAAAGGATGGTCTTTGAAAGGAGGGAGAAGTTGCATCAGGAAGGAATTAGGAAAAAATCATGGAAGCAGTGGCATTTGAATTAGACATTGTAAGACATACTGACTTAGGTCTCTGAAGATTGTAGGAAAAACATTCTTGGCAGAGGGAATAATATGAGCAAAAGAAACCAAATATAGATAGTAAGACCATATGGTTCAGAGGCCATGATTTTATTTAGTAGGCAATTGATAGAAATTAACATTTTTGAGCAAAAGAATGTCATCATATTTATGGTCTTGGAGGAGTTGTATTTATAGTAGGAATAAAATGTCTTTGTCCAGATCAATTAGGCGGCAGCTGCCCTGGCTCAGGAGGCATGAAGGTGTCAAGCAGAATGAGGGCTATCAGGTAGGAAAAAGAGAATGGACTCAAATGATTTTAGAAGCAGAAAGAATGGTACTGTGGGATTAGATGAAGCAATGCTTAAGTGATCATATTGTCTCAAGTATGGTGACAGGAGGGTAGGGATGTGAGGGCTACAGCTGTAGGTCATGAAACCATCTATCCACAGGAAAATATTGCTAGACCGAATGTTGATAAGTGGGCTAAAGAATGATCAGGTCTTCTTTATAAAACTGTGTTCCCCAAATAAAGTAGCAAGGACCATATTTTTATGCTTTCATAATATTTAATTACAATATAAAATACCTTCAGAAAAATGTACAGATATTAAATGTGAAAATATTTTTTCTCAAAGCAATTGCAGTATTTTCTGCATTTCTGAAGAAAACCTCATATTCTATCTCAGTCTCTTTCTTTTCTCCCCAGAGGAACCCACTTTCCCATTTAGTTTTGTTTGGTTTCGCCCTTTATAAAACACACCATCTAGTATATACAAAATATAGTGTTTATTTTCTTTGACTCAAAATTGTGCCTGCAAATTCATCTATAATGTTTCATGCAGCAGTAAATCATACTTATTCATTCTTTTGTAGTATTTTATTGTTTAAATACACCACACTTTATTTATACATTCTACTATTTAATGACATTATACTAAACGTATATGACTTTAGATGCATGTATGCATGTATTTCTATTGGGTATATACATGGGAGTGTTATTTCTGGGTCTTAAAATGTACATACACACATATTCACACACCCACATGGCCTCGAACCTGCCACACACATACACACATCCTTAGCATACTACCAAAGAGTTTCCCAAAGTGATTATACCAATTATACTCTCACCAGCAGAAATATGAGAGTTCTGGCTCCTCTCCCACTTGATCATTATTTTATTCTATCAGCCTTTTCATATTATAATTCTGGAGAATGTTAAGTGGCATTTTATTGTGGTTTCAATTTGAATTTCTCTAATGGCTGATGAAATTGATCATCTTTGTGAATATGTTGTCATTGGGTCATTTGTGAATGCTTGTTTAGATTTCTTGCCTGATTCTGTTGAGTTATCTGTTGTTTGCTTATTGATAAGTCAGTCTTTTATATACTTGTAAGGCAAACACTCTTGAATTTTGTTTCGCAAGTGTCCTTCCTCTCCCATTCTGTTGCTTGTGTTTTGACATATTTACATGGCCACAAATTGCTAATTTTATTCCATCTATTCATATTTTCCTTTATCATTAATGTTTGTGTGTATGTCTTACCTTAGACATCTTTCTCTATCACAATATCATAAAAAGATTTGCATACATTATATTTTCTATTATTTCAAGTTAGATCTAACAATCTACCAGCAATTGATTTTTGTATTTGCAGTAAGATAGGAATCAATATTCACCTTTTATTAGAAGACTATCAAAGGGCCCAGCAGCATTTAATGAACGATTACCATTTCCCCACTGCTGAGACATGAATTGACACCTGTGTGGGTCTACTTCTCCACCCTCCTTTTCCTCTTATCACTCTTTTTGTTCTATCCTTCTATATTTACAGACTGTTTTAATTAGAGTAGCTTCATAAAGAATCTGGACGTCTGCTAACACTGTCTTCATCACTGTAGAATTTTATAAAATTCTTACTACCTGGAAGTATGGGTTATCAAGCTTGCTTTTCTATCTGAGCCATTTCCAGTCCATTTCATTTCCAGTTGCCAAATAATATTTTTAAAAAGCTTGCTATTTTTCATATATAGTTATAGCCCCCTCCCCCACACACACACAACTTTAAAGATTTTGGGTTGTAATAAATCTCTAGATCAGTTTAGGAAGAATTTACAGCTTTAAAATATTAAGTCTTCAGCCTGACCTGTGGTGGCGCAGTGGATCAAGCATCAACTTGGAATGCTGAGGTCACCGGTTCAAAACCCTGGGCTTGCCCAGTCAAGGCACATATGGGAGTTGATGCTTCCTGCTCCTCCCCCCTTTCTCTCTCTCTCTTGCTCTCTCTCTCTCTTTTCTAAAAAATGAATAAATAAAAAATAAAAATAATTTTAAAAATATTAAGTCTTCAAAACCATAAACATAATATGTTTCTCTCTCCATTTATTAGATCTTCTATAATTTCTTTTTAAAAGGTTTTGTTTTCTTTTTGCTTTTGTGACAGAGACAGAGTCAGAGAGAGGGATAGACAGACAGGAAGGGAGAGAAATGAGAAACATTAATTCTTTGTTGTGGTTCCTTAGTTGTTCATTAATTGCTTTTTCATGTGTGTCTTGACTGGGAGGCTACAGCAGACCGAGTGACCCCTTGCTCAAGCCAGCGATCTTGGCTCAAGCTGGTGAGCCTTGCTCAAACCAGATGAGCCCGTGCTCAAGCTGGCAACCTCAGGGTTTCGAACCTGGGTCCTCCACATCCCAGTCCGACGCTCTATCCACTGCGCCACCACCTGGTCAGGCAGTTTTGTTTTTCATGAAGAGATTTTCTAACATATTTTGTTAAATTTATCCCTAAGCATACAATTAATTTTTTAATTTTTAAATTACAACTGACATTCAATATTATATTAGTTTCAAGTGTACAGCACAGTGGTTAGACATTTATATAACTTGTGAAGTAATCTCTTCCATAAATCTAATACCCACTTGACCCATCTGGCACCATATGTGGTTATTACAATATTATTGACTATATCCCCTAGGCTGTACTTTACATCCCCTATCACTATTTTCTAACTACCAACTTGTATCCCTTCACCTTTTTTACCCAGTTTCCTAAACCCCATCCCAACTGGCAACCATCAGTTCTCTTTATTTATGAATCCGTTTCTGTTTTGTTACATATATATATAATTTATTAGTGAGAGGAGGGGAGACAGAGAGACAGACTCCCACATGTGCCCTACCAGGATCCACCCCACAAGCCCCCTACTGGGGGATGCTCTACCTATCTAATGATGCTGCTCGACAACCGAGCTATTTTTAGTGCCTGAGGCAGAAGCTCCACAGCTATCTTCAGTGCCTGGGGTTAATTCACTCTAACCAATCAAGCCATGGCTTTGGGAGTGTAAGAGAGAGGAGGGGAAGGGTAGAAAAACAGATGGTTGCTTTTCCTTTGTGCCCTGACCAGGACTCAAACCTGGGACATTCACATGCCAGGCCAATGCTCTACCACTGAACCAAGCAGCCAGGGTCTATATATATGTATTTTTTTATGTTTATTGTAGTGATTTTAGAGAGAGAGGAAGGGAAAAAAAAGAGAGACAGGAAAATCAGTTCCTGTATGTTCTGACCAGAGATCGAATTGGCAACCTCTGTGCTTTGGGACAATGCTCTAACCAACTGAACTCTCTGGCCAAGGCTGTTCATATATACAGTGATACCTCAGTTTTTGTCAATAATCTGTCTTAAAACAATCGGCAAAATCCAACTGACAAAAACCAAGGCAATTATTTCCATAT
The DNA here is from genome assembly GCF_036850765.1 of Saccopteryx bilineata. NCBI lineage: Eukaryota > Metazoa > Chordata > Mammalia > Chiroptera > Emballonuridae > Saccopteryx > Saccopteryx bilineata. Next base: position 134,665,633 of record NC_089490.1, read on the forward strand.
GAATCAATGTAAATTCAATTACTGTATGTAGTAATCACTTACATGTAATTGTAGTATTAGCATTCACAATTAATAAAAAAAAAAGCACAAAATCACTGAGAACAATGGAATTGTTTGGCTAGATGCATGGGGTGATGCTTACACAATGAGAGACAACACCACACTGAGCAGAAGAACGCATGGGTTGCCCTCTGTTTTTGCAAAATTAGCAGCAAGGTCACGTGGGTACGCTGATGAAATCTGAGACAAATTTTTCACGGAAAAAATTGATAAAAACTGAAATTGATGATGATGGAAATAAATTAAAACTGAGGCATTACTGTATATATATATAATATATATATTTAGATTCTACATATAAGTGAAATTATATGGTATTTATATTTATCTGTATGACTATTTCACTTAGTATAGTAAATACCCCTTAGGTCCATCCATGTTGTCACAAATGACAAGATTTCACTCATTCTTATGATTGAGTAATATTCCGTTGGATACATGTACCACATCTTTAACCAATTGTCTATTGTTTGACTTTAAGTATACAATTTTTATGGTATGGTACATGGTATTTTTTAAATTTTATATTCTAATTGTTTTTTGATAATATAATAAAATACAATTTACATTTATATGTGTCATGAGACCTTGTTAAATGCACATAGTAATTGAAACCATCTGTAAATTTTGTTTATTCAACAAACATTTTTTTAATTATTTTTATTTATTTATTCATTTTAAAGGAGACAGAGAGAGAGAGAGAGAGAAGGGGGGAGGAGCAGAAAGCATCAACTCCCATATGTGCCTTGACCAGGCAAGCCCAGGGTTTTGAACCGGCGACCTCAGCATTCCAGGTCGAAGCTTGATCCACTGCGCCACCACAAGTCAGGCTCAACAAACATTTTTAATAAATAACATTACATTCTTTCTCTCTCCATCTTTATGTGATTTTTTCTCTTTTATTAGCCTTAATGTACTAGCCAAGCCATTCAACACATTGTTGACTAGAAGTAGTATTAAATAGAAATAGAAGACATCCAATACATTGTTGAAGAGAATGTATCCTTGTCTATTCCTGATTTCAGAGGCAAACCTTTATGTTTTTCACAATTAAGTATAAATTTTTCTATAAGATTTTGTAGATTCTTTAAATTAGGTTAAGTGAACATCCTTCTTTTGTTACTTTACTCTGAATTTTCATCATAAATGATGTTAAATTTTATGAAATGATGTTCTATATAAATCACGATAATTGTGTACTTCTTTTAGTTTATTAATATAATTTTTGTTGTTTACATTTTAATGTTAAATGGACCATTTTCTCCTAGAATAAACCTAAATTTGTTGTAATGTGTTATTCTTTTTATATGCAAATTAATTTTATTTGAAGCTATTTTCCTTTTGATTTTCCCAACCATATTTTGACTAACCTGCATTTTTTCTTTTTATAATATTCTTTGCAAGGTTTGGCATCAGGGTTATTCTCCTCTCATATTTTAAACTGGGAAAAGTTTTCCTTGTGCTATTCACTGTGAGAATTTTGCTACTCACTGTAAGAAATTGTGTAGAATCATAACAATTTATTACTTACACATTTGGTAAATTCATTGAAGTAATATTTGGATCTAGAGTTTTCATTGTGGGAAATTTTATGGGTTTTTTTTTGTTTATTTATTTTTTGTGACAGAGACAGAGAAAGGGTGAGATAAGGACAGACAGACAGGAAGGGAGAGAGATGAGAAGCATCAGTTCTTCATTGTGGCACCTTACTTGTTCATTGATTGCTTTCTCATATGTGCCTTAACTGGGGGTCTACAGAAGACCGCGTGACTCCTTGCTCAAACCAGTGACCTTGAGCTCAAGCTGGTGAGCCAGCACTCAAGCCAGTGACCTTGGGGTTTGAAACCTGAGTCCTCCACGTCCCAGTCTGACACTCTATCCAGTGTGCCACCGCCTGGTCAAGCAGTTTTATGTTTTTGTTTTTTTAAAAAAAATATTGTTTTAATATTTTAAGATGCATAACATTATTTACATTGTCTATTTCTTCTTATGTTGAATCATGCCTCCTTGATCTTTAATTCTTCCCTTATTTTCCAGTTACTGGTATATTGTATTTGTTCAAATAATATTTATTAAAGTAGTAAAGGACTTGGAAGTAGATTGGATGTATGAATATATGCAAAAACATCCTCTAGGAAGCCAGACTGTATATATGTGTACACACAATACCTTTCCATGTGTGTGATTCTAATTTCTAATTAGCCTGGCTATAAGAGGCTCTGTTGTAAGGCATGATGAAACCTCTACAACTGCTCAATGCAGAGCTGAATAAATTGACATACCCTGAACCTGAACTATGAGACCCAAATGTATTCCTAATCTCTGAGAGCATGAGAAATCCTGAATGAGTTTATAAGCAATATTATTTCTTAATATGGGTTGTCATTTATACACAGGGAGTATGATCTAATGGATGTTGCAAAATAAAGAGACCCTCTAAAGAGTGGAGATACAACTAGTCAAGTGAAATCAACATCATGAATGCAGAGAGGTGCATTTGGTTTGGAACAAAACAGAAATCTACAAATGAAGTCAAGAGGACAGGTCTAGTCCCCAAAATGAGGCCAATGAGGCCTAAGTCCTCTCTAGTTCAGTTGGGCTTTGCCTCCCATTTCTAATGTCATCTGGAGTAATTAGAGTGACAACCAGGAAACAGAAATGGAAGCCTAGGTCTATAGTCTAAAAGAAACTGGTGGTTTGTGCAAAACTGCAACTCAATTGACGGTTGAACATGAACGACCACAGATAGAACAGACTGGACTTGGTAAAAATAAGATCAATCCTTGATCCTAAGGATGGCAGCCAGTTTCCTTATAGACTTCTCTGGTGTCATCTAAATCAGTGCAAAGCTGAGTTCTCACAGGATAGACCAAGTTTAGTTCTCACAAGATAGCAAAGCCAGGAACAGGCTCATATTTTGATAGTGTAAATAGTCTTCCAACCCTATGTTCTCAAAGGAGTCTAATTCTAACTAGATTACCTATGTGTTTTAAAGACAAAATTAGGAAGTGTGTTGCCTTATCCCTTTGGAAACAATTTCTTTTTCTCAGTGGAATGTGAAATTTAGACAAGTAAACATCTAAGTTATGTGTGAGACCTAGAATCAGAAGTGCTTCCCCAGTGGGATTGCAATGAAAATACATGAAAAGGAAGTGCTCGCAAATTAGCTACAAAGTCATGCATGAGGAGGAAGTGCTAGCAAATTAATGGCCTCAAAGACAAAGATTATCATAAACATTTTACACTCAGGGTATTCTAGTAAAAAAAAAAAAAGCAAGCTGTAATAAGAAATTAAACAAGAAAATTAATAACGACCTGCCTTCTAGTTTCCCCCGTCCCCATAACTGTGAGGAGATGCCTTTCCTCTTTAGAGTCCTGAGCTAATGAGTTATGCATGGTTTTATCAAAAGCATTGTTACAATGCTTTAATTTGTTGCTGCTTTATGACCTAAAACAACCTGGGAGATGGGGATATGCAGGATGTCTGTTCTTGCTCTTTGATGATTCATTGTTGCCTTCTCTTTCCCTTGCTCTTTTCTGTGCATGTCAGTATTCATAAATATCTCTAATAGAATATTATTAAAGAGGATAAAGTAGGGAATCATAAAGTTAATGAAGCTATTTTTAACCCAGTAATATTTGCTGACATGTACTAATGTTTTCTAGTGCAGGTTCTCTCCCAATGGCTTTATGTATATTAATTCTTTTCATCTTTGTAACGACCTTTTGAAGTGAATATCATTATATTTTACATTTGAGGAAAGTGAGGCACAAGAAAGCATACAGAACTTGATCATGTTCACATGTGTAGGTAGCGTGGTTCAGGTTCAAATACCAGCCTTCTCAGCTCAATCTAACCACCAAACTATGCTGCCTCTTAATGATGTGTGAGCACTTTAGGCAATAAGAAGACACAATACTAATTTATTCAATAAACTGAACTTTAGGATCATCTATAAATTAGATACTATTGTGCTCTAGATATGGTAAATACACGTATGACATATTGTTGGGAGGATACAGAAATATATGCCTCAAACCACAGGTATGAAAATAGATACCCAAGTTCAGATTTTGTATCTAAGATTATTTTTTTTAAATCAGTGTTGGACTAGGAATAAATTCAGATTTTTCTTGCACCCAACTTAGACTTTAGCTGTAGCCCAGTATATTTGAACCACTGAGTTTTACAGAGGAATGTGTTCCTGCAGTGTTTTCATATCTGCTGGATAATTCCTTTATCACTATTCCATTTCTTGTTTTCCTTTCTGTTTATGATCTAAATAAACTTCCAAAGTCTATTTCTATAACTGGAGGTAGGTGAGAACACTAACTCCCACATCTTAGTTCAACCTTGTGGCACCTCAATTTGGCTTAAAGAATACCATTCTCAAGTGTTTGGTTCTGTAAACTATGAAGTTGTAGTTTCTGAGAACTGGTGTTGCTAACTGGAGTTACTGCAGTATAAACTAGACTGGCATCTAGGCTGTATTTATTGTACGTAAATTTATGCAGTATAATATGTAAATTTATGCAGTATAATCAAGTCAGCCAAGGGAAATGGATATGGAAGCAGTCACCTCATTGGCCACTGTACAGACATGTTGTAACACGATGACACATCTCCTGTTTCCCAGTGAATTTTATTACATTATATAATGTTTGGTGGCTTAAGGCTGATGGCTCATTAGGTCACATAGAGTCATTGGAATTTCAATGGTGGTAATTCCACAGATCACAAATATGAGTTTCTGTGATTCCCAGATATTATAACTTTATAATATTTTTTATTTTGCTTTTTAATAGAGAGAACTGGTATTTCAGAGAATAGTTGTAAGTAGCAATTCTATACCAAGTCTGGACTTGAGTGCGATAGGCTTATCAATCCAGGACATTGACAAAACACAAGGAACTTTATTTATTTTTTAAATTTTTATTGAATTTATTGAGGTGATATTGGTTATTAAAATTATAAAAGTTTCAGATGTTCAATTCTATAATACATCATCTGTACACTGTTGTGTGTTCACACCCAAAGTCAAGTCTCCTTTCATCACCACTTATCACCTTTTTACTCTCTTCTCTCTCTCCCATCCCTTTTCCTTCCAGTAATCACCATGCTGTTGTCTGTGTCTATGAGGGTTCTATTTTTTTGTTAATATCTTCACATTTTTCATTTAGCAACCCAAACCCAGGGAACTTTAAAAGTTGTAATCTTTCTCTACTTCTGAGGCTACAGAATGCCAGAGCCATCCTTGCTCATGGCCCCTAATCCTTGGCTGTTTGGGTTTTTTTTAAACCACTATGACTTGCAAAAATTGCTAATAAAGATTTTTCTTATCGCACAAGCAATAAGAAAGGATGTGAAACATTTGGGAAATACAAAGTGCTCTATGCATTTAAGCATGGTTCTGTTCATTCTAAACCCAGAACTACATGCATAATATCACCTTGCATGAAAGCAAATACTGTTTTTGCTTAATTAGGGGTGGAGTTGAGGCATTTGATGAATAAACTGATGCAGAGTGAAGAGACTAGAGTGTATTTTCAGCTTTGTCACTTACTAGGTACGTGACCCAGACAGATTGCCTCTGAGAGCCTCAGTTTCATAATCTGCATAATAATCACACACACACACTCATGCCTCTCAGAGATTTGCAAGGGTTGAATGAGATAACACAGGCAAAGTATTTAGCAGAATATTTAGCTATGGTTTTCCTCAAGTTTAAATGCTGAATCACAAGAGTGGGCAGTGCTCAATATAAGATACAGGCTAATAACCAGGAAAGTTACCACATTGAAAGAGAGAACCCTATTGGTATCATTCCTTCTTCCCATCCCAGCCGCTCTGCTTGTGATGGGGAACTCGGGAGTTAAAATTTTACCTTAAGTAATAGTGGCTTTAGTTATAATCAATAGGCTTAACAGTTTACACAAATAAAAGCTTTGTCCTAGAAACTGGGATACCTGAACGAGCCTACATGACTTAACAAGACTTGCAAGTAACACGCTTTTGTGCCCCAGGAACTGCAAGGCTTGGGATATGGGCTAGAGATGGCTTTGAGAACATAAAACCCCTGTCTCCTCAGATTGTTGACCATCTGAATAAAGCCCCCATAGAGATCTCAGTCTATACTTATTGGCTGAAGTGGTGACAGGCAAAACAAACTCCTAGAGTTCCAGTTTCACTTGGAATAAAATCCATGGGCAGCCAGATTAGTGTTCAATGAATAGATGTGACTCTCCTTGAAATGGTCCCATAATGGATCATGGTAGGTTCACTCATAACAAAGAAGTCACATTGGAGAAATTATCAAAGAAACATGGTGCAGTGGAGGTGACAGGCATTTAGAGATCTAGTTCCCTCTGGTAGCGAGCCAGCAAGTCACCTACATAGACTCTGTGTGTATCACTGTCCTCACCTGAAAAATCAAGAAAATAGCTCAATGACCTTCATAGCCTTGAACCACTCTGAATCCATAAAATAAAATTTCCTCATAAAAGAGATTTTTCTGCAACTTGGAAAATAAACCAACTGCTAAGGCAGAACTGTGAGCTGCCCGATCAGGCAGTGACACAGTGGATGGAACACTGTAGTGGAGCCCAGGTTCGAAACCCTGAGATCGCCGGCTTGAGCATGGGCTTATCCGATTTGAGCACGGGCTCACCAGCTTGAACGCGGGGTCAGTGGCTTGAGCATGTAATCATAGGCATGACCCCGTGGTCACTGGCTTGAGCCCAGGGTTGCTGGCTTGAGCAAGGTGTCACTCACTCAACTGTAGCCCCCCGGTCAAGGCTCATATGAGAAAGCAATCAGTGAAGAACTAAAGTGCCACAATGAAGAATTGATGTTTCTTATCCCTTTCCCATTCTATCTGTCCCTATCTGCCCCTCTCTCTGACTCTCTGTCTCTGTCAAAACAAAGAAAGAAAGAAAGAAAGAAAGAAAGAAAGAAAGAAAGAAAGAAAGAAAGAAAGAAAGAAAGAAAGAAAGAAAGAAAGAAAGAAAAAGAGAAAGAGAGAAAGGAAAGAAGAGCTGTGAGCTTTGAGTACAGGCACGAAGCTTGTCTCTGTCGTTTCCTGAATGAAATTTAGCTTTGACAGTCTCCGGAGCACTGGTTGTTGGCAAAGCAGTGGGCTCCATCACTGAGGAGCAAAGTATGTGTGACCTTATTCCAAATGGGAATGTTGCCAGCAGACACAGCAACATTTTTCTAACATTATTAACAGAGCTGTTCCAGACCTTGAGGATTTTACAATAAAGTCATATGTATATATTTAATAAGCATTTCATTTGCAATGTTTTTTTTTTTATGTAATGTCCATGCATTTTAATAAGTCCATTAGGCATTAGAAAGCCACAGTGCATTCTGTTCTCTCCTAACACTCTGGGAATTCAAATGTGTTAATAACTGTTTTGAGTGGCATTTCAGCCTCCTCCACATGAATAAAGTTCTCCCAGGACAGCAGCTGAGGCAACTGTTCTCATTATGTCCAGAGTATACAGCGTGGGTACTTAGTTTAATTGTCAATATGATGAGTCAGTGCTCACAAAGGTCCTAGGAAATGCTGACTTCTGAGTTAAATAAGTGGACAGGCAGTTCAACAAGCATCTACTAAGATGCTTAAATTTAGAAGGAAGCCCTATTCAGACCCTATTAGACCCAGTTAAGGAATCTTCACCTTTCTGAGTTTGAATGCAAATATTTTTTATTTTATTTGTTTTTTTATATTTTAGTGAGAGGAGGGGAGGCAGAGAGACAGACTCCCATATGTGCCCTGACCAGGATCCATCCCCCAAGCTTGCTATAAGGCGATGCTCTGCTCATCTGGGACATTGCTCCATTGCTCCATTGTTGAGTAACCCAGCCATTTTTTTAGCACCTAAGACAGAGGCCAGGAAGCCATCCTCTGCGTCGGAGGCCAACTCACTAGAACCAATAGAGCCATGGCTGCAGGAGCGGAAGAGAGAGAAAGAAGGGGGAGGGTGGAGAAACAAATGGCTGTTTCTCCTCTGTGCCCCGACCGGGAATTGAACCCAGCATCCACATGATGCTCCACTACTGAGTGTAGTTTCTAATCTATCCAACAACTATGGCTGTCATTTTTGTTTAAATGCAACTTTGATCATGTTACTGTCATTTAAATTCATTTAATGAGGTTTCATTGCCTTTAAGATAAACAGTTGAGGACATCCTGTACAGCTTACCTTCAACCTGCCCTCATATCACACTGTCCTAAACAGTTTATAATTCAGCTCCACTGTCTACAACAGGGGTAGTCAACCTTTTTATACCTACCGCCCACTTTTGTAACTCTGTTAGTAGTAAAGTTTTCTAGCTGCCCACCAGTTCCACAGTAATGGTGATTTATAAAGTAGGGAAGTAACTTTATAAAATTTACAAAGCAGAGTTACAGCAAGTTAAAGCATATAATAATTACTTACCAAGTACTTTATGTAGGATTTTTGCTAAGTTTGGCAGAATAAATCTTATAAAACAACTTACTATAGTTAAATCTATCTTTTTATTTATACTTTGGTTGCTCTGCTACTGCCCACCATGAAAGCTGGAATGCCCACTAGTGGGTGGTAGGGACCAGGTTGACTACCACTGGTCTACACACTAAGAGTGGAGCCATCAAACTCTGGTAGGCATACTCCCCGGTTCTCCCTGGAACAGTAATTCTCTGCTTGACAAACCTTTGCACATTTGTTAAAATTCTTCCTTTGTGCCATTCATCATATTATTTTATGATCACATAGGAGCCTATTTTGTTTTCCCATGAGGCCTCAGTTTATTAAGGTAGAGCTTTATACATCTGTACATCCTCATGTACTTGTAACAACACCTCGAGCACATGTAAAATAAAGAAGAAAATGGATAATTAAATAAGTGGAACCTAAATGTTATTGATCCATATTTATTTATTTTGTTATTTTTATGCCAATATCCCTCTGAAATCTATAAATATTATTGCTCTCTGTCTCTAGTTTTCATTTGTTGGTTTTTAGAAGAGTCACCTGGAGGAGCGGGGTCCTAGTGAAGAAGGTCCTGGCTCTGGCTGTGCTGTGATCTCAGAGATGATGTGTCGTCTGTCATTTTACCTTTCCCTAAGTCCGAGTGCTTGCTTTCTTAAAGATGACAGTGGACCCAGTGAGGAATTCAGTGTTAGATTTGGCTTGGGCCTGATAATTCTTTCTGAAGGTGCAATGTTGAGTGAAACAGTGTCCAGCTGGTGATATTTTCAGCATAGAAACCTGTTAAACTACAGAGGCAGCATTAATGAGATGGGGTGAATTGATTTATTTTTCTTCTGAATTGCTTGGCAGTCCCTCAATAGTCAGGCATCAAATTTGCTCAGTGTGCTACTTAGATTATTTCTTCCTTCCCTCAGCCAGTCTAATGACTGCAGTAGGTAATGCTATTTTAAACTATGTCCTTCTTTGGAGAGGATCAGACACATTTCCGGGAAGATCAAGTTAAGCTCTAGCTATCTTCCCTATTAGACCTCAAGAGGCATGCCGCCAAGTCAGGACTTTGGGTCATTATTTTTTTTATGTCACGATCTCTGATTTCTTGGCATAAACTTTTATGTCAGGAGGGTGATGCTGATATAATATGAGAAAAAAGAATAGTTTAAATATAGGATAAGAGTGATTTTAAATGCTGAAGGATTTGTTTAAAATAATTTGTAATTTTAATATCTAGTATTACTTGTTTGATTCCTGTTGAAATGGCAATAGACCTTTGAACATTTCCTTCCTTTTAATCACTAGTCTGAAGAACCTGGAGAAGATGTGATGTCAAATTAATACCCTATAGCTTTATGACAAAATCATAGGTTTGCCTAATTGGTGGTGGCACAGTGCATAGAGTGTCAACCCAGAATGTTGAGGTCCATGGTTCAAAACCCTTAGGTTGCTGGCTTGAGTGCATGCTAGCCAGCTTGAGCCCAAAGGTCACTGGTTTGAAGCCCAAGGTTGCTGGCTGAAGCCCAAGGTGGCTGCTTTCAGCTTGGGAGCACTGGTTCAGCTTGAGTCCCCCCATCATTCCATCAAGGTACAGAAGAGAAGCAATCAATGAACAACTAGTGAAGCAACTATGAGCTGATGCTTATCATTCTTTCCTTCTTCCCTGTCTCTTCCTTCTTATCTCTCTTTCCCTCTCAAATCAATACATTAAAAAAAAAATAAAAACAACTCTTCCAAAACAAACAAACAAACAAAAAGGTAGGCTCACCTACTATACTTTGATGGCAAACTTTTTCTAAATTAAAGTCACTTTTCTCAGAAATAAACTCAGGTCATTTAATCTGTCATACTTGTCATAGAGCTTCGCAGTGGATAGCACACAAAGAATGTGGAAAGGTTGAGCAGGTGCCTGAAATCTGAAAGGCTCAGTGCAGACACATTCTTTTCCTATGTGTTAAAAATGACCACTCATCTGGTGCATTCTTTATTTTATTAAAGCAAGGAAGAAAGTTTCATCTAAGGCTCTGTTCCTTTATTGACCCCAGCCATCCCCTCACCTATTTGCCATGCCAAGTGTCAATAATTTTGTTGGTTTTTCTTCTCTGTACATGGATGGTGAAGGCAGTAACAGAGAGCTTCCCCCAGCACTCTAAGCTGGATTAAAACATCACTCAGGCAGAGCTCTGTTCGGAAAGCATCTTTCAGAACCTGAAGTAGTTGTACAACACAAGAAACATTTCAGTGTCACCAGTTCCCTTAGGAACTGGCCAGGAGAACAGTAAAAAGTGTTAAACTCTCAGTTGCATCTCCAAATACAACTTCATCATGTATACTAACATCTCAACCAGGGTCTGGTTAAATCAAGAGGTGACTGCTACCTGGCTTCCCTTTCTCTTTCTTACTGTTTAAACCCATCGTTTTTACTGTGACTGAGAAGGTTGGAACATTTGGTGGATGAAAAATGAGAGTAGGAATGAGATATATTAATTTCTCTTACACATATCTGAAGGTCTATGCCTTTTCCTGAAAAATAAAATTACACCAACAACATGGTAAGGATTGAAAGTATACTCTTTGGAGTTAGACTTTCTGGGTTGATATTCTGACTATACTGCTTCTTAGGTTATCTCTTTTGTCCAATTATTTGATTTTGACTTTGATTTTCTCACACTGTAAAATGAAAATAATAATAGTAAATTCATAGAGTTGCTTTGAGTTTAATAATACCTATGAAGTGGTAAGAATAGTGCCTGAAAAATAGTGTGCACTCAATAAATGCTATCTTTGCTCTCCTTTAAGCAAATCATTGTATCCTTGAGCAAGAAGCACTATTAAATCCACTTATCTAAGATTTTATAATGCCGCTCTGACATTATCACTTCCCAAGTAGCACGCCTGTGATCCTGAAGGCTCCCTTTTCTATGTCTTCTATCCCTGGGGTCCCCTGAGGTTTAAACTCATGTGTATCTTCTTTTCTTAGAAATCAATATCCATTACATATAGCTCGCAATTACCACTTTTCCTGGAGGAAGATGTTAATGGGTTCTGTCGAGGCCCCCTAACTGCCACTTGCCTACCTAACAGCTCCAACAGCTCCTAAGTTCCCTAAAAGCCTGTGTTTCTGGTAGAAAGTGATCAAGAAGCTTTCAATAAGCTCAGGAGATTAATCAGTATATCTCACTCCTGGATGATGACTATTACAGAGACATCAGTTGTCATATATGGTCCACCACAAAGTCATATACCCCTCTGGCTTTTCCTGATACTCGCTATCCATTCTGTGTCTTTGGGCTAAGGGGGAGCTCTTCAAGTTTCCATGGAAACAGTGGCTAATTCGCTGGGATTTTTTTAAAGTGGATAAAGAGATAATAGAAAATTAAAATAAAACAAAGCCAAAAAGTAGACACCCACAGTTTATTTGTTTGTTTGTTTATTTGTTTTTTCAGGAGACTGAGTCATTTTGGGGTATTGACATGTCACCTTTGAGACTGGATTTCTGAAATGAGGGAAATAGAGTTAATTTTTCCAATGTAAAATCTGCATTCCAAGCTTTCCATTTGCCAGGCTGGGTCCCCTTGTGTTTAAGAGCATGGTCCCTGTTTGTGTACTTCAAGTCACTACCCTGGCAGAGAAAGGGCATGTGGCAAAATTGACCCAGGATTACATCTTTAATATCCAGGGACAGGAGTTTAACAAATTTCTTAGTAAACTGACTTAAAAATCATGATTCTGAAGGCCTAACAAAGGGATGATTTCATGGAATTTTCTAGCTCACAGATTTAGTTTACTACTAGATCACCACCTCGTGGTCACTGTAGAAACTTTATTGATGGGTTATCAGGTGTCCACTCTCCGGCCACACATTTGCACGTTAAGGAAATGATGACCTTTCTTTAGAATACAACTATTCAATGTTAGTGTATCCAACGTACTTTTTAAAATTCAAAAATACCACCTATCAGGACAGATGCCTTGAAAAAAAGGCCAAGTGGCTTTGTGGAGCTGGTTGACATTTGAGAATAATCAGTGTTATATTGGTAATGCGAGTTTTGTTTGTTTGTTTTTAGATCACATCACTGCTGTCCTGGCAGAGCTGATGTAAAAGTTGTCCTTAGCACAGTAGCATTTTAGATAATATCATATATAGTAGTGAATATGGGTTCTGATTTACTTTTCTGTGTCTCTTTGAGTTCTTATCATTATTTTTAATTTTTAAGAGTTTGAGCAAAAAATGTATTCAAATGAGGCAGTGCCAAAAGGGAATGAGCCAGGAGCACAGGAAGAGAACTTTTTTTATGAGTTGTTTTTGAATGACTTCCTTGAACTTCAACTGCAGAATCATGCCCACCCTGTACCCCCTGAAATGTGCAGCTGATGTCTCTGTGGGGGGTCTCAGTTCATGTCTTCTATTTCACACTGCTTTTCTGTGGGTTGCCCCAGACCCAGGTCACCTAGTGGGCCAGTGGTTTGAGCAGAGGTTTTGTTCAAACTCCCCAAGCTGGTAAAGCTTCAGCCTGGGCTGCTGACTTGCATGTAGGTTCTGGAACACAGTTAAAGCTCACTTGGTTTGCACCGATCTGTGAGATTTTACTCTCTGGATGCTCCTGTTGTCCTCACGCCCACGAAGGTCTTTACCCAGGCAGCAGGGCTGTGTGGATAGATGGTTACACCTGCTGCTCATCTCTCCCTGCCTGAGCCCCCCTTTCCCTCCCCCCCACTGCCCCATTCTGTTTTGAGCTGGTCCACTCCTCACCCTCATTGAGACTGCAGCCTCAGCCCAATAAAGATGCATCTTGTCCTATATTTTTTCCTATACACACTTTTGCTGATTAATCATTTGAGTTTCTATTCCCCAACCCACATCCAGCTCACTGGAAGTCATTAAAAAAAGTGAACACAAAATTATATTAAAAGTCTTGGCAGGGGCAATATATGTTGTGGGACCTGAGCTCAATCTTCATTAGGTTCCAGACAAATCCACCTCGGTCCAGCCCAGTGGCAGAGGGGACCTCAGGACCCAGACAGAGCATCCCAGGGCTGTCAGAAGTTCAGCCTCAGTTTAGGCAACTAAGAGCAACAGCAAGGGTTCTCAGACTGCTATAGATGGGGCAGCAAGACATTTGTGGGACTGAGCTGGACAGGCAGGCTACTAAGGCTGCAAGTCTGTCGTTCCACAGCAAGGGTTCTCCTGGCAGCAACTGTGGGTTCAAGGGAAAAAATCCAAACCACTGGAGTTGACAAGAGCCAGAAATATTAAGACTGAAATCATAAGTAGCTCCGTAACCAGGGACAGAACTGGGCTTCCTGATCTGTAGACAGTAGTAGAAGGAAGGTCTCTAAGGAGTACAGCAGGTAGTGGCAGCATCTGAATGGAGGGCCAGTAACATCTCTAAGGGCTAGAAGAAGTCAGCAAGGGTGAGGAATATCTTAGCTCTCAGAAGGCCCCTGGGATCCCAAGAGAAGGAAGCAGGCTAGAAGTCTAGAGTGATTATCTAGGCAGGCAGCATGAGGCAAGAGGATTTAGGGGATACCAGACATATTCATAATTGGAGGAAGAGAAGAAATTTGAAAAAAATCACTAAAAATGAATAGTTAGAGGGTTGTACAGCCCAAGGTAGAGCAGGTAGGTGGTGATGGTGTGTTCTCTGGAAGAGGAATGGGAGCAATAACAAATCAGGAATTCTATCCTTTTTTTTTTATTAATTTTAATGGGGTGACATTAATCAATCAGGGTACATATGTTCAGAGAAAACATCTCCAGGTTATTTTGACATTTCATTATGTTGCATACCCACCACCCAAAGTTATATAGTCTTCTGTCACCTTCTATCTGGTTTTTTTTTTGGTGCCCATCCTCTCCCCCACCCCCTCCTTTCCCGTCCCCACCCCTAGTAAGCACCACACTCTTGTCCATGTCCCAGGGTCTCATTTTTATGTCCCACCTATGTATAGAATCATATAGTTCTTAGTTTTTTCTGATTTACTTATTTCACTCAGTATAATGTTATCAAGGTCCATCCATGTTGTTGTAAATGATCCAATGTCATCATTTCTTATGGCTGAGTAGTATTCCATAGTATATATGTACCACATCTTCTTTATCCAGTCATGTATTGAAGGGCTTTTTGGTTGTTTCCATTTCTTGGCCACTGTGAACAATGTTGCAATGAACATGGGGCTGTATGAATCTTTACGTACCAGTGTTTTTGAGTTATGGGGGTATATATCCAGAAGGATTGCTGGGTCATATGATAGTTCCATTTTTAATTTTTTTTTTTTCTTTTTTTCATTTTTCTGAAGCTGGAAACGGGGAGAGACAGTCAGACAGACTCCCGCATGCGCCCGACCGGGATCCACCCGGCACGCCCACCAGGGGCGACGCTCTGCCCACCAGGGGGCGATGCTCTGCCCATCCTGGGCGTCGCCATATTGCGACCAGAGCCACTCTAGCGCCTGAGGCAGAGGCCACAGAGCCATCCCCAGCGCCCGGGCCATCTCTGCTCCAATGGAGCCTTGGCTGCGGGAGGGGAAGAGAGAGACAGAGAGGAAAGCGTGGCGGAGGGGTGGAGAAGCAAATGGGCGCTTCTCCTGTGTGCCCTGGCCGGGAATCGAACCCGGGTCCTCCGCACGCTAGGCCGACGCTCTACCGCTGAGCCAACCGGCCAGGGCCCATTTTTAATTTTTTGAGGAACCACCATACTTTCTTCCATAATGGTTGTACTACTTTACAGTCCCACCAACAGTGAATGAGGGTTTCTTTTTCTCCACAGCCTCTCCAACACTTGCTATTACCTGTCTTGTTGATAATAGCTAATCTAACAGGTGTGAGGTGGTATCTCATTGTAGTTTTGATTTGCATTTCTCTAATAGCTAATGAAGATGAGCATCTTTTCATATATCTGTTGGCCATTTGTATTTCTTTCTGAGAGAAATGTCTGTTCATGTCCTCTTCCCATTTTTTATTGGATTCTTTGCTTGTTTGTTGTTGAGTTCTATAAGTTCTTTGAATATTTTGGATTTTAGGCCCTTATCAGTGCTGTTGTTTGAAAATATCATCTCCCATTTAGTTGGCTGTCATTTTGTTGTTAGTTTCTTTTGCTGTGTAAAAACTTCTTAGTCTGATGTAGTCCCATTCATTTATCTTTGCCTTCACTTTCCTTGCCTTTAGAGTCAAATTCATAAAGTGCTCTTTGTAATCAAGGTCCATGACTTTAGTACATATGTTTTCTTCTATGTAATTTATTGTTTCAGGTCTTATATTTAGGTCTTTGATTCATTTTTATTAATTTTAGTACAAGGGGACAAACTGTAGTCGAGTTTTATTCTTTTGCATGTGGCTCTCCAGTTTTCCCAGCACCATTTATTGAAGAGACTTTCTTTTCTCCATTGTGTGTTGTTGGCCCCTTTATCAAAAATTATTTGACCATATACATGTGGTTTTATTTCTGGGATTTTTATTCTGTTCCATTGGTCTGAGTGTCTATTTTTCTGCCAATACCATGCTGTTTTCATTGTCGTGGCTCTATAATATAATTTGAAGTCAGGTATTGTAATGCTCCTAGCTTAGTAATTTTCCTTAGGATTGCTCTGGCTATTTGGGTTTTTTTATAGTTTTATATAAACCTGATGATTTTTTTGTTCCATTTCTTTAAAATATGACATTGGAATTTTGATGGGAATTGCATTAAATTTGTATATTGCTTTGGTTAATATAGTCATTTTGACTATATTTTTCTTCCTATCCAAGAACAAAAAATATTTTTCCATTTCATTATATCTTTTTCGATTTCCCTTAACAATGCTTTGTAGTTTTCATTATATAGGTCCTTTATATTCTTTGTTATGTTTATTCCTAGGTATTTGTTGTTGTTGCAACCATGAAGGGGATTGTTTTCTTGAGTTCATTTTCTGATGTTTCGTTGTCGGCATATAAGAAGGCAATGGACTTTTGTATATTAATTTTGTATCCTGTGACCTTACTGTATTGGTTTATTTTTTCTAGTAGTCTTTTGTGGAGTCTTTGGGTTTTTTTTCTTTTTGTATTTTTCTGAAGCTAGAAACGGGGAGAGACAGACAGACTCTCGCATGCGCCCGACTGGGATCCACCTGGCATGCCCACCAGGGGGCGACGCTTTGCCCACCAGGGGGTGATGCTCTGCCCCTCCGGGGCATCGCTCTGTTGCGACTAGAGCCACTCTAGAGCCTGGGGCAGAGGCCAAGGAGCCATCCCCCGCGCCCGGGCCATCTTTTACTCCAATGGAGCCTCGGCTGCGGGAGGGGAAGAGAGAGACAGAGAGGAAGGAGGGGGGCGAGGTGGAGAAGCAAATGGGCACTTCTCCTGTGTGCCCTGGCCAGGAATCGAACCCGGGACTTCTGCACGCCAGGCCGACGCTCTACCACTGAGCCAACCGGCCAGGGCCTTTGGGGTTTTTGATGTACAGGATCATATCATCTGCAAAAAGTGAAACCTGTACTTCTTCTTTCCCAATATGAATGCCTTTCATTTCTTTCTCTTGTCTGATTGCTCTGGCGAGAACTTACAGCACTATGTTAAATAAGAGTGAAAAGAGTGGGCAACCTTGTCTTGTTCCTGATTTTAGGGAAAAAGTCCTCATTTTATGCCATTTAATATGATGTTAGCTGATGGTTTATCATAGATGGCCTTTATTATGTTGAGATATTTCCATTCTATACCCATTTTGTTAAGTGTTTTAAACATAAAATAACATTGTATTTTATCGAGTACCTTTTCTGCATCTATTGATAAGATCATATGGTTTTTGTTCTTTGTTTTGTTGACATGGTGTATTATGTTAACCATTTTATGTATGTTGAAGCATCCTTGTGATTCTGGAATGAATCCCACTTGATCATGATGAATTATTTTTTTAATGTGTTGTTGTATTTGATTTGCTAGTATTTTGTTTAGTATTTTAGCATCTGTATTCATTAGTGATATTGGTCTGTAGTTTTCTTTTTCTGTGTTGTCCTTGACAGGTTTTGGTATGAGGGTTATGTTGGCCTCATAAAATGTGTTTGGCAGTATTGATTCTTCTTCAATTTTTTGGAAGACTTTGAGTAGAATAGGAACCAAGTTTTCTTTGAATGTTTGATAGAATTCACTATTATAGCCATCTGGTCCTGGATTTTTATTTTTGGGGAGGCTTTTAATAGTTGTTTCTATTTCCTCCCTGTTTATGGGTCTGTTTAGGCTTTCTGCTTCTTCATGACTCAGTCTAGGAAGATTGTATTGTTCTAGGTATTTATCTCTTTGTTCTATACTGTTATATTGGTGGTATATAGTTTTTCATAGTATTCTACAATAATTCTTTGTATATCTATGATATCTGTGGTGATTTCTCCTCTTTCATTTTGGATTTTGTTTATATGAGTCCTTTCTCTTTTTCCCTTGGACAGTCTTGCCAAGGGTTTGTCAATTTTGTTGATCTTTCCAAAGAACCAGCTTCTTGTTTTATTAATTTTTTCTATAGTTTTTCTGTTCTCTATTATATTTATTTCTGCTCTGATTTTTATTATTTCCTTTCTTCAGCTGGTTTTGGGTTGTCTTGGTTCTTTTTTTTCTAGTTCCTTAAGATGTGAAGTTAAGTGGTTTACTTGGGCTCTCTTTTTTTTGTTCATATAGGCCTGTAGTGATATGAACTTCCCTCTTATTACTGCTTTTGCTGCATCTCAGAGATTATGATATGTTGTATTGTTATTGTCATTTGCCTGTATGTATCTTTTGATTTTTGTGCTTATTTCTTCTTTGGCCTGCTTATTTTTTAAAAGTGTGTTGTTTAGCTTTCACATATTTGTCGGTTTGTTTACCTCTCTTTTGCAGTTGAATTCTAGTTTCAAGGCCTTAGGATCAGAAAATATGCTAGGTATAATTTCATTCTTTCTGAATTTGTTGATGTTATTTTTGTGGCACAACATATGGTCAATTCTTGAGAATGTTCCATGTATACGAGAGAAAAATGTATATTCTGGCACTTTGGGATGAAATGTCCTATAGATGTCTATCATATCCAATTGTTCTAGTGTTTCATTTAAGGCCAATATTTCTTTATTGATTTTATGTTTGAATGAATGATCTGGAGCCATCAGCGGTGTGCTGAGGTCTCTAAATATGATTGTATTTTTGTCAGTTTTTGTTTTTAAGTCAGTCAGTAGCTTTCTTATATATTTTGGTGCTCCTTGGTTTGGTGCATATATATTAAGAAGTATTATGTCTTCTTGATTCAGTGTCCCCTTTATCATTATGAAATGACTATTTTATGTCTCTGATTACCTTTGCTATCTTGTAATCAGCATTGTTAGATATGAGTCTTGCTACACCTGCTTTTTTATGGATATTATTTGCTTGGAGTACTGTTTTCCAACCTTTCACTTTGAATTTGTTTTTATCCTTGTAGCTTAGATGTGATTTTGTAGGCAGCATACAGTTGGATTTTTTTTAATCCATTCTGCTACTCTGTGTCTTTTTATTGGTGAGTTCTATCTATTTATGTTTAGTGTAATTATTGACATTTGAGGGTTTCTTATTGCCATTTTATATATAGCTTTCTGATAGTTTTGTACCTTATTTGGTTCTTCTTTTTTATTTTTCCATTATTTGTTTTTATTTGGTTGTAATCCATACTTATTTTCTCTGTTACTACTTTTTTTCAAGCCATGTGCTTTTGTGGTGGGTTTTTCAGGGGTGGTTACCATTAAGTAATGGAAAGGATACATATCATGTTCAGTGTAGTACATTATCTCATGAGTGCTTCTGCACTCCATCCTCCTTTGCTACTGTTAATCTTTGTCCTCTCCTTTTTTTTTCTTTGTCACAGATTAATCTTGTTTTTATTATGATCTTGATGGAGCTTTTACTTGTAGTTTTGTGTTGTTTTGGTTTTTTTTGTGTCTGGTCAGAAAACCCCCTTTACTATTTCCTGAAGTGGGGGTTTTCTGGTGATAAATTCCTTCATCTTTTCTGCATCTGTGAATGTTTTTATTTCTCCTTTATATTTGAAGGATAGCTTTGATGGGTATAGTATTCTTGGTGGGAAGTTTCAATCTTTCAGAACTTGGAATATTGGGGTCCACTCTCTTCTAGCTTGTAGATTTTCTGCTGAGAAATGTGTTGCTAATCTAATGGGCCTTCCTTTATATGTTGTATTCTTCTTTTCCCTGGCTGCCTTGAGAATTTTTTCTTTGTCATTGGTTTGTGCCAGTTTCATTCTGATGTGCCTTGGAGTAGGTTTGTTAGGGTTAAGATAACTTGGTGTTCTGTTTCCTTCTTGAATTTGAGGCTTTAGTTCTTTCCACAGGCTTGGGAAGTTCTCATCTATTAGATGGAAGAAAAAAATGATAAAAAATACAATAAAAAATGGAAAAAGTTATAAAGACTGTGGATTTTTCCTGGTTCATCAGAGAAGACAGGTTCTTCTCTGCTGAGAAGTTATCTTCTTTCTTTTTCTTCTCTCTCTTTTTGGCTGTTGGCACTGTACCCCAGGTTCTGCCCCTGTGGTACTCTTAGGCAGAGATCTACTGGTGTATCCCTATGGTGATAATATAAACTAGGCCTGTTTTATTGGTAGGCAGGGTTTGTTAGCATTTGCAGGCTCCGACATTTGGGGAGTCCGTTTTCTGGAGCCTCTACCCAAATCTCTTCTTCCTGAACCAGAAGCCTGGGGACCCAGCTGTGAAGGTACCCCAGCCACTGCCTGGAGAGCAATAGGTTCTAAGAGCTGCCAAATCCCCCCTCTCTCCCCACTCAATGCAGGGTTCTGGGTAAGGCTTTGCCAGTCAGAGCAGCCAGCGTAATCAGGCTGGACTGGGAGCCAATTGCCTTTCAGGTGTCTTTCTATGAGCCTCTGGGCATGTCTAATATGCCTCAGCACTCCACAGGTCTGCTCTCCAGAGTCTGTCTGAAAGCTGCCTGTGCACCCTTCCCCCCACCACTTCCTCAGTTTTCTTCCCCAGCAGTGTGCTTTGTTAGCCTGTATGGCTGGTGGAGGTGCCACACCCAGACAAGTCCGAGTATAGGGAAGCCAGCTTTCATGCACTTCCCACACACTGTTGTTTGGGAAGCTGGGATTATTCAGAAACTGTGGTCACAGCCAACACAGAGGGTCACTACTGACAGTCTCCAACCCAGGAATGCAGGCACCCATGTCTGAAGCACTAGGTGGATGCACTCACACACTGCCCACTCTCACTGACCAGGATACCGGGAATAAACAAGGCAACTGCTCACCCACCTCTGCTGGGATCTGCCGCTGGCATTAGCTCTATGTGGGCTGAGCCACAGGCACACTCTCTCCTCGGCTTGAACGTCTGCCCTAAGCCCAGCTTTTTCTTTGCCTCCAACCCTCACTTTCTCTCAGTTCCAAGTAAAAGCAGCCCTTGCTAAGGTCAGTGAGGAAAGCAGAATA
The DNA here is from genome assembly GCF_036850765.1 of Saccopteryx bilineata. NCBI lineage: Eukaryota > Metazoa > Chordata > Mammalia > Chiroptera > Emballonuridae > Saccopteryx > Saccopteryx bilineata. The sequence continues at coordinate 134,686,587 of NC_089490.1, forward strand.
CTTCATTCTCCGTCTTATTTCCTTCAGAGTGGATTACATATTCAACTACCTTTTCACCCAATCATACCTTTGTTTGATGTATGTGTATTTCAGATGCTCCTGAGTTTGTTTTTCTGTCTCTAGTTGTTGAATTTGTTGATGTTTCAGGGAGAGGTATCAGGAGCACTCCTCACAGCGCCATTTCTCTGACGTCACTCAGGAATGCTATCCTTTTATAGGGGAACTAAGACATCACCAATATGTATACTGTTCACCAACATTCGTATTGTTCAGATGAACATGAATATGTTATTTCCTTTCATTTTAAACATCAGAGGATTATTGTTTGCTAGTCTATATGAGGTTTTATATTTTATATGGAATTTCTTTTTTCATAAATTTACATAAAATATTTAAATTTGCATCTTTTGCTTTAAGTACACATTTGTTAATATTTTTTCTTAAAGGGATGGTTTTAATTAGAATTACACTTACTGAGCATCCTAGGTATAAAGTGCTGAGTCACTGCTATCTGATCTCACTCTTTTCTCTCACCAACCAGTCAGCATAGCAACAAAAATCACCAATGACAACTAGGCTTCTTTTTTTTATTTGCAGCCTTTAGTTCATTGAATCGTAAAATTTACATTTAGCACTTGAAAACTTTATTTCAGTAAATGAAAAAATAATTGCATATACCTTTAACAGTTTAAAAAATAAAGAAGAGAGCACAAGAGAACATGCTGAGGAGCATCAGAATAAGAAGTAGCTGAAATCATTAAACCCCACACATTATAATCAAAGGATAGAGAGGGCTGGAGATGGCTCAGAAATCACTAAGTGCTCAAATCTATAAAATAGGAGGTTCTCACAAGTCCTTCATGGGAATCATATTTCTTCTCTGCTGGACTTAATTTTCTGAAATCCTTGTAACTCTCTGATTTCTCTGGCAGGTTCTTAAAGAATGCTAAAGTTTTGGGAATTTTGAATGAAATTCTAGGAATTGAGAATTAACCAGGAACATGTCAAGTCCTTCACTGCTGCCAACACTATTTTAAGAACTATTCTGCAATTATGGGAACTGTTCTTCTACCTCCCTCGCTGAAAGGAAATGAGTCAAACAGTTGTCTTTTTAATTAGCTGGTAGAATCCATGCCTTCCTGCACTGCACTGCTTGTCATTTCTGGGGGAGAGAACTTCATTTACACTAGATCTAGTAGCAATCACATCATGTTCAAATGAAGGTAAGTACTTTCATGCTCCCAAAGAAATAATTTCTTAGAAATAATGTTTTATGCTTCTTAGACTCAGGGTTGTAATTGACAACGCTGTTGTCAATTGACAACCTGACTGTCCTCAAGGTTATGACTCTTTTTTAAGTAACTAGACTAACATTTTTATAGGAAAATACTAGAGTAAGGAGACTGCTGATGTTTTCATTAAGTTAGAGGATTTGAAAAACTATAGTGACTTTTTGTAGCCTATGTCTACACTACAGGTTATGAATTCTACAGGCAAATATTACAGAAAAGAAGTTGTTTCTCTTCAACATTTTCTGTCAGGATGAAGAAAGTTTGAAAAACTGTCAACGTTTGTGTAGCAAATACAGAGGAACGATTGTGAAGGCCTTGCATCTGGAAGCCTCAGCCCAGCCTCACGCAGCCACCTTGGATATTCAGTTTCAAGCTCTAAATAGAAACATATGCTTAAAAATAAGTCATGCTTGGGGAAAAATCTATAAGCACATCCTATTTCAGTTACTTTTTATGTCTACTAATTACAATAACTTTCCTGGATTCTGCTGTTGACATTTATTCACATTTTCCCATCTCTCATTAGCCAAGGCTAATTAAGCAGTTACTGTAAAATGAACAAGCTTATCACGAAACAAAGAAAATCATGTAGGTTTTCATTACAGGAAACCAGTTTGCACTAGGAGTGTCTCTCTTCATGCTTCAGTATTAGACAGGTTCATCATGTAAAGAGGTAGGACCATTAGAAATATCCTTTCTATTCTCTATTCCAACAATGAGGTTGTACCAGGCAGGATTCCTTGTAAGAATGCTTTGCGGGGGAGGCTTTGTGTTAACCCAGCACATTGTAAGAACTCAACAAAAATCAAAGAATGGATGAAAGAAGGAAAGAAAACAAAAATTCTGTAATATAACCAAGTCCTAATTTGTCTACCTTTGACAAAAACCACATCTCTGATAAATTTTCTAACACAAATATAACAATTCAAAAGTGAAATTATCCCTCAGAGACAGTCAGGTATTGATTTGGTAAGTGAAAACTATAATAAAGGAATCATGAAAAAAATACTTCACCACTAGAAATGATACTTTTTCTGTGATTACCAGTACTATTATGGCCTTGAAAATACTCCATGAGAAACCATAAGTATGTATACCATGGCCAAGAAAAGTTTGAGAAAGAAGTTTTATTTTCTAAAATGTATTAAAAATTGACACTGTTGGATTCCAGGTATACAGAGTCTTGGATGAAAGCATCCTGCACTGGGTTGTCTATTAGAAATGTTAGTGTATTAAAGGAAACGATTCTAACCATCCTATTTTGATATAGCAAGGGATGTCCCCAGTCAATCAATGAGTAGGGAAAGAACACAAAAGGATGCTAGCATATGAAAATGTGCAAAGGTAAGGAGGTATCACTTGTCATGGGGACCTACCATTCTGGCACTTTGACTGGAATCTGTGAATCCTCTTGGCTCTGTACATGCGAGTTTCTATAAGACCTAAATGTCATTGTGTCAGCAACTACACCAGATATGGCACAGAGACACACCTTTACATGGGTCCATACACACACAAACCACTTCTTCTTGATTCATAAAAGCTTTAAGGCAGTTTGTAAATTCCTATGGGTTAGGGTGGGGAAGATGGTTCTGGTTAAGTGTAGTTCTGTCAGAAACCATTTTTGTTGTCAACCTTGTGAATGTCTCCAACAATATATTTGGTAAAAGATTTCCAAACATTCTTTAAATGTTAGAGCTTTCATTTAAAAAGTGTACCTATTGGAATTCCAGTAAAACCCCAGTGAACTCGCCTATTGAATATGCAGCATCCACTGAGACCCCCTTGTGTGATAGCAGAGTCTGGAAGTACAGACTGAAAGCTATCTCAGTCACAGCCTCTCAGCCGCAAATAAGACAACATAATGATAACTGCTCATTTTGAAGACATACAATTGAGAGTCTTGGTGCTTTTAGCACTTTGTTCTGAGTAAGAGACCCCTCACTCTGTGACCTTGAGGATACAGATGCAGACAGTGGGACTCTAGCATTTCAGGTGATCATAGGATCCTATAAAATCTCTTGTTTTGACTCAGTTTCTAGCTCATGGGTGTGCTGCTTTGGCTAATTTAGTTCTCTCTTGTCAGCACTGATCGGGAAATAAACACCTGCAGTCAGTGGAGAGTCCTCAGGTTGATCAAATCTCACCAGGGCCATCACTGCTTTTTGACCCCTGAGAACCATGGCCAGGATTAGCATGAGGTGAGTGAGGCATTTGTCTCAGGAGCAACATTTACAAGAGGCAAATGCAAACTCAGTAACTGTGATAATAATATAAAACTAATTGAACACTGTCAATATTTTAAATAAACACAGCCTCTGACCGTGTACTTGCACAAGCCGTTGTGCTTTCTCCTTGAATCCCAGCTGATCTTTTCAAGGGACCAATGAATGGTTTGGTGGCATCAAAATTATTACTAAAATGAACAAACGGGTAAAACTAACAGAAAGGACTACACCAGTGTGATGTAGTGAGGGCTGTAAAAACTGGTGGGAAGTCCTTCCAAGGACTCTGCAGTTCGTCACTGGTGAAGGAAACACTGAACCTGCAATTAGTATTCAAGCAAGTACAACTCTTTCCAAGCCCATGAAATAAGTTTTCCAGTCATCACTGGAATACAGTCCTACTCAATGTTCAAATATTAAAATTCATATGAACAATCTTATTCCCTGGGTTGCTCTTTTGTGATGGATGAGTTTAAGATTTTATCTATATAGCCAACTTACATATGAGAGGAGTGGAAGCTTCCTTATATATTATGTAATGAGTAGCACAAAGAAACTCGGTTATCCTCCAAATCTTAGTATCTTTAATCGACTGGGTTCCTGCAATTCTACAACTGTTACATCTCTTTGGAGCCTGAAGGTCTTTGAGGACCTTTGGAACTTACTATGGTAATACAGATATGCCTAAGGTTATCCCTCTCCCCCTCCAAAGTGCTCTCTGTTAACCCCCAGCAGATATTAATATAACTAAAAAGCACACTCCAGTGGAAACAGGATCTAGGAGAGGCATTGGTGCCAGAGGAAAATATGACACTTATGTAAATGTACTTAGCACACAGTGCCTGGTTTATATTTAGCACTTAATATGTGTTAATTATCAGTTATGCAGTTTCCTTAAATTAGTGTGCAAAACAGGTACTATTGATGTAACAGGGAAAAGATACCAAACACAGACTTTCCCAAACAAATTTTGCTGAGAACTGCACTTTCACGGGTAAATAATATGTCACACAAGTACCAGGTAAATCATTATTATGTATATAATTTTATGACAAAAATACAACAAACCTAAACATGAGATTTGAAGGCCCAAACTCTCCTACACAAACTACATTTGTATGGTATATACACCATTTGTAGTGAGTTAAATTCATATATTAAACAAATATTAAGTTCTTCTTCTAAGTTCTTCATTTATCTAAAAAGCCAAAGGCCCTTAAGAAGTTCGCATTCTAGAAGTAGTCAACATATCCCAACTTTATTTAAACCTCTCACTGGCTTCTGTCACTACTCGTCACTGATCACATGCACAGGCCACCTTTCCCTACTGTCTTCTGTGGGAGTGCACCTGTTTTGCACACTAATTTAAGGAAACTGCATAGCTGATAATTAACACATATTAAGTGCTAAATATAAACCAGGCACTGTGTGCTAAGTACATTTACATAAGTGTCTTATTTCAACCTCAAGGCGAGTATATGACATTGACATTAAAATTGTGTGATTTCATCTCACAACACCTTAGTGTAGCTTAAAACATCACACAATATTCTCTGTCCATTCAAGTGAACAATTAAAATTCATTTTTATCACCTTGGGGTCACTACTGGCATAATAAAAAGCACAAATGGATAAACATAATAAACTATCATATAATCAGAGAAAGATGATCTATGTGTCCTTCAATACCAGTAGAAGCATTTCTGGCCCTGGCCGGTTGGCTCAGTGGTAGAGCGTCGGCCTGGCGTTCAAGGGGTCCCAGGTTCAATTCCTGGCTAGGGCACACAGGAGAAGTACCCATCTGCTTCTCCACCCCTCCTCCTCTCCTTCCTCTCTCTCTCTTCCCCTCCCGCAGCGAGGCTCCATTAAAGCAAAGATGGCCCGGGCGCTGGGGATGGCTCCTTGGCCTCTGCCCCAGGCACTGGAGTGGCTCTGGTCGCAGCAGAGTGACGCCGTGGAGGGGCAGAGCGTCGCCCCCTGGTGGGCATGCCAGGTGGATCCCGGTCGGGCGCATGCAGGAGTCTGACTGTCTCTCCCCGTTTCCAGCTTCGGAAAAATACAAAAAAAAACCCCAAAAAACAAAAAACAAAAAAAAAAGAAGCATTTCTGGTCCAGTGTCATATATGTGTTCCTGGGGGTGTGGTAGCAGCAGGATCTAAAATATTGTGCAGGCAAAAGCAAAGGGCTTATGGGACATGTAGATTTGGAGCGAAGCATTCAAAACCTCTGTTGCTCTGTAACCAGGGCACCAAAACACCAACTTTAAAATACTAGCACCTTTATGTTTCATTAGTATTTGCATCATTATAACAATAGTCAATTGATAGTTTGCCTCAAAATTTAAGGCTTATACTTCCTCCTTCAAGACAATCCCATTAAGCAGTCTCATCAGTATACTCTTATCCAGCATGCTTTCTTAAGCCCTGATGGGTTGGGTCAGTGGATAGAGTATCTGCCCGGCATACAGATGTCCCAGGATCAATCCTTGGTCAGGGCACACATAAGAAGTGACCATCTGCTTCTCTTCCCCTCCCGTCCCCCTTCTATCTCTCTTTCCCTTTCACAGCCAGTGGCTCAATTGGTTTGAGTTTCGGCCCTGGGTACTGAGAATAGCTCGATTGATTTGATCATCAGTTCCAGACAGGGATTGCAGGGATATCAGCTGGGGCACATGGGGGAGTCTGTCTATCATCCCTCCTCCCACCTAAAAAAAAAAAAAGAAAAGAAAAGAAAAAAGAATGCTTCATTAATTTTTTTAAGGAAATGCCTTTATAGCTCCTTAATCTGCACTTACAGTTTACAGACTTTTACTGTGAGGACATTACTGTAAATGGTTTCTGATGTCCACATGTACACATTTCTGTTGGGTTAATGCATCTGACAGGAATTGCTGGCCACAGGCCATGGGTATGATTAGTTTTAATGATCAGTTTTAATAGTTCTGTTTTCTCCCATTGTTTATATCATTTAAATTTTCATTAGCTGTGTATGAGAGTATTCATTGTCCATATCTCCATTAGTAATTAGTATTGTGTTCCTTTATTGACTTTTAATCAGCTCACAGAACAATATAATATAGGTAAGAAACACAAGAAAAAGATTCATGGCTTAATGAACTCTTTGAGGTAAATATCCTTGTAATCACTGCATTGATTAAGAAATACAACTGATGCCTGGCCTGTGGTGGAGCAGTGAATAAAGCGTCGACCTAGAAACACTGAGGTTGCCAGTTCGAAGCCCTGGGCTTGCCTGGTCAAGGCACATATGGGAATTGATGCTTCCTGCTCCTCTCCCTTCTTTCTCTCTCTCTCTCTTCTTTTATCTCTCCTCTCTAAAATGAATAAATAAAAAATATTAAAAAAAAGAATAACGGGCAACTATATAAGGGAACAAAAAAAAGAAATACAACTGCAACGTCAACTTTCCTGTCATTATGCCTATCCACTTCCTCCCCACCAAAACAGTCACTTTTGTGACTTAAAATAATGACTTATTTCTTACATGGGGTTATGGTTACATGGCATTATAGTTTTACCCCAAATATTTATCTCTCAACTTTATAACCTAGTCTTGTACATTTTTAAATTTTAATTTTTGTAAGAAAAAAGATGCCTATACTTCTGTGTATATTGCTGTTTAAGTTAATTTTGTCTATTATTTGAGGACTAGGTCAAGGTTCCTATCTGTACATATGCATATTCCATTATTCTATCACCACCTGTGAAAAGGCTCTTTTTTCTCTACTGAATTGCTTTTGCACCTCTGTAAAACTTCAACTGGTTCTAATGCCTCCTTATTTAGGTCTTTGAAATCTTTTCTCAGCATTGTAGTACCATTTTGCATGTAAAGTTTAGTTTCATATTTTGTCAGGTTTATCCTTAAATATTTTATGTTTTTGGTGGTAATTCACATTATATTTTAGAGTTTATTTTCACACTGTTACCAGTATATGAAAATATAATTCATTTTTGTTAATCGTTCTTTGTTATATAACTTTGCTAAAATTATTTGTTTCACAAAAAGTTCTGCAGATAATTTGGTCAGGATTGTTTTGAATCAATAGATCAATTTGTGAAGAATTGGCTACCCAACAATAGTGAACCTACTGATTCATAAACATATATAGTATTTTAATCCATTTATATTGGTCTTTAATTTTCTAATCAATGTTTCTTAGTTTTTTATGTTTAGGCTTGTACTTTTTTGCCAGATTTTTCCTCAAGTATTTCACATTTTTATGCTATTCTAAATGGTATTTTGTTATATTATTTTGTTTTTTGAATTGTTCATTACTTTTTTATGGAAACACAATAGATTTTTGTTTACTAATTTGTATCCTGAAATCTTACTAAATTCACCTTTATTCAGTATAGGATATTTCTATAGATGACTATGTCTTCTGTAAATCAAAAGAGTTTACTTTTTTCTTTATAATTTTTTCCCTTATTATAATGGCTATAATCTTAAGTATTTAATAGAAATGGTGAGAGTGCTTTGTGCTTGATACTAGAGGCAAAGCATTCAATCTTTTTCATAAATACGATTTTAGCTGTAGGTTTTTGGGAGATATCTTTCATCAGGTTCAGTAAGTTTCCTTATATTTCTAATTTATTGTGTTTTATCAGTAGATATTAGATCTCTTTCAAGTACTTTTCCTGCTTCTATTGAGATGATTATACGATTTTATTATTTTAGTTTGATAAAACAGTGAATTAACTTGGAGATTTTTTTAAAATTTTAAATGTGCCTTGTATTCCTGTGATTAACCCCAAGTGGTCACAATTCATTAGCCTTTTTCTGTGAGATTTAATTGACTACAATTGAATAATAATTTTTAATCTTATTTTTATTAATTTTAATGCAGTGACATGATAAATTAGGGTACATATGTTCTGAGAAAACATCTCCAGATTATTTTGACCTTTGATTATGCTGCATACCCCTCACTCAAAGTCAAATCGTCCTCTGTCACCTTCTATCTGGTTTTCTTTGCGTCCCTACCCTCTCCCCACCCCCTCCCTCTCCTTCCTCGCTCCCTCCCAACCCCTCCACCCCACTCCCTGTTACCATCACATTCTTGTCCATGTCTCTGAGTCTCATTTTTATGTCTCATCTATGCATGGGTTCATATAGTTCTTAGTTTTTTCTGATTTACTTATTTCACTCCGTATAATGTTATCAAGGTCAATCCATGTTATTATTGTAAATGATCCGATGTCATCATTTCTTATGGCTGAGTAGTATTCCATAGTATATATGTACCCAAGCTTTTTAATCCAATCATCCTCTGACGGACATGGGCTGTTTCCATATCTTTGCTATTGTGAACAATGCTGCTATAAACATGGGGGTGCATTCCTCCTTCTGGAACCATTCTATGGTGTACTTGGGGTATATTTCTAAAAGTGGGATGGTTGGGTTAAAAGGCAGTTCGATTTTCAAATTTTTGAGGAATCTCCATACTGTTTTCCACAGAGGCTGCACCAGTCTGCATTCCCACCATCAGTGTAGGAGGGTTCCCTTTTCTCCACATCCTCGTCAGCATTTATTCTGTGTTGTTTTGTTGATGAGCGCCATTCTGACCGGTGTGAGGTAATAATTTATGCACCCAGAAGTATTGAGAAGTAGTTTTACTACTGTGATGATTTTGATTTTGGCTGGGTGGGTAATAGAGAAATACTGCCTTCATGACGTGGGTGGGGATCTTTCTATTTCCTCTCATTTTCTGGAAGAGTTTGTATAGAATTGATATTATTTTATCATTAAATATTTGGTAGAATTCAGTAAAGCTATATGGGCACAGAGTGTTCTTTGTGAAAGACTTTTACTACAAACTCAATATTAGAAACTTACATTTCTTTTTCTTTTTCTCTTTTTTAAGTGAGCTGAGAGGAAACAGTGTGACGGAACCCCACATGTTCCCCAACTGGGATCTACCAGGCAAGGCCTGTCTGGGGCCAATGCTTGAGTGAACAGAGCTATGGAGTTATTTTTAGTTCCTGAGGCTGGCACCCTTGGACCAACCATTTGAGTTATCCTCAGTGCCGGGTGCCACACGTGAACCAATCGAGTCACTGGTTGTGGGAGGCAAAGAGGAAGAGATGGAGGAGAGAGAGGAGGAGAGAAGCAGATGGTCGCTTCTCTTGTGTTACCTGATCAGGAATTAAACCTGGGACATCCATAAGCCAGGCTGATACTCAACCCAATGAGTCACTGGCTAGGGCAAAACTTCAATTTCTTTATTAGGTAGACACGGGGTTATTCAATGTATTAATTTTTTTCATGAGTAAGCTTGGTAATTTGTAACTTTCAAAAAACTTATCTCATTACACTGTCATATTAAAATGATGCTTTTTTATATTTTTTATCAATTTAATAAATGTATAATCTCCTGTGATGTCATCTTTCTGATTTCTGATAGTCTGTGCTATCTCTCTTATTTTTCTTCTGATCAGCCTTGCTGAAGTTTATACGATTTATTAATGTTCTCTGCAAAACATATTTGTTTTACTTGGTTTTCTGTTATCTATTTCATTGGTAACCAATCTAATATTTTATTTTTTCCTGTTCTCTGCTTATTTTCATTTGCTTTACTCTTTCTCAGTTTCTTAAATTTTTTTTCCATTGATTTAAAAGAATGGAAGAGATAGAGATTAGAAGTATCAACCTGTTGTTCCACTTAGTTGTACACTCATTGGTTGTGTCCCATGTGTGTCTTGACTAGGAATAGAACTTGCTGCCATGGTGTGCCAGGATGACACTCTATTCACTGAGCCACCTGGTCAGGGCCCTTTTTCTAATTTCCCAAAGTGAAAACTGAGGTCACTAAAAAACGGAGGTCACTAATCTGATACTCGCCTTGTTTTCTAACATAAGCAGTTACTGTTATAAACTTTCCTTTAATTACTAAATTCACTATTTCTTACAAATTTTGACATGTTGTGTTTTATTTTCTTGTATGTTAAAATACTTTATAAGCCCATGTGGTGGTGTATTGAGTACAGCATCAGCCGGGTACACTGAAGATCCAGGTTCAAAACCCCTAGGTCTCTAGCTTGATTGCATGCTGATCTAGCTTGAGCACAGGCTTACCATTCAGGTTTCCGGCTTAAGCGTGGCATCATAAACATGACCCTATGGTTACTGGCTTGAGCCCAAAGGTCGCTGGTTTGAAGCTGGATTGAGCCCAATGTTGCTGGCTTGAGAAAAAGGTCACTGGCTTGGTTGGAGCCCCCAGTCAAGTCACATATAAGAAGCAATCAATGATCAACTAAGAGTACTACAACTATGAGTTAATGCTTCTCATCTCTCTCCCTTCCTCTCATTCTCTCTCTATTGCTTGAAAAAGAAGAAACTTTCTAATTTTTCTTTTTTTGACCCATGAGTTCTTTGGAACTTGTTACCTAACTGGTGATTTTTTCAGGGTTTCTTTGTTAACGACTTTTAATATTATTTTATTTTGAGAACATATTTTGTATGACTACAATTATTTTAAATTTATTGAGACTTGTTCTTTGTCCTAGAATATGGCTTATGTATTTTTTTCCAGTTGTGTACAAATCAATACTTTATTTAACCCATGTAGTTTGCTCTGAGATAGTGTCTTAGTTTTCTTGAGACCTGCAATCCTCTCCCCCCCCATATGTAGATTGGAACCTTGATGGTATGAAATAATGTGAAACTGTTCTGCACATCCTCCTTCATTTAGCTCTAGAGCTAGTTCCACTTCAAACACACATACAACTACTTTTTAAATTAATTATTGCAAATTAATTATCTTACATTCAGGGGATGAATATCAGGCAAGATTAGCTCAGTCCTTGTCTGAAGCCCATCACCAAAATACCCTTTATTCTCCACGCCCAGTATATTTGGAGGCAGGCGGTCAAGAAGGAAATTAAGTATTGACACCAGATATGGGATAAGTCTGAGGGTAATATTAAATCATCTAGAAGTCTTTAAAAAGACTGTTATTCAGGTTACATCCTATAACAGTTAAATATGAGGGAAGAACCAAAATTAGTATTTAAAATAATCCTATAATTTTAATGTGCTGCCAAGCTTGGGAACTACTGGGATAAACATTAGGATGAGAACTCGATTTATTGCTACTCTGACTTGGTCTTCAATAAGAGGTTAGAGTTCGTGACCCTGGCCAGTTGGCTCAGTGGTAGAGCATCTACCCAGCGTGTGGAAGTCCCAGGTTTGATTCTCAACCAGAGCACACAGGAGAAGTGCCCATCTGCTTCTCCACCCATTCCCCTCTCCTTTCTCTATATCTTTCTCTTCCCTTCCCATAGCCAAGGCTCCATTGGAGCAAAGTTGGCCTGGGCACTGAGGATGGCTCCATGGCCTCTGCCTCAGGAGCAATGCCCCATATGGGCAGAGCATCGCCCCTTGGTGGGCATGCTGGGTGGATTCCAGTCAGGCACACAGGAGTCTGTCTCTCTGCCTGCCTGCTTCTCACTTCAGAAAAATACACACACACATGTGCACACAAACACACACACACACACACACACACACACACACACACGAGGTTATAGTTTATCCCATCAAGTGTCCTCTATGGCCACAAACCCAATAGATTCTCAATAATGGTCTTCTTCTTCAATACAGAAAATACAGACATACCTCTGAACTTTCTCCAACTTAATACATTTTTGGTAAAGAATAAAACTGTGATAGCCCCAACACTGATAATGCTCAGGACAAACACAATAGCCAGGATGGCGATATCTGGAATAGTAAAAAAAAAAAAAAAAAAGCTTCAACCAGGATTTCGACTTTAAGACAGTGGGATATTAACATTTAACTGAGCTGTTATGAACTTGGTTCTCTTCTTAAAAGACTTTGATCCTCCTCCCAACATTGAATATAAAGTAAAAGGCCAGATTATTATACAAATTATCATCTATATTAGAAATTAACACTCCACTCAAGATCTCATTATATTTAAGGGAAGCACAATCAGAAGAAAATTTTTGATTATCAGTTATTAACAGACTACAAAAAAACCCTTTGTTGGATAATGGGCTCTTAGAAGACCTAATCCAAATTTAACTAAAAGAAGATATATTAATTCTAAAAAACAATGGAAATAAATTCAAATTTAGATATTTATGCAAAATAATTTATAAAATTCCATAAAAATTCATACAGAAACAAAATCTATATGTGGTAGACTCAGAAAAATAAAAGCTTTTTCATTGGCTAGACTTCTTTTTTTTTTTTTCAGGGACAGATAGAGAGTCAGAGAGAGGGATAAATAAGAACAGACAGGAACGGAGAGAGATGAGAAGCATTGATTACAGTTTTTCGTTGCGACTCCTTAGTTGTTCATTGATTGCTTTCTCATATGTGCCTTGACCACGGGCCTTCAACAGATTGAGTAACCCCTTGCTCGAGCCAGCGACCTTAGGTCCAAGCTGGTGAGCTTTGCTCACACCAGATGAGCCCATGCTCAAGCTGGCAACCTTGGGGTCTCGAACCTGGGTCCTCCGCATCCCTGTCCGATGCTCTATCCACTGTGCCACTGCCTGGTCAGGCTCATTGGCTAGACTTCTGATATATGAAATACAGTAAATTCTAGAATGCTCACTGGTAACATTTAAGGTTTCTTCCCAGTCCACAAGTACCTCGTCTTCCTCACACGGGCACTTGAGTTCACTTCCATCCACCTAGAAGAGCAGTCAACCATATAAACAATTTTATCAAATGACTGACATAAGCTGTGTTTTGCACTTTACTTAGCTTACTGCCAACTAGTTCTACATCAGACACACACACACACACACACACACACACAAACATTTTAATGTTAATTAACTAAACTGCATAATAAAATCAATTTTGGAAAGAATAAGCAAACAAAATACAAGAGTTAACCACCTTTGAAGACAACTTTTGAACAAGGAAATAATTCAGACAAATTCAAGACCAGATAAGGAAGACAGCTTGAGTTATCTTGCTAGCAGGCATCAATTTCATTAAAGGAACAGCCCCTGCTAGAGTTGAATATATCAGGACCAAAGAACAAACTCTAACTAGGTTTAATAATAATAAGGTAACATAAATGTGGGATAAAGGTGATGGAACAATTTTTTGTTCATCAGAGAGCATTATTTAATGATTAAGAACACACACACTTCCTATGTTTAAGTCTCAGCATAAATTGTGACTTTTTCTTCATCTGTCAAAATAGGCATAGGAATAAGACTCATTTTTTTTAAGTTGTTATGAAGGTTTTAAGAGTTAATAGATATGTAAAGTGCTTGAAACAGTACCTGATACATATAGAACTCTATATAAAGTGTTACTGATTAATTGAGCTTAGGAAAGATGTTACCCACAAACATAACTGCTAGGTTCTGCTATTATTGAATAGTGTGATACAGTAAAAAGATATATAATTTTTTGTTTTTGTTTTTTTAAACTTCAGGCAAATGTTGACATTGATGTAATTTAATTATAAGTGATATTATGATAGATCCAACTTTTAAACTTTAGGTTTAAACTAAATGTACATAAGTTACAAGTTTTCTTAGATTGCCCATCTAATAATAAAACATATATTTACAACACTAGCAATATCTATATGTGATACCTGGTTTGGCTCTTTGGATCAATTTTATTGTTGATATGTGAAAAAAAATGGTTCCCAAATGTACATTTTATTTAAAAATCACCACACACATGCACACACACAAATACAAACACACACATACATAGGCCCAGGAGTAAGTTTTATGTTAATAAATGTCCAGTGAGACATTAATTTTTATTAAGTTTTTTAGATAAAGGAGAAGAGAGATAGAAAAGGAGAGAAAATCAATATGTTGTTCACTTATTTATGCATATTACTGGTTGATTCTTGTATGTGCCTTGACCAGGTATCAAACCTGCAACTTTGGTACAATGCTCTAAACAACTAAACTCCATAGCTAGCAGGGCCTATGGTAAGACATTAATTAAAAAAAAATAAAATCTTACAGCATTTTTATTGTACTGAGAGGACCAATTGGTTGAACTGTAGACCTTTTCAATAGTCAGGCATTCACCGTTGTTGCACACCTAGAAATGAAATAACCAAAAAAAAAAAAAATAGAATTTACATAATTTTTTTTACTCTGAAAAATCACGTGTAGAATCTTCTGTAGAATAAGAAATCCTCTATAAATGTTTGACGGCCATTTGAAAATAATGAACTGTACATTCAAATATTGTTATACACACCTAGGCTATATGCAGTTCATCGTTGAACAAAATGTTATGTACCACATGGCTATACAGGATTGAACACTGGAAAACATTGTTTTAAAACCTATGTAGATATCAACTAGAGGGAAATAATGAGATATTTCTTCTTTTGATTTTTCCATTTCTGAAAGTTTAATAAAGAGATAACTATAGTTTTACACCAGTTCTGTGTCAGAGAGCAGACTAATTTCCTCCCTCCTTCTCTCTTCCTATTTTCTATTGCTTTCCCCTCTCCATTCTGTCCTTCTCCTTTCTTCCCTTCTCTTTCTTTTTTTCCTTTTTTTAAAGTAAATTATCTATCTCCTAAATTCTGTGGTATAACTAAGGGAAAGGGTGCTCAGGAACAGTGGAATATGTTTGCCCTATTGTCCTATGCCAAATTAAAATCTAGCCAGAAAAAAATAACTACTAAGACAAACTAGAATACTTTTTATTCATTTTCAGTTCCTCAAGTTTAAAAATAGTATCTCAATGTAGGAAAAGAAAAAAATTTGTACTTACATCTTTGTGATGCCTCTGTACAGTACAATGACACTAATAATAGGTACACTCTGGACTAAGACTTCTCTGGATAGAGTAGGCACCTTCTGTAGTGCTTCATGGCCACAGTGTATGAAAAGATCAGATGTGTTCCTTAACAACTGCTCCCCTATCAACCCTTTATTCAATCCCTGCCGCTTTTTTTTTTTTTTTTTGTATTTTTCTGAAGCTGGAAATGGGGAGGCAGTCAGACAAACTCCCGCATGCGCCCAACTGGGATCCACCCGGCATGCCCACCAGGGGGCGATGCTCTGCCCACCTGGAGTGTTGCTCTGTTGCAACCAGAGCCATTCTAGCGCCTGAGGCCATAGAACCATTCTCAGCACTTGGGCCAACTTTGCTCCAATGAAGCCTTAGCTAATCCCTGCCACTTTTTTTTTTTTTTTCCATTTTTCTGAAGCTGGAAACGGGGAGAGACAGTCAGACAGACTCCCGCATGCGCCCGACCGGGATCCACCCGGCACGCCCACCATGGGGCGACGCTCTGCCCACCAGGGGGCGATGCTCTGCCCATCCTGGGCATCGCCATGTTGCGACCAAAGCCACTGTAGCGCCTGAGGCAGAGGCCACAGAGCCATCCCCAGCACCCGGGCCATCTTTGCTCCAATGGAGCCTTGGCTGCGGGAGGGGAAGAGAGAGACAGAGAGGAAAGCACGGCGGAGGGGTGGAGAAGCAAATGTGCGCTTCTCCTGTGTGCCCTGGCCGGGAATCGAACCCGGGTCCTCCGCACGCTATGCCGACGCTCTACCCCTGAGCCAACCGGCCAGGGCTCCCTGCCACTTTTAATGGCGTTCTATGAAGGAAATGTCCTACTTCTGCTTTGTACTTCTGGCTGATTTTCCTTACCTGAAGTGATAAAAAATTGTTTTATTTTTCTTTAATCTGATGCTTCACTCTATCTTGTTGAAAATTCCCTATCTAGCCTGTGGCTGGTACACACATAACTCAATTTTCACAAATATAGATGCCTTGTGATTCTGATATTGATTTAGTTATTTAATGGGAAACTATAGCTAAATATTTGGACTTGAAATATCGGTCTCTGTTAAGTTCTTAAATTCTAATTTTTTTACATTTTGAATTTTTGTTTTCCAACTTGTCTATTACATTATATTGAGGATGCTATAATGTTTGTGAATGTTGGCATAGAGAAGGGAAACCATAGCACATGAAGAAACTATTCAATTTCAAAATAGCTAATTTTTTAAAATACAAAGTCTTATGTTTGTCATATATTCTTGTGTTTATAAACCTGGGTGATCTGGCCATTGTGTTTGTATGCATTCTAAAATTTTATCCTGGAAAAATAAACCCTTTCCAATCTGGCTTCATTCTACCTACTCAATTTCATTTTTTTCCAATTCACCCAAGCTCTAGTCACACTGAAATTGTCAATTATCTGTCTATTCCATAACCTGGTAACTTTGAAAAACATAGTACTTGGGCATTTCTTTCTAAACAGTCTTTTCTCATTTTCCATGTGCTGAAAAATGTTGTCCATCAAGTCAAAACTGAAATGTCACTCATTTAATGGCATTATTAAGATATCATTCCATGCTTTCTCAAGTGAAGTCAGGCCTCTGGACTCAAATGTATATGGGTTATACCACTAGGGAAGCACTTGGGTTGGATGGTAATGATATATTTCATTTTATCTGTGAAATTCTCAAGTAAGCTCATCTTCACATCACCTGTGTCCGGCAGTCACTAGCATCAGAGCACATGCCAAGTTAATGCAGCTGAATGAATAAAATAAATGAAAAGTTTACAGCTACTTCATAGTCAAATTAACTCAAAAATGATGTTTATAATTTCATTAGATGTCTACTGTAAGATATTAATTAAACACATTTATGACACTTACATATTATGCTGTATATAAAGATTAGACAAAATGAATATTTGCGATAATGTTATTGCTACTCTGCTCAATAAAAAAGTAGCCATTTTTTTTTCTGTTTTCTCATATCCAGTCCCTCCAGAACCAATGATCGGATCGAAGGACATTTTAAAGTGGCCGAACCCAGACATTTAGTAAAACAAAGAGTGTTCATCTTACCATCCCATCTCTTTGTTCCAGGAGCAACCAGGCCCAAATCTTTAGAATTGTGATATAAGAAAAAGGTTTTGCAATCAATGGTGACATTCTTTTTTGGAGCCTTAAGGTGATAGATCTTCTCTTCTGCAAGGACAGATAAGCGTCCCCCTCTGGTGCAGTATATCTTTCCACATTTGACATCTCTGAGGAGGAGGGACAATATTCTCAGACTTGGGACCAGAAATAAAACATTAGAGACTAATCTTGCCTTAAAGTGGCCTGGCCACCCTTTTCTAGACTCAGGTCTGGCAGCAGGTTGCACAGGGGCCACAAGGGGCTGGGTAAATGGTTGTCTGGTCAAGTCCTGACCCTGGGAACTGAAAGGAAGAGGTACAGGTGTAACCTGATCATATTTTTTTCTGATCTCTCCATGGTTCTCACAAATGAATATCAGCTTAAGTTTACAGTAGAATGTTTCTGTTAGTAATTTGAATTAGCATAGCTTTAATCAGGATGCTAATATTTTGTTCTTATTCTCTCTTGCATAGAGCACCTCAGTTGATTCTCACAACAAACTTGTGAGGTTGCTCTCTTTATAGCCCCCACTTGTAAAGATTAGAAAGTAATTGAAAACAAGGGAAGTGAAATGACTGCCCACTTTCATCTCACGTATTCAGGAGCAAAGTTGAACTCGACCTTAGGTTTGTGCTGTTGTTTTCAGGCCCACAAAACGCCATGCCTGGTGTCAGAAACAAATAATGGAAGGAAGGATGGCTCAGCCCAGGCTTTTAAAAATCAAATCTGACTTCCAATGCTTCCATTTCTCTTCCAAAGAGCTTTTTCTCTTTCTCCTTTTCTGTTTATTTCCCCCTCCTCCTGTTTGCCTCTTTATCTTTCCCATAGCTTTGATTCCTCTCTTTCTCTATGAAGAATCTGAAATCATTTCCATCTATCCCCCTTACAATGCAGGACCTTAATAAACACATAGCTGAAGCCCACAGGCGCGCTGGCACGCATACACTCTCTTCGGCTCCCCTCCTGCTGGTCTCCAGTTACTTAGCAGCTGTCAGAACAGAGCTGCTCTGATTCTGCAAAGCCCTCTTAAGGACACTTACTTTTCTTGATAAGGCGCTTACTTATCTTCACAAGGTATCAGTCTGCTCTCCTTGTTTCTGCAGTATCCAAATCTGTTTCCCATTTTATTCATCATGTAGCAGATCTCGGGACTGTCTCTTGCCTCTGGGATGCAAAACAGCATCATATAAGTAAACAATGAAAGCATGGATAGTGCTCATTATAAAACACTTTATTTTTCTGATGTAATTGAAAGTTCAATTGGAATAAATAAGTAATTAAAAAACCATTCTATTCCCTCAGGAGAATATTTCAGTATGGATATAGAAAAGTAATAAACAACACCTTTAACCTACATACTGAGTGAGTCAATTAATATTAGAAGTAATATCCATTAATATGAAAGGTCATATGTGAAGGAATGATAGATAATATCTTGAAAAGATTCCAAAAATGGCATTATTTCCAATCTGCCCCCCCCAGTATAGGACAATAACAGAGAAATAATGGATATTAGCTTTATCCACCATCCACTGTAATTGTCTCTCACCAGGATCAAAGAATTCAGAGCATTGGTCATTTCGGGTGGGACATTTCCCCATGAAGCAGTAGCCTTTTATATTCTTTCAAGGAAATCCATTTATTTGGAGTTCATCCTTGGGACACACAGAAGAGTGTCCACTACATGCTTCAGGAAAATCACTCTCATCTCTTGCTGTTCTGCATATGGACCCTACTTTTCTCATCTGTTGAAGAGAAACAAAGAGATTGAATCTTGGATGCATGTAGGTAAGTGATGTTCAGTAAGTAGGAGAAAGGTTGACATATGTAACTGATCCAGAAAATTTGGGGGGGCTGAATGGCAACTTCCTTTCTCATTCCACTAAGAATTATCATCACTTGTGAATTTCTCAGCTTTTATTAATTTAAGCCAGGGGTCCCCAAACTTTTTACACAGGGGGCCATTTCACTGTCCCTCAGACCATTGGAGGGCCGGACTATAAAAAAAACTATGAACAAATCCCTATGCACACTGCACATATCGTATTTTAAAGTAAAAAAAACAAAACGGGAACAAATACAATATTTAAAATAAAGAACAAGTAAATTTAAATCAACAAACTGACCAGTATTTAAATGGGAACTATGCTCCTCTCACTGACCACCAATGAAAGAGGTGCCCCTTCCAGAAGTGCGGCGGGGGTCGGATAAATGGCCTCAGGGGGCCGCATGTGGCCCGCGGGCTGTAGTTTGGGGACCCCTGATTTAAGCAATGCCAAGATGGTGTTTTTGCAATTTGATGCTAGAACAGCACTGAGCACAGTTGAAATGAACATAAATTACAGAAATGAATAAATATTCTGTTCACCTTGTCTTCTTCAACCCTGCTCCAGCACTTCTCCCCTCCCCCAACTACACATGCACACTGCTGGGAGCCCCTTTCTACCTACAAGGAGGAATCTCCATTCCCAAGAAATCATATTTCTCCCCATGTAATAGAAAAATTCCCTGGCTTTTATTGATGGGCACTGCATGGAAGGATTCTCTCATTCAGCCATTCAGTATGCATTTACTTGTGCTAATTTCTGGAAAAAGTTCAAGATGAATGAGACATATTTCCCTTCCTTTGTGATTTCACAATCTACTAAGGTTAAAGAGCGTTGATAAATGCTTAAACAGAGCCATTTAGTTTCCTGGTTGTTATCCTAGTAATATATCTCTAATTTCAGCATAATCTATTCTCTGTTAGATCACTCTTCTTGGGATGCAAATCCACCCCTCACCCCAACCTCAAGCTAAGTTTAAATAGGTTAGTAATAATTTACAAAGGAGTAAGAATAACATTAGCAATATAATTACATTTCTGAAAGACTTCTTTTCCAGTTTTTCACTTCTGCGACCATAGCTGTACCCAGTACTTACAAATTGGAACATTTTAGCAGAGCCTCGATTGTACACCAGTAAGCCTAGCCCCAGCCTGGGATTAGTGGTATAGGGTCATTCAGTGGTCAGACGACAGCTCTTGAGTCCTCTGTTGACTTAGTACACTGAAAACAGAGAAATCCAGTGCTAGCAAAGTATCTTACCCGACAACATTCACAGCATTCTCCTTCTGCGCAAGTAAATCCTGGCTTCAACACACATTTGTCTGCATCACAGCAAGGATTAACGCACTCCTGGCAATAACCAAAAATTAAAGATCAGAAACTGGTTGGCAGTTTGGCGCCTGTGTGAAATGTTAATTAATTGTGCTTCTGTGTAATTTATATCTTTTGTCTTTCAGACATAGTCCTTGGCTATGACATTTATACAGAGTGTGGCAAAGTGGGTTAACAGTTGCAATTATACAAAACAGTTTACTCTTGTATCATTATTTATGGTGTTTGGGACTTTTACTTTGTTTTCTTCCCAAGTGGCTCCTCAGTACCCCAGAGCTAATGAACTCTCACTGGCAGCATACAAAGTCCGAGCTGTGACTCCCATTCTCCTGATGGCGTCTGCTCTCTGAAAGGGACTGCTGCTTCTCTATACTAAAGGTTTGATGCAAGATAATACCTCTTCTGAAGATAGGATTTCACACTTCTGCAAGATGCCAAGGATTTTAGGCTGACCTCTTTTTAATAAATGCATACTTAATAATAACAGCAGGATGGACACTTTGGACCTATCTGCTCAAACAGTATTTAAGTTGCAAACAAAACTGTCAGCAAGATACTTCATATGTTAAAGCATTAGAACCATTCCAAAGAAAGCACATGAGCAAAGGCACCGATTTCCAAAGTGAAAGGCTCTTGACATTTTAGTGACAGATGTTTGAAGACTTGATGTGTTATAACCTCGGGACGTCACTGTTCCCACTCTGATCATGGAGTCTCTTAATTGCCATCTCATTAGATTTTTTTGAATTGTGCCTTGTCATGAGTATCAGCGTTCCAAATGTGGTCCTTGGACCCTCAGCATGAGCATAATCTTGCAAGTTGGGAGAAACAAAGGATCTCAGTCCACTCCAGACCAATTAAATCAGAATTCACATTTTAACACATTCCCAGCTGATTTATATGCACTTGATAATTTTTTTTAATAAATTTTTATTAATGGTAATGGGATGACATTAATAAATCAGGGTACCTATATTCAAAGAAAACATGTCTAGGTTATTTTGTCATTAAATTATGTTGTGTACCCCTCGCCCAAAGTCAGATTGTCCTCCGTCACCCTCTATCTAGTTCTCTGTGCCCCTCCCCCTCCCCCTAACTCTCTACCTCCCTCCGTCCCATGTCCTCCCTCCCCCCACCCCTGGTAACCACCACACTAAGTCCATGTCTCTTAGTCTCATTTTTATGTTCCACCAATGTATGGAATCATGTAGTTCTTGTTTTTTTCTGATTTACTTATTTCACTCCTTATAATGTTATCAAGATCCCACCATTTTGCTGTAAATGATCTGATGTCATCATTTCTTATGGCTGAGTAGTATTCCATAGTGTATATGTGCCACATCTTCTTTATCCAGTCTTCTATTGAAGGGCTTTTTGGTTGTTTCCATGTCTTGGCCACTGTGAACAGTGCTGCAATGAACATGGGGCTACATGTGTCTTCACGTATCAATGTTTCTGAGGTTTTGGGGTATATACCCAGTAGAGGGATTGCTGGGTCATAAGGTAGTTCTATTTGCAGTTTTTTGAGGAACCACCATACTTTCCTCCATAATGGTTGTACTACTTTACAGTCCCACCAACAGTGAATGAGGGTTCCTTTTTCTCCACAGCCTCTCCAACATTTGCTATTACCTGTCTTGTTGATAATAGCTAATCTAACAGGAGTGAGGTGGTATCTCATTGTAGTTTTGATTTGCATTTCTCTAATAACTAATGAAGCTGAGCATCTTTTCATATATCTGTTGGCCATTTGTATCTCTTCCTGGGAGAAGTGTCTGTTCATGTCCTCTTCCCATTTTTTTATTGGATTGTTTGTTTGTTTGTTGTTGAGTTTTATGAGTTCTTTGTAAATTTTGGATATTAGGCCCTTATCTGAGCTGTCGTTTGAAAATATCAGTTCCCATATAGTTGGCTGTCTGTTTATTTTGATATCAGTTTCTCTTGCTGAGCAAAAACTTTTAATTCTGATGTAGTCCCATTCATTTATCTTTGCCTTCACTTCTCTTGCCATTGGAGTCAAGTTCATAAAATGTTCTTTAAAACCCAGGTCCATGATTTTAGTACCTATGTCTTCTTCTATGTACTTTATTGTTTCAGGTCTTATATTTAGGTCTTTGATCCATTTTGAATTAATTTTAGTACACGGGGACAGGCTGTAGTCGAGTTTCATTCTTTTGCATGTGGCTTTCCAGTTTTCCCAACACCATTTGTTGAAGAGGCTTTCTTTTCTCCATTGTGTGTTGTTGGCCCCTTTATCAAAGATTATTTGACCATATATATGTGGTTTTATTTCTGGGCTTTCTATTCTGTTCCATTGGTCTGAGTGTCTATTTTTTTGCCAATACCATGCTGTTTTGATTATCGTGGCCCTATAATATAGTTTAAAGTCAGGTATTGTAATGCCCCCAGCTTCATTCTTTTTCCTTAGGATTGTTTTGGCTATTCGGGGTTTTTTATAGTTCCATATAAATCTGATGATTTTTTGTTCCATTTCTTTAAAAAATCTCATAGGGATTTTGATGGGAATTGCATTAAATTTGTATATTGCTTTGGGTAATATGGCCATTTTGATTATATTTATTCTTCCTATCCAAGAACAAGGAATATTTTTCCATCTCATTGTATCTTTTTCGATTTCCCTTAACAATGCTTTGTAATTTTCATTATATAGGTCCTTTACATTCTTTGTTATGTTTATTCCTAGGTATTTTATTTTTTTTGTTGCAATCGTGAAGGGGATTATTTTTTTGAGTTCGTTTTCTAATATTTCATTGTTGGCATATAAAAAGGCTATGGACTTTTGTATGTTAATTTTGATACCTGCGACCTTACTGTATTGGTTTATTGTTTCTAATAATCTTTTTGTGGAGTCCTTCGGGTTTTCGATGTATAGGATCATATCATCAGCAAAAAGTGATACCTTTACTTCTTCTTTTCCGATATGGATGCCTTTTATTTCTTTGTCTTGTCTGATTGCTCTGGCCAGAACTTCTAGCATCACGTTAAATAAGAGTGGAGAGAGTGGACAACCCTGTCTTGTTCCTGATTTAAGGTAGAAAGTCCTCAGTTTTATGCCATTTAATAGGATGTTGGCTGATGGTTTATCATATATGGCCTTTATCATGTTGAGATATTTTCCTTCTATACCCATTTTGTTGAGAGTCTTAAACATAAAATTGTGTTGTATTTTATCAAAACCTTTTCTGCATCTATTGATAAGATCATGTGGTTTTTGTTCTTTGTTTTGTTGATATGGTGTATTACGTTAACCGTTTTGCGTATGTTGAACCATCCTTGAGATTCTGGGATGAATCCCACTTGATCATGATGTATTATTTTTTTAATATGTTGTTGTATTCGGTTTGCCAGTATTTTGTTTAGTATTTTAGCATCTGATTCATTAGAGATATTGGTTTGTAGTTTTCTTTCTTTGTGCCATCCTTGCCAGGTTTTGGTATGAGGGTTATGTTGGCCTCATAAAATGTGTTTGGAAGTATTGCTTCTTCTTCAATTTTTTGGAAGACTTTGAGTAGAATAGGAACCAAGTCTTCTTTGAATGTTTGATAGAATTCACTAGTATAACCGTCTGGGCCTGGACTTTTATTTTTGGGGAGGTTTTTAATAGTTTTTTCTATTTCCTCCCTGCTGATTGGTCTGTTTAGGCTTTCTGCTTCTTCATGACTCAGTCTAGGAAGGTTGTATTGTTCTAGGAATTTATCCATTTCTTCTAGATTGTTGTATTTGGTGGCATATAATTTTTCATAGTATTCTACAATAATTCTTTGTATTTCTATGATGTCTGTGGTGATCTCTCCTCTTTCATTTTGGATTTTATTTATATGAGTCCTGTGCCTTTTTTCCTTGGTGAGTCTTGCCAAGGGTTTGTCAATTTTGTTGATCTTTTCAAAGAACCAGCTCCTAGTTTTATTGATTTTTTCTATAGTTTTTCTGTTCTCTATTTCATTTATTTCTGCTCTGATTTTTATTATCTCCTTTCTTCGGCTGGTTTTGGGTTGTCTTTGTTCTTCTTTTTCTAGTTCCTTAAGGTGTGAAGTTAAGTGGTTTACTTCGGCTCTCTCTTGTTTGTTCATATAGGCCTGAAGTGATATGAACTTTCCTCTTATTACTGCTTTTGCTGCATTCCAGAGATTCTGATATGTCGTATTTTCATTTTCATTTGTCTGTATATATCTTTTGATCTCTGCGCTTATTTCTTCTTTGACCCATTCATTTTTTAGAAGTATGTTGTTTAGTTGCCACATTTTTGTGGGTTTTTCCCCCTCTTTTTTGCAGTTGAATTCTAGTTTCAAGGCTTTATGATCAGAAAATATGCTTGGTACAATTTCAATTTTTCTAAATTTGCTGATATTGTCTTTGTGGCCCAACATATGGTCAATTCTTGAGAATGTTCCATGTACACTAGAGAAAAATGTATACTCTGTCGCTTTGGGATGAAGTGTCCTGTAGATGTCTATCATATCCAGGTGTTCTAGTATTTCGTTTAAGGCCACTATATCTTTATTGATTCTCTGTTTGGATGACCGATCTAGAGCCGTCAGCGGTGTATTGAGGTCTCCAAGTATGATTGTATTTTTGTTAGTTTTTGTTTTAAGGTCAATAAGTAGCTGTCTTATATATTTTGGTGCTCCTTGGTTTGGTGCATATATATTAAGGATTGTTATGTCTTCTTGATTCAACTTCCCCTTAATCATTATGAAATGACCATTTTTGTCTCTGAGTACTTTTTCTGTCTTGTAGTCAGCATTATTAGATATGAGTATTGCTACGCCTGCTTTTTTGGGAGTGTTGTTTGCTTGGAGTATTGTTTTCCAGCCTTTCACTTTGAATTTGTTTTTATCCTTGTTGCTTAGATGTGTTTCTTGTAGGCAGCATATAGTTAGATTTTCTTTTTTAATCCATTCTGCTACTCTGTGTCTTTTTATTGGTAAGTTTAATCCATTTACATTTAGTGTAATTATTGACACTTGTGGGTTCCCTACTGCCATTTTATAAATTGCTTTCTGTTAGTTTTGTATCTAGTTTGATTCTTCTCTTTTGTTTTTCTATCATTTGTTTTTGTTTGTTTGTGTTCCATACTTCTTTCCTCTGTTGCTACCTTTTTTAAGTCAAGTGTTTTTGTGGTGGTTTTTTCAAGGGTGGTTACCATTAAGTAATGAAAAGGGTACCTACCATATTCATTGTAGTACCCTATCTTATAAGTATTTCTGCACCTCATCATCCTTTGCTACTGTTAATCTCCATCCTCTCCCCCCTTTTTTTCCTTTGTTGTCACAGTTTAAGTTTGGTTTTATTGTGTTCTTGGTGGAGCTGTTACTTGTGGTGTTGTTTTCTTTTGTTCTTTGAATCTGGTTGGAAAACCCCCTTTAGTATTTCCTGGAGTGGGGGCTTTCTGTTGATAAATTCTCTCATCTTTTCTGTATTTGTGAATGTTTTTATATCTCCTTCATACTTGAAGGATAGCTTTGATGGGTATAGTATTCTTGGCTGAAAGTTCCTCTCTTTCAGGGCTTTAAATATTGGGGTCCACTCTCTTCTAGCTTGTAGAGTTTCTGCTGAGAAATCTGATGATAATCTAATAGGCCTTCCTTTATATGTTGTACTCTTCTTTTCCCTGGCTGCCTTGAGAATTTTTTCTTTGTCATTGGTTTGTATCATCTTCATTATGATGTGCCTTGGAGTGGGTTTGTTGGGGTTAAGAAAACTCGGTGTTCTGTTTGCTTCTTGAATTTGAGGCTTTAGTTCTTTCCACAGGCTTGGGAAGTTCTCGTCTATTATTTGTTTGAGTATATTCTCCATTCCATTTTCTTTCTCTTCTCCCTCTGATATACCTATTATTCTTATGTTATTCTTTCTGATGGAGTCAGACAATTCCTGTAGGGCTTTCTCATTTTTTATTATTTTTGAGTCTCTTTCTTCTCTCTGTTGTGCCTCAAGTTGTTTGTCTTCTATTTCACTAATCCTATCCTCAATCTGGGCTGTTCTATTAGCTAAGCTTGTTACCTCATTTTTCAGCTCGTGAATTGAGTTTTTCATTTCTGTTTGATTTGTTTTAATAGTTTCAATTTCCTTGGTAATATATTCTTTGTGTTCATTGAGTTGTTTTCTGATCTCCCTATATTGCCTTTCTGTGTTTTCTTGTATATCTCTGAGTATTTTTAAGATTTCTATTTTAAATTCTCTGTCATTTAGCTCCAAGGCTTCCAGTATGTTAAGTCTTTTCTCCATAGATTTTTCCACATCTATTTGTGTTACCTCTCTTTCTTTTGTATCCATAATATTCGATTTCCTCTTTCTTATTGACATCTGAGGGTGGTCTTGTTGATAGCACTAATTAGAATTAATAAAGAGTAAAAAGTAAAAAAAAAAAAAAAAAAGGTAAAACACCCCACAAAAAAAAACAGCAATAATTTATTATTTCCCCCTTTTTTTCTTTCTTCTCTTTCCCTCTTCTCCCCTCCTCAGGGAAATATCGTGCCTGTAATGGAGGGCTTGATTTGGGGTGAAGAGTTCAAGGGGCAAAAAAAGGGAGTAGGGACCTACTAAAGGAAAAAAAAAAAAAGGAAGAAAATTTTAGACAAGCATAAGATGATTTGCTTGTAAGTGATGGTCAACTAAGAGATATAATGAGAGGGATAAGAGGGAACCAGAATTAAGGACCAAAAAAAGAATAATAAAGAAGAAAAAAATAAAAATAATAAGTAAAAATCTGTTGTATTAAGTGGAGCGAAGACTAAATACAATGGAGACCTTGGGTTGGGAGGACCCAAAATGCCACAAAAATAAACAAACAAGAAAAAAACAAAAGCAAAAGCAAAAAAGAAAAATAAAGCCAAAAAAAGCCTTGAGTCCCAAATTAACTAATTTGTTCGTGATTGAGGATTAAATGGGAGGAAAGTAAAACGAGAAAAGAAAAAACGAATAGAAAGGAAAAAATAAGAAAAAGAGAAAAATGAAGGAAGAAATAAAAAAAGAAGAGAAAAAAACAAAATAAAGCAAATCAAAAAAAAACAAAAGAGGAGAGAGTGAGAGTTAAGTGTTTTGGAGTATAACCTTAAAGGAGGGTGAGGATGAAGAAGAAAAATAAAATGTAAGAGTTATGGGTAGTGTAGTTCAAGAAAAGGGAAGCATAAGATGGGCAGAGAATAGAAGGACCGAGGTGGAGGAAATAAAGACAATAAGATAGAAGAAACAAACAACAACAAAAAAAAAATTAGTGGAACAAGTTGTAAAGTCTGTGGATTTTTCTTGATTTTGATAGGTTAACTTCTTCCTTTTTCTTGTCTCTCCCTCTTCCTGGTCGGTGACTCTGTACCCCAGGCTCTGCCCCTGTGTCACACTTAGGTAGGGATTTGCAGTTGATGGGATTCTATGGCAATGTCATATAATTGGCTTTAGTCTTGCTGGTAGTCAAGGCTTGTTGGCGTTTGCAGGGTCCAACGATGAGAGAGTTTGATTTCCTGGATTCTCTCTCCTAGTCCCCCCTTCCTGAATTAGCCGCCTGGTAATCCAGCTATAAGGCTGCAACTGCTTCTGCCTGGGGAGTAAGAGGCTCAAAGAGCTGGGAAATCCCCACTCTATCCCCACTCAGTGCAAGGCTTTGGGAAAGGCTCTGGCAGTCAGGGCCTCCAGTGTAATCAGGCGGGGGTGGGAGTCAATTGTTGTCAAGGTGACTGTTCAGCGCCTAGCATTCAGTTGGACCTCTCAACCCAGGCTTTCCACACTTTGTAGCCTGTTTTGGCTGGGAAGAAGAGGCACTAGTCTCTGTTTGCGACTAGTGTAGTATAGATCTTATTATCTGCCAAGTCCCTCTTGTTAGCGTTTATCCCTGAATATGGAGGCTCTATCAATCAGAAGTTGCCCCCACCCCTTTAGCGAGAGGCTCTAAAAAATATCATGCCTCTTGTCTTGGGTCGCTGAACTGAGAGAGATCTTATCAATTAGAACCGAGGGTGCGCAGATTTCATGGGTTAAGCTAATTTCAGTGATTGAGTCGCAGCTGTGCTCCCGAAGGTATTTTAGGCTGCCTGCGTGTGCCCCTCCCCCAACGCTTGATTGTTAGCTTGAATGGCTGGGTGAGGTGCCCCGCCCACGGAGAGAATCTCCCAAGTAGAAGTCCACCCTGATGCCTCTCCCGCTCGCCCTGCCGCTGGTGGCTGAATCGCACCAGGTGCAGGATAATGGGGCACCCTGGGTGTGCGGGCCAGTAAGGTGCTCTGGGCGTGTGGAATGCCCAGGGCACGCGCGCGAATGGGGTGCTCCGGGCACCGGTGGCTGGCGACTCTCACTCGCAGTGCGCGGGCCGCTGGGAACGTTAGCGGTGCTCGCTCTGCAACCGGACCGGCGCACGCCGGCGGCTGCTTGCTGCTCCCGAGTGTGGGCGGTGCTCGCTCTGCAACCGTACCGGGTGCTCGCCAGCGGCTGCTCGCTGCTCCGGAGTGTGGGCGGTGCTCACTCTGCAACCGGACCGGGCAGGCCGGTGGCTGCTCGCGCTCCAGAGTGTGGGCGGTGCTTGCTCTGCAAGTGTACCGGGCGCGCGCCAGCGGCTGCTCGGGGCTCCCGAGTGTGGGCTGACTCACCACAGGCGCACTCCCTCGCGGCTTGAATGAACGTCGCTGCGGTCGCTTCCTCCACACCCTCGTCTCTCAGATTCAAGTGATAACAGTCCTTTCGCTTTCAGTTTGTGTGGAACTCCGGAATGCTCCGAGGATAAATTTTTCTGTTTCTAGTTGATAAATTTGTTGTGATTTAGGGGAGATCTGTCGGACGCGCTGCTCATGGCGCCATTTCCGTGACGTCACTCGCACTTGATAATTTGAGAAGAAATTGTCTAGGACAATTTCTGGAAAAAATAACTTCTATATTGGAGAAAAGCAAATTAAAAATTACTTTAAACTCTGCCTCAAAGAACTATTCTAAATGTTTTAGAGACCAAGAATGCAATAAATACATGAAAGGTTAGGAGGTTCCTGCTCAATTAAGACAGTTTCCTTAAAACATGAACTGCTCCACGAGGCTATAGGCTAGCATCATAATTTTCAGAGTAAAATTAGATTAAATATGAAGAATTTTGTAGAATGAATTCCTACTGTGCATGAGAGGTCAGTCAATGACACAAATGGACCCTTCTCACAACAAGAGCCAATTAATGTACAAAGCAGGCAAATGTGATGGTGTGAACCACCTCTATCTGCAGCTTTGGACTTGGTAAGAAGCCTTCGGTGAGGCTGCACCAATAGCTTGTTTCCCAAATAAGCAAAAGAAAAGCACAGTTTTTAAAGCTTTACGGGGAACACTGTGGTTGATTAATGGCTCCATTGCTGCCTAGGTTCTAGCTGAGCACAAACTTTATAACATCAACATCACATCGTTTGCAAATACCTGAACTGGTCCACAATCACATTCTTCTCCCTCATCCAACTTCTTGTTTCCACAATATGGAGAATCACCTAATTTATCAGAAAGTAGAACATTGAGCACGCATATTGGCTTATAATCCTTCAGGAATTGCTCATACTGGATTCTGCTGCATTTACTGAATTTTAATGCAGGAATGCTAGAGATAAAATGAGTTAAAAATAATGATTAATCATATCAATGCATACTGGTAGAACAACTGTGAACATTTTATAAATAATTTAGTAAGAATTCATATAAATAATAAAGTCCACTTACTTTTCTTCCTCTTGTCTTACAGTTATAGCAGAGTAACTGGGCTTTTTATTACAGAAAATGTCTTACGGAAGCACAGTCAACATATACTATCTTAGTGAGAATGCTCTCACCATACACTACCCAGCCGGTCCTTCCTGACACCCACAGTTTAGACTGATTGTGCTTGCTTCTCCAGTATTACTTTTATTTGTTCCTCTTTTTCATTTAAGATTTTACTTATTGATTTTTAGAGAGAAAGGGAGACAGAAAGAAAGAGGACGAGAAGCATCAACTCATAGTTGCTTCATTTTGTTGTTTATTGATTGTTTCTCCTATGTGCCTTGACTATGAAAGCCCAGGGTTTCAAACTAGTGACCTCAGTGTTCCAGGTCGACACTCTAGTCACAGAACCACCACAGGTCAGGCTATTTGTTCTTCTTGAAATAATTTATATACTTGTTTATCATGTAAGATTATATGTTTCTCACTGTGGGGGACTGTATCATGTTCGATTTTTTTTTTAAAGTAAGTACTAGTTAACACAGTGCCTGGAACAGAATAGCTCTCTATAAACATTTGTCAAAATGAACTATATATTTAGTAATATCTTACATATCCTAGGAATATGATATGTTGATATGTTCTAAAAAGAACTTTAAAGTAAAAAAAAAGAACACCCTGAAATTCACCTCTCTTACATTTTCTGTTTGTTTTGACTCCTTTCCCATTACAGGTATTGTTGATGTGATGATTAAATACAGATGGACTTTAGATTATTAGATTAGGGTGGGAGAATCCTGAAAATAAACATCAGCTACTGAATTCTTCCTCTGTACCAGTCACCCTATTGGGATGCTTTAGCTACTTTCTTTCATTTAATCAATATATAGAAGCACTGACCACCATCAACAAATATTTTTCTTAGTGTGTACAATGCGCCCTGAGTGCCCACTATGAAAGAGTTCAATGATGCACATGGCTTAGGACCTGACTGCAGGTAACTCAGCGCTGGAAGGAAGAAGGACATTCTTTCATTCTGCATCTATGGAGTACCTAGTATCTGTCCTGGACTTTTCTAACTGTGGTTCCATAACAGTGGACAAAGCAGAAAAACAAACAAACTAACAAACAAAACCTCAGACCTCATAAAGCCTGTATTCTAATGAAGGAGTAAAATAATAAATATGTAACATGTGAACTGTATTTTAAAATGGTTAGTACTAAAGGGTGGGAGGAATGAAGCAAAGGGTGAGGGCGTGCATAGTGTTAGTATATATGGGTAAGGGGGCAGGATTGAAAAATTGGATCAGGTGGTTGGGAAAGCTCTGCTGAGAATGGTGTTTGAATAAAGATTTGGAGGAGAAAACTCTAGCTTGTAGTAAAGATGATACATTAAGGCACGTGGACTATATTCCTCTCCTTAGCACCTCAGTATAATTACTAATGGATTGTCATGTACTTTTGCAATATGTTCAGATAGATTTAAGAATTCCTCTCATCATATCACTGAGATGTTACCAATAGGTAAGATTTAGCTCCCAAAGGGAAACACCTTACCATATTTGCTTCTGCAATAGACTTTCTGGAGTATAATAGGAAAAATTCCATATAATCATAACATATCCCTATAATACAGAGTTTTCATCAAAAGCCACTCCCAAAATATTTCAATGTATTCTCTATATCATTTGAGTCTTACCTTCCAACACTATCCATCACACATCTCCCTAAAGTACAGGTACACAGGTAATCATCGTGCTGCATCCCAAGGTTATGCCCCAGATGATGTGCTATTCTGCTTGCAATTACATTAAGGTCAGGTAAAAGATCCTGGTGCCAAAAACAGATGTACATGAGAAATTTCTACAAGATTGTACGCTGTAGTACATAGTGCTTTGTTTTTTTGTTTTCTTTTGTTTTTTAAATTTTTTTATTTTATTTATTGATTTTAGAGAGGAGAGGGAGAGACAGAGAGAGAAGGGGGGAGGAGCTGGAAGCATCAACTCCCATATGTGCCTTGACCAGGCAAGCCCAGGGTTTTGAACCAGCGACCTCAGCATTTCCAGGTCGACGCTTTATCCACTGCGCTACCACAGGTCAGGCCATAGTGCTTTGAACTAATGGTTGAAACCTATTTTCTAGCTTCTGGTAACTAATACTTATTGAGAGGTCATGACCTTAATTATCTCCCTCTTCTGCACCTCAGTTTCTTTAGTTAAATAATAAAGTTAGACAAATGATGTTTTGAGTGTCTTTAGTTCTACCATTTTGAAATTCTTTTCTTGTAACATAATACTGGTCATTGTTGGAGTTATAGAAACACATTCTTAAAAATAGCTAAAAACTAATGCTTTATCCAATAAAATAAACATTATTTATTGTATTCTATATACTAGATATTCAAAGAGGGTAAAATAAAAATATTCATGGTTCATGTTTTTAATGCACAACATTGTTATGCAATTATGAGAAGGGAATTTCTACTATAAAGAAAACAATATGGTCAGTGCTGCAAAAGCCAAGCAAAGTTGATTGTTACCTCTTTGTAGCCCTACTTAACAATTTAATCTTTGTATTAATGAAAAATATTAATTTCCAAATGGGGTGGGATATCAGGTTATTGTAAAATACCCCTAATTTGGTCATTTCATCTTGCTCATTTGAAGTTTTAAAATGTGTTCTAAATTGGTCATAATTGGAGTGGTGATAGTCTGTATTAGATTACATTGACTCTTTATAAAAAAATTATGTTATTAAAATTCTATAGGCAAAACCCAAAGCATATAAAGAATCATATAATAAAGGGGTCATGAAGTCATTTTAAGAGTACTAGCTTTTAATTTCAAAGTCTTAACAAGACTAGGCTGAGCATAGCAACAACTAAGCAGAGACACTAAAGAAAAATATATAAATCTTGAAGTTTTCAAGAATTTCTTAGATATGGTTACTGGACAGTGTTTACTAGAAGCATAGTGACTTGAAGAAGGATCAGATAAACAAAGGGATTCGGCAGTTTGAAGGTCTTACACTTTGGAAAATAAATTGCAAGTCTGCCTTGATGTAATATTTTAAATGGTCTATGCCACTTCATTTCAGCACAGGAACAATTATCCTCACTTGCTAAATCAGCCAAGTTTAATGAACTTTACATGTCCTTGTATACAACCATATTTAATATGCAGAAGAGCTTTCTTAATATTTGTATGTTAATCTGTATATGATGTTCTTTTAAATGATGAACACTGATTTATCTGTATTACTTATTTAGAATTTTTTAATAAAATATTTCTCAGTTAGGGAAGGCAACATGACAGTTTGATCATAGCATATTTTGGTGGGAATATATGAAGGGATGCACACATAGTCCCTTTCAAAAGGCCACAGAAAATTACAGAAATTTAATTCAAACTTTTAACTAAGTAATATAACATAAATAAAACGTTACCCACCTTAACGCCACTGGAGGAATAAAAGAGCAAGCACATACCCTCTGGATAGGAAGTTCCTTGTGCATGGGTGTATAGCCACTTTCCACTGTAGACAAAGTGAAAACACACTCTTCAATCTGAGGTAGGAATTTAATTAACACATAGATTGAATTGCAGTGAACCCCCACAATGCTAGTGCCTTTGCACATAAAAGTGCCTTTTCTTTTTCCTGGAATTAGGAATGACCTCAGTGGATATTAAGCTCATTTTAAACCTATGACATAGGAGAGGCATTGAAAAAGTCAATGCAATATTAAGCCAAAATCATATAAAAAGTACTTTCTAAAAAAACAAACAAAAAAACCCCAAAATAGGGTGGAGTCCCATTTTAGTTGACTTTAGTTTACTCTACACTCAAGCTTTGGATAAAATCACTTAAAAGAACAAAAATATTAAGTTAAACATGTTCAGAGAGGAA
The DNA here is from genome assembly GCF_036850765.1 of Saccopteryx bilineata. Classification (NCBI taxonomy): domain Eukaryota; kingdom Metazoa; phylum Chordata; class Mammalia; order Chiroptera; family Emballonuridae; genus Saccopteryx; species Saccopteryx bilineata. The sequence goes on from NC_089490.1 coordinate 134,720,752, forward strand.
AATAAAATATAGTGAATAGACGTGATGATGTGATTAATTAGCTGTGGTTGAAAAAATTTTTAAATGTTTAACCAACCATGAAAACTAATACACAATTTAATAGCTATAATTGCCTGACCTGTGGTGGCGCAGTGGGATAAAGCGTCGACCTGGAACACTGAGGTTGCCGGTTCGAAGCCTTGGGCTTGCCTGGTCAGGGCACATATAGGAGTTGATGCTTCCTGCTCCTCCCCTTTCTCTCTCTCTCTCTCCCCTCTCTCTAAAAATCAATAAATAAAAAATTTTTTTTTAAATAGCTATAATCAAACATTTAAAAGAGTTGTCATGTGAAGAATGGACTATCCCTAGTTTACCTATGAAGATAGGACTATCCCTAGTTTACCTAAAAAGACAGATATAGATGTGTATAACAAGGAACCCAAATTTGGTATGCTTTCAAGAACAGTTAGAATTGGAACATTTTAAAGAGAGCTATTATGGGATGGAGAGCCACATGTAGTGGGCAATAGAAAGGATTTAAATACAAGAAAGGTGGTCAAGCTAGATGATCCTTTTTAGTTTTTAACTTTTCCTTTTAAAATTTTAACTTTAAAAAATTTAAATATGGCTAGATATAAGATGGATTCTATTTCTTCCTTTATGATTGAAACGTCCCTGTTCCTATATTTGAAAGTCTTCGTATTTGCCTATACATCTCTGAAGAACATAGAATTCTGGTCTTCCTAGACTGAAGATCGTTGGGAGACACCATCTATGGCAAGGAAACACCTGAGGAAGCACAGTCCAGATTCTGACTTTGCCCTTGGCCACCTCAAACCAAAAGTCACACCATGATGATGCCATATACAGTGACTTATCACTTCTAGATCTATGTGAACACAGATGAAAAGAAACTCAACACCTAAGAAATCCCAAATATAATGCCAACTAGACATATAGTAGCACTCAACACTCCATCATTTCTCTATTTGTAGACATACTATTGGTGAGAGAAGTTATGAGACATTCATGGAAGTAAAAGGTTTCCCACTTACACCCATTTAAATATTCTAGGCAATTTTATTAAGTATTTTGAGATAACGTGTCTAAGGAATAGGCAAAGGGGCTAATCTTGACCACTATAAAGATTATAGAGGTATTTTACTTTACTGCTCAAAATTTTGGATTATTTCAGTTGATGAATATTCAAGCCAGGTACATTTCCCATGGAAATATGTGTTATTGGCCATCCCAGATATGAAAATTAGAAATGATATTACTTTGAGGTCTGGTTCCCTTTCATCATTCTGACAAAGAGCTGGACCTGACCTCTGATTACAGGCTTTGAAAGCTTCATAATTCTGAGTTCAGACTGAAACCTAATATACTGCTCACAAAAATTGGGGCATATTTCAAAATGAATATGAAGCAATAAAATATCCCCTAATTTTTGTGGGCTGCATATATAGATAATGGTCAAAAGCACATTTGCAGGCTGTGTCTGCAAATCTCAGGAGAAACACAGGTATTATAGATAGATAAAGTGGGTGTCCAACGTTTATAATAGCTTTAAGGGCATCATGAGAGATGCTAAAAGATTCCATTGCTCCAAAGTTGTATTTCCATAATTCAATAGTCCTTCTGACAACAGGACTGTGCAAAGCACAAGGTTGAAGTCAGTCCAGTTTCATAATTATTTATCACTTCCCTATAGGCTGAGAAGTGTGCTTAGGTATTTTGAATGGCAAAAGTGATTGAAAAAAGTTACCCTTATTTTTAAGAATTAATGATCTGAGTATTCTAGATAAATTCAGACTTTTCCTTAGGAATATTAGAGCTATGGCCATTTTAATTTCTCACATTAGTTTTCTGTCAGTTTGAATAGTAGAGAAGATAGATGCCTTTGGCCCACTAATTACTGGAGGGGCACATGGTGCTGAGAATAAGGTGCTTCCTCAGCAAAGCTGATTTGGGGGGAGCATTGGAATCATATGACCTGGAAGGCTGAAGGAGGTTAGTGTTGGAAGTAAATAAGTAAAGTAAATGAATTCCAAAAGCACTTTACTTACCTAACGACATTTTCAACCCTGCTCAGGACTATGAATGTATTAGATTTTTCCTTTCTAGCAGTCATCACTATTAGGAAGAAAGGTTATTAAAAAGTGCATATGGAAATTTCTATGTAGCTAAGACATAACGTTAAAATATTTTAGTTGTTGCTCACTTGTTTTTTTTGGTTTTGTTTTTTAATAATCCTCCATAGGTATGCAGGAAAATAGAGCAGTTACATACCCGAGTAACAAAACATGATAAAAAATCTTCCTTTTTTAAAGGATTGTTTGTTGCCAAGCTGAAAAACGCAATAGAGTAGTTTTTATATTGGAATCTACTTCTATTTTATCTCCATTTGTCCACATGTCAAGGCCAATCAATGTGACATGAATGTCCAAAGTTTTATAAATCTGTTCAAAAGGAAATAATTGTTCACAAAGTCAAGTTGCAGAAGGATCCTCACCATTACTATATTATTTTACATTTAAAAAAGTAATTTTAATACATGAGTTACATAAGCAAAAAGTGCAGACTTAAAAAAAAGTTATATTGAAACCTAATGCCCCTGACCTGTGGTGGTGCAGTGGATAAAAGCATCAACTCGGAACTCTGAGGTCACTGGTTCGAAACCCTGGGCTTGCCTGGTCAAAGCACATTTGGGAGCTGATGTTTCCTGTTCCTCCCCCACCTCTCTTTTCTCTCTCTCTCACTCTCTCTCTCTTCTCTAAAATGAATAAGTAAAATCTTTAAAAAGATAAACCTAATGTGGTGTGAATCTCTCAGAATTCTGGTTGAATGGCCATGGCTAGCAAAGAAACTAAACTAAAAATGTCTGTTTCCCCATGACCTGTCATAAGCCTTATTGGGCAGTGGGCTCAGAGTGTTTCTGAATAAATAATTCAGTAAACCTTTGAGATTACAACTGACCTGAAAATGTAAATTTACTAACAGTAGCACACAGTCGAATAAATATCCTTTTTTCATCTTTTTGCTTTGAAAGAGTTGGTTCTATGGCAGATTAGAAAGTCTACATTGGTTTAAAAAACCAATGGTTTGCTGCCATGTTTGTTCTCCATGTTTGATTTTGGGAATTATTTTGTTGTCTAAGAAATCTTACTGTGGATTGCTCAAAGCAGGAAGAAACAATTATAGCACATAAGCCTTCTACCTCTATTTCCATCTGCTTTTTTTTTTTATAAATACCTAGTTGATAGATACTTAATGTCAGAACAAAAAAGGACAATTTTAAGCAAATATGTATTATGAAGATTTTGAGACAAATAACTATGTGGTGTATCAGTTGTCCATTCCATAGCAGCTAGATTGGAAGAAAGAATCAATAATAAACTATGAACACTGAATTAAGAATAGAAATGGAGAGCTTACTTAAGTGATATTAATAGAGAGATATTAAAAAGTTTAATACATATATCATTGTTATAACAATAATCTTGTGTTAATTTTCTGCTTTTCTTAACCTATATCATATGGATATATTGAATTCGACGTTGTCAGTATGATAACCTAATAAGGTCCATTTCATAACCATGAGAACTAGGTTTCTTTAATTTAAAAAATTATTTTTTGAATTTATTTGGGTAATATTGATTGATAAAATTATATCGGTTTCAGGTGTACAGTTCTATAACACATCATCAGAATATTGTATTCTGTGTTCATCACCCTCAGTCAAGTTTCCCTTCATCACCATTTATTCCCCCTTTACCCTCTTCTCCTCCCCCACTCCTTTCCCTCTGGTGAGCACCCTGCTGTTGTCTGTGTCTGTGTTTTTTTTCCATTGTTAATCCCTTCACCGTCTTTCACCCAGCCCCCCAACGCTAATCCCCTCTCACAGCTGCCAGTCTGTTCTCCATATCTATAAGTCTGTTCCTATTTTTTTTTGTTAGCTAAGTGAAATAAGCCAGTGAGAGAAAGACAAGTGCCATATGATTCCACTTTTATGTGAAATCTAATTAAAAAATGAAATAAAATAACTGTTTTTTTTTTCAATTTTAATGAAGTTACGCCTTTAGTTAAATTGTCATTTCAAATCTGTGATGCCCACTCCTTTCTGTCCAGAGTTTATCATGGAATAATCTTATGAGTCAGATCCCTCAGAGCAAAAAATTATTTTTACCTAGGCTCTTTGGACTTTCTACATTTTTGGGTGGGCTTTAGGTTTATAAAACTGGTTGCAAGTGCAAATGAAAACAATATCTGTCATCTTATGAATGTATTCTCTTCTAGTGATAAAGTATCTTATAAAATAAAGACATTTTACTCTGGAGAACAATCTGTTCAATGAGCTAGATCCAGCTAGATCTGGGGCCAGAATAGAGATTGCTTCCTGTGAATGCCTCTCCCTTATGGGCAATATGGGGGATCAAAGGCCAGGGATAAGTGATGTGATTGAAAGGGTCAAGGACTTGTAGGCAATGCTACTTTAAATTGTTTGTGGTATAATCTCCTAATCTAAACTTGAAAATATTTAATGAAAGTTCAACAACATGCAACAATTTTGTATGTATTCTAACTTTGGAGATGAAAACCCAAGGAGAGAAATTGAATTTTGTATCTGGATCAATGTTAGGGTAATGACAAAGACAAAAGAAATAAGAGCAAACAGAAATGACTATTAGATATACTCATTTCACTTCACATTGCCCTACATTTTAGAAAAAGTCATAGAATTTTTAATTTCCATAGACCTAGATTTATATTTAAGAGTAATTCTGTAATTCTGCTTCTGACTAAGGTGGACATAGAAAGAATGCTGCTTCTTCCCTGACCAAAAGAAAAAGCCAAGGAAGCTACAAAATCCTATCTTTTGTTGAAATCATGAGTGCGGAGGTAATTGGCAAAAAGATGCAGTCTGAACCTTAAAGGAACACAAACTCCTTCGAAGAGAGATGGTCCTAGAGCATCTCCCAGTGGCAGAGAGTGAGAAGAGATGCTATATGCCAAACAGCCAGAGAAGAAGATGCCATCAGATATTTTTAAGGAATTGCTAAAAGACAAATGTGGGATAGAGTGAGCATGTAAGACCCTCTGCTCCACAGGCCTCCTCTGGACACCCATGAACACAGAGAAGGACAGACTGGGAGACTGGAGCTATCCTCCCTTGGTGGTACAGGCCTGAAGGATGGGAGCAACTGCTGCCTTAGAACATCTTTGTTGTTGTTGTCATTGTTATTAATAGACAATTATTTATTATTTACAAAATGTGGGCATATGCATTGGCTAATGGGACTTTCTGGCAGTAGACATTAGCATCCCTTGTTCTTTTTAGACTGACCATAGTTCTAACCCAGCTTTCTATAAGGAAATGCTTCTTAAACTTGAATATGCATTCTAACTATCTCAGTAGAGCTACTGCACTTTTCTATCTTGAGAAACAAAACCTTAAGCTGCTATATGAACTGCAGCAAACTTTTTCTTTACATCTCCAGAACTCAAGTGAAGATCTGCTGTGGCTGAAAGAAGAGACAAGAAAAACACCTACCCCTAGAGAAGAAGGAAACTGTCTTGAGGCCTGGCCATTCAGGGTTGTCTCCAAAGGAGGAAACCATGAACGCTGGGAAATATTTACCCAAAGACCCATGGACAGGACTTTCCTAAAACCAAAGGTAGATCAGGATAACAGAAACACCTTGGGTCCCATAACTAGGCCAGCAATTACTGAATAAAAACCAAGAATAGGTTGCTCTGAAGAAGAGATAAGCAAGTGAAGGAAGACCTTTGAGCGCTGGCTTCTAATGAAGGCCCAGGGTTGAGGTTGAAGCAGGAATTCCCTCCTCAACAACCCAGAACCCACTCTGAGCACAAGGTAACATTACAGGAATTGCCCGTGGTGCACTGTGCAACAAGAGCATGCAAAACCCTCAACCAGTGTAATTGCCAGCAAGATTGATTCAATCCCATTTGTTAACGGCCTACCAAAAGAAGAAGTGTACATTTCCAGGTATAAATACAATTTCCTTTGTCCCTACTGTCCTATATATAATGTACAGTATCTAATAAAATATTAAATAACACAGAAAAAAGCAAGGAGAAACAACCCACTGTTTAAGAGATGAGTCAATAAAACTAGACTCAGAGATGATATAAATGTTAAATTATCTGACTGGAAATGTAAAAAAAAATTATTAATAAATTAAAGCTCTAGTGAAAAACTTACATGGTTAGGAAGAATTCTAACATAAAGACATGTAAAAAATGACCAACTATTCTGAAATTAAGTGACATATATAACCACTGAATCAAAAATATTTTTAAATTAAGTGAAAATTAAAAGCAAACCATATAAAAATTCACTATAACCAGCTAAAAAGCACATACTTACCATTCAACACCACATTCTTGCTTCTTAGTCATTTACAAAAAGAAAATAAAATTTATGTTTGCACATACATATGTATGCAAATGTTTTAAAGAATCAAACGTGAATTCATCATCGCAAAAACTACAAATGTCCTTCAACTGGGGAATGAACCACCACTGACCTAGATAAGGGAGTTTGGTGACTTAGGGCAAGTCAGCATGAGAAAAATATCTACAATTTACAATATTATCTTTAAGAAAGGTTATAGCTATTTCTATTTTAAACAAATCTATCTCATTAGTGTATTTTACTAAAATATTTTTCCTAATTTTTGTGTCAAAACATAAAAAACAAATTATAGCTTGAAAACCTTTTTGCTGTGCAAGGTTGTGGAGCAGTAATTTAAAATAGTGGATTTGATTTACGAATGATGAGTATTCAAATCTTTGTACATTGCTTTATAAATTTTTGTGATTAGTGACCAATATTTGAAACTCATTGAAATGTTTAAGTATTAAATGACATTTACTTAGGAAACCAAAACTCAGACCTGTGGTTTATTTGTTGTTGTGAATTTTTAATGAATATTTGCTAATTAGTCTACTGGATAAAGTTTTGTCTTTTTGGCTTTTTTTTTTTTTTTTTTTTTTTTTTTTTTTTTTTATAGAGACAGAGAGTGAGTCAGAGAGAGGGATAGACAGGGACAGACAGACAGGAACGGAGAAAGATGAGAAGCATCAATCATTAGTTTTTCATTGCACATTGCGACACCTTAGTTGTTCATTGATTGCTTTCTCATATGTGCCTTGACCGCGGGCCTTCAGCAGACCGAGTAACCCCTTGCTGGAGCCAGTGACCTTGGGTTCAAGCTGGTGGGCTTTTGCTCTAACCAGATGAGCCCGCGCTCAAGCTGGCGACCTCGGAGTCTCGAACCTGGGTCCTCTGCATCCCAGTCCAATGCTCTATCCACTGCGCCACCACCTGGTCAGGCTGTCTTTTTGGCTTTGCATAGCAGAACTACCAAAAGAATTCAGTAATATCTATATTAAAAGTTTTTTTTTTCCATTTGTATTATTAGCTTAATTTAAACTGTATAAAAATCTTACCATGTTGACAAAATTGACCATTCCCCAAATTCGGTTTCTCAGTTTACTTTGAAGATTATTATTTCTGTGATACTGGAAATAGAAACATCAGACCGATATTTATTAATAATAGGAGTTGCGTGCTAACTCAATAAAGTATTTCACCCATTAACAGATTTTCTTTTTTTTTTTTTTTTAATAAATTTTTATTAATGGTAATGGGATGACATTAATAAATCAGGGTACATATATTCAAAGAAAACATGTCTAGGTTATTTTGTCATCAAATTATGTTGCAAACCCCTCGCCCAAAGTCAGATTGTCCTCCGTCACCCTCTATCTACTTCTCTGTGCCCCTCCCCCTCCCCCTAACTCTCTCCCTCCCTCCCTCCCATGTCCTCCCTCCCCCCCCACCCTTGGTAACCACCACACTCTTGTCCATGTCTCTTAGTCTCATTTTTATGTTCCACCAATGTATGGAATCATGTAGTTCTTGTTTTTTTCTGATTTGCTTATTTCACTCCTTATAATGTTATCAAGATCCCACCATTTTGCTGTAAATGATCTGATGTCATCATTTCTTATGGCTGAGTAGTATTCCATAGTGTATATGTGCCACATCTTCTTTATCCAGTCTTCTATTGAAGGGCTTTTTGGTTGTTTCCATGTCTTGGCCACTGTGAACAGTGCTGCAATGAACATGGGGCTACATGTGTCTTCACGTATCAATGTTTCTGAGGTTTTGGGGTATATACCCAGTAGAGGGATTGCTGGGTCATAAGGTAGTTCTATTTGCAGTTTTTTGAGGAACCACCATACTTTCCTCCATAATGGTTGTACTACTTTACAGTCCCACCAACAGTGAATGAGGGTTCCTTTTTCTCCACAGCCTCTCCAACATTTGCTATTACCCGTCTTGTTGATAATAGCTAATCTAACAGGGGTGAGGTGGTATCTCATTGTAGTTTTGATTTGCATTTCTCTAATAACTAATGAAGCTGAGCATCTTTTCATATATCTGTTGGCCATTTGTATCTCTTCCTGGGAGAAGTGTCTGTTCATGTCCTCTTCCCATTTTTTTATTGGATTGTTTGTTTGTTTGTTGTTGAGTTTTATGAGGTTCTTTGTAAATTTTGGATATTAGGCCCTTATCTGAGCTGTCGTTTGAAAATATCATTTCCCATTTAGTTGGCTGTCTGTTTATTTTGATATCAGTTTCTCTTGCTGAGCAAAAACTTTTAATTCTGATGTAGTCCCATTCATTTATCTTTGCCTTCACTTCTCTTGCCATTGGAGTCAAGTTCATAAAATGTTCTTTAAAACCCAGGTCCATGATTTTAGTACCTATGTCTTCTTCTATGTACTTTATTGTTTCAGGTCTTATATTTAGGTCTTTGATCCATTTTGAATTAATTTTAGTACACGGGGACAGGCTGTAGTCGAGTTTCATTCTTTTGCATGTGGCTTTCCAGTTTTCCCAACACCATTTGTTGAAGAGGCTTTCTTTTCTCCATTGTGTGTTGTTGGCCCCTTTATCAAAGATTATTTGACCATATATATGTGGTTTTATTTCTGGGCTTTCTATTCTGTTCCATTGGTCTGAGTGTCTATTTTTTTGCCAATACCATGCTGTTTTGATTATCGTGGCCCTATAATATAGTTTAAAGTCAGGTATTGTAATGCCCCCAGCTTCATTCTTTTTCCTTAGGATTGTTTTGGCTATTCGGGGTTTTTTATAGTTCCATATAAATCTGATGATTTTTTGTTCCATTTCTTTAAAAAATCTCATAGGGATTTTGATGGGAATTGCATTAAATTTGTATATTGCTTTGGGTAATATGGCCATTTTGATTATATTTATTCTTCCTATCCAAGAACAAGGAATATTTTTCCATCTCATTGTATCTTTTTCGATTTCCCTTAACAATGCTTTGTAATTTTCATTATATAGGTCCTTTACGTTCTTTGTTATGTTTATTCCTAGGTATTTTATTTTTTTTGTTGCAATCGTGAAGGGGATTATTTTTTTGAGTTCGTTTTCTAATATTTCATTGTTGGCATAGAGAAAGGCTATGGACTTTTGTATGTTAATTTTGTATCCTGCGACCTTACTGTATTGGTTTATTGTTTCTAATAATCTTTTTGTGGAGTCCTTCGGGTTTTTGATGTATAGGATCATATCATCAGCAAAAAGTGATAGCTTTACTTCTTCTTTTCCGATATGGATGCCTTTTATTTCTTTGTCTTGTCTGATTGCTCTGGCCAGAACTTCTAGCACCACGTTGAATAAGAGTGGAGAGAGTGGACAACCCTGTCTTGTTCCTGATTTAAGGTAGAAAGTCCTCAGTTTTATGCCGTTTAATAGGATGTTGGCTGATGGTTTATCATATATGGCCTTTATCATGTTGAGATATTTTCCTTCTATACCCATTTTGTTGAGAGTCTTAAACATAAAATTGTGTTGTATTTTATCAAAAGCCTTTTCTGCATCTATTGATAAGATCATGTGGTTTTTGTTCTTTGTTTTGTTGATATGGTGTATTACGTTAACCGTTTTTGCGTATGTTGAACCATCCTTGAGATTCTGGGATGAATCCCACTTGATCATGATGTATTATTTTTTTAATATGTTGTTGTATTCGGTTTGCCAGTATTTTGTTTAGTATTTTAGCATCTGTATTCATTAGAGATATTGGTCTGTAGTTTTCTTTTTTTGTGCCATCCTTGCCAGGTTTTGGTATGAGGGTTAGGTTGGCCTCATAAAATGTGTTTGGAAGTATTGCTTCTTCTTCAATTTTTTGGAAGACTTTGAGTAGAATAGGAACCAAGTCTTCTTTGAATGTTTGATAGAATTCACTAGTATAACCGTCTGGGCCTGGACTTTTATTTTTGGGGAGATTTTTAATAGTTTTTTCTATTTCCTCCCTGCTGATTGGTCTGTTTAGGCTTTCTGCTTCTTCATGACTCAGTCTAGGAAGGTTGTATTGTTCTAGGAATTTATCCATTTCTTCTAGATTGTTGTATTTGGTGGCATATAATTTTTCATAGTATTCTACAATAATTCTTTGTATTTCTATGATGTCTGTGGTGATCTCTCCTCTTTCATTTTGGATTTTATTTATATGAGTCCTGTGCCTTTTTTCCTTGGTGAGTCTTGCCAAGGGTTTGTCAATTTTGTTGATCTTTTCAAAGAACCAGCTCCTTGTTTTATTGATTTTTTCTATAGTTTTTCTGTTCTCTATTTCATTTATTTCTGCTCTGATTTTTATTATCTCCTTTCTTCGGCTGGTTTTGGGTTGTCTTTGTTCTTCTTTTTCTAGTTCCTTAAGGTGTGAAGTTAAGTGGTTTACTTCGGCTCTCTCTTGTTTGTTCATATAGGCCTGAAGTGATATGAACTTTCCTCTTATTACTGCTTTTGCTGCATCCCAGAGATTCTGATATGTCGTATTTTCATTTTCATTTGTCTGTATATATCTTTTGATTTCTGCACTTATTTCTTCTTTGACCCATTCATTTTTTAGAAGTATGTTGTTTAGTTTCCACATTTTTGTGGGTTTTTCCCCCTCTTTTTTGCAGTTGAATTCTAGTTTCAAGGCTTTATGATCAGAAAATATGCTTGGTACAATTTCAATTTTTCTAAATTTGCTGATATTGTCTTTGTGGCCCAACATATGGTCAATTCTTGAGAATGTTCCATGTACACTAGAGAAAAATGTATACTCTGTCGCTTTGGGATGAAGTGTCCTGTAGATGTCTATCATATCCAGGTGTTCTAGTATTTCGTTTAAGGCCACTATATCTTTATTGATTCTCTGTTTGGATGACCGATCTAGAGCCGTCAGCGGTGTATTGAGGTCTCCACGTATGATTGTATTTTTGTTAGTTTTTGTTTTAAGGTCAATAAGTAGCTGTCTTATATATTTTGGTGCTCCTTGGTTTGGTGCATATATATTAAGGATTGTTATGTCTTCTTGATTCAACTTCCCCTTAATCATTATGAAATGACCATTTTTGTCTCTGAGTACTTTTTCTGTCTTGTAGTCAGCATTATTAGATATGAGTATTGCTACGCCTGCTTTTTTTTGGGTGTTGTTTGCTTGGAGTATTGTTTTCCAGCCTTTCACTTTGAATTTGTTTTTATCCTTGTTGCTTAGATGTGTTTCTTGTAGGCAGCATATAGTTAGATTTTCTTTTTTAATCCATTCTGCTACTCTGTGTCTTTTTATTGGTAAGTTTAATCCATTTACATTTAGTGTAATTATTGACACTTGTGGGTTCCCTACTGCCATTTTATAAATTGCTTTCTGTTAGTTTTGTATCTAGTTTGATTCTTCTCTTTTGTTTTTCTATCATTTGTTTTTGTTTGTTTGTGTTCCATACTTCTTTCCTCTGTTGCTACCTTTTTTAAGTCAAGTGTTTTTGTGGTGGTTTTTTTAAGGGTGGTTACCATTAAGCAATGAAAAGGGTACCTACCATATTCATTGTAGTACCCTATCTTATAAGTATTTCTGCACTTCATCATCCTTTGCTACTGTTAATCTCCATCCTCTCCCCCCTTTTTTTCCTTTGTTGTCACAGTTTAAGTTTGGTTTTATTGTATTCTTGGTGGAGCTTTTACTTGTGGTGTTGTTTTCTTTTGTTCTTTGAATCTGGTTGGAAAACCCCCCTTAGTATTTCCTGGAGTGGGGGCTTTCTGTTGATAAATTCTCTCATCTTTTCTGTATTTGTGAATGTTTTTATATCTCCTTCATACTTGAAGGATAGCTTTGATGGGTATAGTATTCTTGGCTGAAAGTTCCTCTCTTTCAGGGCTTTAAATATTGGGGTCCACTCTCTTCTAGCTTGTAGAGTTTCTGCTGAGAAATCTGATGATAATCTAATAGGCCTTCCTTTATATGTTGTACTCTTCTTTTCCCTGGCTGCCTTGAGAATTTTTTCTTTGTCATTGGTTTGTGTCATCTTTATTATGATGTGCCTTGGAGTGGGTTTGTTGGGGTTAAGAAAACTTGGTGTTCTGTTTGCTTCTTGAATTTGAGGCTTTAGTTCCTTCCACAGGCTTGGGAAGTTCTCGTCTATTATTTGTTTGAGTATATTCTCCACTCCATTTTCTTTCTCTTCTCCCTCTGATATACCTATTATTCTTATGTTATTCTTTCTGATGGAGTCAGACAATTCCTGTAGGGCTTTCTCATTTTTTATTATTTTTGAGTCTCTTTCTTCTTCTCTCTGTTGTGCCTCAAGTTGTTTGTCTTCTATTTCACTAATCTTATCTTCAATCTGGGCTGTTCTGTTAGCTAAGCTTGTTACCTCGTTTTTCAGCTCGTGAATTGAGTTTTTCATTTCTGTTTGATTTGTTTTTATAGTTTCAATTTCCTTGGTAATATATTCTTTGTGTTCATTGAGTTGTTTTCTGATCTCCCTATATTGCCTTTCAGTGTTTTCTTGTATATCTCTGAGTATTTTTAAGATTTCTATTTTAAATTCTCTGTCATTTAGCTCCAAGGCGTCCAATATGTTAAGTCTTTTCTCCATAGATTTTTCCACATCTATTTCTGTTACCTCTCTTTCTTTTGTATCCATAATATTCGATTTCCTCTTTCTTATCGGCATCTGAGGGTGGTCTTATTGATAGCACTAATTAGAATTAATAAAGAGTAAAAAGAAAAAAAAAAGGGTAAAACACCCCATAAAAAAAAACAGTAATAATTTATTATTTCCCCCTTTTTTTCTCTCTTCTCTTTTCCTCCTCTCCCCTCCTCAGGGAAATATCGTGCCTATAATGGAGGGCCTGATTTGGGTTGAAGAGTTCAAGGGGCAAAAAAAAGGGAGTAGGGACCTACTAAATGCAAAAAAGAAAAAAAAAAGGAAGAAAATCTTAGACAAGCATAAGATGATTTGCTTGTAAGTGATGGTCAACTAAGAGATATAATGAGAGGGATAAGAGGGAATCAGAAAAAAGGACCAAAAAAGAATAATAAAGAAGAAAAAATAAAAATAATAAGTAAAAATCTGTTGTATTAAGTGGAGCAAAGACTAAATACAATGGAGACCTTGGGTTGGGAGGACCCAAAATGCCACAAAATAAACAAACAAGAGAAAAAAAAATAAAAACAAAAGCAAAAAAGAGAAATAAAGCCTTGAGTCCCAAATTAACTAATTTGTTCGTGATTGAGGATTATATGGAGGAAAGTAAAATGAGAAAAGAAAAAACGAATAGAAAGGAAAAAATAAGAAAAAGAGAAAAACGAAGGAAGAAATAAAATAGGAGGAGAAAAAAACAAAATAAAGCAAGACAAAAAAAAAACAAAAAAAAAACAAAAGAGGAGAGAGTGAGAGTTAAGTGTTTTGGAGTATAACCTTAAAGGAGGGTGAGGATAAAGAAGAGAAATAAAATGCAACACTCATGGGTAGTGTAGTTCAAGAAAGGGGAAGCATAAGATGGGCAGAGAATAGAAGGACCGAGGTGGAGGAAATAAAGGCAAAAAAATAGAAGAAACAAACAACAACAACAACAAAAAAAAATTAGTGGATCAAGTTGTAAAGTCTGTGGGTTTTTCTTGATTTTGAGAGGTTAACTTCTTCCTTTTTCTTTTCTCTCCCTCTTCCTAGTCGGTGACTCTGTACCCCAGGCTCTGCCCCTGTGTCACTCTTAGGTAGGGATTTGCAGTTGATGGGATTCTATGGCAATGTCATATAATTGGCTTTAGTCTTGCTGGAAGTAAAGGCTTGTTGGCGTTTGCAGGGTCCAACGATGAGAGAGTTTGCTTTCCTGGATTCTCTCTCCTAGTCCCCCCTTTCTGAATTAGCAGCCTGGTGATCCAGCTATAAGGCTGCAACTGCTTCTGCCTGGGGAGTAAGAGGCTCAAAGAGCTGGGAAATCCCCACTCTATCCCCACTCAGTGCAAGGCTTTGGGAAAGGCTCTGGGAGTCAGGGCCTCCAGTGTAATCAGGCGGGGGTGGGAGTCAATTGTTGTCAAGGTGACTGTTCAGCGCCTATCATTCAGTTGGACCTCTCAACCCAGGCTTTCCACACTTTGTAGCCTGTTTTTGCAGGGAAGAAGAGGCACTAGTCTCTGCTTACGACTAGTGTAGTATAGACCTTATTATCTGCCAAGTCCTTCTTGTTAGCGTTTATCCCTGAATATGGAGGCTCTATCAATCAGAAGTTGCCCCCGCCCCTTTAGCGAGAGGCACTAAAAAATATCACGCCTCTTGTCTTGGATCGCTGAACTGAGAGAGATCTTATCAATTAGAACCGAGGGTGCGCAGATTTTATGGGTTAAGCTAATTTCAGTGATTGGGTCGCAGCTGTGCTTCCGAAGGTATTTTAGGCTGCCTGTGCGCGCCCCTCCCCCAACGCTTGATTGTTAGCTCAAATGGCTGGGTGAGGTGCCCCGCCCACGGAGAGAATCTCCCAAGCCTCTCTCGCTCGCCCCGCCGCTGGCGGACCGCACCAGGCGCAGGATAATGGAGCCCCCTGGGTGTGTGGGCCAGCAGGGCGCCCTGGGCGCGTGGAATGCCCAAGGCACGCGCGCGAATGGGGCGCTCCGGGCACCAGTGGCCGGCGACCCCCACTCGCAGTGTGTGGGCTGCTGGGAACATCAGCGGTGCTTAACCGGACCGGGCGCGTGCGCGGCTGCTCACGGCGGTTCGCGGCGGCCGCTCGCGGGGGCTCGCGGCGGCTCGCGGTGGCGGCTTGCGTGGGACGCTCGCGGCGGCTCGCGGTTCCCAAGTATATGGGCTGACTCACCGCAGGCGCACTCCCTCGCGGCTTGAATGAGCGTCGCTGCTGCGGTAGCTTCCTCCACACCCTCGTCTCTCAGATTCAAGTGATAACAGTCCTTTTGCTTTCAGTTTGTGTGGAACTCCGGAATGCTCCGAGGATAAATTTTTCTGTTTCTAGTTGATAAATTTGTTGTGATTTAGGGGAGAGCTGTCGGACGCGCTTCTCACGGCGCCATTTCCGTGACGTCACTCAACAGATTTTCAAAGAAAAAAGTTTATTGGCATTCCTTCTAGTCGGCTAAAAATCTGGGCAACTTACGCAGAACCATATTTTTTATATAAAATAGACACAGCACTATCAAAAGACATTCTTCAACTTAGCAACTACTTTAAATATTTTTAACTTTGTCCCATTACATTATATTACATGATTTATCAAGTCAACTAACAAGCGTTCTTTAGAATTCATATTTATCATACTGATTAAACAAGTTATTAAAGCTCCACAGCAACCATTATGTTGTCAGAAGATAGCAACTTTACTAGTTCTTCTGTGTCCATGGTGGTCACAAACTACGGAGCATATAGTCAAGGATCACCTGGAGCCGGTCTGTGTGAGGAAAGAGCCACAGAACTGTGGCTTCCTTTCTTTCTGGGAAAAGACTAGGAAGGCAACACCGGTTTTCCTGCTCTGGTCTATTTTGACTTCTGTTCTCTTTTTACAGATGGATTCTCTATTTTGCTATCATAACCTTATTTTCAGCATTATTAATTTAGGTGTGATAAAATATACTTAGTAATAGCATAAGGTATCTTGTAAAGACAAATGCAAATGCTCAAGCGTCTTACCTAATAAAAATAAAAAATATGCCTTTTCTGAATTTTGCAAGTATCCTTTAGTTACCTTTGAATGCTGACCTATTATGTTAAATATCTATATACCTCAAAGATATACCATTAGAATCTCTTCCATTATCATCTCCCACCCAGTCCTCAACTCAATACTCATTGGCTTGACTGTTATTATTCCATTGAAATTATTCTTAATAGATCCATAAATGTCCTCTTAATTATCAATTCATTGAACATATTTTCCTCATCTTCTTGGCCATCTTATTCACATTTAATATTAACCATTTTCTCTCTAAACTGTCTTATCATCATGGTTTCTATTATCCTCTATACTTCTGTTGTGCACAGGCTTCTCTTTTGCCACCATTCCCTTAAATTCTAGACAATGAATATGTTTTCACTCGGGAATTCCTGTGGATGAATTTGCAAGGCTGTCTAAAAAACACAGTTGAGAGAGATTCTGAAGCTATCTCAGGATCACAGGAACAAGGTAATTTATCAGTCATTGATTTCTATCCATGGGGTAAGGGTATGGGTAGGGGTATGGGTCCTTTGCACATTTATTTCAAAGCCTTTATTAAATGTTTCGTGTCCCCACACAGAATAAGACATTTGTGCTCTGCTTTCTCTTTCAGCTCACTGCCTCTGAGTACACACATCCACACCCTCGCTCTGCTTGGTTGCTTAAAGCTCATCACTCTGCCTTAAAGACGTGCAAAACCCTCCACTTGTTTTCCAAAGCTGCCTTTGCTTTTCCTTGTCTATCTTACCAAAATACCCTGTTAGTCTTTACTAATCAATTGTTGTTAAGAATAAAGTTTATCTTAGCAATCTTTTAAAAAGTTAGTTAACTTGTTCTTACCAAAATGCTAATGTAAGCCTATGTATTGATTAGTGCCTAGATCTTATGAATTCATTTTTTAGAAAATTTATAGCTTAATTGTAGTTTCTCCTATTGTTTAATGGTGCAATAATGTTATATCTTTTTAATTAACATAGATCTTATATTTTCTCTTTTAACATTGGCTAGGAATTTCAGCAAATGTGTTGAAAAAATCTATTTACCATGAACAGGTGTATCTTGTTCCCAACTTTGTAGAAAAATACTCCAATATTTCATTATTAAATTCAATGTTTACACAAGATAGGATCTTGGTAAATATTCTTTATTTTCTTTCATTTCTTATTTGTTGAGAGTTTTATTATAAATTTTGAACTATAGATATGATATGATATTTGAGATAATTCCATGGTTTTAAAAATTGCATGATTATATACCTTCATGATCATGTAAACTTTTTTAATATGTGCTGAATTGGGTTTGCAAATATTTTAGGATATTTGAAGCTGTGTTTATAAGTGAAATTGGCTTATAATTTTACCTCATTTTATGACTGTGTTATCAATGCCATAAATTACAGTAATGACCTTCTAAGGAGTCTCTCTTTTAGATATCCACACTCTTGTGTAGTTCTCTCTAACATCACTTCTAGGCCTAGCCATGTGACTTTGGTGAATGAAATATTAATTAATGTAATACAAGCCGAAGTTTGCAAAGCTCTGAAACACTGAGCCAGGCTTCTTTCTTGATGCTTTGATACCAAGCTCAGATGTGAGAAGCAGGCAAGCCTGCTGGAAACAGGTGGCCAACTGAGACCCAACACTGTCCTGCAATCAGTGACTGACACTGTCTTCCACCAGCCAATCAGCCTGGTCGGTGCAGTCATTGGGTTACTGAAGTGTAAGTGATCCACACTATGTTTTAGGTAGATTGTTAAGTAGCAGCAGGTAACTAATGTGAAGGTTATAATAACTATAAAATATATGCAGAATTTTTCCTCTTTTCTTAGTCTTCAGAAAAGTTTGTAAAAGGTAGGGTTAACTGTTAAACACATTTTGACAAAATTTGTCTTTAAACTCATCTGAGCCATGTCTTTATTAGTTCATAGACTGTGGACTCCTTATTTAATTTTTAAAACTTGTTATGATCTTTGTGAAGTTTTCTGTTTCTTCTTGAGTCAGCTAGGTTACATTATATACTACATGCTTCTGCTCATAAATTTATTGGCTCAAGGTTGTAAATTTTTTTAAATGATGTAGAACCTCTATAATGTTTATAGTGATATTTTCCTTTTATTTCTAATTTTACTTGTACTTTTATTTTTTCTTAATAAATATTGTTAGAAGTTTCTCTATTTCATTAATCTTTTCAAAGAATTACGATCTGTTTTTGTTGATCTACTCAATTGTGTTTTTTGACTGTATCTTTTATTAGTTTTACTCATTGTCAAAATCATTTTCTTCCTTCTATATTTTTTGAATTTACTGTGTTTTATTTTCTATCTGACTCTTAGTTCATTACACTTCTTCTTTTTTATTTTTGTGACAGAGACAAAGAGACAGAGAGAGGGACAGGTAGGGACAGACAGAAAGGGAGAGAGATGAGAAATATTAATTCTTCATTGCGGCTCCTTAGTTGTTCATTGATTGCTTTCTCATATCTGTTTTGACTGGGGGGCTACAGCAGAGAGAGGTACCCTTTGCTCAAGCCAGCGACCTTGGTCTCAAGCCAGCATAAATGAGGTCATGTCTATGTTCCCATGCTCAAGCCAGTGACCCTGCACTCAAGCCGGTGACCTCAGGGTTTCAAACCTGAGTCCTCGGTGTCCCAACCTGATGCTCTATCTACTGCACCCACTTCCTGGTCAGGCTTTCTTGTCTTTTTTTAATAGAAATGTTTGTCCTCAAATGTCCTACTAAAAACGGCTATGCCACTCACATCTAATAAATTTTATTTATACTAGTCTTTTCTCTCTTTTTTTTTGCTATAAATATGTCATAATTTCAGGTGTATTTTTTTAGTCACTTAATATTTGAAAATATATTTTGCTTTTAATTTTCAAACCAATGATCTTTTAATCGGATTCATTTAATAATTTTGTTATAGTTTCAAATCTGGTTCTAGTTTTTTAAAAAAGTAATCTCTATAATATCTACTCTTCCTTATTTCCTTTTACCTTCTTTGTGGCAAAATATCAGTTTAATTTTTAAAATTTTTAGTAAGACAAGGGGAAGGCAGAGACAGACCCCTGATGCACCCCCACCGGGATCCACCTAACAAGCCCACTAGGGGACGATGCTCTGCCCATCTGGGCTACTTGCTTTGTTGCAACCAGAGACATTTTTGCACCTGAGGTGAAGGCCACAGAGCCATCCTCAGCATCCGGGACCAACTCGTTCTAATTAATCATTGGCTGCAGGAGGGGAGGAGAGAGAGAAAGAGAGAAAAGTGAGAGGGGGAGGAGTGGAGAAGCAGATGGTGCTTATCCTTTGTGCCCTTCCCAGGAATGGAACTGGGAACTTCCACATGCCTAGCCAATGCTCCACCACGGAGCCAACCGGCCAGGACTTCAGTTTAATTTTTGAAGATATGTTATCTGCACTTGAAAAAATACATATTGTCTATTTTCTGTGTACGAGGTATTTTATCAAATGAGTAAATCAAACATATTTCTATGTTCAAGTCTTTTCCATTTTTGTTGAATTCTTTTTTTTTCTTTTTGCTTAGCCTAAAATGTTCTGTTAAATGGAAGAAAAAACCCTTACTTTTTCTGCAATCCTGTTGTTTTTGTTGTGTATCTTCTTAGAAGAAGATGTTAGGTTTATAATCTGAAATATCATCAGATGATTTATTATTCTTAGAGAGCTTATTTTCCTTTTCATTGCGTTGGTTGACTATTTCTCACATGGTTAGTCTGATCCACGATTACAAAAATGTCTTTAAAGAGCATGTTTGATTTGGGTTCTAGCAGTTCTCTAATCAATTTTTATGTTAAGACCTTTGCTTGGCATTTTTGCATCTGAAAACAATATATAACATCATGCCCCACACCATGCATGACACAGGTTTAAGATTTTTTGCTTTTACCATACATAATATTTTCCTGCCCTTGCCACAAGCAGACAAAATATTTCCTTTCTTTTTACATTTTTAGTACACAGAATTTTTCTTGTTCCTTTTTCAGGGATGAGCCAGCCATTCCTGGCTCTGGGCTTCATGCACAATATTCTACATATTGTGGATCACCAAACCTTTGAATTTTATTTATTACTCTAACAAGATGTTTTTCTCATTTTTAGCACTAGGAGAGGTTTCACAGGTGTGTATTTCTTTTCTTTGAGCTCACTACAGAATACAAATATAGTTTTAACTTTTTATGTTGTTCAGCATTTTCATATATTTGTACTGAGACAGGTAGTTCTATTTTTGCTTAGTCTACTGTCTTGCCAAAGGGCCCAATCATCTCTTATATAAATCCATTTTGGGAAGCTAAAAACAGATTGAGCCCAGAATAAAATTCTGGTTAATATTTTTGTTGTTAGAATTTTAAATCTAGTTTCATAAGAATGAATGAACAGCAGATGTTCATCTTAAAACTTACCACGTCACCATCAGCAAAAATGAATAGTTCAATATACTTTTTTTTATGAATGATCTGGAAATTCATAAAATATTTTTATAAAGCAGTTGATATTTATTTTAGCTAACATTTGCAATGTAAGAAATTTTAATTTTATCAGTACAAGGTAAGATATAGAAGTATAGTTAATAACTCTAGGAAGTTATCTAACTAAAACCCATTATATTATTAAAACATGTGTCCCTGTACATCAGATTGTAATAAACTTCAAATAATATTTCATATTTCATTATCCCTTTTTTCTGGATTTAGTCTTTCAAATAAAATGAGTTATAAATAAAAAGTTATAAACCTACTTTTTAACATTTAGTGGGGTTTTTTTATGTACAAAGTAAATGCTTACTAAATAAGCTCTTGTAAAAAAAAAAAAGTAGCACCCATCTACACAGCTCAGAACCAATCCAGAACTGACTATTAGCTATAGTCAGTCTAACGGGACTGATAGGTTACCACTTACCCCTGCTCTCTCTCCGAATCTCCTATGTTGCGGTAGTCTCAATTCTAAGCAAACATGTATAAAAGTTGTTAATTATAGATCTTTTACAAAAAGGCAATACTAAGAAATTCTAAGTTTTCAAGCTTTCAGTGGCATGCATTGATGTACCTGTGTATTGTCTGAGAATAAACCAGGGGCAGATATTTCAGAGACTAGATCATTCTTATGTGAACTAAGTAATTATTCATTAATTGATTCATTGATTCAATTAAAAAATATCCATTAAGGATTTAGTATAATTCAGACCCTGTCTGGCACCATCGATATGTGAGAAAAGGAACATTCTTGGTGCTAATAGGCTAACAACAGTGGGGATTTAAGGAAGAGAAGAGTTTGTTGTAGAGAAAATCCTAAAATACAGAGGACCTCCTTGTGCAATCATCTCACCAGAATTAAACTTATTATTACTTTCAATTTCCTTAACAGTTAGAACATTTGACATGATGAAAGGGAGAGAATCTGGTTTATAATGGCAGAGAGGACAAGAGCAGACAATATCTAGGGTAGTTTTCAAGACATTGTAAATTTCATCTTTCCAACCACTTATAGCCTTACTCTATACACCTATATATATCATTGTAGATAACTTCCTTCCTTGAAATCAATGGGATAAACTGAGATTTACTATAGGAACAGTCACTTACTATATATGTAACAAACACAAATGTTTGACACTTCAGATTTCAAACAATAAAGAGTTTGACTCAGGTTGTACGTTTACTTCATTCATTGGGTTTATAATTATTATGTTAAGGTTACAAAGGAATAGAGAAAAACATTTAAAAAACAAAGCACTCACTTTCATTTTGAAGTCTTCCATGGATTTAGTAGTATTGTTTGGAACAACTTCTTGATTAAATTGAGCTCTATACAAGAAAAATTAGCAGCATACTGCTTCTCTGGTTCATATTTGAACACCAAATGTTCTTCCTCACCTGAATATTTCACTGGTTCAACGAGGTACCTTTGGTCATATAACCTGAAGAATCCCCTATGGAAATATAATGTATAGTTAAGACTTTTTAATACTACATTGCTACACAAAATCACTCTATTTCATTTTTATTAATGTTGCCTTTTAAGAAAGGAGAACTATATAATGGCAGAGCCTCATGATCATGCAGCCAGGTGTTTTGAGTGATAAAGATATGGAGATAATATGTGGTCTTTGGTTGAATTCATAATGTTTTGAAAGAGTCACCTCATATGGAATTTTTGGAAGTTTTTTGGATGGCCCAGTCTCTACTTTGAAGCATTAGATAGAGCAGCAACTCTTACCTAGTATTGTTGATCTCTGGCAAATCTCAGATTAATTGTAGAGTATATATTAAAGTCCAAATACTATTATGCAATAATTTTGTTATTAAAGGGGTTCTAGTGCTTGAAAATACTCAGAACTACTCAAGTCATCATCAAGGGAGACAGAGTTTCTATTTCTCCTACCCTTTGCCTCTCCATATCTTTCTTCTTTGTTCTTGAGCCACAGATTTATATAGAGAACTTTTACAGGCTTTATTTCTGACATTTTTACTTTCTAGGGACTGAAAACACTGTGTAGTGTGGTAGGAATTCACAGGATCAGAAGTTAGGAGACCTGCTTTGGACTTAGTTCTACCACTAGCAAATAGAATGTTCAGGAGCAAGTCTCTGATTTCAGTATCCTGACCTGTAACATGAGATTTCCAGGGTCTTCCAACTCTGAATCCTTTGATCACACAATGAAAAACTTGTCTTGCTTAGGGCTGGCATTAGACATCTTTTTGTCAAAAGTGAGCATAAACAATGAACAAAGTGGATACTTATGATGAAAACACACAGTAGCCTTTTTCCACTTAATTCTATTTACAAGCTTTGTTAAAAAGAAAGATGAGAAATCCATTTCTTTAAAAATCCATAGAAAAATTTGTAAAGAAAATAGAAAGATACTATGCATTATCTGAGACCATTGCATGTGCTGATGCTGGCCACAGAATCATACTCATGTATAACAGATCCTTGATAATAACAGTGATCCTAAAACAGATGAAGACACTATTTGATATAAGTACATAGAGTGATATATAAATAAAATATCTATATATTTTGTGTTTACAGTGTATCAGTATTTCATTCTTACAAACTGTATTTATATTTACTCATGCACTCATTGATTGCATTCTTTCATTTGAAAAAATTTGAAACTACTTTAAAATTTTTATATTTTAATTGCATAATTATTTTCTGTAATATTACTACTGTTATCCATCTTATAATTTATGCCAAACTACCGCTTCTGTTATAATTTTTCTGCAGTTGAGTTGTCTATGAAATCAAGCCAACGTTTGCTGTTTTTTTAAAATTAAATTTATTGGACTGACATTGATTCACAAAACCATACAGGTTTCAGTTGTACAACTCAACAAAACATTATCAGCATGCTGCACCATACAACCACTGCCCAGAGCAAAGTTGAGTTCTGTCCCCATGTTTCCCCCTTTGCCCACCCCCTTGCCCTCTGACTGTCACCACACTGCTGTCTGTGTCTATGTGTTATGTTTAGGTTATTTTGGCTAATCTCTTTACCTTCCTTCATCCAGCTCCCCCAACCCCCCCATTTCTGACAGCTGTTAATCTGTTTCATGTATCCATGTCTCTGTTTCTGTTTTGCATGTTAGTTTATTTTGCTCATTAGGTTCCACATATAACTGAGATCATGTGCTGTTTGTCTTTCTCTGACAGGATAAGACAAAGTTTTTGATGATTGTTGAAATTAAGTCTCACTCTTTCCTTCAACCAAGCTAATTTCTTTATTACAGCCTTCTTGATGCTCCGTCCATAGCAGGTAATAACTCCCTTCACCATTTTCATCTGTTCAACTGCCGCCTATATGTGGCACTTGTCAAGGTCCTCCAGGGACCTCAGACCCTCACAGGCCAACCACCACCCCTGCACACCAGAATGCTTCCCACTTTTCTCCCTGTTCTACTTTATAAAGGTTTCATGATAACTTAGATTTCACAGTTGACAGCTGCTTTAAATAGAGAAAATAGGTTTTAAAAGTATCCTTTTTGAAAGAAAAAATAATGGTTTCACTGGTTAGAAGGTTGCAGAGGGCATGTTCTGGAAAAGTGAGTAAAGTCATAAAAAATAAAACCTGTATCCACTGAAAAAGTACTAATAAAAAATAATCAAAGATTGATTTGGAGAATGAGGGGAAGCCTCTGTGCTGGTGCATGAGGGGGGTGGGACCCATGGATGTGACTCTCTTAGGGTCAGTTAGCTGGAGAGTTTTCAATCGTGTCAGTTATTTAGGTTTTATCCATTTAGCTTGGTTACAACCTCATCAAGGTGCCTATACTCATTTGGTGTCTTGCTTCACCCTTCCTCCAGACTTCTGAGGTTAGAAATCAGTTTGGTAAAGAAAAATATGTTAGTAGTCATTGGTTTACTTGTTTTGCAGTTATCTGTCTCCTTTAGAGCTCAAAAGGTCATATTTTCTTTTTTTTCTTTCTTTCTTTCTTTTTTTTCTGAAGCTGGAAACGGGAAGAGACAGTCAGACAGACTCCCGCATGCGTCTGACCGGGATCCACCCAGCACGCCCACCAGGGGCGACACTCTGCCCACCAGGGGGCGATGCTCTGCCCCTCCGGGGCATCGCTCTGCCGCGACCAGAGCCACTCTAGCACCTGGGGCAGAGGCCAAGGAGCCATCCCCAGCGTCCGGGCCATCTTTGCTCCAATGGAGCCTCGGCTGTGGGAGGGGAAGAGAGAGACAGAGAGGAAGGAGGGGGGGGGTGGAGAAGCAAATGGGCGCCTCTCCTATGTGCCCTGGCCGGGAATCGAACCCGAGTCCCCCTCACGCCAGGCCGACGCTCTACCGCTGAGCCAACTGGCCAGGGCCAAAAGGTCATATTTTCTATGCTAGGATCATTCAGTGACAATAATCAATGCAGGATTCACTTCTGATGTAACAGTTTCTGAAGCTGCTTGTAAAGCTAGAATTGGCTTGCAAAACCACATGAGGAAATGATAGTTTCAGTGAAGAAACATAGGAAGGTTCTATAAGGTACCACTGTATGAGGATGCTTGGTGATCACTTCTCCCTTCCTGGAGTAGTATGTTTCACTGTAATTTGAGGCGAGGAAGTCCCTGGTAAAGAAGACAGAGAGGGACTGAGATTTACTCATTTTAAACAGTTAATATATAAAACCAACTATGTGAGTGAGAAGCCTCCAGGCTGTTTTCCAATCCCAGGAAGTCCTCATGTGCTAGAAATAGATAAGCAAAATCAACCCCGCTCACACGAGAAACCTTTCTACCCAGATTTCATGGTTTGGTCAAGAAGCAGAGGAGACAGAAAAAAATTCTGGCATTTTTAGCAAGGTGACACTGTGGGAAGAACCTGGAGAATATATCACCTGAGTAAAAATCACTTACCTTAAGGGTCAAAATTATGTAAAAGAAAAATCTCATTAGAGACTATAAAAGTCACAGGAGAAGGAAAAATGTCAGTTTCTTTTACCAAAAGAAAAAAATAATTCTGTCAACCCATAATTTCATATCTACAAAAAAATGGCCTTCAAGAATGAAGAAAAAAACCATTACAGATAAAAGTAACCTTTATAGTTCATTTTTATAGTTTAAATAACAGAGGTATGCACATTTATCAAAATTCCATGAATGTAAACTTCATGGTTGTGTATTTCATTACAAAAAGTTTTACATCAAAAAAGAAAACTAAACAAATATTAAACTCTAAGGATATGCTTGTTTTTTAGGGGGAATTATTTTGATGTCTGCAATATAATTTGAAATGCATAAAAATAATGGATGGATGGATAGACAAGGAATTATAATATAAACAAGCATAAAAATATTAATGGGTATATGTGTATATGTCTATCTTGATATGATTATGAGCATACATATATTTACTGGGTATATAAATGTTCACTATAAAATTCTTTCAACTTTGCTCTTTGTATAAACAGAACTTGGTTTGATATCTTTTTAAATAACTGAGATTAAAAATTTCTTTTGTTCTACTGATTTACAAAGCAGTGATGCATCAACTCTCTTTTTAGGGTAGATGGAGGTCAAAGTACTTCAGTACCTCAAATAGGGAGTAATTTAGGGACTGGAAAACTTTACTATAATTGGTAAGCTGTTGAAATGAGGGGGCTTATATTAGAAGGGTAAGAATTAAGGTTATGTACAGACAACAATGACTTGAGGAATTCACTTCACTGGCAATTTTTATAAAACTATAATATTATGGACTAATAAATCTGTGTTATTAACCATAATAGAACTTACCTTGATCTTATAAGGTGAAGTGTTAAGGTTTTTTCACTCAGATTTATTTCATATAATAATTCATCTTCATAAGTTTCCTGAAAAACAATAGCCATCATGTGATTTTAAGTATGTGTCATCCTTGAGTGTAGGTTGGAGGTGGGTAAAGACCAGGGAGTCTACCCAACAGTCCAGCTGAGCTGTCCTTTCAGGCAAAATGGTAAGTAGAGATAAAGTGGAATTTATAATAGAGCTAATTTATGCAGGATTTTTCTTTCAAGTTGTTTTTAATTAAATTTTTGATCTTTATTATTAGTTAAAAATAAAATAAAATAACTTATGTTGTCCCCTTATCCAGAGATACATGCTATATGTCCTTTCAGTTCCAACTCCAAAAAATCTTCTGTTCATGTATTTTTAACAGTTTTGTGAAACTGTATGATAGCCTGCTTTTTCACATAAAAGTAAATCATGACTATGACCATTTTCTTATTCCAATAAGCATACTTTTATAGTACATATTTGTAGGAAAACGGTCGTAGATTGGAATGCTGCCCTGACACGAGTCTCTGGTGCGGACTTTGGACCGCCAAGTCCTGCGGGGGCAGAACACTGCCCAGGCAAGCACTGATGAGATTGTTTAAGGGAAGCATCTGAACCCTATAGCCATTTCCTGCATACCTGAAAAGTTTTAGTTAATCATCCTTCTCAGCACCTGAGCCCATGCTTAATGATTTTTTTTTTTTTACATTTGCTTAATAATTAAAGAAACAAGTAAATACAATGAGGCTGCAAAGATCTGGCCTCTCAGTCCTAGAGGCTAGGAGTCCCCTGTATCCATCTTTTCTTTATGTTGTGTCTTGTGTGTTTTTTTCTTAAGTCCTGCAGTGCCTTCCTCTAGTGCACACTCATTGTCAAGCTAGTCTCAGCAATTGGCACCCAACGTGGGGCACCAGTGGAAGGATTGCCATAGTGATACATAAAGTAAGGAAACAACTGCTGGACCCTGAGGGGAAATAGAGGCCTCAGTCCATCACAGGTAAGTTGTAAGGACACTCTCAGGAAAATACAGGGTAACAATGGGGAACAGGGACAGTGTTATGAAATGCTGTTCCTATATCTGTCTCTTAATTGTTGAAGACTGGCAGGGCTAAAGCCAGTGAAGCAAAACTTTTAGAATTATTACAAGTAACAGAAAAACATTGTACTTGGTTCCTTACTTTAGTAAGTCTAGATTTACATGACTGGGAAAAGGTAGGGAAAGAGTTGAAAAAGTTACATACTCAAGGTGTTCCATCAGTCAGATTATTATCTGGCCAATTTGGACCTTAGTGAAATCCATTTTAGAACCTTTACAAACATGATGATGATGATGATGGAGGAGATGAAGAATTTGAGGATACTAAATACACTGAGCCTGAAAGTGCTCTGAAGGTTGACAAACCTTTGCCATCTGCTCCTTTCATTGACTTTGCAGAACTTTTGCCGCCCCTTCCACCACCTGTTTTTGTACCTATGGAGTCTCTGCCACAGTTATTGGCTCTTCAGCAAGAAATATTACAGGCACATAGAGAGGGAGATTTGGATGCTTTACAGATAGCTTTTCCAGTAACAGTTACAGAGAGAGTGGCTCCTGGGGTGGATCCTCAAAATCCTAAGTATGAGGATTCTACCTCATACTACCTGGCAGGAACCTTTATCTATGCCCCCACCATCTTTACTGATGGCTCTGATAATGGACGTGCTGGCTATACCGGGCAATACAGAAATGAATTTCCACCCCGGGTTTTTCTGCTTAACAGTGAATTATATGCTGTTATTTCTGCTTTGCAAGATTTTCCCAATCCAGTTAACATTGTTAACTGCTTAAGTAGTTAACAATTGATTCTGCTTAAGTAGTACAAGTCACAAAGATGATTGAAACAGCTTTGTTAAAACCTTCTTTACTGCAACCTCTTACTAGTCCTTTTTCTCAATTACAGCGAGCTGTCTGACAACACTGCTTCCCTTTCTATATCACTCATATTCATTCACATATTGTTCTACCAGAACCCTTAGCTGCAGGCAATGCTACAGCTGACAAACTGGTTATGCCTGCTCTTACAGAGGCAAGTCAGTTTCATGACTTGACTCATGTTAATGCTACAGGACTCCGTGCTAGATTCCAGTTGTCTTGGAAACAGACTAAAGATATTGTACGCACATTTCCTAAATATCAAATCATTAACAATCTCCTCCTGGGATTAATCCCCAAGGCTGGGAACCAAATCACATTTGGCAGATAGATATGACGCACAGTCCATCTTTTGGTAAACAATCATGTTCCAAAAAGTTTATTGGAATGCTAATCACTGCTATCATGGGCATTATAGCCCTTACTACTGCTGCAGCGATATCAGGAGTAGCTTTACATGAAAGTATCCAAACTACTGCATTTATTCAAAAATGACATGAAAATGCTAGTTTAGCATGGGGAAGTCAAATTCACATTGATCAAGAAATTAACACATTCCTGGTAGATTTAGAAAATGTGGTGTTGCTGCTCGGGGAAGAACTACTAACTAAAATACAACTTAAACTTTACTGTGACTGGAATCACCCCTCCTTTTGTGTAACCCCACAAGTTATAATGAGACTCTTACTTGGAATAGTGTCCGATGTCATAATCTTAATTTAGACATCGCACAGCTTCAAGCTGATGATTTTAACATGCAACATGCAGTTACAATTTTTTATCAGCTTCTAACACTGTGCATGGCATTGCTGATGGTCTGCAATCCCTCAATCCTATTTCTTTGATAGAACAATGAGGTACTGGATTATTGGGAGGTCTCATTGATATATGTATTATTTTAATATGCTTTTTTTAGTCCTCAGATGCTTGCAACAAACCCTCCAACAATTAATACAGAATGAGGCTGCAAAAACTCTTTATGAGTTATACAAAAACCAAAAGGGGGACATGTAGGAAAATGGCCGGAGATTGGAATGCTGCCCTGACAGAAATCTCTGGTGCGTACTTTGGAACGCCAAGTCCTGCGGGGGCAGAACACTACCCAGTCAAGCACTGATGGGATTGTTTAATGGGAAGCATCTGAGCCCTATAGCCATTTTTTGCATACTTGAAAGGTTTTAGTTAATCATCCTTCTCAGCACCTGAGCTCATGCTCTGTTAATTTGCTTAATGATTAGAAAAACAAATAAATATGATGAGGCTGCAGAGACCTGAGCTCTCAGTCCTAGAGGCTGGGAGTCCCCTGCACCCATCTTTTTTTTATGTTCTATCTTGTGTGTTTTTTCTTAAGTCCTACAGTGCCTTCCTCTTGTGCACACCTATTGCTGAGCTGGTCTCACCATGTATGTTATGGTTGAAAAGGATAATATGAATTTATTTAATCTACACTTAGATCAGAAATTTGATTTGGACTATTCATTATAGTTAGACAGAATTTCATTGTCAACAACATAGCAGAACTGTAAAGTTTTTGGTAAGTCTTGCAAGATAACCCTGAAGAATGGAAGTACAAATTTAGATTTCATTAGAAATGAATAGTGGTTCTTGTTTCCCTGCCTTAAATATTATAATTAATAAGATCTTTAAAATAACAAAATAACTTATTGTGAATAAATTGTTCTTTTTGATGATAGAATTGACATTTTCTTTTGCTTAGTTATTTATATATTCATATATGAATTTCTAATTTATGTCTTTTTACCATTTCCTTTTTCTGGCATTTTATTTCTTTATTATTAATAAGAATTATTTATAATTTTAGGATTCACAGTTATTGGCTATATATCTTACATATATTTTAGTTTACTGTTCACTCATTTATTCTATTTCTGTTATTTAAGTCACAGTGATAATAAGGAAAATATAATGGTGCACAAGTTAGAAGGTGCTGCCCCAATGAAGCCACAGCTTGACAAAAAAGAAAATCAAGCAAGTGCTCTTGAATATTATAAGCACCATAATAGGAGAAACACAGTGACTGCATCAGGGATTTTGAATGGAGGAGTCAGGGACAAGGAATAGCACTCACAAAGGTCCTGAGATAGGAAGGAGCTTGACATGTTTGAAAAACAAAGAAGTTTCAGTGTTGTTAGAAAGTCAAGTTGAGTAGAAACGAGAAGTAAAAAGGTAAAAAGGAGCCAAATCATGTATTGCCTAGTAAGTCACTTAAGAGAACTTAGACCTTAATAGCAAAGAGAAGCAAAAGGTTTAAGCAGAATAATGCAGTAGGTATGATATTTTAGATGACTTACTTATTTTGAGTGAGGGATCAGCAGAGATCATGATTGTAGGCAGGAGAAGCATGTAAAGGGTGTGATAGAATACCAGTGGTTTGGGCAGTGAAGTCACCAAGGATAAGGAAGAACAGATAATTTTGAAGGATATTTACATGCTAGAATCTACAAGGCTAGGTGATTGATGAGGAAGGCTGAAGAGAGGAGTCAGGGATTACCTCTCATTTCTGGTTTGTTTAACTGGGTCACTGCTCAGAGGAGGGTCCTGTGAAGAGAAGCAGCTTTGAAGGAGAGAAAGGGGAGTTTTTGTTTGTTGAATGTGAGCTGTGCATCAGTTAAGACTTTTTTATTGCAAGTTTAATATAAAGTTAGGACTTTATTATAAAGACATAGTACTCACAGTGGGCAGACAAGAAACAGATGCTTACTTAAATAAGTGTTGAATCCCATTTTACAACATGATGGCCTTTGTGTGTAGATATGTGCCTATGTCTGTGTGTGTAACAGGATGGTATATCAAAACTTTTTGAAGTTTAAATGTTTGAATATGGATTTTACATTAGTATTGAAGAACTATTTTATATGGTCAAATGTGATAAAATTATCATTAATCTTGTCATTACCATTGTTTTAATAGATAGAATATTTCATTTTATTTTAGAATTTTATTTAATTTTAAAACTTATTTTTATTTTAAAATCATTTTAGATTTAGAGAAAAGTTAGGAAGATATTTCCAAAATTCTCATGTATACCACAACACAAATTTTCCTATCATTGGCATCCTAACCTTACTATAGTGTATTTGTCACTACTGATAAGCCAAGATCAATATTACAATGACAGCCTATGCTCAGCCAGATTCCTTAGTTTGTGTCTGATGTTCCTTTACTGCTGTAGGATCACATCCACAGACCACATTACACTTAATTGTCATGTCTCCTCAGGCTCCTCCAGCCTATGACAGTTTTTCAGACTTTCCCTGTTTGTGGTGACTTCGACAGTTTTGAAGAGCACCAGTCAAATATTTTGTAGGCTGTCCCTCAACTTTAGTTTCTGAGACTTTCTTTTTTTATGCTTGAACTGGGGTTATGGAGATTTGGGAGAAAACAAAATAAACTGCCATTTATATCACGTCATATCAACATGACATCATTGGTGATGTTAACCTTGGTCACTTGGTTGATGTCACATTTGACAGCTTTCTCCACTGTAAAGTTATACGTTTCCTTCTTCTTTATTGTATTCTTTGAAAGAAAGTCACTATGCACAGCTCATGCTTAAAGGGTCAGAAGTTCTATCTCCCTCTCCTGGGCAGGAAATATCTACATCCATTTTCTGATTCTTCTGTATGAAATATTTGTCTAGTCTCTCCTCCCCCACATATATTTACTTATTAAACCATTTATTTATCAGTATAGTTTTTCTGAGAGTGTGTGAGAGAGACAGAGAGAGAGAGAAAGAGAGAGAGAGAGAGAGATAGGGACAGACTGGCAGGAAGGAAGAGAGATGGGAAGCATCAGTTCTCTGTTGCAGTTCCTTAGTTGTTCATTGATTGCTTTCTCATATGTACCTTGACCAGGGGGCTACTGCAGAGTGAGAGACCCCTTGCTCAAGCCAGTGACCTTGGCTTTAAACCAGCAACCTTTGGGCTCAAGTCAGTGACCATGGGGTCATGTTTATGATCATACAGTCAAGCCAGCTACCTCACGCTCAAGCTGGTGAACTCATGTCCAAGCTGAATGAGCTCACACTCAAGCCAGTGACCTCAGGGTTTTGAACCTGGGTCCTCTAGGTCCCAGTTAGACACTATCCACTGCGCCACCACCTGGTCAAGTTATCAGTATAGTTTTATGGATATTAATTTATACTTTGCTATGACCCAAAACTATGTTAATGTATTTTGTTTTGCTCAAATTTTTTCTTCTTTGGCCATTGGAAGCTATTTGAGTCAGCTCCTGTGTTCTTTTAACATACTCTCCTTATTGTGATTCTGGCTTTTTGTTGGTTCGTTTAGGAACTTCCTTACTTCCTGGTAAACAAGGCGCTTACTCCAAATTCAATCTTTGTATTTCCTGCCTCAGTTCAGGCTCACCTTGTATATTTATTATGGGACTGTTAATATTGGTCTTGATAAGTTTTAAGTGATATATGCCAGAGGAACCCCCAGCTTTTACACAATGGGTGATAGAAAGCTGGTTTTGTCCACGTAGCTGAGTAACAACATGCAACGTGTAAAAGGTTTGAGAAGTTGAGAAAAGAATTGGAGTTTAAGATAAATCTACTTGTAAGGAGATTATTAGAAAACCTGTTTAGACATTATTTTCAAAGGCAACAGATAGAGTCGGTTTTTAATCATCTCAAGCCATGTAAAGAAGGCTCAATAGTACCATTTGGAAAGTTGAAATGTGCCTGACCTACAACTGAGAAACCTAATGAGGAAAAGCCTGGAAGTCTGGCTCTTCTGTGATGGAAGGAACAGAAGTCACTGCATTGGGAAAGGTTTTCCTTCTCAAGGAGGGTTGGAGCAAAGTGGCCACCATTCCCTGTGGGCCAAGCTGAAAACCTAGGGCTCAAAATGTGAGCGCCTGGTATTAAACACCTATGAGCAGTCATTGAGGTCTTTCACAACAGTTGGAACGGAAAATAACCTACTTTTAAAGCTTGTGCCCTATGATGCACATTATATATTTTCTACATAAATAAACATTTATCATTTTTGAAAATAAGATAGACTTTTTTTTTTAAATTTTAACACCTAATTAAACATCCTTCTAACCAACAGGCCAAGTAGGCTTTTTGCTCCCATGAAAGTCTTCCAACTTTGCCGCAGGATCTGTAAGGAAACAGCCTGTGTCTCAGGGCCCGGGAGAGCAGAGCGCCCTGAGTGCACAGTTCCCGGCAGCCACACGGAGCAGGTATAGTCACCGCACATCCATCTGGAGAGCTGTCAGAGAACGCCACACAGAAACTGAAAAATGTTTTCTGGCATTCCCTACAATTGGAACTTAATTTTTAGTGTTTCCTTATCTGTCAAGGAGCTGCTTTACTCTCAACCCCTCTTTTACCTCCCCAAGCACAGGCTGTCCGCTGACTGGGGTCCTCAAAAAAATTGAGGCTCCTCTCTCCTTTGCTTCTGAGTGGAAACAGAGGGGATGCTTTCCACAGGCCCATGAAAGCAATGCATTTTATTATTTCAAAATCTATACCTGTATGTCATAACCATGCGTATGCCAAACATCCCACTTCCGCATCAGAGGAAGTCACTTAGGATAAACCCCTTTTTGGCCCTCTATGCCAACAGCTTCCTTTTCTAAAAGGAAGCACAGAGGGAGATTCATGCAGCGTCAGTGTTCACCCACAGCTGTGGGATCACAGAAGTGCTCCTGCAGAGTTCACCTGCTTCCAGTCAGCAGCCTGTACAATATCATGAACTAGCATGCCCACCTCTCAAGGAGAGAAACTGATGGGTATTTCCACATGAGGAGGAAGGCATAAGCAGAATTGGGAGGAGGCAAAGAAATCAGCGTCTTTCAGCTTCTTCCATCTTTTAACCTCGTTCTCAGTTGTCACCTTTGTCATCTAATTCTCCTCATGCCTGTCTCTTGATTCTGCCACCTGTCGAAGCCTGCCCCAGAGTGGACCGTTTTCATGAAAATCACTGTTTTTATCTCCCAGGGAAAGTTGCATCTGAAGTCTTAACTCAGGTAGCTAAATAGAAGGCTTCCCTTGTTAAGGGATTGAGGTACAACTCAATCAGCATTAAACACAATCTACACATCTTCTGTCACTATGGTTGTCACCTAGGAGCTGAGCCCCACTCCCTCCATTCAGGGCCACGTTGAGGAAAGAGCCTGGAGTTCAGAATCTGCTCTTATTTAAACCAATGTTTCACCAGTTTGTTAGCAGTATGACGATGAGTTGCACATCTAATCTCTCTGATCTGTAGTTATTAGTCTCAATTTCCTTATCTGTGAACTGGAAGTCTTAATACAAAATTCAAAGTGGCTCATGGCTAGCATTGTCTGGCATGGTACAGACAATCAGTTCACCCTTGCCTTCTTCCCACTGTAACTCGGAGTATTCAAGAGTGATACGGCATTTTATGGACTCATGGAATCTCAACATTAGCCCTAATCTAGTCCAAAATCCTATGCTGTGTTCTCAACAAAATCATCAATGACTATTAATGTGTTTATCATTAACAATTTAAACTTTGTGATTAAAGAGACATTACCTCATTGCATAATAAAAAAACCTTGATGAAAAGATTAAGACATACCTTTAATCTGAAAAGAGAGTAAAATTGTGAAAAATAAACTCCCGGGAAGCATTCTGAATGATTCTGGTAGAAGAGGGTGAGTGTACTTGAGAAATAATGTGCACAGTTCTCTGTCCTTGCTTCTACAGCATGGATGAAGGACCTAACCGGGAGATAGACCATTTTGATCCAACTGAAGGAAGTGTTCCTTGATCACATTACACAATTCATGAGGTGCTTGCGGCTAACCCTGAAGGAGGGACAGCCTGTACTAATTAAAAGCAATCACTGCGGTGGTGGAGAGGGTGACCGGACAGGATCCCTCTGCCTGCTACTATAAATAGGGTTTCTGGTGTATTAAAAATTGAATTATGAGAGATAAAAAAATATGTATGTCTTAGAAAAAAAATCATTGAAGAAGGTTTATATAAACTTTGGTTGAGGGGCCCTGGCCGGTTGGCTCAGCGGTAGAGCCTCGGCCTGGTGTGCGGGGGACCCGGGTTCAATTCCCGGCCAGGGCACATAGGAGAAGTGCCCATTTGCTTCTCCACCCCCCCTCTCCTTCCTCTCTGTCTCTCTCTTCCCCTCCCGCAGCCAAGGCTCCATTGAGCAAAGATGGCCCGGGCGCTGGGGATGGTTCCTTGGCCTCTGCCCCAGGTGCTAGAGTGGCTCTGGTCGCGGCAGAGCGACGCCCCAGAGGGGCAGAGCATCACCCCCTGGTGGGCAGAGCATCGCCCCCGGTGGGCGTGCCGGGTGGATCCTGGTCGAGCACATGCGGGAGTCTGTCTGACTGTCTCTCCCCGTTTCCAGCTTCAGAAAAATACAAAAAAACAAACAAACAAACAAACAAAAAAAAACTTTGGTTGAGGAAGTTCTCTTTATGCAAAATGCCACATGTAAAAATCATGAAGGAAAATTTGATAAAACAAACAAGATAGAAATATTGAGAACTTGTATTTTCTAGCTACATAAAGGTGTGGGTCATGGCATTTAGAGTGTGTATGAAACACGAGCTGGTCACCCTCTCTCACCCCTGCCCTGATAAAGACTGTGGAGAGTCCAGGCAACAGGGAGAAGTGGTGAAAAATAACTTAATCTTTTTTTCCTTCTAGTTTTATTGAGATACAATCGATATATTTCACTGTTTAGGGTGTATAGCATAGTGATTTAACTTAAAAATATTGTAAAGTGTTTACCACAGGAAGGTTATTTAATATCTATCATCTCATATAGATACAAAAAAAAAAGAAAAACATTTTTGTATTAAGAACTCATAGGATCTGCTCTCAACAACTTTCCTACAGCAATGTTGACTAGTCCATCATGCCGTACATTATACTCTTAGTACTTATTTATGTTATAACTGTACATTTGAACCACCTTTATTAAAACTCATGGAAACTTATTTATGTCATAAAACTCAAATTAGTTTAAATTAAATGCACACAACACATATAATAAAAGTTTAGAGTAAATATTCTTATAATATAGAACTCCTTCAAATCAATGCAAAATAAAAACATTAATAGGTAAATGTGTGAAGAACCTGTACTATCCTTTCTATATGTCGGTGCTCTTTGTTATATGGTAGAAGAGATATTCCTTTGCCAATACAATGGCTTATCTGTGTTTGAGATTCTATCTCTACCCATGTCTTACACGATTGATTATCTCTCTAGTAGTCCAAAAGCTGAGACAATCTATGACAACTGAAAGTTTTCTCTTGATATTTAAATAAGCTCATCTTTCCCTTTTAAAATATCCTACCCTCAAACCTATATTCCACAGGCTCCTACCATTCCCTTCTTTTTCATTCCCTTTTCAGCTAAACTTCTCACAAAGTTTATATTTCCTGTGATAATTTTCTTGCCTACATCTCATCCTAACACATTTTACTCAGGCATTTGTGTTTATGATTCTACTGATATAGCTGCCTGTCTCCAATGAGTTCATAATTTCTACATCCAATGGATATTTTGATGCCTCATCTTACTTACCTTCTCAGCAGTATTTGGCACTGTTGACCAAACTCTTTTCCTTGAAATATCATATTTAATTCCCTTGATATGTGTCTTTTTACATTCATCTTAGATCTTTGGCAACTGGTAATGGTATCTTCTTTTATCCGGCTTTTACACTTTGGAATTCCCCCAGTATTTTCTATACCTTCCTTCTTCTAACAGTATGCTCGTTCCAATGCCAGCCCACCTTCAGTTAGGCTTCCATTGGCACCTCAATTCTGTGCCTCACTTTTTGTATTTCCTGTTATCTGAGGATAAACCTTTATAGCCAACTCTCTACTCAATATCTCCACTGGGAAGAATAAAAAACCCTGCAAACCCAATAGGTACAAAACTTATTGTACTGACTCCTTGACTAGTTTTCCGCTTTAGTTAATAATGTCATTGTTCATTCCATGTTGCAAGTCTGAAACCCAGTAGCCATCATTTTTTTATTCATTTTAGAGAGGAGAGGGAGAGACAGAGAGAGAGAAGGGGGGAGGAGCTGGAAGCATCAACTCCCATATGTGCCTTGACCAGGCAAGCCCAGGGTTTCAAACCGGCGACCTCAGCATTTCCACGTTGACGCTTTATCCACTGCGCCACCACAGGTCAGGCCCAGTAGTCATCATTGATATCCCTCACAATCAACCCACCACTAAAATAATGTTTTTATCTTCTAGAAATATATCATCCACTTTTCTCCAGCTCTTCTGCCTTCACCATAGTACAGTTACCATGGACTCTCTTTGGCTAGATGCCAAAAAGCATGATCTCAAA
Source organism: Saccopteryx bilineata (assembly GCF_036850765.1). Lineage (NCBI taxonomy): Eukaryota > Metazoa > Chordata > Mammalia > Chiroptera > Emballonuridae > Saccopteryx > Saccopteryx bilineata. The sequence goes on from NC_089490.1 coordinate 134,758,304, forward strand.
ATACAAATCTGATCATGCCATGTGCCTGTCGAAAAGCCTTTAATAGTTTTTTACTGGTGTTATCATTAAGACTTACTTAGCTTTAAAGCCTCAGAAGGTAAATTGCCTGATACTTATTAATTCTGAGGGTTTGAGCAAAGGATGAAACATCTTTGTACTATGATTTTCTGAACTACAACTTGGGTATTATAATAATATGTATCTCCTAGGATGGTTTCAATATTAAATGAATCTGAGCAGACAAGCAATCTTACATTCCCTGTTTCATCCATTCTCTAATTCTTTTGGCTGACCGTTTTACATTCTCTCTTCTCTTCCCAACTCTCTACATCTCCTCTTAGTTACTCTCAGCTGATCATTGTGCTTCCTATTTCACTGAGAAAAAAGAAGTCATCAAAAGAAAATAAAATTGCACCTTCTTCCATGTTCACATCTACCTTACTATCAAGGTGTGTGCCAATATAGACCAGATCTCCCATTTTTGTGGATGTACTGCCCATGCCTCTCAGGTTCACCCACCATGAACATATTGGATTCCATTTCTTCTTGCCTACTGGTGTCATCACCCTAATAATTGTTTCTTTCTGCACTGAATCATCTCAATACACATATAAACAAACATGCTACCATTTTTTCTATCTTTTATTTTTCTTTTAATTTTTAAAAACATTTTTAAAGGTTTTATTTATGGATTTTTAGAGAGAAAAGAAAGAGAGAAAAGGGAAAGGTGGAGAAGCAGGAAGTTTCAACTCATAGTAAGTGGGTGCTTCTCATATGTACTTTGACTTGGCAAGTCCAGGGTTCCGAATCATTAACCTCAGCATTCCAGGTAGGTGCTTTATCTACTGCACCACCGCAGGTGGTCAGGGCCATTTTTTTTATTTTTTAAAAAAAATTTCTTGGAGTGATGTCAGAGAAATGGCACCATGAGGAGTGCTCCTGATACCTCTCTCCAAAATTTCAACAAATTCTTCAACTAGAGACAAAAAAAAAACAAAACACAAAAATCTATCCCTGGAGTGTCTGGAAGTCCCACACACTGAACAAGAAGGTATGATTGGGCAAAAAGTTGGCTAAATATATAATCAACCCTGAAGGAAATAAGGTAGAGAACAGAACACTCCGCCTTCCTCACTAACCTGAGCAAGGGCTGCTTTCACTTGGAACTGAGAGTGAGTGGTGGCTGGGGGTGTGGAGGGAGCCAGGCTGGGGCACAGACATTCAAGCCAAGGAAAGAGTGTGCCTGCGGCAATCAGCCCATGCGAGCCAACGCTGGCGCCGGACCCCAGCAAAGGTGAGCGAGTGGCAGCCACTATCACCCCTAATATCTTGGTCGGTGAGCACGGACAGTGTGCAAGAGGTTCCTCCAAGCACCCTGGGAGTGGGTGCCCATGTTCCCAGACAGAGGGGCAGGGTCAGAGGCTTCTGTGTGGGCTGAAGCCAGAGTCTCGGTGTGGTCCCTGCTCCCCCAGCAACAGTGCGTGGGGAATGCGTGAAAATGAACTTCCCTATGCCCGGATTTCTTTGGGAAGGTGGGGTACCTCACCCAGCCATTCAGGCTAACATCCCAAGGAAGAAATAATACAAAAGCACTAGGAGGAGGGTCGTGCAGGCACTTGCGAATATGGATTAGACCTGCGGATCCAATCACTGAAATTAGCTTAATCCACATTCTGCTCACTGCCCAACTGGTTTACGTGGCTCTAGTTGAGAAGGTCTGTCTCAGATCAGTGATCTAAGATAAGAAACCTGATATTTTTAGTGCCTTTTGCTCTGCACATAGGGGCGGGGGCAACTTCCTGCCAGCCGATACAGGGTGAAAAACACATTCCTACGGAACAAACCTCAGAAAACACTGCAGAAGTTAAACAGGCTAGGCTGTAGGCTTTTTAACAAGGAAGAAGTCTTCAGAAAGCAATCCCATGGAATGCTAAGGCAAATTTAACTAGATATACCTGGGGAACTGATCAGAAGTCAACACGCCCCCCTACGTGCTTAAACTGCTGGCTCTGATTGGCAGAGCTTTCATACTCAGGGCTATGTACTAAAAAGAGGGACTTGGCAGCTTTTAAAACCTCCTATTCTGCAGGCAGTGACTAGGGTATCTTATTCCCAGCCAATACAGGTAACAAAGTGCAAAAAGCCTGGGGAGAGTGGTCCCACAGAGTGCAAAGGCATACTGGACATGCCCGGAGGCTCATAGAAAGACACCTTGAGAGCAACTGGCTCCCAACCCTGCCTGATTACGCTGGTGGCTCTGACTGACAGATCCTTACCCAGAACCCTGCATTGGGTGGGGATAGAGTAGGGATCTGCCACCTCTTTGAGCCTCTTAATATCCAGGCAGTGACAGCAGCAACCTCATAGCTGGATCATCAAGCTGCTAATTCAGGAAGGAGAGTAGGTGAGAGGCTCCAGGAAAATGGACTCTCCCATTGTTGGAGCCTGCAAATGCTAACAAGCCCTGACTATCAACAAGACTGAGGCCTACTATATGACATCACCATAGAGACACATCAACTGCAAATTTCTACCTAAGCATGCCACAGGGGCAGAGCCTGGGGTACAGAGCCACCAACCAGGAAGAGGGAGAGGAAAGAAAAAGGAAGAAGAGAACCTCTCAAAATCAAGAAAAATCCACAGACTTTAACAGTCTTTATAATTTTTTCCACTTTTTTTTGTTTCTTTTATCTTCTTATGTTTATTTATTTTTTCTTCTTCTGCCTTGGTCCTTTTCTTCTCTGCTCATCTTATTCTTTTCTTTTCATCTTGAATTACATTACCCATAAGTGTTACATTTCCCATTTTCTCCCTTTTTTCCCCATCTCTCTTAGTTTCTTCTTTTCTCCTTTACTTTTCCTCTCATTTGATCCTCACTCATGAACAAGTTATTTTATTTTGGATTCAAAGTTTTTCTTTGTGGCATTGCATACTTTTTACTTGGCTTTTTAACTCATCAGCATTGCCCCCAACCCCAGCTCTCCATTCTATGTAGCTTTTGTTCCACTTAATACAATAGTATTATTTTTTTTCTTGTTTCCCTCTTATCACTTTCACAATATCTCTCAGTCAACCATCATTTACAAGCAAATTATTTTATTCTTGATCTAAATTTTTTCCTTTTTGCATTTTGTGGGTCTCTACCTCCTTTTTCCCTTTCTCATTTCTCCCCAACTAAGGCCCTCACTTATAGTTAGTTTTTGTCCATTTAGCACAATATAATTCTCAGTTTTTTTATGGTATTTTTTCAAAGAGGGAAAGAAAAAAGGAAAAAAGAAATAATAATACATTTTTAAATTATTTTTTTGTGTTTTTTAAATTTTTACTTTTTATTCTTTATTAATTCTCATTAGGGTATTAACAAAACCATCATCAGATGCCACTAAGGAAAAGGAAATTGAATATCATGAATACAAAAGACAGAGATGTAGCACAGATAGATGAGAAAAAATAAATAGAAAAAAAATTTAACAGTTTGGAAACCTTGGAGTTTAATTCTCTTGGACAGAGAATTTAAAATAGAAATCCTAAAAATACTCAGAGATATACAAGAAAACACAGAAAGTAAATTTAGGGAGCTCAAAAAACAACTCAATGAACACAAAGAATATATTACCAAGAAAATTGAAACTATGAAAACAAATCAAACAGAGACGAAAAACTCAATTCATGAACTGAAAAACAAGGGAACAAGCTTAGCTAATAGAATAGGCCATATAGAAGAGAGGATTAGTGACATAGAAGACAGGCAAATTGAGGCACAAGAGAGAGAAGAAGAGAGAGACTCAAGAATTTAAAAAAATGAGGGAGACAAGATGGAGATGGAGTAGGCAGATGTACCAACTTTCACCTCCCAGAACCAAAGTGGATTATAAACTAATTTTAAGAACCATCATCTGTAAAAACCAACTTTGGACTAAACTAAGAGGACTCTTCAACCAAGGAACACTGAAGAAGCCACATTGAGACTGGCAGGAAAAGCGGAAGTGCAGAGAAGGCTGCCCAGCTCCCAGGAGCAAATGGCAGCTGGGAAAGACTAGAAAGGCGGGAAGTGAGTTTAACAGAGAGGGGAGGGTCCTGAGTCCCAGGAACAAAGCCCCAGCCTGCAGCCTCAGAGCCTAGAAGAGGCATATAGAAAGTGTTTAGCTGAAAACAAGACAGGATACTGTTTGTGAGAAAAAGACTGATTTCTCAGACCCAGGATTCTTCTTAAAGGGACTGCGCAGAAAACCTTTCTCACAACCACTCACCCATGGCTCCAGGGGATGGGGAGAGAGGAGAGGACCAGAGTAGAAGGAGGATAGTGTAATCTAGGAGGCACAGGGAGAAACATTTGAGAGACAGCCACCCTAACCCCTGAGACGAGTCACTCCCCAAATCTGAAGTGAATATTTTCCCTGGAAACAACAATATCAGCAAAGGGAAGCAGGACACCAGCCAAACAAGCTCTCCTGCGGCACTCAGAGCAGAGTCACTTAGAAGACGGAGCTTTCAAGACTATAGTAGTAAGTCTTAGAGTCTGAGCTGCAGCGCCCCCACCCACATGGCTGAGGTCTCGCCCAAGGGCAGGGGGCGGCAGGACATGGAAGCGCAGTTCTGTCAGCAAGGGTGGAAGCTGGCTGGCCATCACTGAGGCCCAGGTGTGAGCTCAGTATTAGCAGACTGGGGAGGAGGGGACGTGCAAAAGTGGTCAAGCCCAGCTGTGGGCCGCCTGCAATCCAGCCTGCGGGGGAAGGGCAGGAGCCCTGGAAGGGGTGGAGACTCACCCTTGAGCAAGGGCACAGGAGCACAGCCTTGCACCGCCTGTAGAACTGAGGCTTGTGGCCTGACTTGGGAGCTGGCCCCTCCTGCGGGGGTGGAGCTAAAAGCCCAGAACAGGCAGAGTCCCACTACTGAGGGTGGGCACACAGTCCCACCAGGCCTGTGGAGCCAAGGCTTGCAGCTGTCCCATGAGCTGGTCCTCCTGCAGGGGTGGGGCGAAAGCCTGGAATGAGGCGGAGACCCACAGCTGAGCAAAGATGCTCACCCCTGCCCTCAGGGCTGAGCATAACACCACCTGTGGGAGCAGGGTGAAGGCCAAGGCCTCTGAGGCTTGTACACCCAAGCACGTGATCACAGCCACTCCCATGAAGGAGAGGCAGAAACCACAGCAACAGCACCAGTGGGCAGGCACTGTCAATGCCATACTCAAATGCCCTGGGCAGCAACAGCAGAGGGGGTGTTGGACCTGCAGACAGACCACACCTATAAAACACAGAGGCCACACCCAGTGGACACCAGTGGCCAAAACCTTCTTTTACACAGACAAAATGTAAAGGCAGAGAAATACAACACAAAAGAATAAAGAGAAATCCCCAAAAAAGGACCTGAATGAGTAAGATATAACCAAATTATCAGATGTAGAGTTTAAAATTATGATTGTTATGATGCTCAAAGATATTAGAACAACAATAGATGGTCATTACAAACACCTAAATAGATAACAAATATAAAAAAATTTAAATATTAAAAAAGAAACAGTCAGAAATGAAAATACAATATCAGAAATGAAGAAAACAATGGAAGGAATTAAAAGCAGGATGGATGAAGCTGAGAATCAAAGCAGCAAGTTAGAGGACAAGATAAATGAAGGCACAGAAGCAGATTAGAAAAAAGAAAAGAGACTCAAAAAGTCTGAGGAAACTCTTAGAGAGCTCTGTGACAACTTGAAGAGAAATAACATCCGCATCATAGGGGTTCTTGAAGAAGAGAAAGAACAAGGGGTAGAGACTTTGTTCAAACATATCATATATAAAAACTTCCCTCAATTAAGACAGGAAAACTTCTCACAAGGTCAAGAAAAACAGAGAATGCCATTAAAGAGAAACCCAAAGAAATCTACACCAAAACACATCATAATTAAAATACCAAAGCTAAGTGATAAAGAGAAAATATTAAAACCTGCTAGAGAAAAAAAGACTATCACCTACAAAGGAGACCACATAAGGATGACTTTCAACTTCTCAACAGAAACACTTGAGGCCAGAAGGGAATAGCAAGAAATATTCAAAGTAATGCAGAACAAGAGCCTACAACCAAGACTACTTTATCCAGCAAGGCTATTGTTTCAAATTGAAGGAGAAATAAAAAGTTTTCCAGACAAAAAAAAAACCTCAATAAATTCACTACAACCAAACCAATGCTGCAAGAAATGCTAAAGAGTTGTTGTAAACAGATCAAAGGAGAAAAAGAGTATAGCAAAAGAGGAATACAATTTTAAAGATTAAAATGGCAATAAACAACTACATATCAATAATAACCTTAAATGTAAATGAAGTAAATGATCTGATCAAAAGAAAAAGGGTAGCTGTGTGGATAAGAAAACAGGAACCATACATATGCTGTCTACAAGAGACACACCTTAAAACAAAAGATGCACATAGACTGAAGATAAAAGGATGGAAAAAATATTTTACTCAAATGGAAATGAAAAAAAAGCTGAGGTAGCAATACATATATCAGACAAAATAGAGTTTAAAACAAAGGTAAGAGATAAAGCCTTCTACATAATAATAAAGGGAGCAATCCAACAAGAAGATATAACCGTTATAAATGTTTACACACCTAATATAGAGCACCTAAATATATTATGCAGACTTTGGTGGATTGAAAGGGAGAGATCAACACCAATACTATAATAGTAGGGGATTTCTATACCCCACTAACATCACTAGATAGATCCTCAAGAAAGAAAATTAACAAAGAAACAGTAGAATTAAAGGACATACTAGATCAACTCAATTTAATAGATATCTTCAGAACCTTTCACCCTAAAGCAGCAGAATATACATTCTTTTCAAGTGCTCATGGTACATTCTCTAGGATAGACAACATGTTAGGACACAAAAGCAGTCTCAACAAATTTAAGAAGATTGAAATCATATTGAGCACTTTCTCTGATCACATGGCATGAAACTAGAAATCAACCACAACAGAATAACTGAAAAATACTCAAACCCTTGGAAACTAAATAGCATGCTATTAAATAATGAATGGGTTAATAATGAGATCAAAGAAAAAATAAAAAATTCCTAGAAATGAATGATAATGAGCATACATCAACTCAAAATTTATGGGACATAGCAAAAGCAGTCCTGACAGGGAAGTTCATAGCGTTACAGACATACCTTTAGAAGCTAGAAAAAGCTCAAATAAACAACATGATGCTGCATCTAAAAGAACTAGAAAAAGAACAGCAAGTGAAGCCCAGAGGTAGTAGAAGGAAACAAATTATAAAGAACAGAGTGGAAATAAATGAAGTAGAGGCTAAAGAAACAATACAGAGGATCAATGAAACCAGGAGCTGGTTCTTTGAAAAGGTAAACAAGATCAATGAACCTTTAACCAGACTCACCAAAAAAAAAGAGAGGGCTCAAATAAATAAAATTACAAATGAGAGTGGAGAAATAACAACTGACACAACAGAAAAACAAAATATTGTAAGAAAATAATATAAAGAACTGTACACCAAAAAACTAGACAACTTAGATGAAATGGACAAATTCCTTAAAACATATGATCTTCCAAAAATTAGTCTGGAAGACTCAGAACACCTAAACAGACCAATTACAAAAACTGAGATCAAAACAGTTATCAAAAAACTCCCAGAAAAAAAAAAACGTCCTGGGCCTGATGGCTTCACAAGTGAATTCTATCAAATATTCAAAGAAGAACTAACCCCTATTCTTCTCAAGCTATTTCAAAAAATTTAAGAGGAAGGAAGACTTCCAAGCTCCTTTTATGAGGCGAGTACAATTCTGACTCTAAAACTAGGCAAAGACAACACAAAGAAAGAAAATTATAGGCCAATAACCCTGATGAATATAGATGCTAAATCCCCAACAAAATATTAGCAACCCGGATCTAGCAATATATGAAAAAAATTATACACCATGATCAAGTGGGATTTATTCTTGGGAGGCAAGGCTGGTACAATATTTGCAAATCAATCAATGTGATTCATCACATAAACAATAGGAAGGATAAAAACCACATGATAATTTCAATAGATGCAGAAAAAAGCATTTGATAAAATCTAGACCCATTCATGATCAAAACTCTCAGCAAAGTGGGAATACAGGGAACATACCTCAACATGATAAAGGCCATCTATGACAAACCCACAGCCAACATCATATTCAATGGGCAAAAATTAAAAGCAATCTCCTTAAGATCAGGAACAAGGCAGGGTTGCCCCCTTTCACCACTCTTATTCAACATAGTTCTGGAAGTCCTAGCCACAGCAATCAGACAAGAAAAAGAAATAAAAGGCATCCAAATTGGAAAGAAGAAGTAAAACTATCATTATTTGCAGATGATATGATATTGTATATAGAAAATCCTGAAAGCTCAGTCAAAAAACTGCTGGACCTGATAAATGAATTCAGCAAAGTGGCAGGATATAAAATCAATACTCAGAAATCAGAGGCATTTTTATACACTAACAATGAACTGTTAGAAAGAGAAATTAAGGAAGCAATCCCCTTCACCATTGCAACCAAAAAAATAAAGTACCAAGGAATAAACTTAATCAGGGAGATTAAAGACTGATACTCAGAAAATTATAAAATATTGATAAAAGAAATCAGGGAAGATACAAACATCTGGAAGCATATACTGCACTCATGGTTAGGAAGAATAAGCATCATTAAAATGTCTATATTACCCAAAGCAATTTATACATTCAATGCAATACCGATTAAAATACCAATGACTTACTTCAAAGATATAGAACACATATTCCAAAAATTTATATGGAATAAAAAGAGAACACAAATAGCCTCAGCAATCTTGAAAAGGAAGAATAAAGTGGGACGTATCACACTTCCAGATATCAAGTTATACAACAAGGCCATTGTACTCAAAACAGCCTGTTACTGGCATAAGAACAGGCATGTATCATAGATCAATGGAACAGAACTGAGAACCCAGAGACAAACCCACACTTTTATGGAGAACTGGTATTTGAGAAAGGAGGTAAGAGCATACAATGGAGTAAAGACAGCCTCTTCAACAAATGGTATTGGGAAAATTGTAGAGCTACCTGCAAAAAAATGAAAAGTAGACCACCAACTTACACCACTCACAAAAATAAACTCAAAATGGATAAAAGACTTAAATTTAAGCCATAAAACCATAAGCATCTTAGAAGAAAACATAGACAGTAAGCTCTCTGACATCTCTTGCAGCAATATATTTGATGATTTATCTCCTTGGGCAAGTGAAATAAAAGACAGGATAAACAAATGGGACTATATCATACTAAAAAGCTTTTGCACAGATAAAGACAAGAAGAACAGAATAAAAAGGCAAACTACACAATGGGAGAATATATTTGACAATATATCTGATAAGGGGTTAATAGCCAAAATTTATAAAGAACTTGTAAAACTCAATACCAGGAAGACAAAGAATCCAATAAAAAATGGGCTAAAGAAATGAATAAACACATCTCCAAAGAGGACATACAGATGGCCAATAGGCATATGAAAAAATGCTCAATGTCACTAATCATTAAAGAAGATGCAAATTAAAACTACAATGAGATATCACCTCTGACCAGTCAGAATGGTGCTCATCAATAAAACAACACAGACTAAGTGCTGGTGAGGACGTGGAGAAAAAGGATCCCTTCTGCACTGCTGGTGGAAATGTAGACTGGTGCAGCCACTGTGGAAAGCAGTATAAAGATTCCTCATAATATTAAAAATTGAAGTGCCTTTTACCCAGCTATACCACTTTTAGAAATATACCCCAATAACACTATAGCAGTGTTTGAAAAGAAGAAAAGCTCCCACATGTTTATGGCAGCATTGTTCACAATAGTGAGGATCTGGAAGCAGTCCAAGTGTCCGTTGGTGGATGAGTGTATTAAAAAGCTTTGGTACATATATACTATCAATTCTACTCAGCCATAAGAAATGATGACATCGGATCATTTACAACAACATGGATAGACCTTGATAATATTATACTGAGCGAAATAATTAAACCAAGAAAAACTAAGAACTATATGATTCCATACATAAGTGGGACATAAAAATGAGACTCAGAGACATGGACAAGAGTGTGGGGGTTATGGGGTGGTTGGGGAGAAGGAGGGTGTTAGGGGAGGGGAGGGGCACAAAGAAAACCAGTTAGAATATGATGGAAGACAATTGGACTTTGGATGATGAAAATGCAGCATAATCAAATGTCAAAATAACCTAGAGATGTTTTCTCTAAACATATGTACCCTAATTTATCAATGTCACCCCATTAAAATTAATTTAAAAAAATTAACCCTAAAAAAAGAATTAAAAAAAATGAGAAAGCCCTACAGGAATTATCTGACTCCATCAAAAAGAATAATATAATAATAATAGGTATATCAGAAGGAGAAGAGAGAGAAAATGGAATGGAGAACATATTCAAACAAATAATAGATGAGAACTTTTCAAGACTGTGGAAAGAACTAAAGCCTCGAATTCAAGAAGCAAACCAAACCAAGTTATCTTAACCCCAACAAACCTACTCCAAGGCACATCATAATGAAATTTGCACAATCCAATGACAAAAATAAAATTCTCAAGGCAACCAGGGTAAAGAAGAATACAACATATAGAGGAAGGCCCATTAGATTATAATCAGATTTCTCAGCAGAAACTCTACATCTAGAAAAGAGACCCCAATATTTAAAGTTCTGAAAGAGAGGAACTTCCAGCCAAGAATACTATACCCATCAAAGCTATCCTTCCAATATGAAGGAGAAATAAAAACATTCACAGATACAGAAAAGATGAGGGAATTTATCATCAGAAAACCCCCACTTCAGGAAATACAAAGGGGGTTATCCAGCTGGATACAAAGAACAAAACAAAACAAAACCACAAGTAAAAGCTCCACCAAGAACACAATAAAACCAAATTTAAAATGTGACAACAAAAAAAAGGGGGGGGGAGAGGACGAAGATTAACAGTAACAAAGGACGATGGAGTGCAAAAGCACTTATAAGATAGTGTACTACAATAAACATGGTAGGTACCCTATTTATTACTTAATGGTAACCACCCGTGAAAAAACCACCACAGAAGTGCATGATTTAAAAAAGGTAGTAACAGAGAAAAGAAGTATGGATTACAATAAAACAAAAACAAATGATAGAAAAACAAAAGAGAAGAATCAAACAAGATACAAAACTAACAGAAAGCAATATATAAAATGGCAATAGGGAACCCTCAAGTGTCAATAATTACACTAAATGTAAATGGATTAAACTCACCAATAAAAAGACACAGAGTAGCAGAATGGATTAAAAAAGAAAATTCAACTATAAGAAACTCATCTAAGCAACAAGGATAAAAACAAATTGAAAGTGAAAGGCTGAAAAACAATACTCCAAGCAAATAACATCCAAAAGTAAGCAGGTGTAGCAATACTCATATCTAACAATGCTGACTACAAGACAACAAAAGTAATCAGAGACAAAAATGGTCAATTTTTAATGATTAAGGGGACATGAATCAAGAAGACATAACACTTCTTAATATATATACGCCCCAAACCAAGGAGCACCAAAATATATAAGACAGGTATTGACTGACCTAAAAAGAAAAACTGACAAAAATGCAGTCATACTTGGAGATGTCAATATGCCGCTGATGGCTCTAGATCATTACTCCAAATAGAAAATCAATAAAGAAATATTGCCATTAAATGAAACACTAGAGCACATGGATATGATAGACATCTACAGGACATTTCATTCCAAAGTGACAGAGTATACATTTTTCTCTAGTGTACATAGAACATTCTCAAGAACTGACCATATGTTGGGCCACAAAAATAACATCAGCAAATTCTGAAATATTGAAATTGTACCAAGCATATTTTCTGATTATAAAGCTTTGAAACTAGAATTCAACTGCAAAAAAGAGGTAAAAACCCCCACAAAAATGTGGAAACTAAACAACATACTTTTAAAAAATTAGTGGGTCAAAGAAGAAATAAGTGCAGAGATCAAAAGATATATACGGACAAGTGAAAATGACAATATGACATATCAGAATTTCTGGGATGCAGCAAAAGCAGTAATAAGAGAGGTCATATCACTACAGGCCTATATGAACAAACAAGAGGTGCCCAAGTAAACCACTTAACTTCACACCTTAAAGAACTAGAAAAAGAAGAACAAAGACAACCCAAAACCAGCCGAAGAAAGGAAATAATAAAAATCAGACCAGAAATAAATGAAATAGAGAACAGAAAAACTATAGAAAAAAATTAATAAAACAAGGAGCTGGTTCTTTGAAAAGATCAACAAAATTGACAAACTCTTGGCAAGACTCACCAAGGAAAAAAAAGGAAGGACTCATATAAACAAAATCCAAAATGAAAGAGGACAAATCACCACAGATATCAAAGATTTACAAAGAATTATTGTAGAATACTATGAAGTTATATGCCACCAAATTCAACAATCTAGATGAAATAGATATATTCCTGGAACAATACAACCTTCCTAGACTGAGTCATGAAGAAGCAGAAAGCCTAAGCAGACAAATAAGCAGGGAGGAAATAGAAAAAAACTCTTAAAAACCTCCCGAAAAATAAAAGTTCAGGCCCAGACAGCTATACTAGTGAATTCTATCAAACATTCAAAGACTTGGTTCCTATTCTATTCAAAGTCTTCCAAAAAATTGAAGAAGAAGGAATACTTCCAAACAGATTTTATGAGGCCAACATAACCTTCATACCAAAACCTGGCAAGGATGGCACAAAAAAGAAAACTACAGACCAGTATTTCTAATGAATACAGATGCAAAAATACTAAACAAAATACTGGCTAATCGAGTATAACAACATATTAAACAGATAATACATCATGATCAAGTGGGATTCATCCCAGAATCTCAAGGATGGTTCAACATATGTAAAACGGTTAATGTAATACACCATATCAACAAAATAAAGAACAAAACCCACATGATCCTTTTAATAGATGCAGAAAAGCATTTGATAAAATACAACACAATTTTGTGTTTAAAACACTCAACAAAATGAGTATAGAAGGAAAGTATCTCAACATGATAAAGGTCATCTATGATAAACCATCTGCTAACATCATATTAAATGGCATAAAACTGAGGACTTTTCCCCTTAAATCAGGAACAAGACAGGGTTGTCCACTCTCTTCACTCTTATTTAATGTGGTGCTAGAAGTTCTAGCATGAGCAATCAGATAAGATAAAAAAAATAAAAGGCATCCATATTGGAAAAGAAGTAAAAGTTTCACTTTTTGCAGATGATATGATCCTATACATTGCAAACCCCAAAGACTCCACCAAAAAGATTACTAGAAACAATAAACCAATACAGTAAGGTAATAGGATAAAAAATTAATATACAAAAGTCCGTAGCCTTTCTATATGCCAACAAGGAAACATTTGAATACAAACTCAAAAAAATAATCCCCTTTATGTTTGCAAGAACAATAAAAAAAATATTTAGGAATAAACATAACAAAAAATCTAAAGGACCTATATAATGAAAACTACAAAGCATTGTTAAGGGAAATTGAAAAAGATACAATGAAATGAAAAATATTCCATGCTCTTGGATAGGAAAAATAAATATAATCAAAATGACCATATTACCCAAAGCAATATACAAATTTAGTGCCATTCCCATAAAAATTCCAATGACATTTTTTAAAGAAATGGAACAAATAATCATTTGATTTATATGGAACTATAAAAAACCCTGAAAAACCAAAGCAATCCTAAGGAAAAAGAACGAAGCTGGGGGCATTAAAATATCTGACTTCAAATTACATTATAGAGCCATGACAATGAAAATGACTATAATTACATTATAGAGCATGGTATTGGCAAAAAAATAGACACTCAAACCAATGGAACAGAATAGAACGTCCAGAAATAAAACTACATATATATGCTCAAACAATTTTTGATAAAGGGGCCAAGAACACACAATGGAGAAAAGAAAGTCTCTTCAACAAATGGTGCTGGGAAAACTGGAAAGCCACATGCAAAAGAATGAAACTCAACTACAGTTTGTCCCCTTGTACTAAAATTAATTCAAAATGGATCAATGACCTAAATATAAAATCTGAAACAATAAAGTACATAGAGGAAAACATAGGTACTAAACTCATGGACCTTGGTTTTAAAGAACATTTATGAATTTGACTCCAAAGCAAGAGAAGTGAAGGCAAAGATAAATGAATGGGACATCAGACTAGGAAGTTTTTGCACAGCAACAGAAACTGATAGCAAAATAAACAGACAGCCAACTAAATGGGAAATGATATTTTCAAACAACAGCTCAGATAAGGGCCTAATATCCAAAATATACAAAGAACTTATAAAACTCAACAACAAACAAACAAACAATCCAATAAAAAAATGGGAAAAGGACATGAACAGACACTTCTCCCAGAAAGAAATACAAATGGCCAACAGATATATGAAAAGATGCTCATCTTCATTAGTTATTAGAGAAATGCAAATCAAAACTACAATGAGATACCACCTTACACCTGTTAGATTAGCTATTATCAACAAGAGAAGTAATAGCAAGTATTGGAGGGGCTGTGGAGAAAAAGGAACCCTCATCCACTGTTGGGGGGATGTAAAGTAATACAACCATTATGGAAGAAAGTATGATTGTTCCTCAGAAAACTAAAAATAGAACTACCATATGACCCAGCCATCCCTCTACTGGATATATACCCCCAAAGCTCAAAAACATTGGTACATAAAGACACATGCAGCTCCATGTTCATTGCAGCATTGTTCACAATGGTCAAGACATGGAAACAATCAAAAAGCCCTTCAATAGATGAATGGATAGAGAAGATGTGGTACATATATACTATGGAATACTACTCAGCCATAAAAAATGATGACATTGGATCATTTACAACAAAATGGATGGATCTTGATAACATTATATGGAGTGAAATAAGTAAATCAGAAAAAACTAAGAACTGCATGGTTATATACATAGGTGGGACATAAAAATGAGACTAAGAGACATGGACAAGAGTGTGGTGGTTACAGAGGGGGAGGGGAGCAATAGAGGGAGGTAGAGGGGGGAGGGGAGGGGCACAAAGAAAACCAGATAGAAGGTGACAGAAGACAATTTGACTTTGGGTGATGGGTATGCAACGTAATTGAATGACAAGATAACCTGGAGATATTTTCTTTGAACATATGTACCCTGATTTATTAATGGCACCCCATTAAAATTAATAAAAATTTATTAAAAAATATGTCTTTTACATTGCTCTTTCCTCCACCTAACTATTCTCTTATTCTTGAATTCTTTTATTAATGAAACTTCATGAAAGATAACAGTGTCCAGTTCTTCTCTCTTGACATTACCCTAATCGTGCCTTTATTTTTAACTCAACAAAACACTTTTTGTCAATGTTACTGATGATCTGCACCTTGCTATATCCAGTGGTTGATTCTCAATGCTGACTAACTCAGCCTTTTAGCAGTTGTGACCACATTTTGCCATTTCTGCCTTTTGAAGAGTTTGATTCACGGTCCACCATGGATCTCTCCTTGCTTAGCCATTGCTTCTTCTGAGTCTCTTTTCTCAGTCTTTCTAACCTCCCCAGTGTTCAAATATTTTGGATTTCCAGGGTTCAATTCTTGAAACTTCTATCTTCTCTATACTTAGTCATTAATGAGATTGTTTTCAACTCAACTCATGGCTTTAAATGTAATCTGTAACATGATGGCAGCCAAATTCATTTATTTAACCCTAACCTCCCCTAATTTCAGAATCATAGAAGCCACTGTTTTTTTCAATATCTTCACTTGAATATCTAACAGATCTCAACTCAAGTACACATGCCTGGGTTCCTGATCTCCTGGAATGAACCAGTATTTCCACAGCCTGTTCTGAGGGTATCGAAACTCCATCCTTTCAGTCACTCAAGTGTCATCTTTGATTCATTTTCCCCCACTGTTTGCATCCCAACCATCAGCAAATCCAGGTGTCTCTATCTTCAGAAGAGACTGAGAATGTGCCCATCTCTCATCACACTTTCTGCTGCTGGGCTGGTCCAAGCCATCATCATTTCTAGCCTACTTTACTACAGTAGCTTTTGTTTTCCTTAAGTGAGAGGAGGAGAGACAGATTCCTACATGTGCCTCAACCAGGATCTACCCAGAAACTCTCATCTTGCGCCAATGCTCAAATCAATTGAGCTATTTTTAGTGCCTAGGGCTGATGCTGTGGGAGAGGAAGAGAGAGAAAAAGGGGGGAGGGATAAGCAGATGGTCGCTTCTTCTGTGTTACCTGACTGGGGATTGAACCAGTATATCCACATGCTGAGCTGATACTCTGTCCACTGAACCAACCAACCAGTGCCTACAATAGCTTTTTTTGGTGTGTATATTTTTCTGAAGTGAAAAGTGGAAGGCAGAGAGACAAACTCCTGCATGCACCTGACCAGGATTCACCAGACATACCCACCAGGGGGTGATACTCTGCCATTCTGAGACATTGCTCCATTGCAACTGGAGCCATTCTAGTGCCTGAAGTGTAGGCCATGGAGCCATCCTCAGGGCCCTGGGCCAACATTGCTCAAATGGAGCCCTGGCTGCAGGAGGGGAAGAGGGATAGACAGGAGAGGGGGAAGGATGGAGAAGCAGATGGGTGCTTCTCCTGTGTGCCCTGGCCAGGAATTGAACCTGGGACTTCCACATGCTGGGCTGACATTTTACCACTGAGCCAACTGGTCAGGGCTATAATAGCTTTTTAATTGATCTTACTTTTTTTCTCTTGGTTTATCACAGTGTATTATCTACACATCATCTAGAATGATCTAATTAATATACATCACAGTATGTTATTTTTCTTCTCAACCAAAAAACCCTTCAATAGAAAACTGGATAAAGAAGATGTGGCACATATACACTATGGAATACTACTCAGCCATAAGAAATGATGACATCGGATCACTTACAGCAAAATGGTGGGATCCTTTTTTTTCTTCTTCTTCTTTTTCTTTTTTTTTCTTTTTTCTGAAGCTGGAAATGGGGAGGCAGTCAGACAGACTCCCGCATGCGCCCAACCGGGATCCACCCGGCACACCCACAAGGGGGCGATGCTCTGCCCATCCGGGGCGTCGCTCTGTTGCAACCAGAGCCAGTCTAGCGCCTGAGGCAGAGGCCATAGAACCATCCCTAGCACCCGGACCATCTTTGCTCCAATGGAGCCTTGGCTGCGGGAGGGGAAGAAAGAGACAGAGAGGAAGGAGAGGGGGAGGGGTGGAGAAGCAGATGGGCACTTCTTCTGTGTGCCCTGGCCGGGAATCAAACCCGGGACTTCTGCATGCCAGGCCGATGCTCTACCACTGAGTCAACCGGCCAGGGGGAATGGTGGGATCTTGATAACACTATACGGAGTGAAATAAGTAAATCAGAAAAAAACAAGAACTGCATAATTCCATACATAAGTGGGACATAAAAACGAGACTAAGAGACATTGACAAGAGTGTGGTGGTTACGGGGGCGGGGGGGCAGGAGAGGGAAAGGGGGATGGGGGGCACAAAGAAAACTAGATAGAAGGTGAAAGAGGACAATCTGACTTTGGGTCAGATTGATAATTGATCAACATAATTGATCGACAAGATAACCTGGACATGTTTTCTTTGAACATATGTACCCTGATTTATTGATGTCACCCTAGTAAAATTAACAATAATAATTTAAAAAAAGCATTTTCAACGGCTTCCATCTCAGAGTAGCAACTGAAGACCTCTGATAGCTTCTAGGATCTATGTAAAACAGCCTGATATTCTCTGGGTTTGTATCTTATACTCTCCTCACTCACTCTGACCCTGTCACTGTGTGCCTTGGCTGTTTAATGAACACACCAACCACATTTTTCTTCAGGTGCTTTTACTTGTTGTCACCTCTGCCCAGGATAGTCTCCTTTCAGCCACATCCTGTTTCCTTCTCCCTTCAGATCTCTACTCAAATGTCATCATGCCAGCGAGGGTCTTTTCCAAAAACACTATGCAAAAGGGACATGCACACTTCCACCCTGGTACCTCTAAACCCTTTACTGCCTTGCTTTAGATATCATCTGGTATGCTGTATACTTACGTATTTACTTATTTTTATTTTAGCTGTCTGCATCTCTTCCTAAAAATGTAGATTCATAAAGACAGGGATTTACATCAGTATAAATGACTTTGAGTAAAGTAATGGTAAGCACCTAATATAAGTAAACTATAAATATTTTAACTTGTAATTGTGAGGAGGTTAGCTAGTACACTGAATAGGAGTACACAGTCAGATGCAGACCACCTGAGCGCAGTTCCCAGCACTGAGAATTCCTACCTGTGGACCTGGGACAGTATCTGATCTCTCTCAGCCTCCGTTTTCTCATCCTCCAAAATGAGCATAACAATAGCATTTAACTGGTAGCAGCTGTAGTAAAGATTAAATGAGATAATTTATTTAAACCATTAAAAAGTAATGCCTGATGCACATTAAAAGCTGGATAAGGCCCTGGCCGGTTGGCTCAGCGGTAGAGTGTCGGCCTGGCGTGCAGGAGTCCCAGGTTCGATTCCCGGCCAGGGCACTCATCTGCTTCTCCACTTCCCCCTCCTTCCTCTCTGTCTCTCTCTTCCCCTCCTGCAGCCAAGGCTCCATTGGAGCAAAAAGATGGCCCGGGCACTGGGGATGGCTCCTTGGCCTCTGCCCCAGGCGCTAGAGTGGCTCTGGTTGCGACAGAGCGATGCCCTGGATGGGCAGAGCATCGCCCCCTGGTGGGCGTGCCGGGTGGATCCCGGTCGGGCGCATGCGGGAGTCTGTCTGACTGCCTCCCCGTTTCCAGCTTTGGAAAAGTAAAAAAAAGTAAAAAAAAAAAAAAAAAGTAAAAGCTGGATAACTGTTAATTTTCAGAGGTATGTTAGTTCATTTGGTTTTTGTCCCTTTTTATTTACCAGTTTCATCCACTTTTTATTTTTCTTTCCTTTTCTGAACTTCTGATTCTCTGGCTTTCTCTCTTTAGCTCAACATGCCATACTTTTTCCCATTGAGCATACTGACTTCTCTATCTGGAGTTCTTTCTTCTCCTTTTTGTGGCCCAATTAATTCCTCATTCTTCAGTTCTTAGTTCAAGGCTCACTCACTCAGGAAAGTTTCCCCTAACCCCACAGTCAAGTTTCTATCTGAAACAAGACTTTCTTTCTTTCTGAAAACTTAGGTTATCACACACCTACTCATCTAATTATTTGATTATCTATCTCCTCCAACAGATGATACTTTCCAGAAAGCAAAGACTCTGCTTGTATCACTTCTTCTGATCCACGCACCTGGCAGACTCTGTATTCAATATAAATTTGTTGAATGCAATAAACTAATTTGCAATATAATTATTGTCTAGTTATATCCTTGTGTGTTTTCAGAAATTTTGAGCATAATTAAATCAACTTTAATCCAGAAGATCATCTATACCAATAGAATTTCTGACACTTGGGTCAATACAAGAGATAGTTGAAGGCTGATAGGCACACTAAGTGCATTTGACCGGTCACCAAACAAATTTATCCACAAATCAAATTAAACTTATCAGCTTCATTCACAGTAACAGCTGAAAAGTGCATTGTAAATAAGGGGCTAAGAATTATAATATTGAGCTTGCCTGTTACAGTTAAAATTATGGGAAATAAAATAAACGATTTTTCAAATATCAACTATGAGATCTCAGTTATTTATGGTGTCATGTTAAATGATAAGACTTTAAGGTATTTGTCTGTTGTCTTTGAGTAAGTTATGGCTAGGCTTCATTTCTAGCATATGAAAAATCTTAAAGGTACATCATTATCTATGGTTAACCCAAGCGGAAAAAACATGAACTTTCAAAGAAGAAAAAAAATATAAGTTATTCAAGTCATACAGTCAATACTTGGAAAGCAGAGCTTAAAAGAATATTTCTGCCTGGCTCTGTGTAGTTCTTTTTCTCTTTTTTTGTTAATCATACACTGGTGACTCTTTTTTGAGAGGAAGCAAACTTTATTCTTTTTCATCATCACTCTATAATCAGTCTTTCAAACCTGGATACTTTAACACCTTAATTTCTAGTGTAGACTAGTGTAATATTATAATATAAATAGCCTATAATGTATTTTTACTCTCAGGTCACAACCTCCTGTGTTTAAATGAACATGATTGCTAAAAGTATAGAAAGCTTAAAAAAAAAAAGAGAGAGAACATAAAGCAATAAACCCTGAAACTGATTTCAATATCAAAGGAGCTTTGTGAAATTCAAAGCTGTCAGACAAAAACAGACCTCTTTTTAAAGTGTTTTTATTAAAATTATTGGGGTGACACTGGTTATCAAAGTTACACAGGTTTAAGGTGCCCAGTCCTGTTATACATCATCTGTATATGGCATTGTGTGTGCACCACTGTAGATCCTAAAGATTAGACAAACATGCGGATGCTCTGTTCCTTCCTTCTTTCTCTGATGCAGATCCATGAAGCAAACCCTCCTAAAATGTCCTCTAATCTTCTCCCATCTTGGTTTCCATGAGGCATTTAAGGTTGTAGATTCTTGTGCTCATTCCTTATCACCACCAGGCTCAGTTCTTTTATATTTTTTAATTAATTTATTTAAAATTTTTATTAATTTTAATTTATTGTGTTAACATGGATTCAAGTATCCCACTCAATATAACACTCTCACTGCCCCACCCTCGTGTCCTCCATTACACCCTCTTTGTCTCCCTCCCCCATACTCCCTCCCTCCTTCCCTCTGGGATTTTCTGTCCTGTTATCTGTATCTAGGTCATACATATTCAGTATATAATTTCAGTAATCCCTTCACCTTCTTTGATCCCATTCTCCTTCCCTCTGACAGCTGTCCCTCTGCTCCCTGTGTCCCTGCCTCTGTCTCTATTCTATTCCTCAGTTCACTTTTTTCATTAAATTCCACATATAAGTGAGTTCTTATGATACTTGTTTTTTTCTGCCTGGCTTATATTACTTAGCATAATAATCTCCAGGTCCATCCATGTCATCTCAAAGGGTAAGATTTCCTTTTTTTTCACAACTGTAGAGTATTTCATTGTGTATATGTACCACTGCTTTTTAATCCACTCGTCCACTGATGGACACTTGGGCTGTTTCCAGATCTTGGCTATTGTAAACAATGCTGCCATAAACATCGGGTTGCATATCTTCTTTTGAATCAGTGATTTGGTATTCTTAGGATATATTCCTAAAAGTGGGATAGCTGGGTCAAAAGGCAGTTTGAGTTTTAATTTTTTGAGGAGTCTCCATACTGTTTTCCACAGTGGCTGTACCAGTCTGCATTCCACCAGCAGTCAGGAGACTTCCCTTTTCTCCACATCCTTGCCAGCACTTATTCTGTGTTGTTTTGTTGATGAGCACCATTCTGACAGGTGTGAGGTGGTTTCTCATTGTGGTTTGAAATTGCATTTCTCTGATGATTAGTGACACTGAACCTTTTTTTTTTTCATATTAGACTCAGTTTTTTACATAATATTCAACCAGGAGTATTTTTCTTGGAAGCCCCAGCTTTGAGCAGATCTTGCCCACCAACCCCTTTTGCACTCCCTCACAGTCCAGATCCCCCTCAGGCTCACCCTGCAGAGATTCCTGCTCTCCCTGTTTTCTCAATTCTCCCTCCCTTCTAGCTAGCACTTGGCAAGCATTCCTTTGGCCTTTTTTCCCATAATCCTATCAATGCTAAGTTTATTAAAAATTCTTTATTATTTTTGTATATTGTAGACTAAATATTGTGTTTAACTTTATTTTAATTTTTATTTAGATGATTAAATTGAACAGGGTGACATTAGTTAACTAAAGTACATAGATTTTGGGCAAATATCTCCATATCATTTGGATATATTGTATACCCATCACCCAAAGTCAAATCATCCTCTGTCACCCTATATTTGTTTCTCTTTAAGTCCCGCTCCATCTCCTTTCCCCTATCCTCTCCCCCGTTTCTCTCCTTTCTTCCCTTCTCTCTCTCTCCTCTTCCCTCTCCCCCATCCTCTTCCCTCTTCCTTCTTCCCCTGGTAACCACTGCACTCCTGTTTATGTCCATGAGTCTCAATTCACTGGGAAAAACTGGTACATAAAGATACATGCACCCCCATGTTCACCCCTGACCTTCTTAAGGCCTTAAATTCACAATGGTAAGAGCACAGAGCACCAATAGCTGATAGAGACTGTATTCTAAGACCAAAATCAGAGGCAGCCCACTCTGCAGAAGCAAAATGTTTATTTTTGTACCACCTTTGTAAAGAGAAGCATGCAGAAAAGGGGCAATAAATGCAAGTGAATAAAGAGGGCAAAGAAAAATATCTTACTCAAACTAGAGTGGTAATGGCAAAAGCTTCACAAAGAAACAAAAAATTAGCATTTTCTGTCTGACTTCAAAAGATACATCATTATAATGTGCTCCAAACCACATTATTAAGGGGAACTCATAATTCTCTGTGTAGAAGCCAATTTCAGCCCATTAATGGTGCTAAGTGCACTGACAGGAACATCAGACCGGAGTGAGAAGCTCCATGTGACTGTTCTGCTGTCTCTGGCAAATACCCTACTTCCTGGGCCCTAGAATCTGGTTTATAAATTGTGATTGTTAAACTTTTTGATCTCTTAAAACTTTTTTTTTTAAATCAAGATGCTATGTTTCCATGCTCTTACTGATTTTTTTAAAGATCTTTATTGTAATTAAAATTTTGGCTTACAAGAATAATGACAAATTTGGGGCTTTGGTAGCTATCATACTTTTCATTTCTAACCACATATTTATCAATTAATATGCATAACAAATATCATGTAATAAATACAAGAGTCATAAGAAATTGACTCTCCATGCCACCCAAAAAGACAAATTATTCCTGGGGAAAGGTGGACCCATGGTCAATAGAATGTGTAGTAATTTCACCTCTTACTTCTAGTCATCCCATCACTTAGCTAAAGACATTAAGCAAATTACTAATACTTCTAGTGTTTTCATTTCCTCATGGAAACTAGGGGTAATGGTACTTTCTATATAGGATCATTGTGTAGCGTAAGTATGATACCTAATGAATAACACATAACACATATGACTCACAATTTAGTTGAAGGGTTGACATTATTTTCTACCTTTAATTGAATTCTGTTTCAGAAGAGCTTTATGAAATACACTAAATTTAGTAAGGTCAAAATGGTTTAAACAAAATTAGACTTAAAGTCAAATAGTGTCCAAATAGAAAGTGAAATGCAGTAGAGTTAGAATTTCTCCTTTTGGATAAGTAGGCTCAAGGTGATTGCATTTATGATTCTATTAATGTCTCATATTCCTAAAAACCTATGCCACACCACCCCACCCTCCTCAAAAAGCTATAATTTTCTTTATCTTTAAAAAAATTATATTAATTCTCTTTACCTCATGTACCCTTTCAGCAACCTCAATGTTTCTCTGATTCCTTGACAACAAAGTCCTCTCAAGGAATTATCTGTAGTCACTCTCCCTAGTTCTTCAGTCTCTCTTTGATCCACTCCAGTCGGGAACAAAGACAATCTCTTTTGTCTCCACAACTTTACTAAAATTACTCAAGGTCATCAATGATCTCCAGATTTTAAATTCAATGGTCAATTCTCAGTCCTGATATCAACTCTTAGTCATGTTGAATTTATTTGACCCTCTCTTTTCTAGATACATTTTTTTTTTACTTAATTTCTAGCCCTGTTGTTCTCCCTCATTAGCTGTTCCTTCTTACTTGAAGTTCTTCACTCATTTCTCCTCATGCCATAGACCTTTAAACATCAGGGCCCCAGGCTTGCTCTTTGAACTTATTCTCTTTCCTGTCTATACTCATTTCCTTGGAGACTTCACCAAATCAAGTGTCTTAAAAATTACTATTATTTTCTTGATTGCCAAATTCATATGTCCCAGAAATATTTTCTTTTTTCAGTTTTCTATTTAGCATTTCCATTTTGATGTTTGGTGGACATCACAAATTTAACATATACAAAAAAACAAAACTCCTGATCTTCATTCCCAAAACTGTTCCTCCAGATGTCTTGCTCATCTCAGGAAATTACAATGTCATCCATTGATACAACTACTCAAGCCAGAGACTGTGGTGCGGTCCTGGGCACTCTCTTTATGTCAGGAAATACAGTTGACTTTTCCCTCAGAAGAGACTCAGAATCTGACCTCTTTTCATCTCCTCCTCTATTACCACTCTGAGAAAAATCCATCTCTCACCAGGATTACTACAGTTTCCTGACTACTTGTTTTCCTATTTCTGTCTCTGCCTCTTCTTCATAGCCCATTTTCCAAAGTAATAAGTCATCCTTTAAAAATGGGAGCAATGCCATGTCATCCCTCTCTTAAAATTTTTCAAGGGCTTTCCATCTCACTGAGTAGAAGCTGAATTCCTTGTGATGATTCCCCAGCCCCACACTATCTGGTGCCCTGTTGCTCTTGAACCTCATCCTCTTCCCTTCAGCTCTTCAGCAACCCTGTCCTTGCTGGACCAGAACAAATATGACAGCATGTTTTTACTTCAACTTCAGGTCTCCACACTCCTCTTGTTTAGTTCTTCAATATCATTTTTCCTTTAGGATCTCTGCCCCCTCTATTTTAGATTTCCCATCTCTTCATACAATGCATCTAAGATCTTCTTATTCCCCTTCCCACTTGACCAATAAAGACAAAACACCTGGTCAGTAAAGGCTTTTATTCATGTATTTGTTTTTTATCTATCTGTACTAGAAGGTAACATAGAAAACGTTATGTGTTTTTCAATGCTATATCCCCAATGCCTAGAAGAGTACTTCACACATAGTAGACTCTAGATAAATGCTTTTAGGGTAAATAAGCCATTTGTCTAAGGATATAGTCCTTATGGTTTATATTTTCTTTTTAAGAAACTGAATATCGTCAATGAATGTTTGAGACTTCCTCTTTTACCTTTCTGAAGAGGATAGTAGTGACAGATGGCCAAATGTGAGAAGAAATACCTTATCTTGTCCAGACATTTTTTGAAAAATATTTAAGATTACCAACAACAAAAAAAGTCGGGACTGTCATTGGAATGGTTGGCCTGCTTGGTCCTTGGTGTCTCTGCTTATATCAGACCCTGTGTGATTCCTCCCAGATGCTGTCTCACCTTTCATCTTCCTCCAGATTCATCTGGAACACCTTTTCAGGGTTTACTGAACAGAATTTAGAGTATACTAGTCAGTCTTCTGTGGCTTAATGAAAGTCTTTATTTCAGGCCACCCTTCTATTGACAAATACAATAAATCACCCTCTGGAGTGAGGGGTCACCCCATGTCCGCCTTTCCTGAACACATATATCTCACGCCTCATCCTTCATGATATGTCTGTACCCACCATAGAACAGCTAATGTTCTGCCTATCTTGGCCCTACCGTCTGTATGTTGGTGTATGAGAAACTTTGAGTGAGTTTTCTCTGTTTGTTTTTGTAGACTAGATGTAATAAAGTCTAAGTTGTTTGATACGTTTGTTTAGATCTCAGGGAAGTGACATATCTGAAGACCTGGCCTGTTATTGCTCTCAAACACTTGCAATGGCAGGAAATATTAGTACAGTTTTTATTTTATCTTCTGAGATACAGGCAAGCCTTCTGCAGTCAGAGACTCACATGCTCCCTTCAGGGTATTGTACACTGTTGGAACTCAATAAATAGTAGACTAAAAAGGTAAATTTATCATAATTTTACAGCTGCACTCAGTTTACAGGATAGATGATAAACATTATAAATGTATTGTGACTGAAAAAATTCCACTACTACTCTAATTTTCTAAATTCAAGCTTCTTTGGGGGTCTGTGTAGCTAACACAGGTTGCTTAAAAGCCCCAGAGTCACCTGTGCCTTAGGTGATTAAAATACTAGGAGCTGAGATCATACTATTGCTTCTAATAGTTTGGATGCTCATTGTGCCTTTCTTCTGAAGATAGGAACAGAGGTGATAGCATCTCTACAGCCTGCCCACTGCTTTTCCCCACAGTCAGACCTTCTGGCCCAGCTTGGTCTCCATGTGCCTGTACTGGCCTCACTCTGCTGGTCATGGGCCCGGGGAGAGGGGTATGGCCTGCAGACCTGTGCCAGAGACTCCCACAGCCGGGCTGTGTCTGCACAATGGGAGAGTGACGGACACGGGCATCAGCCCTCAGATAGTCCTCAACACAGAATGCACAATTTTAATTCAGGTTTGAAAGGAACCCTACTGCCTCATGATAAAATAAAATGTACACCCTGAGCACTCAATCTGTCAGGCAATTGCTCACTAATTTTTGACAATATGTGTTAGTTACATTTTGACTTCCCCAAAACTTAATTAAATCAGTTGTCCCCAAGTATTTGTAGGGAAATTGGTTCCAGGACCTCCAAGGATACAAAAAATCTGAGGATGTTCAAGTTTCCAACATAAAATGGCAACATTAGTGCATATAGTTGTCCCTCCACATCTGCAGACTTTCAATCATGAATCAAAAACAGTACAGATAGTTATTGTAAAATTTCCGCATGTAATTGGACCCACACAGTTCAAACCAATGTTATTCGAGGGTCAACTGTACTCATTGAAACATGACAAAAAATATATATGTAATAGATATTAATGAAATAATGAGATTTTCCCAACAGGTAGGAACTCTTTAGTACTATATGAATTAAAATAAACTTGTTTAGAAATAAATTAGATGAAGTCAACCTACATCTAAAACCCTGGCAGATTCTTGGAACTGGGTGCTCGCAGAGATGTATCTAACTGGGGAGCAGGGTAGACAGGACTTTGGAGGTGAGGCAGCGCCTGGAGATGAGGCTGCTAGTATGCTGGAGGTAAGCTGTGTAGAAGTTTGCTTGCTAGCATAAAAAGATGATTATTCAACCTGAAGGCAATAGCCACAAAGTTTTTAAACACAGAAATACTGTGTTAGACATTTTTTTGACTCATGGATATCTGGGATGGTGAATTGGAAGGTAGAAAGGAGAAAAATGAATATATATTTATTGGTCATGCCCTCAGTTCCTGGTACAGAGCTCCTAAAACTCTTACAATTTCTTAAGTAATAAGATCATCTCTTGTTCTAATAGTTGGTCTTTGTGCCCATCCTTGACATAGGGCTCACCAAACCCTTGTAACTCTTAAGTGAAAAGAGCATTAGCAGCATCTATTGTTCTAATGAGGACTCTCTGGTGAGCTCCTGGAAGGCTCCTTCATGGAGGCTGGTCACCAGAAAGACCAAGCCGTGGTTAGAAGCATGGAATTTTCAGCCCCTACTACTATCTACCAGGGAGTGGAGAGAGGATGGAAATGGAGCGAATAATTGGTCATGTCTATGTGAGGAAGCTTCCATAAAATCCCGGTCGTAGGGGGCTTTGGAGAGCTTCCAGCTCGGTGAGCACAGCCATGCACCAGGAAGGTGAAGCACCCCAACTGCACGGGCACAGAAACTCCTGTGCTCAAGATCTCCCAGACCTCATCCTGTGTACCTCTCCATCTGACTGTTCATCCTTATCCCTTATCATGTTCTCTAAGACACCAGTAAATGTGTTTTCTTGGTTCTGTGAACTGTTCCAGAAAATAATCCAACCCAAGTGTAGGCGGCAGGTCACAAGAACCTTCGACCAGTAGCCAAGTTGGACAGAAGTCATAGGTGACCTGGGACCTGCTCTTTGCAATTGGCATCTGAAATGTGACAATCTTGTAGGACCGAGCCTTTAACCTGTGGGATCTGATGCTGTCTCCAGGCAGATTTCAGCATTGAGTTGAACTGTAGGACACCCTGTTGTCACAGAACTGCTGGTGTGGACAAAACTCCTGCACATGTGGTGACTAGCAGAGACAGAGCTTGGTGCTCGGTGTGAGAGGAGAGGGGACACAAAGAGAGGGACTTTAGGCTTACCCATACACAAAAGATGGCTCAATATTTTAAAAAATGGCAATGCTAGGCCCTAGCCGGTTGGCTCAGCGGTAGAGCGTTGGCCTGGCGTGCGGGGGACCCGGGTTCGATTCCCGGCCAGGGCACATAGGAGAAGCGCCCATTTGCTTCTCCACCCCCACCCCCTCCTTCCTCTCTGTCTCTCTCTTCCCCTCCCGCAGCCAAGGCTCCATTGGAGCAAAGATGGCCCGGGCGCTGGGGATGGCTCCTTGGCCTTTGCCCCAGGTGCTAGAGTGGCTCTGGTCGTGGCAGAGCGACTCCCCGGAGGGGCAGAGCATCGCCTCCTGGTGGGCAGAGCGTGGCCCCTGGTGGGCGTGCCGGGTGGATCCCGGTCGGGCGCATGCGGGAGTCTGTCTGACTGTCTCTCCCCATTTCCAGCTTCAGAAAAGTACAAAAAAAAAAAAAAAAGGCAATGCTAACTGTTGGTGAAGATTTGGAGCAACCCAAATTCTTACATATAACTGATGGCGATGTGGAGTGATAATATTCTAGAAAACATCAGTTTCTTATAAAGCTAACTATATACTGTCATAAGACCTAAAAGTGGCACTTTTGTTATTTACTCAGAGAAATGAAAGTATATGTCCAAACCAAGACTTGTGCAAAAACCTTCACCGCAGTTATATTCATTGATAGTCACAAGCTAGAAACTACCTAAATACCCATGAGTGGCCAAATGGATTACACAAATTATGGTACCAACATACATTAACACACTATTAAGTGAGTTTTTTTAAAAAAGAACCAGCAGCCTATGCAATGAAATACCTGAGGCAGTTTTAAAATATGTTCAAATATTATTTTTTTCATATTCTTGTTGGACCCTCTCTGGAATCTGGACTGACCATCATGGTGCACTCACGAGCAATACAGAGCACCCGAAGTGATGAGCTAGAGCCTTCGTGATGAGGTCAGAAAGGACATACAGATCCTGCCTGGTCCTGTGACACTTTCCTTAAATCCCTGACCGGCCATGTACTAATCCTCATGACTCTAATGCCACCAATCTGTGAAGCAGCCTCATATAAGTGTCCTATGCTACAGATGCATTTGAGATTTCTGCCAATAGCCAGCATCAACCACCTGGCAGTGAGTGACACTGCCTCCAAATGCAGATCCCCAGACATTGAGTCATTCCTAGTCTTCCCAGCTGAGGCCCCAGACATCACAGGGCTGTCCTCACTGTGACCTGATAAAATCTTGACCTACACATTCAGTGAGCATACTAAAAGTTTCATGCCACGAAGTTTTGAAGTGAGTAGTTCTTCATCACAGTGATTGGAACAATAGATAAATCTGTCAAATACTATGCTGAACAAAAAGTACTGAACATAGAGAATACATACAGTAAGCTTCCATCCTCTTGAAACTAGAAAACACATACTTAATATACAGTGAGAGCAGAGCCATGATTGCCAGGGACCTGGGCCGTGGTGGGGCTCACTGGAACAGGGAATAAAAAATATGTAATAGAAATGTTCTATATTTTGATTGTGGTGGTGGTGAAATTTGTCAAAATTCCTTGACCTGTACTCTTAAAATAAGTGTATTTTACTGATTTGAGAGAGAGAGAAAGAGAAGAGAGAGATGAGAAGTATCAACTTGTAGCTGCATCATTTTATTTGTTCGCTTCTCATATGTGTCCTGACCAGGGGGCTTAAGCCAAGCCAATGACCCCTTGCTCAAGCCAGCAACCTTGAGCTTCAAGCCAGTGACCATTGGGCTCAAGCTGATGAGCCTGCACTCAAGCTGGCAACCTTGGTTTTTGAACCAGGGCCCTCCGCATCCCAGATCTATGCTCTATCCACTGCACCACTACCAGTCAGGCTTAAGTGTATTTTATTGTATGTAAATTACACCTCAATTGATTTGTATTTTAAAAATAGGGACAAACATACAGAGGAAGTAGAAACTAGAGCAGAGGTGCTATTGCTATGTCCAAAGCATAGGTTCATGTACACAAATATGTGACCCCTGGTAGTTACAAAGTCATTCATGACCAAATCCTCAGAAAAATAATGGCAGAGGAGGAACAGAGACAGGCTGTGGGCTGCTTATGGCATTTCAACACAAAATGCCAACTGCCTAATTCTGGGATTTTAATGGTTGGGAAAAAGTGAACTCCTATCTGCTCATTTCCTCCTAGGAGTCTTCATGTCTTAGTAATACGTCTTTCAATACTAAAAGGCCAGCTAGTGACCACAGTGAGTCCCTGTTTCTGACAGCAGGTGTCACCATTGCCTCACAGAAGCTCAGTGTGTTTCTAACGCAGAGAAGAGGCTGGTGCCTCTCAAATGTGGTTTTAGCTTAGATTCAGTTAATATCATGATAATGGGCAACATCCTCTAATGACAAGTAACATGCAGGTAAGTACAGCATTGACTTAATAAATAGTTATTCAAGAGAAAACAAGAGTGCAAGAGTACATTCATCAAAGACAAGTGTAAATGTGCGTGTGTGTGTGTGTGTGTTACATAATAAATATTACAAATATATTCCTAGTTCATAAATATCAAAATGTGCCAGATTTTACCTCTAGCATCAAGGAAATATAGTAACTAACTACAAACTATTTGCAGGTTCGAGCATCTGCCTCATTCAGCTTCCTTTGCACAGATTTTAGCACTGGGGGAGGACCAACCAGGTGTCATTTTTGACAAAATACGTATAGGGCTTTGTGTGCCCCCGTGTGGACATAGAGGGTAAAGCAACAGAACCCATATCGAATCTAATCCTCCGTTGACCTCGTTAAAACCTCAGTGGTAATACAACCCCCTGAGAATGCCTTAATGTAGACCTCAAGGTGTGTTGTGTTGCTTAAATGGTATGTGACCGCGGCATAGAGAGGAAAACCAATTCCCCTGAACCAAGTTTCTACGCGCAGCCTCTACTACCAGCCCAACCTGCATTTCCTGCCGCGGTTCAGCACGGAGGAGACAGCTGGGCTCTCAGTCACAGGGCTGTGCTGACTTCCCACGCCTTCCTACTGCAGGGAGAAAAAAAAAAAAACATTCTTTTTAATGTTTCTTCTCTGGTTTCTAGAAAAAAGACTATTTTAAAACTTTCCAGCTGCTTAGTATATCTGGCACCTTCTCATATCTATTTCTTTGTCTCTCTGCAGGGAAGAAATTAGTACTAGTTGCCATCCTCTGCACTGAAATATTTTACATGCTGTCATTTTATGTTTCCTAATGTATACAAAACACTGAAAATATGATTTGGTGCTACTATTTAAATATGTGGAAATTTTCTTATTATGATTTTTAGCTGTTAATTTTTTTTTTTAGTTTCTAAAATATATAAGAAATAATAAATTTTAAGTCCTAAAACCTCAGTGTACTACCCTGGGTTAAACTCCAGTCATCCATTTATTGACTGAGTGACATTGGTTGTCCCTTTCTGAATGCTAATATTATCATTTGCAAAATGAAAAAATTACTAAAGTCAGTGTGATGAATATTAAATAAGACAAGGACTTAGGCCAGTGTCTAGTAGCCAGTAGACTAAATCCCTTCTTCATGTAATAGATCCTATGTACATCCCATCACTCACATGCCCCCATTCTGCCTTATGGCACCTGGTGAAGGCGAGGGCCTGTGGAGAAGCACCGGAAGAGGAAAGAGAAAGCCACCCTGTTTTCTTCCAGCCTGCCTGCTTGAGCTAGAATACCCATTCATCTCCTGCCTTTGGACGGACTCTCCTGGGTCTCCAGTTTGCAGATGTTAGATTGTGGGACTTCTCAATGTTCATCATCACATGAGCCAATTTTTCATATTCAACCTCTCTCTCTTTCTTTATATATATATATAAAGATATATATATATATAAAGATATATATAAAGAAAGATATATACATTGTCTATTTCTCTGAATAAAATTTTAATATAATGTATTTAATTATGAATTTATGCAATGATATTCTTGAGAATTTAACAATTGCCATATCCAGCCAGTACTAGCTGTCCTCTGTAAACCACTGGCTACAATCCATGCCACTCAGGCAGTTTTACTACAGGGAGTCTTGAGGGAGGAGGGAGGAATGTGCCTACAGAAACTTTTCTTCCTTGGAGGAATTGGCTGGAAGTATGTAGTTGACCGGTGGACAGAGGAGTTAAGCCATGCTGTGGCTTGGATATTGGTGACTTTGGACACACAGCTTCAGCTGTGGCACTGGTCATGCCAAACCCACCAATGACAGTGACGCAGTGAAGGGGGACAGCAGTTAAGACTGAGTGAAAAGTTGTTTCTTTCAAAGCCCAGTCTCTACAAGTATGTCTAATTCCCTGTCCTCCGGCGCAGGCATCAGTGGAAATTTTAGTAATTTTTTGAGTAATTGTTTAACAGTATTTAGAGTAAGAAACCTCAGATGAAAGTCTAGTCCTCTTTTGTGACTGGCCTTAAGTTGTTTCATTGTAAGCATTCAATAACTATGGGACACACGACGATTTCTGGCTACCTGTGGCAGTGCTGTTAAATGAGCAGAGGGCGAAGGTCTAATTAAACGAGGTTTTAGCATCTTACACAAACCTCCAACAAAACTTGAAAATACTCATTTTAGAAAATGGCCACACAGAAAAGGCTCAAAATGTTGTGTTTTTGTTCATTGACATGATGGTCTATTAAATCAATAGATGAATAAAGTACTGTATTCCTTGATGGCTGAATAAAAATATAAACAAAATAAACATGATCTGTGATGGCGAGAGGATTACACATGATAAAATAAAAATGCTTATATTTAATTAATCCTGACACGATATATTAAAATAGCATACTCCTAAGAGTAAAGCAAGTGAAAGAAGACTAGTAGTAAAGGACACATGAGCCAAAGATTTTGTTCATCCACTCAGGTGTTATTTTTTTCACAGGCTATAAAATAAAGTGAAAGTGGAATTAACCTGTTACCTGTGCTTTTACAATTCTGGCTTGACTCTGAATATTATAGCAGTGCATTTTAAGGTGTTTTGGTCAAAAGCTAATTTCTTTTGTTTTTCAAAAAGCAGAGCTAAGCAACAGCTTCATGACCCTTGAAAATGCAATAAAGATCAAGTCATAGAAAGCAGGCAAATTCCCTAAGTACATCTCTTTACCTGTTAGCTGGACAGGTGCAAATATAGGAAGGATAATGACTAATGGAAAGCAAACTATATATGGATGCACAGGTGAAAAGATACAGGAATCCTGGTGTGTTTAGATTTCTTGATTCTTGCCCTGGCAGGTAGCATCATAGTGAAGGAGATCTTCTTTTGATTCACTCACTGATTTAAAGATAAAAAGTTTGGAAGCCATGATTAGCATAAATTATAAAATATTATGCGATCATGGTAATAAACATTTATAGCATTTAAATAATACTATCAACCCTTCTGAGACACAATATCATTTGCACCGTTTTACAGATGAGAAAACTACATAACTTGGCTTAAAGTCCATTTTGGGTGTGACTAAGAAAAGAATTGAAGGTTCCTGAGTCCACATTCAATTTTCTTTCCATATTACTAAATTGCCAATCTGGCAATCATGGGGCATGCCCACCTATCATTCCAAGCCCCTAAAGTGTTGAATGGATATTTTTTGAGATGCTATGCTCCAGTCTCTGTGACAGAATTAGGAGATGGACACAATTTTCAGAATTCCTTGCAGACTGGTTCCCAGAAGGATTTCAGTAAGCCATGGTAAATGGCACCTTGTAACTAAGGGAGTGACACTCCTTGCCTATGACCTTGCCAGTTTCTTTCTGAAAAAGTAATAGTTGATGAGGACTGTTGATTATTCTTATAATCTCTATCTAGGTTCAGTTTCAGAAAAGATACAGGAAAGAAGGGTAGGAATAACTTCCCCCCTATAATTTATCCTGAGTCTTTTCCCCCTTTATGATTTTGTTGTTATTATTACCACTTTAAGATTTAGAGACTATTTTTTTCACTGAAAATAAAATACCATATTCAGAACAATTGGGTTCCCTTGCCCAACTCATATAAGATTGCATAAAACACAAAAATAATTTGTGGATTATAGTTTTCTGAGATGCTTTAAGAGGAATAAAATCTTTTCCACCCATTTCCCCATCCTCCTTCTCTCTGGAAGCCATCAGTTTGTGTCTATATTTATGAGTCTGTTTCCATTTTGTTTTGTTTGATGAAAGGAGAATGAAATGTACAAACTTCCAGTTATAAGTCACAGGACATAATGTACAACACAGGGACGATAATCAACAATATCACAATAACTATGTAGAATGACAAACTAGACTTATTGTGGTGATCACATTGTCAAGTATATGAA
Organism: Saccopteryx bilineata; assembly: GCF_036850765.1. Classification (NCBI taxonomy): domain Eukaryota; kingdom Metazoa; phylum Chordata; class Mammalia; order Chiroptera; family Emballonuridae; genus Saccopteryx; species Saccopteryx bilineata. Next base: position 134,792,605 of record NC_089490.1, read on the forward strand.
CACTGAATCACTATGTTGCACATCTGAAACTCATACTATTGTATGTCAACTATACTTTAATAAAAACTAAAACAAAATTTTAAAACAAGAATAAAATCATCAAATTTTTAATGTGTTCTTAAAGGTTACTGATTTCCTGACTACCTTGCAAATTACAACCAGCAGCACTTAACCAAGAATAAAATTTGCTCATCAATCAGGGATTATTTAAATGGTAGGAAGTAGAACCCTGGGTGTCTTAAAACTTTTTGAAGTTATTTTTAAGATAACAATGTATGTTTTCAGAGTGTAATTGTGAGAATTTCAGAATTATTTAAAGAGGACTGAATGGTGGTCTCTAAAAAAAGATACACATATCCCTTAATGCCCAGAACCTGTGAATGTAACCTTATTGGATACAGTGTCTTTGTAGATGTAATTAAGTTAAGGATTCTGAGATGAGATCTTCTTGGATTATTTGGGTGGGTCCTAAATACAATGATGAGTGTTATTATAAGAAATAAAAGAGAAGAGGAAAAGGTAATCTGACCATAGAAGCAGACAGTGGAGTGACACAGCCCAAGGCAAGGAAGGAAAGAGGCAGGAAGGATTTTCCTGTAGAGCCTTTTGTGAGCACACTGCTCCATCCACACCTTGAGATCAGACTTCTAACCTCTCAAACTGTGACAGAATAAATTATTTTAAGCCACCAAAGGGAAAAAAAAGACTTTTCAATAGTTATCATATGATCCATATATACCTCTTATGGGTGTCTATCCAAAAAAAACTAAAAAAAACATTTTTTTGTAAAGATATATGCACCCCTACGTTCATCGCAGCACTATTCACAGTGGCCAAAACATGAAGCCAACCAAAGTGTCCCTCGATAGAGGGCTGGATAAAGGAGATGTGGTACATATATACAATAGAATAGTACTCAGCCATAAGAAATGATGACATAGTGACATTTACGACACCTAAGATGGACCTTGAGAACATTATACTGAGTGAAATAAGTAAATCAGAAAAAGCTAAGAACCATATGATTTCACTCATATGTGAGATATAAAACAAACTCATAGACACAGACAAGAGTGGTTACTAGAGAGAATGGGTGAGGTTATTGAAGAGTAAAGGGGGCAAAATAAACGGTAATGGAAGATTATTTGATTTCACGTGGTGGGCACACAATGCAAGATACAGATTATGTATCATATAAATGTACACTCAAAACTTATATGATCTTATTAACCAATTTCACCACAATAAATTTAATTAAAAATAAAATAAAATAAAGTAAAACAAACTTATCTTAGCTAACATTAAGTTCATCAATACCTAACATACATTCACAATGATGGTTCTTTCTGAAACTGAGTCATTTTTTTAAATGTAAAATAAATTGTGTTTTGATGTATTATAGAACTCAACTCAGTGTCACACCTTTCTCAAATATGAAATAAAAATGAGAAGACATTGAGAACAAAGACAATAAAGGTCTTACATCCTGTGTTTCAGAGTCTCTTCTCTGCAGTCAGCATCAGGTTTCAGTTTGCAGGTGGTGGCCTCGCAGCAGGTGTTGGCACACTCCTTTAAAGCACACACACGGGGAGAGCAAGGTCAGCAATTTTCCCTATAGAATTCTGGCACAGGTTGGCAATAAACTTTCACTTTTTAAACTAAATTATTCTGCTATACCAGGTACAAAGGACGTGGCCAAGAAAAATGAATAATAATAAAGAATTAAGAGTAATGAAAACTACCTCTTAAAGAGATAAAATTTGAATTATCCAAGAATCACCCCAAATAAATTTGTCCTAGATTATACTGTGTAAATTAATATAAAACTTCAAAAAGGAATATCTCTGGCCTGGCTGGTGGCTCAGTGAATAGAACATTAGCCTTGTGTGCAGACATTCCAGGTTTGATCCCCAGTGGGGCACACAGGAAAAAGAACCATCTGCTTCTCTCCCTCCATCTCCCCATTCTTTCCCTCTTCCTCTCCTGCAGCTAGTGGCTTGATTGGTTCAAGCCTGGCCCTGCACGCTGAAGATATCTTGGTTGAAACCCATCGGCCTCAGGCACTTAAAATAGCTCAGTACTGATAAGGCGCAAGTAGGAGTATGCCTCACAATTTCCCCTCCTCTCATCAAAAAAATAAAATAAAATAAAATTATATATATATACATATATATATATATATCAGACAAACTAAAGATAAAATTTATTTTTCTTTTAAGTAAGAAAAGGGAGATAGAGAGGCAGTTTCCCACATATTCCCCAACTAGGATCCATTGGGTAACCCTCCTGCCTGGGGCCGATGCTCGAATCATCTGAGCTATTTTTATCCTCAGCACTGGGCTTGACATTCAAGTCACTGGCTGTGGGAAAAGAAGAGAGAGAGAGAGAAGAAGAAGAGAGAGAGAGAGAAGCAGACAGTTGCTTCTCCTATGTGCCCTGACCAGGGATGAACCCTGGACATCCATACACTGGGCAGACATTCTATCCACTGAGGCCACTCACCAGGGCCGAAAAAAAGTTTTTTAAAAATTCAATTTGTTTTACCAAGATTGTATAATTCTAATAATGAGAACTGGTAATGAATACACACACACATGCACACACATACTATTCTCATTTATGCAAAATCTTGAATAAAATATTAATAAAACACCATTTTATTAGTATAATAACTCTCCATTACAACTATGAAGAGGGTTTTTTTTCACCAAATACAAAAATGTCTCAACTGTACAGAATAAAGTATTATAATTCATCACATTAAGAGACTGAGGGAAGAAACAACTATTATTGCAATAGCAAAATTAGTTGATAATATTTCAGTTGCCATTATTGAATTATTTAGGCTTACATAAGTAAACTATGAAAAGCATTATGTATCATCATGATGAAGAAAATCTATCTGATAAATAGTAAAAAATATATCCAATAAAATTTTATATAAAGAATAAGACAAGGATTAGTTATAGTTTATGTTTTTTGTTGTTTCATTTTCTTTTGGTTAGCAAGAGAGAGAGCTAGAGACAGAGACAGAGAGAGGGCCAGGTAGAGACAGACAGAAAGGAGAGAGATGAGAAGCATCAATTCTTCATTGCAGCTCCTTAATTGTTCATTGATTGCATTCTCATATGTGCCGTGATTGGGGGTGGGGGGCTTCAGCTGAGCTAGTGACCCCTGCTCAAGCCAGCGACCTATGGGCTCAAACCAGCATCCATGGGGTCATGTCTGTGAACCCATGCTCAAGCCAGTGACCTCAGGGTTTCCGACCTGGGTCATCTGCGTCCCAGGCCAACGCTCTATCCACTGTACCACCACCTGGTCAGGTTATAGTTTATGTTTTTTATGGAAATTAATGTTATGAAACAAGAAAAAGATATGAAAGTATAATAATTAGATAGTATAAATCACATTTTCATTATTTGTATGTGATAAAATTCTTGACCTGGAATAAAACAGGATCAACTATAAACATATTGGGTGAATCACTAAGAGAACTGTTTAAAATAATCAGATCACATAAAAGGTAATAATAAGCCTGACCAAGTGGTGGTACAGTGGATAGAGCATCAGATTGGGATACAGACGACCCATGTTTTAAACCCTGAGGTAACCAGCTTGAGCACTGGCTCACCAATTTGAGCGCGGGATCGTTGGCTTGAGCATGGGATTATGGACATGACCCCATGGTCGCTGGCTTGAGCCCAAAGTCACTGGTTTGAGCAAGGGATCACTGGCTCAGCTGTAGACAACCCCCCCCCCATCAAGGCACATATGAGAAAGCAATGAATGAACAACTAAGGAGCCGCAACAAAGAATTGATGCTTCTCATTTCTCTTCCTTCCTTCTTGTATGTCCCTATTTGCCCCTCTCTCTGTCTTTCTCTCTGTCTCTTTTGCTAAGAAAATAATAATAATAATAATAATAATAATAAATTAGAATTTAAAATAAAAAAGAAAATACATATTCTAATAGCAAAAAATAAAAATTACTTCAGAATAAACCGTCAAAATATGCCAGAATTACATGAAAAATTCTATATAACTTCCCTGAGAAAATTTCAAGGCAAATTGTCTTTTAAGACAATATTTAATATTGTAAAAATGCCATTGGCCTTCAGAGTGAAATATGAATTTAATGTATTTAAATCTGAAACTCATTTGTATTTGTGGACAAACTGACAAAAAAATACCAGGTTATATGGGAAAATAAACATTAAATAATTGCTATGGAAATTCTGCACATATATATGCATATATATAAATGAAGAGAGTTACTATTAAAGATATTAAAATGCATTGTATAGTTACACTAAGATAGCATGATGCTTGTGTTATGATATTTAGACATATAGAGTGATTACTTTTAAAACCTAGAAATTACTCAAATATGCACATAAAAAAATCAAATGGCACATCCAATCATGGGAAACTGGATTCCCTGCTAGAGGATACTATGAAAATATATATAGGATGCATGCCATCTGCCTGCAAAAATTAGAAGTAGCCAGGATTATGAACAACATTAATCATTTCTACCTGAAAACCATATGGCAGTGTAGGCAAACTCGAATCTAACTTATTTTTAAAATATTAAATCATTTAAAAAATTTTATTATCTCATTATAAATATTAAAATATTTGCCATATTCTGGGGGTTTTTTTTGTTTGTTTTTGACAGAGACCATGAGAGAGACAGTGAGAGGGACAGATAGGGACAGACAGGAAGGGAGAGAGATGAGAAGCATCAATTCTTCATTGTGGCACTTTAGTTGTTCATTGATTGCTTTCTCATATGTGCCTTGACCGCAGTGGGGAAGGGGCTCCAGCAGAGTGAGTGTCCCTTTGCTCAGCAACCTTCGGCTCAAGCTGGCAAGCCTTGCTCAAACCAGATGAGCCCGCACTCAAGCTAAAAATCTTGGGGTCTCAAACCTGGGTACTCCGCATCCCAGATCAACACTCTACCGACTGCGCCACCACCTGGTCAGGCTTGCCATATTCTTTATAAATAATTAAGTTGCACCATGTAATCTTCTAATATACTTCAACAGCTTAAAATTGCTGAATAAATGAACTGAAGCCCAGAGAGAGTTTGTGTCTTCCCCTTTTGAACAGAGCCTCTAAAAGCAATGGAGCCATCTCAAGTTCCAAGGGAACTTAGTAGTTCCAAGGGAACTAAGCTTTCCTGAGTCTCATTGCTTCTTCTCTAATTTGGGATCATAGCAAAACTTATTTTATAGGTTTGTTGTGAGTAATAAAAGAGATGATGTATATATAAGTGCATTTTGTAGACTGACACATAGAAAATGTCTTCAAATATTAACTCACTGTTTTAGTCTTAAAAGTAAAAGGTTATGAAGAAAACAGAATGCTCCCTTTTAGAAACTTAATATGGGACTGCTACTGAACATTCTATCAGAGACATTCTACACTGTTGATAATGTGAAGGCATCATATTTTATAAATATTAGCAGACTTGTAGTTATCTTAGATTCTTAATGTTAATAACCCATTTTCTACAAGTTTATGTTCTTTTACCTTTTTCTCTCAGTTTTATTTACTGCCTGGTTTAGAAATTGGCTGGATGAGAGAAAGCCAACTCTAGAAGAGTACTTGAGATCTTAATTGTGATTGTTCAACAAATGATCAACTGCAACTTTATGTGACATAAGATTTCTGACTAATATATTTTGGAAAGCTTATGACTGACATATTGTAGTTAATGATGTACGGTACTTTTTTACATTGAACTTCATACAATCATGTCATAACTATATCCGGGCTTTTGAAATGCCCTTCTAAAGGTGCCTAAAAATCAGTACTGAAAACATAAGTGCAAGTCTGTTTTTACTATGATGCCAAGCTTGTCTTTAGAAAGAATTTTCAAAAATCCTCACTTCCTTTTTTTTAGAAAAAGAAAAAGTAAAAAAAAAAACAAAACCCAGTTATATTGCAATCACTCTATAACAAGTTTTTGGATATTTTTGTACCTGAAGAGAGCCACAATCACATTCTTCTCCGACTTCCAGAAGCTGGTTCCCACACACTGGTTTTGTTATTATATTTCTAGGAGCCGGTGCTTGCAGTAGGCACTTTGGTTTTTGAGATAAAATGTATTTTTCAAAATGTGAGCGGCAAGATATACTGAAATCCTTTGGGAATTTTGAACTGTAACCAGAAGAAAAATCAGCAATGCAATCATGCACTGTGATACACGAAGATGAGAATCTGACTTGCCTGGAAATATTACCTGGTTTAATGGAAATTCTAAAGTTAGTATCTGTTTAGGCCTGCACTCTGTTATGTGTGGAGGGCAACAGAGCATGTGTACTGCGCTGGTTGGAAAACTGCTTTCCTAGACACCCTGCTGTAGAACTGGAAGAGTTCAAATTACTGCCTGGACTCAGTGCTGCCCTATGGGCAGGGTGATGCGCTTCACCATGTATTATCTATGACTCATTTAGCCACTGGGGGTTGAGAGGTCAATGGAAACAGTAATCCTAGTGAAAGGCAGTGATTGCAGACTCAGAGGTTCTGTGGACACCTTTCTCTTCCTCTTTCTGAGCACTTCAAGACCTACTTTTGTTCATTTTTTTTCCAAGTCATTGCAAGTGTCTGGCATCAGAAGGTAAACAATAATAACAGGAAAATGAATTGATTGACTGGCAAGGAGGATAGTTGTCAACATATTAATTAGATACATATTTTTTAGGAAATATATTATTTAAAGTTAAAATTATTTTAAATTAAAATAACACCATCACTATACTTATGCTCTATCTTAGTATATCTGGAAATCTTAAATAATGAACTCTACTAGCTGGTAAAACCTCTCATCACTGGAAGGTGAATTAATGAGATATGCAGACTTTGGTAAAAAATGCCCACCCAACTATGGAGACTACACATGAATTCTTTAAGATTTAAAAAATATATATACTTTTTCCTGTAAGGTGACCAGTTCTTACCTCAGATATTGATTCATCACACAACTCCCGGAGGGACACTTGGTATTATATGGAACATCGGGCATACCAAGGACATGACCCAACTCATGTGACATCACTCCTACAAGAGCCATGTTACTCTTTTTCTTAGCCTTCAAAAAATAGAAACATCTATTACTTCTTTTTAAGATTCAGTTAATTCTTAATTTTTGCCAATGTTTGGTAGTAAATTAATACTTTGACAAATGAAAATTATTAGTCATTAAGTTCCTTTCACTGTCATCGGTTTATTGTATGTAAAGTGTTGAATAAACATTTGTAATGATTGGCCCCTGTGAATCAACCATTAAGTCAATACCTAATAAATTTTTACTGAACTAATAATTTTTTAGTAAGCCATTATTGTATTAAGATAAATATAATTCTTCATAAGAAGTACTAACAGATACCATACTATGTACTCGAAGGCCTCAGAAAACCGTTGACTTTGGTGATGCTTGACCACATCACACCAAGGTGCACTTTTTCTGACCTCTCTGGTCATTGATACTGGGAATGACGAATCTGAAGTTGGCTCAGGCCACAGAGGGCACCTGGATTCCCTTTGTCTCCCAATCTTCCTGCTCTTACTCCCTAACAACAACTGAAGTTAAGCCTCTGGGACAGCCACTGTAAGGAAATTTTATATTCCATAATTCAAGGAATCTTTAGTGTAATGGTCTACCAGTAGTTTTATTTCTACTTTTATTTATTGAGTCAGCTAATATTCATTGTACTAACTCTATAAAAGGCATTATGCTGGTCTTCAGAGAGAATATAAAACCCAGGGAGCTTTACTATATGTTTACAAACCTCAATAACAGCAACAGAAGATGGGGAGCACAAGGACTTGGTGGCTGCCATTCCTACACGTCGACTGTTGAAGCCAATTCCACTGTGTGAAAGTTATAGGTACATTGTCACAATTTGAGTCTTTGAAACTATTAACTTTTCACCAATTATGCTTTAGATTTCCCTTGTTGCCCTACCCTTTTTATATTAACTAGGCCCCAGAACAGCTTATGCTATTCCATAGCATTATAATGACCTTAGATGGTTATCCTGCATCCAAGAACCCATGGTAGTGATCTGAGTCAGGTCTTCAGTAATCTCACAAGTGAATTGCTCATGGTAGAATTTACAGTTCTCTGACAACTGATTGGGTATATATATCGAAGCAGTAATCACTGCCAAGAAACCTATGGGATAACTATTCACTCTGCCTATCTACACCTGGCCCTGGCCAGTGTGTGCTTACCTTAGTAGCTGAGCATGGTCATGGGTCTTCATCTTCCCCAGGTTAGAACGATGCCATTTCAGAAAGTTGTCAAAGGTGACTGCAGTGTCAGATGACACCTTTATCTTATCACTGTCAGACCAGATTTCCATACCTACCAAGGCCACTTGAACATCTATGGTGTTATAAATCTGTGAAAAAATTTATTTTCTTCATATAAATATTTGAGATTTCTTTATTGTTTTAGACATTTTCCAGACCACAAATGATCAATAAAATAAATGTATCCCATTTTGAAAATAGAAATTCTAGAAGTTAACTTTGCTACAATATATGTGATTTTACCTTGATATTTACCTGTATCTGCTAAATTTCTCAAAACTGCTGACCTTAAACCACTTGTGACCCTCCAACTTCTTATTTGGTGAAGCCATAGGAAAGCCCCAGGTTTTAATGTACAAACACATGTTTACAGGAAAAATATCTTACCACATTGAGTAGGTTCATCACATCAAACACAAAACTTCTTATCAACGTGAGATTCCCCTCATACATGTTATACTGCAAAGTACAAATGCAACTATGAACACATCTTCACACTACGATGAGAAAGCTAACAGAGTATAGGACTTCATAGTGTAAGAATAATTATATATTTTAATGTAAATAAATGTCTATTTCATTTCTACCTTATATAAGATTCTGTGTTTCAACAAATTGTATTTCAAATGTAAGATTTTTTTGGGGGGGGTAAGAGAAAACTTAGGCACACCTATAAAATTTTAGTTTTTTTATTTTTATGTTGGATAAATCAAATTAATGATTTAAATGGTTTAAACCAATTCAATATTATTAAAATTTGATTATAAAATAGTATTTGCTAGTTAGAAGCACTGATTTTAGTATTTTTGTATATATAAATATAACCTGTAAAGCATATGTAGTTTTGATTCTATTTCATATTTATGTAACATAGTGAGAATCGGAAAATATTTCAATAACCCATTCATTTTTGTTTTTTATTTATTTTTGTTTTTTATTATAGTGGTTGATCTCGAGCTACCTGGTATTAAATATATTTCTAGTATCTGAGCTTTTGGCAGCTGATGGATATTCAAGGGGGTTGCCGAGTGGAAACTGCAAGACAGGGGGAAGGGACAGAACAGCAGGACAGTCTCTGTGTCTTCAGCCAGAAGAGTCTGTTGCTTGTGTTCGCTGATAATAAAACTTAAAAGTTGACTTAACTTGACAAGAAGCAACATATTGCATACTCACAAAGGCATTATCCAGCACCAAAAAGAGACCAATGTATTTCTTAGCCCGAAGAAATTCTTCTTTCTTTAAAAAGAATTAAATAAAAAACAAAAAATATTGTTAACAATTAACTTTATCCTAAGAGTTTGAAAAGCTTACAAAGAGATGTATTCTTTTTCTTCAGAGGAAATTAAATTGATGAATAAGAAAATAAATTTTAGGCTTTCCCTATACCAGTCATTGATGAGCACAACAATCTAGTATATATTGTTGCTGAGACAAGTGACATAATTGATGACCCAGGAAAGCCACACTTGCCTTGGGGCTATTGAGTGACCTAGAGGTTCGAGTGAGGCCATGTTTTCTGCCAACATTTTTTACACCACAGGTGTGATTAGTTGGGTCTGGCTCCTCCTGGTTATATGTGAAGACAGAATGTTCTTCTTGGTCTGTGTTTTTAAGAGGCTTAATCATATATGTCTGACCATGATGTGTGAAGTATCCCCTGTGAGACATAGAGACACAAATTTAGGAATTCTCTGCCACAAAGTCATATGTACTGACCAGAATGGCCTGACATCTCTTTCTCCATCCCAAACTCACATATACAGTATTTATTCATAGGCTCTAGGCTAACGTTTGTTAATTTAAGTGATAATCAGTCTTTGTCAATACTAAGACAGAGCTTGCATTATTTACATAGAAAATTGTGAACAAGAATTACTAAAATGAAGCTATCCCACGTCATTTGAAATTTACATCATGAGCTCAGTAAAATTTGTCCATAGTTTATTTATACATTTAGCAATTATTTCTTGACAGGTCTTAGAAGTGTAACAGAGAATGAAGTAAAAGAGTATGTAGATACCAAGAACCCCAGAGAAGAGAAAGAATGACGAGCAGGTTAGTCAGAGGAACAGTCTGGAATGAATAGTTTAAAGAATTCCACTTATACTCATGAAATTAATTCAGAAATATAAAGTTGAATTCATATAACAAAATATTAAAAAGCTTACTTAGCTGTTCAAAATTTTAATCTATAAAGGTATCTTATAATAAAGAAAAAAGGTTTTTGATTTCATGTAGTATGAAAATGCCAGAACAATTATGTGTATTTTATTCCATATTTCAATGACATAAAAGATATATTTGTCTCCATGCATAAAAGGTTGCAAACATGACAAAACCTTAATAATAGTGATCACACAGAGGGAAAATTTCATGAGGTTTTATTCGTGTTTTTTCATACTTTTCAAAATTTTCCTAATTAATAAGCATTACCTTTTTAAAGAGAAATACCATACACACAAACACACATACACATTTTTTTTTCTTGACAGAGACAGAAGAAGAGTCAGAGAGAGGGACAGATAGAGAGAGACAGGAAGGGAGAGAGATGAGAAACATCAATTCTTTGTTGTGACTCTAGTTGTTCATTGATTGCTTTCTCACATGTGCTTTGACTGGGAGGCTACAGCAGAGCGAGTGACCCCTTGCTCAAGCCAGCGGCCTCAGGCTCAAGCCAGTGACCATGGGGTCATGTTTATGATCCCATGCTCAAGCCAGCAACCCTGAACTCAAGCTGGTGAGCCTGTGCTCAGGCTGATGATCTCGGGGTTTTGAACCAGGGCACTCTGCGTTTCAGTCCAATGCTCTATCCACTGCACCACCACCTGGTCAGGTCACACACAATCTTTTTAGAAGTATGTTTTACTATGACGATTGAAAGTTAGAATTTTTAAGAAAATTAAACAGAATTTTTTGGGGGTAGAATAGATAGATGGAGAAATGGAGCCAGGTATCATCAAGGCCCAGAGTATAGCATCTTGTTTAAATATTGCGATGACTAACTTCTAGATTCGTAGATTGTAAAATGGTTGCAAGGATGGCATCTTATTCTTTACTTTAACCACATATATTTAGCATTTTGTAGATGGAGAAAACTTAGCCAAGATTGAATAAGACATAGAGTCCAGGAAGATTCATTCTGTGTAGTAAAATGATGCTTGATGTTTAGTATTTGGGGGAGTAGTTCTCACCTCAACCCATTACAAGTATTAATGCTGGCAGTAGAATCCTTATCATTCAGGATGTATCCTTTATAGTAGCAGTGTTCCTAAGGTTGGAGTAAAAGGAAAAAAAATAACTATAAGCATAAATGTATCACAGTTGTGGTAGAAGCTGTTATGAATATGTAAGAAAGATCTTTGAGTAGTGACTGTAACCACACCAGTTCCCAGAAAGAAAACAGTGAGAACCTCAGAGGCTTTCTGCAGTGCTCCACCAGTGACCCTGGAAACTCTCCATATTGAATGACTGGCTGTCTTTCTGGTACTAAGTGGCACCAAAGTCCAGGGAGGTTGACTCCAAGCAGGCTCATGGAGAAAGCTGGTGCTGCATCTAAGAAGTAGCCAGCTCCCAGGGAACACAGGACTCCCCAATAGTCAAAGGCGAGGGGCAACTTGTGAGAGTTTGGCTCTCTTTTGCTGAGTCCTTAAAATCTTGTGCATATCATATCAAAAATGGGTTACACGTTCTTTTAGATTCTAGAGCTTCAAGAGGGCATACTACCCCTCCTGACTCCCTAATATTACTTGGTCTCACTTGTCATATTAATTGGTGTGTTCGTGGAATTTCTTTACCATAATCAAAACCCCAGATAATTTCTTTAAAACTAGAGACTCATTGGCCCTGGCCAGTCGGCTAAGCAGTAGAGCATCAGCCCAGCGTGTGGATGTCCTGGGGGCGATTTCCACCAGGGGACACAGGAGAAGCATCCATCTGCTTCTTCACCCTACCCTCTTTCTCTCTCTCTTTTTCTCTTTCTTTCTCTTTCTTTTACTCTTCCCCTCCCATAGCCATGGCTCAAATGATTTAAGAAGTTTGGATCCGGGTGCTGAGGATGGCTCCTTGGCCTCATCTCAGGTGCTGAAATAGCTCAGTTCTGAGCAACAGAGCAACAACCTCAGATGGGCAGAGCATCAACCCCTAGTGGGATTGCTGGGTGAATCCTTGGTGGGGCGCATGCGGGAGTCTGTCTCTCTGCCTCTCCGCCTCTCACTTAATAAAAATTAAAAAAGACAAAGAGTCAGATGTTGTTGGTGACCCATACCAGCAAAATAGGGTATCACTTATGCAGAATAATCTAAAAAGCTAATGAATAACTGCCTGTTCAAAATAAACTGACTTGTTTCAGGATCTGACATTCCACCTGAATTTTCCCCCCTTTGGAAGAAACTTCGTTATCATAAACATCTTCTCACAGAAGACTTGGAAATGGCACATTAAAGTATTAGCCACCACACTTGAGCATGAGTTAATTTATCAGATACTTTCCTTGGAGGTCAATATTAGCAAAAATCCAGATATTCAGGACATGAAAGTATTCATGTGAGTAGGAAATAAACAGCTACTTTGTGTCAGAAGTCTTATCTGAATTGTTGTGTTTTTTTTTAGAGACATACATGTTTAAGATGCAAAGGATGATCTTCCTTTGGCCTTGATTTTCTATGTCTGACATCTTGGATTTAGCATTATTTGTAATGTGGAGGTTTCACCAGATATAAAATTATATTAATTAAATATTTGCTATTCCATGGCTCACCTTAGGATAAATGCATGTATCTTCAGAAAATAATACATAGTGTCATAATATTTCAAGTAATGATAAAGGAGAATATTTCTAACCTATTGATAGGTGGTCTAGGAGAAAAGTAGACTTTTGATTGCTTCAAAAAATGCAACAGTTGGAAGCTTTCTAGTCCTCCTACCTTTTAAAAACGTTATGATTTTTTTCATCAGTTACCTCATTGGATAGATAAACACCTTGCTTTGAAGTTCTTCAAAGCTTTTAAAGCTATTGTTGGACTTATACATTTTTTACCATATCTGGAGTTAAGATCCGCAGTCTCCAGAAGATGAGATCCCAGCAGCAAGAAGTTCTTACTATGCCCCTGGTAGGTCTGCAGTTTTGGGACATAGGGGTGCTTTCTTTCATAGGTGGCTTTGGGACGCCATCATGCTTTCCGGAGCAGAGATGGAAATGCTGACTGCCATTGCCACATGCTCCTCTTTGGGACAGTGTAAGACTTGCCAAAATGGCAGGGATGAGGGGGTTGGCTGAGGCCTCACATGCATGGACTGATTTCCTGGACTATGATCGGAGTGAGCACTGGCTCCTTTGTTGGATGGACTTATGGATTTTGGACAATGTGAAATACCCTGATGGGGGTGGGGGCGGCTTTGCTGGAAGCACTCCCCTGCCCCGGGAAACTTTTCCTATGGCTAGAAAGAAGTCCGAGGACATTTTGCACTTTTGGCAATGTGCTCAGAGACTGGTGAAATGTACCTTTGTAATTGTTGAAATTGTATAATTTGTCATGTTGTTGTAATTTGTGTAATGTGCCTAATTTCCTTGTGCAGGAATACCTGTGCTTTAGATTGTGAAGTAAGCAAAAGGGGTGGAATGTTGGTTGGGTGGGTTTGTGGGTATGATGTATATGTTTGCTTGCTTGTGGTTTTCATTGGGTGTGGGGGGTGAGCTGTAAGCAGGCAGGGTCATTATACTCTAAGGCTTAGTTGTAAGACTAAGCCTGTCCCCCCTAAGTGACTTTGTATCAGAGACTTCCTTGTTTGTATATTGGATTAAAGGTTTTTATTTCTACATTAATATATATATCAATATATATATATATATTGTACCATAAATTGCAGGTCCCAAGAAGGTCCCAGAAGGCCCTCAGAACCTACCGTGTTCCCAGGAACTGTGGTGGTCTCCACTCCGCGAGGGGAGTAGTAGGTTTCAGAGTAGTTTGGCTCCAGCAGAAGCCTACGGAGAGCAGAGATTCCATGGCACCCTCACTGGGGTAACAGAGGCTGATATCCCTGATACTCCTCCAGCACTAAAAGAATAAGAACATCTCCCACGAGAAAGAGTTGGCATTCCAACCCATTGATCTTTTTCCAGTATTAGGGTCCTGCTAAAGCAGATCAAAGCCTAGCTCCACCTGTCAGAGCTGAGGCCGACGTGCCCTCTGCCACCTTTGAACTGCAGGTTCTTTGTGCTCAAGGTGGGCTATTTGGGGGTCCTTGGACAAAAGACACATCCTTCACGGGGTCTCTGAAGGGTGCTGGGTCACAAATAGGCACACAAGCCCACTGCATTCTGAAAGGGTTTTGCTGACTGCTGAAGAGCTCGGTGGTGCCCCATCCCTGGGTTCTGTCTCAGGGCTGAGTGCCCTGAATGAGCCTTGGACATATGTTCTTATAAAAGTCAAGGAAAGTCCCACTAAGGTTTGAGTAAATTGGGGTAGAAACTCATTTCAGTGAATTCCAAGAAGCATCAAGGAAGTCGTTTCCTTGTGCACCTCTTTGTTTCACACTTGCCACGTGACTTCCTAGGACAGCATTGGCCCCTGAGATAACATTAGCACAAACAGAGCTGAAACATCTAAACTCAATACACTCCACGTCCTTTATCTCGTATCATACTAGAGTCCTGAGGTTTATTTCTCCACATTCTCTTAATGCAATCCAGTGATTAAACTTTCAGAAAGTGCAACTTACTTGGTTTTTTGTAGGCAGAGAATGACTTCTCCATTTAACATAATCTGATACTGAAGTTCAGGTTCATATCCTTCCTTAAAAATTTAATAATATAATAATATCAATTTATATTTCTGAGTCTAGCTAAAATAAACATTATATAATGATACATATTAATAGAAGGGTAATTGCAAATGCATGTAAGATAAAAGCAGCCCTCTTATGCTGTCATACTATGTAAAATTCAACATAAAAATTGTATACTTAGATGGATTTCTAAAATGTACAATAACTTGATAATAATACAGATTAAACTAACTCTAATCATTTGCCTTATGAAAAGTATACAGTCTTGTGTATCCTAAAAGATCAATAATGGCTTAACAATAAGGCACATATTTTTATTACATTAAAATCAAACCAAATATGGTAAAGAAAATCAACCAAAACCTACTAAGAATTAAATAAAGTAAAATATTATAAAATGAGGAAAATATTTGCAACAATGTAACAGTTAAAGAGATAATATCCTTAATAATTTTTTAAAGTCTGTTAGTTAATGAAATAATGTTGAGTTCTCCATTACAGGCAAAATAGCCAAGAAAAAGTCAGTTCAGTGGAGGAAGCAGTTGAGAGTAGGGGGAAGACATGACTTTGAGGATCTTGGCAAGGAACATATTCAAAATGGCATGCCTTTCCTGGGGCTCCTTTTATTTATTTTTTCTTCCAGGAACTTGGAGAAATGCCTAAGCAGCTTTATTCTTTCTGACCCAGTGAGGCAGTTAACTCCCTTTTTGTTGCTTAATTGTAAAAGCATTCTGAGAAATCCTATGTTCTTGCCTGGACAAAGGGGCAATATATATACATGGGCTTCAAGATTAAACCATTAGATGTTTACTGTGACATCACTTCTATTAGTACAAAGGCTGTTCATTGTCTTTTAAGGTGATTGGGAAGTGCCACAGTCATCTACAGTGCTTACCTCTTTACCATGCGTTTCTGTCTGATTGTTCTGCGTCTCTCTTCTGTGTAAAATGTGTAGTTTTTTAGGACGAACTACTTCATAGAGTTCAAACTCAGGTGTTTGCCTTATGGCTATTGCTAGAGAAAGAGAGATAATAGTGATATAAAAATATTGAAAGAATTTTGTTTTGGTTTTGGTTGGTTAGTTTGCTAAAATGGAATGAAAGACTGAATTCCTGTTGAGAAAGTGAACATTAAAAACAAGTTTCTCCTTCTACCTGCACTTTGATAACAAAGAATTTTTCTTTTGCTGCCCACTGCCCACTCCAATTCTGGAAATACATAATGATGGTGAAACTATTCCTTTTTTTTTTTTTTTTTTGTATTTTTCTGAAGCTGGAAATGGGGAGAGACAGACAGACTCCCGCATGCGCCCGACTGGGATCCACCTGGCACGCCCACCAGGGGCAACGTTCTGCCTACCAGGGGGCGATGCTCTGCCCCTCTGGGGCGTCGCTCTGTCTCGACCAGAGCCACTCTAGTGCCTGGGGCAGAGGCCAAGGAGCCATCCCCAGCGCCCAGGCCATCTTTGCTCCAATGGAGCCTCAGCTGCGAGAGGGGAAGGGGAGGGGGAGGGATGGAGAAGCAGATGGGCGCTTCTCCTGTGTGCCCTGGCCGGGAATCGAACCCAGGACTTCTGCATGCCAGGCCGACGCTCTACCACTGAGCCAACCGGCCAGGGCTCTTTTTTTAAAAAAAGATTTTATTTATTCATTTTAGAAAAAGGAGAAAGAGATAAGGGAGGAGGGGGAGCAGGAAGCATCAGCTCCTATATGTGCCTTGACCAGGCAAGCCTAAGGTTTCAAAACGGCAACCTTAGCGTTATAGGTCAACGCTTTATCCACTGCCCACTACAGGTCAGGGGAAACAATTCTTTAGATGATCTCTCAAGACATGTAAACCCTGGGCCACCATGCCCAGAAAAGGCAAGTTTTGGATGAGAACAAAGCTATGGGAGCCAGGGATTCTGCCCGTGGTAATCCAGTTTCTTCTTCCTCTATCGTCCTCTACAAAATTGTGAGATTTATCTCCTAATGTTCTCAGAGATCTCTGGTTGTTTTTTTTTTTAATGATTTTTGCTCTCTGTGGTGTAACACCTTGAACTATCCCCTCCAAAAATCAAATATTTCAGAGATAGATAATTCTTTATTCTTCAGAAAGACTTTACTAACAAGTTATTTTATTTTTTTAGTGCAACAATAAACTATTATTTTCTTTATCTCATTAACATTTGCCTTCAAGTCTTTAGATTTCACAGGAAATTAATTTTTTGTTATTCTCTGCTGAAACAATTTTAAAACATCAGAGAGCCAGAATAGAAATTGTATATAGATTAAGTGTTTCTCTTCATTCACTTAGAATTACATTACATAGACAATTTTCCATTTTGCTTGCACGCAATAGGAAGAGAACTGATATAGGAGCTGAAATATGTGCTCTTAAGTGCTAGCTAAATGACTTTGTAAAAATCACTCTACTTTCTATCAGTTTGCATACCTAAAATGAAGTAAGTGTAAAAATTGAATAGCATAAAATATGTAAAATTATTTAACACCAGACTAGGAAGTTGACAGGCACTTTTATCCACTCTTTACTTGTTCCACCATTGATACAAACATGTTCCTATTTTCATAGATAAGTGCCTGTGCTTAAAGACAGATTCTCACTCAGTGTGACAGTCAGTGTAACCTTAGGGACACCAAGCAAGTCTATACCTTGCTGATGTGGACAATCTGAAAGGAAGCAGTAAATCATAAAATCTCTTTTAGTCAAGTCCTAAAGTCCTGGTGTGATGCCACCCTAAGAAGAATTTGTTAAATACAAAAAGAGGAGATTTATAAAAAAAATTACTAAAATGTCTTTTTGAAAGAAAATATGAATCTCATTAGTGAAAAGAGCTGTGAAATTGAAATTAGAGTGAATTTTATTAATATCTAGTTCCAATTCTAGTACTAATTGATCAATTAATTTTTAATTCTGTTTAATAATGGAAATTATGTCTAAAAACTTTAATTTTATTTAAGATTCTACCTTGTTATCTACCCTAGTGCAGCATTTGAATAAATTGTGTCTTGAGAGAAAGAAATATCAATGTTACTCAATATAAGATTGAAGATGGTTAGGAAATTCTTGAATTCTGGTCTGGAAGTTAATTTTCTGCTGTTATATGGGGCTGTGTGTTTTAGAAAACATAATGATAGGACTTGTAGGATTACTGAATGAGAGATAAAATTTAAGAGACATTCTAATCAAATTATGGTGCCAATCATACCTTGACAATGAGCACAGTTGATATTGAGTAAATCTATCAAAATGCAAACAGTAGTGACCTTTGAGTCAGATGAGCATATCATTTTCTTAAGAGTACTTTAAAAATGCATTAAATAATTTGACTTTTGCAAAAAATGTCAATATATTAGTGCTTACCTTCAGGTTGTACAATGAGCCAGAGGACAGAAAACAGGACCAAGGACATGTTGGCGACTTCAGGAAGCAGAAAAGTCCTACACAGCATGAAGATGTAGTCTCCCAGCTATTTATCTCTCCCATTTCTCTTTGCAAGTTTAAAAATAAAAAATAAACCTCAAACCTTATTTGTGAGATTGGGGTGTGTTTTCTAGTGGTTTTGAGAAATTGCCAAGAAACTGCAGTTTCAAGATCATGAGAATATTGCTCACTGATGAGATGTGTTTATGTCTGTGGTTATAGCCTGTAAGGAACCACTTCTGGACAGCTTGTCCTAGTGCTCCCATAGCAGTGGGAAAGTACCAACTGAGCCTTTGGTATCCATGTACATATTTTCATAATCATCAAACTGAAGCATCACTCTTGCTCCTCAGTAACTTTACAGAAGTCGATCTACAAATTTAGAATATATGATATATATCAGTATATATATACATACATATTTTTGGAAACTGGCACAGAGTGCACAAAATGCATAGAACAAGTAACAGGCAAGATCTTACAAGCTGGCATAGTGTAATCTCTCTGCCCCTCAGTCTCCATTTTTAGGAAAACGAGATGACAATAACAATAGCTGCCTCAAGCTTCTTATAAAATTCATGTACAGTAACACACATGCATGCACATAGACACATGCAAAGATATGTGCTAATGTCATACTCTTGAAAGTGTTGGCCTCAAACAAATTATACAACATATGAAATATATTTGAATTGCACTATGAGTTCTACTGTAGAAAAATGACAATATTTTTCTGATGACAAAATAATATATTTTCATAGTCATACACATTCTCCTTCAATTTTATTATTATTTTTTATTTTTTTATTTTTTAATAAATTTTTATTAATGGTAATGGGATGACATTAATAAATCAGGGTACATATATTCAAAGAAAACATGTCTAGGTTATTTTGTCATTAAATTATGTTGTGTACCCCTCGCCCAAAGTCAGATTGTCCTCCGCCACCCTCTATCTAGTTCTCTGTGCCCCTCCCCCTCCCCCTAACTCTCTCCCTCCCTCCCTCCCATGTCCTCCCTCCCCCCACCCCTGGTAACCACCACACTCTTGTCCATGTCTCTTAGTCTCATTTTTATGTTCCACCAATGTATGGAATCATGTAGTTCTTGTTTTTTTCTGATTTACTTATTTCACTCCTTATAATGTTATCAAGATCCCACCATTTTGCTGTAAATGATCTGATGTCATCATTTCTTATGGCTGAGTAGTATTCCATAGTGTATATGTGCCACATCTTCTTTATCCAGTCTTCTATTGAAGGGCTTTTTGGTTGTTTCCATGTCTTGGCCACTGTGAACAGTGCTGCAATGAACATGGGGCTACATGTGTCTTCACGTATCAATGTTTCTGAGGTTTTGGGGTATATACCCAGTAGAGGGATTGCTGGGTCATAAGGTAGTTCTATTTGCAGTTTTTTGAGGAACCACCATACTTTCCTCCATAATGGTTGTACTACTTTACAGTCCCACCAACAGTGAATGAGGGTTCCTTTTTCTCCACAGCCTCTCCAACATTTGCTATTACCCGTCTTGTTGATAATAGCTAATCTAACAGGGGTGAGGTGGTATCTCATTGTAGTTTTGATTTGCATTTCTCTAATAACTAATGAAGCTGAGCATCTTTTCATATATCTGTTGGCCATTTGTATCTCTTCCTGGGAGAAGTGTCTGTTCATGTCCTCTTCCCATTTTTTTTATTGGATTGTTTATTTGTTTGTTGTTGAGTTTTATGAGTTCTTTGTAAATTTTGGATATTAGGCCCTTATCTGAGCTGTCGTTTGAAAATACCAGTTCCCATATAGTTGGCTGTCTGTTTATTTTGATATCAGTTTCTCTTGCTGAGCAAAAACTTTTAATTCTGATGTAGTCCCATTCATTTATCTTTGCCTTCACTTCTCTTGCCATTGGAGTCAAGTTCATAAAATGTTCTTTAAAACCCAGGTCCATGATTTTAGTACCTATGTCTTCTTCTATGTACTTTATTGTTTCAGGTCTTATATTTAGGTCTTCGATCCATTTTGAATTAATTTTAGTACACGGGGACAGGCTGTAGTCGAGTTTCATTCTTTTGCATGTGGCTTTCCAGTTTTTCCAACACCATTTGTTGAAGAGGCTTTCTTTTCTCCATTGTGTGTTGTTGGCCCCTTTATCAAAGATTATTTGACCATATATATGTGGTTTTATTTCTGGGCTTTCTATTCTGTTCCATTGGTCTGAGTGTCTATTTTTTTGCCAATACCATGCTGTTTTGATTATCGTGGCCCTATAATATAGTTTAAAGTCAGGTATTGTAATGCCCCCAGCTTCATTCTTTTTCCTTAGGATTGTTTTGGCTATTTGGGGTTTTTTATAGTTCCATATAAATCTGATGATTTTTTGTTCCATTTCTTTAAAAAATCTCATAGGGATTTTGATGGGAATTGCATTAAATTTGTATATTGCTTTGGGTAATATGGCCATTTTGATTATATTTATTCTTCCTATCCAAGAACAAGGAATATTTTTCCATCTCATTGTATCTTTTTCGATTTCCCTTAACAATGCTTTGTAATTTTCATTATATAGGTCCTTTACGTTCTTTGTTATGTTTATTCCTAGGTATTTTATTATTTTTGTTGCAATCGTGAAGGGGATTATTTTTTTGAGTTCGTTTTCTAATATTTCATTGTTGGCATATAGAAAGGCTATGGACTTTTGTATGTTAATTTTGATACCTGCGACCTTACTGTATTGGTTTATTGTTTCTAATAATCTTTTTGTGGAGTCCTTCGGGTTTTTGATGTATAGGATCATATCATCAGCAAAAAGTGATAGCTTTACTTCTTCTTTTCCGATATGGATGCCTTTTATTTCTTTGTCTTGTCTGATTGCTCTGGCCAGAACTTCTAGCACCACATTGAATAAGAGTGGAGAGAGTGGACAACCCTGTCTTGTTCCTGATTTAAGGTAGAAAGTCCTCAGTTTTATGCCGTTTAATAGGATGTTGGCTGATGGTTTATCATATATGGCCTTTATCATGTTGAGATATTTTCCTTCTATACCCATTTTGTTGAGAGTCTTAAACATAAAATTGTGTTGTATTTTATCAAAAGCCTTTTCTGCATCTATTGATAAGATCATGTGGTTTTTGTTCTTTGTTTTGTTGATATGGTGTATTACGTTAACCGTTTTGCGTATGTTGAACCATCCTTGAGATTCTGGGATGAATCCCACTTGATCATGATGTATTATTTTTTTAATATGTTGTTGTATTCGGTTTGCCAGTATTTTGTTTAGTATTTTAGCATCTGTATTCATTAGAGATATTGGTCTGTAGTTTTCTTTCTTTGTGCCATCCTTGCCAGGTTTTGGTATGAGGGTTATGTTGGCCTCATAAAATGTGTTTGGAAGTATTGCTTCTTCTTCAATTTTTTGGAAGACTTTGAATAGAATAGGAACCAAGTCTTCTTTGAATGTTTGATAGAATTCACTAGTATAACCGTCTGGGCCTGGACTTTTATTTTTGGGGAGATTTTTAATAGTTTTTTCTATTTCCTCCCTGCTGATTGGTCTGTTTAGGCTTTCTGCTTCTTCATGGCTCAGTCTTGGAAGGTTGTATTGTTCTAGGAATTTATCCATTTCTTCTAGGTTGTTGTATTTGGTGGCATATAATTTTTCATAGTATTCTACAATAATTCTTTGTATTTCTATGATGTCTGTGGTGATCTCTCCTCTTTCATTTTGGATTTTATTTATTTGAGTCCTGTGTCTTTTTTCCTTGGTGAGTCTTGCCAAGGGTTTGTCAATTTTGTTGATCTTTTCAAAGAACCAGCTCCTTGTTTTATTGATTTTTTTCTATAGTTTTTCTGTTCTCTATTTCATTTATTTCTGCTCTGATTTTTATTATCTCCTTTCTTCGGCTGGTTTTGGGTTGTCTTTGTTCTTCTTTTTCTAGTTCCTTAAGGTGTGAAGTTAAGTGGTTTACTTCGGCTCTCTCTTGTTTGTTCATATAGGCCTGAAGTGATATGAACTTTCCTCTTATTACTGCTTTTGCTGCATCCCAGAGATTCTGATATGTCGTATTTTCATTTTCATTTGTCTGTATATATCTTTTGATTTCTGCACTTATTTCTTCTTTGACCCATTCATTTTTTAGAAGTATGTTGTTTAGTTTCCACATTTTTGTGGGTTTTTCCCCCTCTTTTTTGCAGTTGAATTCTAGTTTCAAGGCTTTATGATCAGAAAATATGCTTGGTACAATTTCAATTTTTCTAAATTTGCTGATATTGTCTTTGTGGCCCAACATATGGTCAATTCTTGAGAATGTTCCATGTACACTAGAGAAAAATGTATACTCTGTCGCTTTGGGATGAAGTGTCCTGTAGATGTCTATCATATCCAGGTGTTCTAGTATTTCGTTTAAGGCCACTATATCTTTATTGATTCTCTGTTTGGATGACCGATCTAGAGCCATCAGCGGTGTATTGAGGTCTCCAAGTATGATTGTATTTTTGTTAGTTTTTGTTTTAAGGTCAATAAGTAGCTGTCTTATATATTTTGGTGCTCCTTGGTTTGGTGCATATATATTAAGGATTGTTATGTCTTCTTGATTCAACTTCCCCTTAATCATTATGAAATGACCATTTTTGTCTCTGAGTACTTTTTCTGTCTTGTAGTCAGCATTATTAGATATGAGTATTGCTACGCCTGCTTTTTTTTGGGTGTTGTTTGCTTGGAGTATTGTTTTCCAGCCTTTCACTTTGAATTTGTTTTTATCCTTGTTGCTTAGATGTGTTTCTTGTAGGCAGCATATAGTTGGATTTTCTTTTTTAATCCATTCTGCTACTCTGTGTCTTTTTATTGGTAAGTTTAATCCATTTACATTTAGTGTAATTATTGACACTTGTGGGTTCCCTACTGCCATTTTATAAATTGCTTTCTGTTAGTTTTGTATCTAGTTTGATTCTTCTCTTTTGTTTTTCTATCATTTGTTTTTGTTTGTTTGTGTTCCATACTTCTTTCCTCTGTTGCTACCTTTTTTAAGTCAAGTGTTTTTGTGGTGGTTTTTTTAAGGGTAGTTACCATTAAGTAATGAAAAGGGTACCTACCATATTCATTGTAGTACCCTATCTTATAAGTATTTCTGCACTTCATCATCCTTTGCTACTGTTAATCTCCATCCTCTCCCCCCTTTTTTTCCTTTGTTGTCACAGTTTAAGTTTGGTTTTATTGTGTTCTTGGTGGAGCTGTTACTTGTGGTGTTGTTTTCTTTTGTTCTTTGAATCTGGTTGGAAAACCCCCCTTAGTATTTCCTGGAGTGGGGGTTTTCTGTTGATAAATTCTCTCATCTTTTCTGTATTTGTGAATGTTTTTATATCTCCTTCATACTCGAAGGATAGCTTTGATGGGTATAGTATTCTTGGCTGAAAGTTCCTCTCTTTCAGGGCTTTAAATATTGGGGTCCACTCTCTTCTAGCTTGTAGAGTTTCTGCTGAGAAATCTGATGATAATCTAATAGGCCTTCCTTTATATGTTGTACTCTTCTTTTCCCTGGCTGCCTTGAGAATTTTTTCTTTGTCATTGGTTTGTGTCATCTTTATTATGATGTGCCTTGGAGTGGGTTTGTTGGGGTTAAGAAAACTCGGTGTTCTGTTTGCTTCTTGAATTTGAGGCTTTAGTTCCTTCCACAGGCTTGGGAAGTTCTCATCTATTATTTGTTTGAGTATATTCTCCATTCCATTTTCTTTCTCTTCTCCCTCTGATATACCTATTATTCTTATGTTATTGTTTCTGATGGAGTCAGACAATTCCTGTAGGGCTTTCTCATTTTTTATTATTTTTGAGTCTCTTTCTTCTTCTCTCTGTTGTGCCTCAAGTTGTTTGTCTTCTATTTCACTAATCCTATCTTCAATCTGGGCTGTTCTGTTAGCTAAGCTTGTTACCTCGTTTTTCAGCTCGTGAATTGAGTTTTTCATTTCTGTTTGATTTGTTTTTATAGTTTCAATTTCCTTGGTAATATATTCTTTGTGTTCATTGAGTTGTTTTCTGATCTCCCTATATTGCCTTTCTGTGTTTTCTTGTATATCTCTGAGTATTTTTAAGATTTCTAGTTTAAATTCTCTGTCATTTAGCTCCAAGGCTTCCAATATGTTAAGTCTTTTCTCCATAGATTTTTCCACATCTATTTGTGTTACCTCTCTTTCTTTTGTATCCATAATATTCGATTTCCTCTTTCTTATCGGCATCTGAGGGTGGTCTTATTGATAGCACTAATTAGAATTAATAAAGAGTAAAAAGAGAGAGAAAAAAAAAGGGTAAAACACCCCACAAAAAAAACAGTAATAATTTATTATTTCCCCCCTTTTTTTTTCTCTTCTCTTTTTCTCCTCTCCCCTCCTCAGGGAAATATCGTGCCTATAATGGAGGGCCTGATTTGGGGTGAAGAGTTCAAGGGGCAAAAAAAAGGGAGTAGGGACCTACTAAATGCAAAAAAAAAAAAAAGGAAGAAAATCTTAGACAAGTATAAGATAATTTGCTTGTAAGTGATGGTCAACTAAGAGATATAATGAGAGGGATAAGAGGGAATCAGAAAAAAGGACCAAAAAAGAATAATAAAGAAGAAAAAATAAAAATAATAAGTAAAAATCTGTTGTATTAAATGGAGCGAAGACTAAATACAATGGAGACCTTGGGTTGGGAGGACCCAAAATGCCACAGAAATAAACAAAGAAGAGAAAAAAAAAATAAAAACAAAAGCAAAAAAGAGAAATAAAGCCAAAAAAAAAGCCTTGAGTCCCAAATTAACTAATTTGTTCGTGATTGAGGATTATATGGGAGGAAAGGAAAGTAAAATGAGAAAAGAAAAAACGAATAGAAAGGAAAAAATAAGAAAAAGAGAAAAACGAAGGAATAAATAAAAAAGAAGGAGAAAAAAACAAAATAAAGCAAGACAAAAAAAAAAAAAAACAAAAGAGGAGAGAGTGAGAGTTAAGTGTTTTGGAGTATAACCTTAAAGGAGGGTGAGGATGAAGAAGAAAAATAAAATGCAACACTCATGGGTAGTGTAGTTCAAGAAAGGGGAAGCATAAGATGGGCAGAGAATAGAAGGACCGAGGTGGAGAAATAAAGGGAAAAAGATAGAAGAAACAAACAACAACAACAACAAAAAAAAAATTAGTGGATCAAGTTGTAAAGTCTGTGGGTTTTTCTTGATTTTGAGAGGTTAACCTCTTCCTTTTTCTTGTCTCTCCCTCTTCCTAGTCGGTGACTCTGTACCCCAGGCTCTGCCCCTGTGTCACTCTTAGGTAGGGATTTGCAGTTGATGGGATTCTATGGCAATGTCATATAATTGGCTCTAGTCTTGCTGGAAGTAAAGGCTTGTTGGCGTTTGCAGGGTCCAACGATGAGAGAGTTTGCTTTCCTGGATTCTCTCTCCTAGTCCCCCCTTTCTGAATTAGCAGCCTGGTGATCCAGCTATAAGGCTGCAACTGCTTCTGCCTGGGGAGTAAGAGGCTCAAAGAGCTGGGAAATCCCCACTCTATCCCCACTCAGTGCAAGGCTTTGGGAAAGGCTCTGAGAGTCAGGGCCTCCAGTGTAATCAGGCGGGGGTGGGAGTCAATTGTTGTCAAGGTGACTGTTCAGCGCCTATCATTTAGTTGGACCTCTCAACCCAGGCTTTCCATACTTTGTAGCCTGTTTTTGCAGGGAAGAAGAGGCACTAGTCTCTGCTTACGACTAGTGTAGTATAGACCTTATTATCTGCCAAGTCCTTCTTGTTAGTGTTTATCCCTGAATATGGAGGTTCAATCAATCAGAAGTTGCCCCCGCCCCTTTAGCGAGAGGCACTAAAAAATATCACGCCTCTTGTCTTGGATCACTGAACTGAGAGAGATCTTATCAATTAGAACCGAGGGTGCGCAGATTTTATGGGTTAAGCTAATTTCAGTGATTGGGTCGCAGCTGTGTTTTCGAAGGTATTTTAGGCTGCCTGCGCGCGCCCCTCCCCCAACGCTTGATTGTTAGCTTGAATGGCTGGGTGAGGTGCCCCGCCCACGGAGAGAATCTCCCAAGCCTCTCCCGCTCGCCCCGTCGCTGGCGGCTGGACCGCACCAGGCGCAGGATAATGGAGCCCCCTGGGTGTGTGGGCCAGTAGGGCGCCCTGGGCACGTGGAATGCCCAAGGCACGCGTGTGAATGGGGCGCTCCGGGCACCGGTGGCCGGCGACCCCCACTCGCAGTGTGCGGGCCACTGGGAACGTCAGTGGTGCTCAACCGGACCGCGCGCGCGGCGGCGGTGGCGGCTCGTGGCGGCCGCTCGCGGTGGCGGTTCGCGGGGGCTCGCAGCAGCTCGCGGCGGCTCGCGGTTCCCAAGTATATGGGCTGACTCACCGCAGGCGCACTTCCTCGCGGCTTGAATGAGCGTCGCTGCTGCGGTAGCTTCCCCCACACCCTCGTCTCTCAGATTCAAGTGATAACAGTCCTTTTGCTTTCAGTTTGTGTGGAACTCCGGAATGCTCCGAGGATAAATTTTTCTGTTTCTAGTTGATAAATTTGTTGTGATTTAGGGGAGAGCTGTCGGACGCGCTTCTCACGGCGCCATTTCCGTGACGTTACTCCTCTCCTTCAATTTTAAATAATAGCCTTGTTGGATAAAGAAGTCTTGGTTGTAGGCTCTTGTTCTGCATTACTTTGAATATTTCTTGCCATTCCCTTCTGGCCTCAAGTGTTTCTGTTGAAAAGTCAGATATCATCCTTATGTGGGCTCGTTTGTATATGATTGACTGCTTTTCTCTTGCAGCTCTTAGTATTCTTTCTTTATCCCTTAACTTTGGTATTTTAAGTATGATGTGTCTTGGTGTAAATCTCTTTGGGTTTCTCTTTAATGGGATTCTCTGTGGTTCTTGAACTTATGTGACTTTTTTATTCATCAATCTAGGGAAGTTTACAGCTATGATTTCTTCAATCTGGTTCTCTATTTCTTGTTCTTTCTCTTCTCCTTCAGGAACCCCTATTATGCAGATGTTGTTTCTCTTCAGGTTGTCACAGAGCTCTCTTAGAGTTTCCTCAGACTTTATTTCTTTTTTCTGTTTGCTTCCTTGCTTTTGCTTATCTTCTAAATCAGTGGTCCCCAACCCCCAGGCCACAGACTGGTACCGGTCCATGGGCCATTTGGTACTGGTCACAGAGAAAGAATAAATAACTTACATTATTTTTGTTTTATTTATATTTAAGTCTGAACAATGTTTTATTTTTTTAAAATGACCAGATTCCCTCTGTTACATTTGTCTAAGACTCACTCTTGATGCTTGTCTCGGTCACATGATACATTTATCTGTCCCACCCTAAAGGCCAGTCTGTGAAAATATTTTCTGACATTAAACTGGTCCGTAGCCCAAAAAAGGTTGGGGACCACTGTTCTAAATCACTGTTTTGATCCTCTGCTCCATCCAGCCGGCTTTTAATTCTTTCTAGTGTAGTCTTCATTTCTGATATTGTGTTTGTCATTTCTATCTGATTCTTTTTTATGATTTCAATGTCTTTTATGATGCCTGCTATCTCTTTTGTTAGGTGCTCATTATATCCATCTATTGTTGCTCTAAGATCCTTGAGCATCCTAACAATCATTATTCTAAACTCTACATTTGATATCTTGGTTAGTTCCATCTCATTCAGTTCTTTTTCTGGGGATTTCTCTTGTTGATTCATTTGAATTGCATTTCTCTGTCTTCCCAATTTGTCTCTGTATAGATTGTTCCTTTGGATGTTTTGTTTGTGTAGCTAGCTGAGTATGGGGTTGGTGTTGTCTGCCTCCAGCTTTCAATTTTGTTGTTTCTAGATCTTGGGTTGTTTCAGCTGTTTGTAATCCTCTGTGGGTTACTTGTCTGCTGCTACTGTTCTTTTTGCTGTTTGCAAAAGCATTTTCTATGCCTTAGCTGGGTCAGGTGTGAAAAGACTTTCCTTAAGATGACACTCTAACTAGGGTTGTTAGGTCCTGAGTTGATGCTCTCCATATCTTGCCACTGGATGTACCAGCCCTGGACCTCCCTGACCAGAACCTGGTGCAAATCAGTCAGGGTCACTGCTTTTGACTGGACCTTAGCAACCTTCTTGGAACTACAGGCAATCCAGAATTTGTGGCTGCCTCTGCTGGGCCCTGATGCTATTGAAATATCAGTTGCACTTTTAGGCTGGCTTTTATTTACTCTTGACCAGTGTGTGTTGCCTTTATTTCTGAAGTGTGATCTTTCTGCTGGCCCCCCACAGCCTCCACTACCTCCGGCACTCAGACACCAACATGGGCTCTCCCGCTGTACCTTGTGCTGCTCCGTGGGTGCTGGGGACTCCTCACATCACTGAGCTCTGCCCCTCATGGTTGCAGGAGCTGCCTCTCCAGTCTTCACCCGCTGTAAGCGTGAGGGACGTTTCTCTGGGCTCCGCCCACCCTTGGGCACATTAGACACCTCTCCAGGCTCAGCTCCCCATGGGCATGCAGGCTGCTTCTCTAGGCTCTGCCTCTTGTACTCACTGCATGGGCTACCTGGTTCCACCCTCCCTCCTGCCACTGCAGTGTGGGTTTCCTTGCCAGGCTCCACTCACGCCTGTGGCTTGGGCCAAGCGCCATGGCCACCTCTGCAGCCTGGCCTTCCCACCCTTTGGAGGGTACTCAGCAAGTTGGAGGGAATGTGTAGCCCAGACCTCACACTCAAAACCTGTGTCCCTGATGTGCCCCCTGCTTCTAGGTGTCACTCTGCACTGACTGGAGCGGGAGAGCCTCTTTTGGGTGGGGTAATTGCTTCCGTTTGCTGGCTTTGTTCTCCCAGGAAGTATGGACACTTTTGGTTTGGGGAGTTACCCAGTACAAGGGTCTGAGTGGCTGTTCCCCACAGTCTCTCCCTGTGCCCCCAAGACTACACTCTCCTTTCACAACTCCAGTCCTCTCTGTGCTCACCACTCATAGAACCCCAGGTAAGTGGTTGTGAATGAGGTTTTCTACACAGTCTCTTTAAGATGGAGCCTGGGTATGAGAGTTCTGTCTCCCTCTTGCAAACAGCAACCCAGTTCTTCTTTCAGCTGAACACTGTCCATATGCCTTCTCTAGTCTCTAGGGCTCCAGGCTGGGGTTCTGGTCCTATGGCTGAGGGCAAACAACTCTCCGAGCAACCCACCCCACTGTGAGAGACCCTCCGCGCCACCTCTCGCTCCTGGGAGTGAGGTAGCTCTTTCCGCATCTCCACCTTTCTTACCAGTCTCAGTGTGGTTTCTTTGGTGATGCTTGGTTATAGATTTCTCTTAGTTTAGTCCAAAATTGGTTTTTCAAGATGATTGTTCCTAAATTAAGTTGTAATTCACTTTGGTTGTGGGAGGTGGGAGTTGTAACGTTTGCCTACTATGTCGTCATTTTCCCCTCCTGTTGGGTAGTCTTTCTATGTGCATATTTCTTAGATTGTATGTTTATTTCTTTGGATAAGTTTCTAGAAATAGTATTATTTAGTTTAAAAGGGTAAATCAATTTGAGGTTCTTGGTATACATTGACCTGGTGCTTTTTGAAGAATTAACACCAAATTACATTTCCATTTATAGAGTTTTCTCAATCTAAAAGTTTCTCTTTAACTGATGAGCTTATTTTTACCAATACATTTGGAAGTTTGTTGACATCTGATTACAAGTTTTACAGTTATCTCTATGCTTATTTTTGTTGTTCTATATTCTTTAGAGTCAGTTAAGTTTTCTCTATTATTTTACATTTCTTTTGCTAGTACAGAAGATCAACATGCTACATATATTCTATTGTGCTTACTATTAAATTTTAACAAAATATAATCTTAATTAATAACTCTACTATAAAATAACGAAAGACTCTGGACTGGTTTAACTCATCATCATTCCACCCCTTGACACCTTATGTATTATGGTCAAGTGTTTCAGTTCCACCATGGTTTTGCCCACAAGTTAGTCATTATCATTAATTAGGTGTTTTATACAAATGACCTATTTAAAATTATTAACATGTATATCATCTTCTTTGCTCACAGTTCCTTTAAGTATCAGTTCTTTTAAAATTTTTATTCTGTGAAACATATTTTTTAATAAATTATTTATTGTTTTTCTATATGTTTCTTAAAATTTTTTTCAGAGATTATATGTATTTTATTCTATTTTTAAATGGTAGTTTAGCTGGGAATACAGATTTTAATGTTTTTCAGGATTGGATGGAGAGCTATTTTACAATCTTGGGACAACTATTATTGCTGTCAAAAAATATACTTTTAGTTTATTAAATAGAAATTAATTTTGCTTACTAAATATACAACCAATATTGTAAGAAAAGCTAAATATTTATTGAGATAATTTTTAATTTGAGTTAATATTAAATTAATACTTTTATATTAAATTAATATAATTTCTGGGTATGCCAAGATGATCTTGATACTATCATTATTGAAATATTCCTGCAATAAAGTCATATAGTGGAAATGAATCTACAAACATGTAATTTATACTGATGGTAAACATTACAATTAAGGTATGTGCATTGTCTTCAGGTAGATTTTAAAAGCATAACATTTGATTAATAGATAGAGTCAGATAATATCACCTGGGAAAGAAAGCAGGGAATGGATTTCCTGGTGAAAGAAAACAATATGAGTAAAACCATGGGTATGATTGTGGAAGTATAACTTCTTCATAACTTGAATATAACATAAAAAGTAATAGGTATATGGCATTAAGCTTGTGAGATATGCAGTAGTCAATTTATGGAGAGAAAAATGTTCAAAAATGTATGCTTTTAAGAAAAAAGTATACATCTGAGAAATACTTATATCATAAAATTGTTTGACTTGTTAATTGATTGAATGGCAACTAGAGGAGATAGAGCAATCTGGAAACAATTCTAAGGTGAAATTTGAGCACCTGTATGACATCTTCCTACTTGGTCAGTTGCTAAGAATTCCACTTTAGTTTTACCCCTTAAAGACAGGAGATATAACTCCTGGCATACCCTTCAGGAGCACAGTGCCTAGAAGGTAATAGATGTTCAAAAATAGTCATTGAACATTTGTAACATGAAAGGAGTTTGTCAACTGAACTATTTTCCTAGAATACTAATGCTACAGTTGAACTATAGTTGAATTACAGTTGAATTAGAGTTGATAGTCAGATGCAGTTTAAGATTGGTTGAGGCCCTGGGCACAGAAGAAAATATTGGCCCCTTACATTAGAAAAAAATATAAAGTTGGGGTTTTGTGGGGCCCTTCAGAAGTCAGGGCTCAGGGAGCACACCCGGTATGCCCACTATTAAATCCCCCTCAGTTGATAGTTGAATATCAGCTTATAAATTAAAACTGTGGAAAAACAGCAAAAAGATTATTTACTTGGTGCATCTGGAGGAAATGAGGAATGACATATATATGAACCCATATGAATACAATATCCAAGAGTTGACTAAACAGAAGATTTAATTTATGAGAATGAAACTAATCATGACTAACATCCTGACCACAGGAAATTTTGCTCTCATAAAACTTACAACTTGACATTCTGGAGTGTTTTCTAGTAAAGTACATTTGATGATTCATGGAAGATGTTTATTATCTAACCAGAAATGAAAGTTGAATAGCAACATAGACAAAATTACAATAGTTCAGTAAAATATATTTTCATAACATTGTCTTAGTTGATAATTATAATAGATCTAAATAGTCAGTTCAAACATTATGATTCTTATTTCATTGATGACTCAAAGAGGTTAAGTGACTTGAAATCATCTTGAGGGTCTGTAATACTCATCTTCTATGTCACTCAGATAGGAGAAGCAGTGTTTGATATGAGAACTAAAGCATTTCAAATATTGTATTGTGGAAGAGATCCATGATGGCTTTGACAACCTCAAGGAAGAAGTTTATTCCGAGAATGTGAAGAGACTGAAATTAGTAGGTTTGGTAAGAGGTTTGAGATAAGAAAAGAGAGTTTAGAATAAGCATTGAGAACAATAAAAGGGGACATGACTAAGGAGAGTTAAACAGATTTTTAATTGGCATTGATGAAATAACTAAGGTTATAAATCACAGAAAGAATTAGATGGGCAAAAGTTTCATATTAAAAATGGATTAGGTAACTAAATTTTCTGAAATGATAGTAAGGCTGGTTACCATTAGAGTTAAAGTTGTCATGTAGGAAGGTGCAGAACTTTAATTGTGGTAGGCTCTTCAAATCCTAAAAAGTTCTAAAATTATGGAAGGGTTTATCAATATAAAAGTATATATTAGCCTGATCAGGCAGTGGCACAGTGGATAGAGCATTGAACTGGGACACAGAAGACCCAGATTTAAAACTCCAAGGTCGCTAACTTAAGTGTGGGTTCATCTGGTTTGAACCCCAGGCCACTGGCTTGAAGAAGGGGTCACTTTGTTTGCTGTAGCACCCTGGTCAAGGCACATATGAGAAAGCAATCAATAATAAACAACTAAGCTGTCACAACAAAGAATTGATGCTTCTCATCTCTCTCCCTTCCTGTCAGTCTGTTTCTATCTGTCCGTCTCTCTGTCTCTCTTTCTCTCTCTGTCTCTGTCTCTCTCTCTCTTTCTCTCTCTCTCTCTCTCTCTCTCTCACACACACACACACACACAAGTATATATTAAAGGTGATTCTATTAAAAGGCAATTATCATATTTCCCCATATATAAGACACGCCTTAATTTTGGGGCCCAAGATTTGAAAAAAATATATATTATATAAAGTTATTGAACTCAAGTTTTTTTTGTTGTTGTTGTTTTTCTTGTATTTTTCTGAAGCTAGAAACGGGGAGGCAGTCAGACAGACTCCCGCATGCCCACCAGGGGGTGATGCTTTGCCCATCTTGGGGCGTCGCTCTGCCGCATCAGAGCCATTCTAGCACCTGAGGCAGAGGCCACAGAGCCATCCTCAGTGCCCGGGCAAACTTTGCTCTAGTGGAGCCTTGGCTGCAGGAGGGGAAGAGAAAGAGAGGAAGGAAGGAGGAGGGGTGGAGAAGCAGACAGGCACTTCTCCTGTGTGCCCTGGCCGGGAATCAAACCCAGGACTCCTGCACACCAGGCTGACGCTCTCATCACTGTCAAAATTCCCATCTTCTAGTTTGACCTCATCTGAGTCTGATGATGAATCACTGTCTTCAACAATAAGTGCAAGAACAAGCACAAAAAAGTGGGAAATGCAAGTAAGTAAATATATCTACAACCATTGTATAAGACGCACCCAGTTTTTAGACCCCAAATTTTTCTCAAAAAGGTGTGTCTTATACATGGAGAAATGTGGTATTAAAGAGTAGTAACATAAATTCCAAATCTCTGTGACTATAGTTAACAATATAGTTTGTTTAACATGCAATTGGGGCATTGTACCACACGGTCATTCAGAGACACAAGATGATAGAATTCTTGCCATTTTTTACATGTAATTTTCAATGTTGCCATGAAAGTCAACATCCAGCTGGAAGATGGAGTGAGAGAAAGAAAGGAAGATTTATGGGACTAGGTTTGGAAATGATGACATCACATACTTGGAACTCCATTGAGCAGAACTTGATCACATTGTCACATTTACTATAAGGGAGGCTGACACAATAGTCTAGACCAGGGGTCTCAAACTCGCGGCCTGGGCCCCATGCGGCCCGCCGAACAATTTTGTGTGGCCCGCAGACTAATCCACGGGCTTACTTAATTTTATCCAAAATATTTTGAACTTTGTGGATTAGTCTGCAGGCCACACAAAATTGTGTGGCGGGCCGCATGCGGCCCGCGGGCCGAGAGTTTGAGACCCCTGGTCTAGACATATAATTCAGAGGAAAAAGAACAAATTTGGTAAATACAGTTTTCATGTGTGCTTGTTAGATATCATAAACTTGTTCAATATCAAAGGTGAGTAAGATTAGAAGTTGATAGCTGAGCAGGATGAAACTCAAAGGAAATAAAGCTAGAAAAGCAATATTTTTAAAGCCATCTTTGGTACACAAGCAGTTTTCCCACTTTTGTGGGAAATATGTGAATATGTGAATGTAAAAAATACCCCCCCAAAATGGCTTTGAGGTAACAAGGTCATGCGTAGAAAGTGATATTTCAGTTATGATTTGAAGAGCTTGAAGGTGAAGGGTAAAATTGTTTGTAAGTGAATAAAGGTCTCTAGATATTTCAGTAAAGGAGTAGGAGAGGGTTGAGTAGGTTGTGTCAATTCATTCAACAAATAATTAAAATTATTTATGTTCTCATTTTTCTGAGGATTTTGGGATGTGAGCTTAAATACTAGAGTTGTGAAGAAAATTACACTGAATAGTAACTGAAACAATGCATGAGGAAAAAGAATATAGAATTGGATAAGAGAGATATTTTGAGTATCAACCAAGGAATACATCCACCTGGTGTGGACTGGCTTATATCAGAGCAGTCTTAGATTAGTGATGTATAATGAGCTAGAAAAAAAAGTATATCTCTAAAACATCTGTTAGAGGGCATTTAGAATAGCTAAGGCAATAAGGAATGGAATGTCCAAGATTTCAGAAAGAAAGAAAGTTCACAGAGGTGAGTTTGACATTCTCTTCCACATTTTACTTCAGACATTCAGTGATTCTTAGATTCCAGCTAAGAGATTAAGAAGCTGAGCTGAGTTTTCAGTAGCCTCATTTAGCTACAAAATTTGAAATAAAGGGCCCTCCAAGAAGGAGAAAGGCTTATAAAGTCCCCAGAAGGAGTTGGGATCTGTGAAAGACTGACTCTGTTACTAAAGGCAAACAGAAAACTGCTCCAGCCTTTACAGACTGAAAATTAGTTCTGATCAACTCAGTTCCCAACTGTGTTACAGTGATTTACCTCAAGATTAACTGCCCCCCAGAGAAAAGGTGCATTTTGGTATAATTACACAGTGAAATATTACACAAGAGTGAAAGTGTCCCATCCTGTTACATGAGAGTCATGGATAAGTATCACAAGCATATTGTTTTGAGCATGAGAAAGAGAGAGAGTGAGACAGGAAAGTAGAGAGATGAGAAGTCAACTTGTAGTTGTGTCACGTTAGTTGTTCATTGATTGCTTTTTCATATGTGCCTTGACCGGAGGATTCATAAGCCAGTAATCTTGGGCTCAAGCCAGGTGACCATAGGGTCATGTCTATGATCCCACGCTCAAGCCAGCAACCCTGCACTCAAGTTCAAACTGGCAACCTTGGGGTTTGAACCTGGGACCTCAGTGTCCCAGGTCAACCACCAGTCAGGCATCAAAGCATATTTTTAAAAAGGAAAGGCCTTATGATTCTAGTGAAATATATTACCAAACAGGCAAAACTCAGCTAAATTTTAGATATTATCTAATGGTCTTCTTTGGGAAGAAGGAAATGTAATGACTTCAAGGAGACATAATTAAAGCTTCAAGGGCACTGTTAATGTTACATTTTTCTTAAAGGTTGCCATAGTTATATGAGATATATGTCTTGTGAAAATTCATTAAGCTTTACCATTATAAATTTTGTCTACCTTTCTAAATATGTATATTATGCTTCTACAATTTTTTAAAGATTTTATTTATGATTTTTAGAGAGGAGAGAGAAGGAGACTAGGAGCAGGAAACATCAACTTGTAGTAATTGTCTCAAATGTACTTTGACCAGGCAAGCCCAAGGTTTTAAACCCATGACCTCAGCATTTCAGGTCAAAACATTTTGTTTGTTGGAAGCTTGTTTTATTTTTATTATAAAACTGTCTTTACTACAGACATATTTATGCAATAAACAAAGGCTGCATTTAAAAAATAAGCTCTTAGGAAATCTCTGTTTTTTACAACATATTTCCAGAAACTACCACTACATAGTGTGGGCTATTAGGCAGGCATTCACAACAGCAATTTATTATGAGTATTTATCATTTTGAATTTGTTTATTTCATCTCCACTTACTCAGGGAAAGAACACAGTGATTTAACCATTCCTAAAACTAACATCTCTGATAAAACACATCTTAGGGGTTTTTTGGGTTTTTTTTCCCTCTCCCCCTTTCCCTCTCCCTCTCCTCCCTCCCCCCATAACCACCACACTCTTATCAATGTCTCTTAGTCTCACTTTTATGTCCCACCTACGTATGGAATAATGCAGTTCCTGTTTTTTTCTGATTTACTTATTTCACTTCATATAATGGTATCAAGATCCAACCATTTTGCTGTAAATGATCCAATGTCATCATTTTTTATGGCTGAGTAGTATTCCATAGTGTATATGTGCCACACCTTCTTTATCCAGTCATCTATTGACGGGCTTTTTGGTTGTTTCCATGTCCTGGCCACTGTGAACAATGCTGCAATGAACATGGGGCTGCATGTGTCTTTACGTATCAATGTTTCTAAGTTTTGGGGGTATATACCCAGTAGAGGGATTGCTGGGTCATAAGGTAGTTCTATTTTCAGTTTTTTGAGGAACCACCAGACTTTCTTCCATAATGAAAACACATCTTAGTTTTAAGAAAGAGCTTTGTCAAATCCTGCCAACAGGTTTCCTCGGTTGACTGCTTCTATAAACCATTTGACAATTACAATATAAGGAGGTGCAATGTGTATTTTATTTTATTAGTATTTGTAACTAAGAAAAAGAGAGACAGGAGGGAGAGAGAGATGAGAAGCATCAACTCCTAGTTGCATCACTTTAATTGTTCATTGATTGCTTGTCATATGTGCCTTGACCAGGGGATTCATAAGCCAGCAACCTTGGACTCAAACCAGCGACTTTGGGCTTAAAGCCAACGAAGCTTGGGCTTCAAATATTTTGTCTTGAACTATTCAAGACAAAAATATGTATGTATATATCTGGATAGATATATAGATACATATACATATGTAAAAGCTTTTCAAAAAAATTTATAGTGTGACCTGTGGTGGCACAGTGGAGTGGGACTTTATAATAAATAATAAATAAATAAATAAATAAGACCAGAAAAGCTCCTAGGAATTAATCACGTTTGATATTGGAACTTTTATAAAATCTACTATATAATTGCCATACATAGTGATTAATTTTTCTTATTGAATATTCAGTGGAAATAATTGGATAAATTATAATACTTGATTTATAACACATTCTTATCCACATATAGTCCAATTTTAACTAAATTAAAATTTGGTTTGTTAATTATTCATTTTCAATAACATATAAGTACTCCTCGAAATAAAAGCTACAACCTTTGACAATAATAACCTACGTCTAACCAGTATCCATCTAATCGACACATCTGCTTTCCTTCTTGATCTAAACTAAGCATTGTCTTGAATACTGCATTCATCATCTTTTTCTTTCTTTTTTTTCAATAATCTTACTTAAGCTATATATGGTTCTACTTATCTATTGCTGAGTAACAAATTATCAAGGCTCTCTACCTCATTTCTACTGGAACTAGGGAAGGTGGTTCATGCCTGTTATTGCCTAGTGAGAATGGAAGGCCAGGTAATCAGCCTATTCTGACACCTACCCAGGAATGGGAGTTTGTTGGCTTGGGACAGCCTAATAAATGTGGAAATCCACACTTTCCATTCAGCTTCTGCTGGGGTACTCAGAGTGCAGCCTAAAATATTGCTGTAGTGTTTGCTTGCAGTAGAACATTTATTGTTTAAAAATTTTATGTTTTGCTAGCCTGCTTTGTTACTGGTCCTTTGGTTAAAATGAACAGACTTTCACACAACACTCTTCTTGTCTGTGTCCATTGATATTTCCAGTTTGATGGCTTGTTCAGGTCCAATCTGTACAAAAAAGCTAACCCAAGGGACTTACCCCTATGTCTTTCCTTGCATCTGAAGGTCCTAGAAGTTCTGTCTTCTCTCCACCTTTCAGGGTCTTATTATGTATATTATGTATACATCTTTATACTATATATATATATATATATATATATATATATATATTTCATAAAGGGATTTTAGTTGTACTTCATACAAGAAATAGGAAAAATAATACATCTATATCTTCTTCCTGGCTAAATTATTTTAAATAAATTTTTCTATTTTATTTAACCTGCTGAATTTTTTTTTACCATAATGTTTTTATACTACTTTATTATTAGCATTTCAACGTCTAAAGGATTTGTAATGTCATATCTCTCATTCCCAATATTGGTCATTTCTCATTCTCATTATACTTGATGTGTTTTGGTAAAAGTTTATTAATTTTTCTCTTCAAATAATCAAATTATGGATTTTTAAATTTTCTTTATTATATGTTCTGTATGCACATTAATTTTTCTTATTTCTATCATTTTATTTTATTTTTATTATTTGAAGTAACATAAGCATTGAAAAGATATTCATTTTCACAACACTATGAAACAAACTTTTACCTCTTTTATTTTATTATCCTTTAGTTAATAATATCTCCTAATTTTATTTTTTCATTAAGTTATAAGATTTTGAAGTGTGCTGGTTAATATACAAATATTTAAAGCTTCCCAAGATATCTTATTTTAATGGAATTCTAATATATTTCTGTTGTGGTCTGAAAAAATGTTTGTAACATTTTAGCCATTTTTAAATTAAATTTATTGAGGGACATTGGTTAATAGAATTAAATTGGTTTCATGTCTATAATTCTATAACACATCATCTGTACATTGTGCTGTGTGTTCACCACCCCAAGTCAGTCTCCTTTCATCTCCATTTACCTCCCTTCACCCTGTTCCACCTCACTCCACCCTGCTTTCCCTCTTGGAATTACCAATACTGTTGTCTGTGACACACATTGTTTGGAATATTATTTATGTTAGTGAAGGATTCTTATCCTCTTTAAAATTACATATTTTCTGTGGTTATGAACATAGTACTGTCTATTAATAGGCTGTATTAGTTGCCTAGTTGATAGTGTTGTTCAAGTCTCATAACTGTTAACAATTTTTCTGGTTAGTCTACCAATTTCTGAGAAAAATGTGATAAATCATCTACCACGGTTGTGAATCTCCCTATTTACTCCTTAATATTATTAGTTTGTGTTTCGTGTATTCTTGAGCTTTATTACTAGATGTATGACATTGAAGATTATTATGTTTTCATGATTCATGTTTCTCTTTATTTCCAGTTATATTGCTTATGTGAAGTCTACTTTTCTAGTATTTATACAGCCATACTAGCTTTCTGATAAAGAGTGTTTACATGGTATGGGTTTTTTGTTTTCTTTTGTTGTCTTCTGCATTCAATCCTATCTTTGCAGAAACATTGAATACTATATGTTTCTTGGAATATAAATTGGACTTTTAAAAGGTTTTCTGGAAAGTTTTCTCTACTTGATCTCTGCAACTTATTGATTTGTTCCTCAATTCTATTTATTCTACCATTCCTTTGATGTTAGTCTATTTAACTATTACACTTTTAAAAATTATTTATTTTTATTAAATTTATTGGGGTGACATTGGTGAGTAAAGAATGTGATTCTATAATGTATCATTTGTATATTATTTTATGTGTTTACCAACTAAAGACAAATTTTCTTCCATAGCCATTTATTGGACTCCCTTGATCCTTTACTACCCTCCTCAACTCCTTGAACAAACTAGACAACTCATAGAAACAGACAACAATATGGTGGTCAACTATTATATATATGTACCTCATATTTTTCCTTGGCTCCATTTTTTATGATTTTTTTTGTTATTGTTGTTTTTATTTTATTTTTGGAATATCTTCCCTATGCCTTTTAATATGATTATTTACTTATTTATATATTTTTTGCCTCTCTCTTCTAATATTTCTGCATAGGTTAAAATATGTACTTCAATACATTTTTTTCCCTTTGGAAATACTTGTGTTCTCTGATCTGTTGTTTTTGGTCACTTGCACAAGACCCTTCTGAAGCAATATGTGTGGAAAAGCGGAAGCTCAGATGCTGTCAACTGCAAATGCTGAGAGAGTGGGAAGTGGGTGAGCCTGCCACAGGGTGGAAAACCCCGGATGCCAGAAAACCAGTCTATTACTTCCCATCCACAGACACAGCTATTGGGTCAGAGCTTCACCTTTTACCCCAGAAAGCAGCATCAAGAAGATAAACCCTTTAGCTGTTACCTCTCCATTCAGAGGGATGAAGTGAGACAATTGTCAGGAACTAGTCAGCCTCATTGCCCCTGATTCCCACTGTGGGGCTTTCTTGGTCGCCCTGATTTTACTCTTGAGCCCTCCAGGACTCTTCCAATTACTGCAGATACACAAACATAGGCTTTATTTCACTTACTAATATGTATTTTAAGGTCCTCCATATCTTTTCATGCTTAATAGTTCATTTCTTTTTAATGCTGATAAAATTATATTTTCTGAACATAACACAGCTTATTTATTCATTTGTCTATTAAAGGACATTTTAGTTACTTCCCAATTTTGGTAATTAAGAATAAAACTGTTATGAACATCCATGTTCAAGTTTTTGTATGAACATAAGTTTTCATTCATTTGGGTAAATATCAAAGAATGTGATTGCTGAATCATATGGTCAGAGTATGTTGTGCCAAATAGTCTTCCAAAGTGGCTGTTCCATTTTGCTCTACAATGAATGAGAGCTCCTGTTGTTACACATTCTAGCATTTGTTGTTGTCAGTGCTTTGGATTTTAGTCATTCTAATAGATATCTAGCAGTATTTTATTGTTGTTTTAACTTGCTATTCCTAATAATAAATGATGTTGAGCATCTTTATATGCTTATTTCCCAAACATACCCATTTGAACTGATCCAGGTACTTTCTATTTGTTGCAAATGGAGATAATGCCACACAGAACTTATATTTATTTGAGTCTTCCAATTTCCTTTTAGATGGTGAATCTCCCCCTCACTCAGATGATGGGAAAGAAATCTTCCATCAGCACTTGTATGGCTTTCTGCAACAGTGTCTCACATCTAAAGATGGTGAGCTGTTTGTTTGAGACTTCTGCTTTCTTCTTAAAACACAAAATGGAGAAACAAAGAGGGAGACAGGAAGGCCGAGTCTAGTGCGTGTTATAGTTGACACATGGGTTTTGAAGGACCCACTCAGCTGAATGATCAAATTCCAAGCAAATTTAATTGAGAAAAGAAAACATAGATATCTTGTTTACATTAAAAAGATAAATCCAGTGATTTCAAACAAATGGCTGAGACAGCACAGCTGTCTTTCTCTTGTGTCCCAGAACTTGAACCTGGGAAATGCCTCTGGAGAATGGGGGAGTGGGATGCAGCTAGTTTGCAGACTCGGGTGTGTGGGTGGCTTGGAAGGGGCACCATTTGGTGGTTCTGTGAGAGGGTGAAGGCATAGACTATGTACTGTGCCTGTCGGGCTGCTGGCCAGCTTTGTCTTGCACACTTGAACATGGATGTTCATAGCAGTTTTATTCTTCTTTTCTTTCTTTTTTTTTTTTTTTTTGCATTTTTCTGAAGCTGGAAACAGGGAGAGACAGTCAGACAGACTCCCGCATGCGCCCGACCGGGATTCACCCGGCACGCCCACCATGGGGCGACGCTCTGCCCACCAGGGGGCGATGCTCTGCCCATCCTGGGCGTCGCCATGTTGGGACCAGAGCCACTCTAGCGCCTGAGGCAGAGGCCACAGAGCCATCCCCAGCGCCCGGGCCATCTTTGCTCCAATGGAGCCTTGGCTGCGGGAGGGGAAGAGAGAGACAGAGAGGAAGGTGCCGCGGAGGGGTGGAGAAGCAAATGGGCGCTTCTCCTGTGTGCCCTGGCCTAGCAGTTTTATTCTTAATTACCAAAATTGGGAAGTAACTAAAATGTCCTCTAATAGGTGAATGAATAAATAAACTGTATTATGTTCAGAAAAT
Organism: Saccopteryx bilineata; assembly: GCF_036850765.1. Classification (NCBI taxonomy): domain Eukaryota; kingdom Metazoa; phylum Chordata; class Mammalia; order Chiroptera; family Emballonuridae; genus Saccopteryx; species Saccopteryx bilineata. The sequence goes on from NC_089490.1 coordinate 134,834,892, forward strand.
ATAATTTTATCAGCATTAAAAAGAAATGAACTATTAAGCATGAAAAGATATGAAGGACCTTAAAATACATATTAGTAAGTGAAATAAAGCTTATGGGTTTTTTTTTTGTTTTTGTTTTTTTCTTTTGAAATAAAGCTTATGTTTGTGTATCTGCAGTAATTGGAAGAGTCCTGGAGGGCTCAAGAGTAAAATCAGGGTGACCGAGAAAGCCCCACAGTGGGAATCAGGGGCGATGAGACTGACTAGTTCCTGACAATTGTCTCACTTCATCCCTCTGAATGGAGAGGTAACAGCTAAAGGGTTTATCTTCTTGATGCTGCTTTCCTGGGGTAAAAGGTGAAGCTCTGACCCAATAGCTGTGTCTGTGGATGGGAAGTAATGGACTGGTTTTCTGGCATCTGAGGTTTTAAAATGTTTTTGTAATCAAATTACTTTTGCTCTCCCGGATGTTAACTTGGATAAATAATCAATATTGTTAATAGAAATAGGATATAGGTAGCATGACTGAGATGTTCCCATTATATCTCCTGTTCTTTTGCCAAGAGCATATATTAAAGTTACCTCTAGAACTTACTAAAAACTCATATCTTGATTTTGGTATCCTGTGTTCAGCTTCTGTTGGTATAATGTTGGGCCTCTATTTTTTTTACAGTTTAGATTATTTCAATGTTCACCTTTGATCAAGAGCCATTATTACATGAAGAACAATTTCAATATTGACTTTTAGCAAATAAAAAAATTGCATGTAATTTTATTGTTATTTTATTCCAAGTAGAATTTAAAACCAATAAAATCATTACAGGGATAAAAGAGTAAATATTTTAATACTCTACATATACTTTAATGACCAAAAATGGTGACTCTAATGAACCTAGGAAGAATTCCACAGAAAAAAATAGATTCAGGCTCTCAAATAATCAACTGAGATAAGCTTCTATCTCAATTATTTTTATATCAGCTATTAGAACTAATAGTGTGCAATGATACAAAATGTAGCCTTTGTTACTCAGTGTAAAAACACTATGTTATTGGACATTAAATTTCTTCAGTGGCAGATTTGAATACGCCGCAATGTACGTTTCAAAAAGTTTTAAGCACAGTACTCTTAAAACAGGCAAAAAGAGCTATTTTGTTTGTTCCGTGATGATGTGAGACCCGGTTTGAGAAGGAGCTCGTCGTTAGTTTCTCAGTTCATGGTATGTAGGGCAGTTAAAACATTATTCCATTACTCCAACAAGTGATGAAGGTACTGGTGAAAAGTTGGGGGACCATCCTAATTTGAGTCTATGTCTTGCTCCCGCCACAGGATTTCTTTCTCACTGTGTGTGACCAGAACATCAGGTAGGGCAAACAGCCAAGAGTCTGCACATGTTAAAATCCTACCTAGGGGCTACCGGTGTGATAGCCCAGGGAAAAGGCAGAGTCGGGTTCTCCGGTCTGACCCAACAGCAGTACTATCAGGAACACTTCTTTCAGGTCTGCAAAGCAGGAAGAGCTCTTGTTCCTTCTGAGCCATTGCTTTTTATTTATTTGGTTAGTTGGTTCTGTTCTGTTTATGTGGTTTAATTATCCTTGTTTATAGTATGATGCTTTTAATTCATGGACACTCTAAATCTGTCAATTTTGTTTGCTTCTCGTGTTTGTTTACCTTTATGTTTTCAGATAGTTTGGAGTAAAATTTGGAACTCATACTTGCCAAGCACGGAAGGCTGTATGTTTTATATTTCACTGGTCTCATCTGATCCATAACTTTAGGATTTCTATAATATTCTTTCTGTTCTATTTTCACACTCTCTTAACTGTTTCTTTTTTTTTGTTAGAACTCTTCTAAACATCCTCAATTTGCATATACACAAATGAGTGTGTATTTTTTAATGAAGGGTGGTAATATAAATATATAAAAGGACTTACTAAAAATAAATAAATAAAATGCTTTAGTTGAGTCTGGCCTTGAGAAATTTGATGAATCATGACTTCATCCATGCTGTTGTTGAACCTCATTATCTCTCTAGAATATTCCTTTTCCTTTTTAGGCCTGATAAACTGCCTATAAGTTGAGAATTAAATGTCACTCTCCCAAGAAACTTCATGTCCTCCCTTGATCCCTTGATAAGCATTTATTCCCTCTGTGCTCCTTTGTGCTGGTATTTTAGTGACTTATCTATTTGTGTGTGTGTGTGTGTGTATGATTTATCTATTTATCTATTTATTTATTTATTTATTTATGTCGGTCTTTAAAATGAGACCTTGAGTTTCTGGACAGCAGGGAAAGAGGCTAAATTTTCTGTCCCCAGTGTCAATATCATGAATGGGAATTTTGTAAATGTTTGACTTAAAAAAGAAGCAGGTAAGTGTTAGTTTCATAATGCATAAAAGTAGAATCGTGATGGAAGACTTTTATTAACCAAAGACTTTTTGAGTACTTACCATTTTTCAAGTTCTAGGCATAAGAATGGGAAGAAAAGTCAAAAGTGATTTTTGGAATTGGACGAAGGGTATAAATTTTCACTTGTAACATTATATAAAAGAAATTATAGCTGGAGATAAAATGGAACTTAGTACTATTGTAAGAAATGTGTCTTCCTATGCCAAATAGGTTTTCTGCAGGGAGTAGCTGTGTAGTACAAGAAAATAAAAATTTTGATTTAAAATAGTTGGGTTGAAGTCCCTATTCCAACATTTTCTAGCTGTGTGACCTAGAGAAAAATAACCTGTTCTCATTTTTATCTTGGTTTTCTCATCTGTAAAATGAGGGAAAGGATCCTTCACTTAAGATTTTTATAAGGATTAAGTGAAATCACACACAAACACAATCTCATATAAATCATACTATATTCTACGATGTAAACTTATGTTATTAACCTATGATATTTGAATTTTTAAAAGAAAATCATCAAATTTAATTTCGACTGTGATTTCACGTCTCTTAAGAGCTTTGTGTATTCAGTGCTTGTTAATTTTCCCAAAATATCAATTCATGGTCATTGCACATAGCAGCCTCAAATCTAGGACAGTGTTTGATTTAACCCAGAAATTCTGGTTGAAATTTAGACTTAACATAAAAGGAGGAATCTGAAGAGGGGTATGGAGATGAATTCTAAAAACACTTCAGAGGCAAAATAAAAATACCAGAACAATAGAGAATCAACAATAAAATATGTGCAAATAATAAGTAACTTTGACCTACTTGCTTCTCAAAGATCTGTGAAATAGTAAGCCATGTAGAGAGGGGCCTCACCTCTGACAAACCCAAGGACAGAGTCATCCTGTGGATAGATCATTGGCAAAGGTACATTATCTTCCTTTCTGGACCATGGACATCTCTCTTCTGTTCTCTTTTTCTTTTTGTACTCCCATACTACCTTTACTAATTTCTAAGAAAACCCTCTTTAGAAACTGACAAGTTATAAACTAAATGTGTTTCATAGATGAGAAAATTTAAAGATGCCCAAAGAGTTTAAACTGTTTACAAAGTCTAAAAAGCTAGTTAGTGGCAGATCCAGAGGGATTGTCTCTGCTTTTATCTCAGTCCGTTGTCTTCCTCCCCTATATAAGGGTTATTTGCTTATTTCTACTCTTTCTTATTCTCCCTGCACATTTCCATTATATTTTTTCTAGACTTTAGCTTGTTTCCCATCTGACACTTCAGCTTTCCACTGGGCACTAAGGGATTTCCTGCCTAGAACTGACTCTTGTAGACACTATCCCAATTATAGTTACAACACGTCCCAAAAGACTCACAAATCTCAGTGAGTTATTTTACAGAAGTTAAAGAGTTTAGAAAGTTAAATTGTTGACACATTTACAAAAGAAAATGTTGTGTGCTGTGTCATAAGGCTTGACCTGTGAATCTGGAGACTTTATTAGGAGAAATGCAATAAATTTTGCAGCTCAGAGGCCAAGGCTATCTTACTCAGAAAATGCTGGGGCATCAGGAAGAGACTGCTATCTATGTCATATTGGCATCACCTTGGTTTGTGCTTAGATAAATTTCTGAACTTCCTTTAGTTATCATTCCCATCAGGATTGCCCACCAAAGATTTCAGCACTGAACTGATACAGATGCTTCATCACTCATCATGAGTAAGGCTAAGAAAGTAACTTTGGACATGGTCCTTGCTAAGAAGAGGACAGCATTAAAACTGATTTAAAACAAAGTGATAAAATATTTGGAATAAAATCAGTACAATTATCCATTTAAAAATATGTTCACCAGCAAAGAAGTATAAATCAAAACAAATGTGAAAAGCATTATTTGACTAGAAAATGATAAAGAGTAAAGACATTAACAGGAATGGTGAGGATGTGGAGCTTAGAAATTTTCTTCAGATGTTTTAAGCAGAAAATAGATAAAATGTGGGGATATTCCAAGATGGTGACTGAGTAGACAGACATTCCAACTGCCACCTCACAGGACCAAATTGGATTACAAATTAATTTAAGAACAATCATCTTGAAAAACAACTTTGGACTAAAGTAAAAAGACTCTATAACCAAGGATCACAGAAGAAGCCACACAGAGATTGGTAGGAAGGGTGGAGATATGGAAAGGGCTTCCCTACTCTCAGGAGCAAAGGACGGCGGAGGGTCCAGAGGGACTCTCACTGAAGGAGGGTCTCCCTAAGAGGTGTGGGTGTTCAGCCCCAGGCTTGGAACCCCATCCTAGAGCCCTGGAGCCTAGAAGAGGCGCCTAGAGAGAATTTGGTGGTGGAAAGAGCCAGGTTCTGTCTGCGAGAAAGAGACAGCTTTCTGAGACTCACACTCCATCTTACAGGGCCCATGCAGAAAATCTCCTTCACAGCCACTCACCCGGGGCTCTGGGGGAGGGAAAACTGAGAGGACTGGAGTTGCATAAGGAGAGTGTAAAGTTGGAGGCCCAGGGAGAGACACTGTGGGGGACGGCCACCCTAACCCTTGTACTGAGTCATTCTCCAGTATGGCAGTCACCATCTTTCTTGGGCAGAGCGTCCCTTCAGAGTGACATAAGCCTGAGGAAAAGCAACTGCTCTGCCCTCAGGAGTCTCTTCTGCTCCAGTCAGGGCTAAGGGTCATTCTGAGAGGTCAGGAAGAAAGGGGCACATCAATGACTCGGTTTTCTGGTGCTGTGGCTAGAGCAACATCCCCACATTCTCCTGAGTCTATAACTGGTGCTTCCACCTCACAGGAGACTCAGTTGAAACTGTGGGTGGGCAGACCACACCTCTGGGTCTCAGAGGGCACACCCTACTGAGGTCTGTGAGAAAACTCTGGACAGACTGAAACCTGGGGCTGAGGGGGAAAGCCACACCCACTAATATTCCTAATTCCTGAATTGCTGTAGGCTGTAGACTAGAGACCAACAAGCAGCCAGCAGACAGAGGCTGCAGAAGGAAGGACTCAGGGAACCTTGGACTTTAAGCAGACTTTCCCCCAGGTCCAGTGTGGATAAAAGCCAGGTGTGTGCCTGGTATTTCTATGGGCACTTGGGCCTGGCAGAGGCAGCCGGGAACTCTGGATTGCTTGTAGCTCCAAAGAGGTTGCTGAGGGCCATTCATGGGTAGTGTTTCCCACTGGTCTGTGCCAGTTTTCTGCCAGGGAGGCACAAGGCTGGCACATCCAGTGACCAGCACCAGAGAGCATCGATTCAGGACCTAACAACCCCTGCTAAAGTGGTATTCTAATGAAGGGCTTCTCACACTTGGCCCAGCTGAGGTGAGTTCTGCTTTCTGTGATCAATACCTGCACAGTAGCTCATGTGCATTGGATAGGGTAGAGCTAAATAGTCAGCTGGCCTGGGTGCTAGATATCCTACCCTGCTGTGATAGACTCCAAAGGAGGAAAGGAGAGAGACTTGGAGCATGGACATTCAAAGTGTGGGTCCCTGTGCCTATTGTTGGATCAGGTCAAGGGGCATAGTCACTTTCTGGGGAACACACTCAGACCAGGAGAGTAGTTTCTCAGTCTTCCTCCTTGAGACCAGGATCTCATGAGCTGTAAAAATTTTGGCAGAGGTGACTGTCAGCCCAACTCAATCTGAACCTGCTGTTAACCTTGAGGAGAAATAAAATTTAAGTATCCAGCAGTGGCTGAGGGATTAGGCTCTGGAGTAGAGGCCACAATCCCTGTACTAAGCTACTACCAAAGAGACCGCTAAAGTAGGGGACCCACTAACGTTGTATCCCCAACCTCAGTGACTCTAACCCAAAAAGCTTGCAACCTGTAGAGGGACTGGTTGTGTGAAGCTAGTCTGGGGCCATGCTACCATCTTTCTGCAGAAGATTCTGGGAAAAGCTACAAAAGGAAGTGGAGCAACTGAAAAGTGGAGGCAAATCTTATGGAGATTGAAGCTTTTATGGAGCTGCTGTGAACTCTAAGCAGAAAGAAGCTGATCGTTATACGTAGGATGGCTCCTCCCACACGACCCAGGCAGAGAAAAATGCAGACACAAACAGCAAAAAGAGCAGTAGCTACAGACAAGTAACTCATGGCAGGATACAAACAACAGCTGACACCAACTTAATAAGATCTAGAACCAACACAATGATTAGCTGGTGGCAGACAGCACCAACCCTAAACTAAGGTAGCTACACAAGCAGTACACCCAAAGGAGGAGCCTACAGACAAAATGGGTAGACAAAGAAATGTGACCCAAATGAATCAACAAGATAAATCCCCAGAAAAAGAACTGAATGAGATGGAAGTAACCAAAATATCAGATGCAGAGTTTAAAACAATGATTTTTAGGATGCTCAAGGATCTTAGAGCAACATTGGATGGACACAATGTGCACTTAAATAAAGAGATAACAAGTATCAGGACATTGAAATCATAAAAAAGAACCAGTCAGAAATGACAAATACAATATCAGAAATGAAGACTACACTAGAAGAAATTAACAACAGGCTGGATAAAGCAGAGAACTGAATCAGTAATTTAGAGGACAAGATAAACAAAAGCACAGAAGCAGAGTAGCAAAAAGAAAAAAGGCTCAAAAAGTCTAAGAAAACTATAAGAGAGCTCTGTGACAACATGAAGAGAAACAACATCTGCATCATAGGGGTCTTGAAGGAGAAGAGAAAGAACAAGGGATACAGAACCTGTTTGAAGAGATCATAGCTGAAAATTTCCCTAAAGTGATGAATGAAAAAGTCACTCAAGATCAAGAAGCACAGAGAGTTCCATTAAAGAAGAACCCAAGGAAGCTTACAGCAAGACACATCATAATTAAATTGTCAAAGTTAAGAGACAAAGAAAGAATATTAAAAGCTACAAGAGAAAAGCAGTTAATTACCTCAAAGGAGCCACCATAGGATGACATTCGACTTCTCAACAGAAACACTTAAGGCCAGATGGGAATGGCAAAACAAGAGCTTACAACCAAGACTTCTTTACCCAGCAAGGCTATCATTTAAAATTGAAGGAGAAATTAAAAAATTCCGAGACAAAAAAAAATTTTAAGTTATTTATTACAACCAAAACAGTACTGCAAGCAATGTTAAGGGGCCTGCTGTAAAAAGAGAAAAGAAAAAAAAATTAGAAAAAGAGGATTGTAGATTTAAAGAACAAAATGTCAATAAAAAGCTACATATCAATAATAACTTTAAATGTAAATAGATTAAGTGCTCCAATTAAAAGACATAGAGTAGCGACATGAATAAGAAAACAGGACCCATACATATGATATCTACAAGAGACCCATTTCAGAACAAAAGATACAAATAGACTGAAAATGAAAGGATGGAAAAAAAAAACTTCACACAAATGGAAATGAAAAAAAAAGCTTGGATAGCAATATTTATACCTAACAAAATAGACTTTAAAACAAAGGATATAGTAAGGGATAAAGAAGGTCACTACATAATGATAAAGGGCAAAAAGCAACAGGAGTATATAATCATTGTAAATATCTATACACCTAATATAGGACACCAAAATATTTATATATAAAGCAGATTTTGATGGATATAAAGGGCAAGATCACCAGGCTATAACAGTAGGAGATTTTAATACCCCACTAACATCAGTGGATAGATCCTCCAGACAGAAAATTAATAAAAAACAGTGGCCTTAAATGACACACTAGATCAACTGGATTTAATAGATATTTTCATAACCTTTCACTCCAAAGCAGCAGAATATACATTCTTTTCTAGTTCTCATGGTACATTCTCTAGGATAGACCACATATTAGGACACAAAACAAGTCTCAATAAATATAAGATTGAAATCATATCAAGCATCTTCTCTGATTACAATGGCATGAAACTAGAAATCAACAACAATAGAAAAACTGAAAAACATTTAAACACTTGGAGGCTAAATAGCCTGTTATTAAATAATAAATGGGTTAACAATGAGATCAGGGAAGAAATAAAACATTTTCTTGAAACAAATGAAAATGAACATACAACAACTCAAAATCTATTGGACACAGCAAAAGCAGTACTGAGAGGGAAGTTCAACACATTACAAACATACTTTAAGAAGCAAGAAAAAGCTCAAACAAACAACTTAACCCTGCATCTAAAAGAACTAGAAATAAAACAGCAAATAAAGCTCAGAGGAAGTAAAAGGAAGGAAATAATAAAGATCAGAGCAGAGATAAATGACATAGAGGCAAAAACAAAACAAAACAAAACACAGTACAGAAGATCAATGAAACCAAGAGCTGGTTGTTTGAAAAGGTAAACAAGATTGATAAACCTTTAACCAGAGTTATCAAGAATAAAAGAGAGAGGACTCAAATAAAATAAAATAAAAAATGAAAGTGGAGAAGTAACAACTGACATCAGAGAAATACAAAGGATTGTAAGGAAATACTATGAAGATAGGTATGCCAAAAAATTAGACAACCTAGGCAAAATGGATAAATTTCTAGAAACATATAATCTTCCAGAACTCAATCTGGAAGAATCAGAAGATGTAAACAGACCAATTACAACAAATGAAATTGAAAGAGTTATCAAAAAACTCCCAGCTAACAAAAGTCCTGGACCAGATGGCTTCACAGGTAAATTTTACCAAATATTCAAAGATGAACAAACACCTATCCTTCTCAAGCTATTTCCAAAAATTTAAGAGTAGGGAAGACTTCCAAGCTCCTTTTATGAAGTGAGCATAATCCTCATTCCAGAATCAGGTAAAGACACTACAAAAAAAGAAAACTATAGCTCAAGATCCTACATGAACTTAGATGCTAAAATTCTCAACAAAATATTAGCAAACCAGATCTAGCAATATATGAAAAAAATCATACATCATGATCAAGTGGGATTTATTCTGAGGAGGCAAGGCTGGTATACAATTTGCAAATCAATCAATGTGATTCATCACATAAACAAAAGGAAGGAGAAAAATCACATGATAATATCAATAGGTGCAGAAAAAGCATTTGATAAAATCCAGCACCCATTTATGATCAAAACTCTCAGCAAAGTGGGAATACACGAAACATACCTCAACATGATGAAGGCTATCTATGACAAACCCACAGCCAACATCATACTCAATGGGCAAAAATTAAAAGCAATCCTCTTAAGATCAGGAACAAGGCAGGGGTGCCCACTTTCATCACTCTTACTCAACATAGATCTGGAAGTCCTAGCCACAGCAATCAGACAAGAAGAAGAAATGAAAGGCAACCAAATTGGAAAAGAAGAAGTAAAACTATCATTATTTGCTGATGACATGATAGTGTACATAGAAATCTCTAAAGTCTCAGTGAAAAAACTACTAGACCTGATAAATGAATTTGGCAAGGAGACCGGATATAAAATTAATATTCAGAAATCAGTGGCATTTTTATACACTAAACAATGATCTGTCTGAAAAAGAAATTAAGAGAAAAATCCCCTTCACTATTGCAACAACAAAAAAAAATAAAGTACCTAGGTGTAAATTTATCCAAGGAGGTTAAAAACTTGTACTTGGAAAATTATAAAACATTGATAAAAGAATGAAGGAAGATAAAACAAGTGGAAGCATATACCATGTTCATGAATAGGAAGAATAAACATCATTAAAATGTCTATATTACCCAAAGCAATCTATAAATTCAGTGCAATTTCTATAAAAATACCAATGGCATACTTCAAAGACATAGAACAAATATTCCACGAATGTATATGAAACCAAAAAAGAACACGAATAGCCTCAGCAATCTTGAAAATAAAGAATAAAGTGGTGGTATCACACCTCCTGATATCAAGTTATAATACAAGGCCATTGTACTCAAAACAGCTTGGTGCTGGCATAAGAACAGGCATACAGATCAATGGAACAGAACAGAGGACCCAGAAATAAACCCATGCCTTTATGGTCAATTGATATTTGACAAATAAGGCAAGAACATACAATGGAGTAAAAACAGTCTCTTTATTAAATGGTGTTGGGAAAATTGGACAGGTACATGGAAAATAATGAAGCTAGATCACCAACTTACACCATACGCAAAAGTAAACTCAAAATGGATAATAGACTTAAATATAAGTTGTGAAAACATAAACATCTTGGAAGAACATAGGCAGTAAAATCTCCAACATCTCTCATAGCAATATTTTTGCTGATTTATCTCCACAGGCAAGTGAAATAAAAGACAGGATGAAAAAATGGGTCTATATGAAACTAAAAAGCTTTTTCACAGCAAAAGACACCATTAACAAAATAAAAAAACAACACACACAATGAAGAATATATTCACCAATATGTCTTTTAAGGGGTAAATAACCAAAATTTGTGAAGAGCTTCTGAAACTCAACATCAGGAAGGTAAACAATCCAATTAAAAAATGGGCAAAAGAAATGAACAGACACTTCTCCAAAGAGGACATACAGATAGCCAATAGGCAGATGAAAAAATGTTCAACATCACTAATCATCAGAGAAGTGTAAATTAAAACCACAATGAGATACCACCTCACATCTGCCAAAATGGCACTCATTAACAAATCAACATACAATAAGTGCTGGCAAGGGTGTGGAGAAAAGGGAACTCTCCTGCACTGCTGATAGGATTGCAGACTTGTGCAGCCACTGTGGAGAACAGTATGAAGATTCCTCAAAAAATTAAAAATGGAACTGCCTTTTGACCCAGCTATCCCACTTTTAGGAATATACCCTAAGAATTCCAAAAACTAATTCAAAAGAAGGTATGCACCCCCATGTTTATTGCAGCATTGTTTACAGTGGCCAAGATCTGGAAACAGCCCCAAGTGTCCATCAAGTGGATGAGGGGATTAAAAAGCAGTTGTACATATACACAATGGAATACTACATGGCCATGAAAAAGGAAATCTTACCTTTTAAGATGGCATGAATGGACCTGGAGACTATTATGCTAAGTGAAATAAGCCAGGCAGAAAAAGACAAATATCATATGATGTCACTTATATGTGGAATCTAAGGAACAAAATGAACTGAAGAACGAAATAGAGACAGAGGAAGGGTCACAGGGAGCAGAGGGGGACAGCTGTTAGAGGGAAGTGGGATGAGGGGATAGGATCAAAGAAAGTGAAGGCATTAATGAAATTATATATACATAACACAGAAATACAGATAGCAGTACAGCAGGTCCCAGAGGGAAGGGGGATGGGAGTTAGGGAGAGGTGGCAAAGGGGGTATAGATAGGGACATGGGGACAAATGGCCAATAGATATACAAAAAGGTGCTGGACTTCACTAATCATCAGGAAAATACAAATCAAAACCACAATGAAATATCACCTCATACATCTTAGGGTGGCTATTATTAAATAGACCAGAGACAAGAGTTGGTGAGGGTGTGCATTAAAGAGAACCTCTCTACATTGTTGGTGAGAATGTAAATTGGAACAGTCACTATGGAAAATGGTATGAAAATTCTTCAAAAACTTAAAAATAGAACTATTGTGTGACCTATCAGTCCCACTTCTGTATACTAATCTAAAAGAATTGCAATCATAACCTTGAAGAGTTACTGTCAATTCCAGGTTCATTTATTCACAAGAGCCGAAATGTGGAAACAATGCAAATTATCAATAGATTAATGGATTTAAAACACTGTCATCTATGCGTACAACAGAATACTCTTCAGCTTTAAGAAAGGAAGAAGACATTATATGCAATAACTTAGGTGAACATGGAGGACATTATGACAAGTGAAGTAATCCAATGACAGATGGACAAATATTATGTGATTTCATTTATATAAGGTATCAAAATAGTCAAACTCATTGAAGCAAAGCTTAGAGATGCAGTTGCCAGGGACTGGAAGGGGAAATGGAAATGAAAATTTGCTACTTGAAGAGTATAAACTTTTATTTATTCAAGATAAATGAGATTAGAGACCCACTATACAGATACTAATATCATATTGTACACTTTAAAGTCTATTAAAAGGGTAGATCTTATGTCATGCTCTTACCACATATATTCTTTTAATTCATTTTAAAAATAGAATATAGGTTTCAACACCAGCTATGGGAGATAAAAAAGTTCAGTTTTAACAAGGAAATGCTTTGATAATAAATTACATACCATCATTTTCTTCTGCTTAAAGATTCAGTTTCCATAATTTTATCACTTATTTAGTTTAGTAGTAATAGTATCATTGTATTAGTGTTAAGCAGCATAGCAGACCAACCAGGCTGGTTGCTAAGCGATACCTAAAGTGGTCATTGTCAAGAAATTAGAAAAATTCCAGAGCAAATGTTCCAAGAGGTTTGCAGATTGTACCACTTTAAGTTTCTACTTCAGTTTCTCTCAAAAGCTGTCAGTCAAGATCCCACTGGGGTGAAAGTTCTTTCCAAGTCCATTCAGTGGTTGTTGGCAGAATTAGTTCCTTAAGGGTTGTTGGACTGAAGTGCTCAGTTTCTCACTGCTGTTGACCAGAGATCACCCTCAATTCTTTACCACATAGGTATCATTATTACCTAAATAATAACATAGTTGTACCCTTTCCATAACTTCTGATTGCAACTAAAGCTTGCTTTCCATTTCATGCATACTTCATGATTTTATACAAAGTTAAAAGCATTCCCAAACTCAAATAAGAAGTAACTGGTTGAGGTGCTAAGGAGTATTTAGAGAAACCTTATGCTATCTATACCAGTACTAAAGTACATTAAAAAATGCCACAATTTATCTGTTAAAATAATAAAAAGTAGAGAAGGTAATAAAACCTAACTATAAAAACAGGTTTGTTGATATATCTGAGGTGGTTAACGGTCATATTAGTAGAAACCCCTTAAAGTTAGTAGGTTGCAGATCGAGATTGGAAACAGAACTGTGAAATTAAAGTCTTTTTTTCTCCTTTTTATTTAATTTATTGGGGTGACAATAGTTAACAAAATTATATAGGTTTTAGGTATGCAATTCTACAACACATCATCTGTACACTGTATTGTATGTTCACCACCCCAAGTCTCCATCCATCATCATTTTTCCTCTCTATACCTTTTTCCTCTAGTTCAGGCAATCACCACACTATTGTCTGCATCCATTATTTTTTTTCTTTTTTCTTCTCTTTGCTCAATCCCTCTACTCCCAACACCAAGCCCCATCCCAACAACTGTCGTGCTCTCTAGGTCTGCCTATTTTGCTTGTTAGTTAATTTTTTATTCAAAGTCTTTGGTTTAAACTGTTTAACTGTTTATAGGACTTCAGTTCATACTCTTAGGAGAAAGAATGAATTCCTTTCACTGACCTCCAGTTGTCTATCTCTATAAGCATTAAGGACCTAGTACTATCATTTCAGAATCTACAGAAATAAATGTTCAAATGCCCCTACTTGAGAGCATACGTTTTATTTCTAGCTCAGGTCATTTTCATTTCTAGCTTCAGGCTAGTTGAAGATTCATAGGTTCAAGATTCCCATTTTGTCAATATTAAAAAGAATAAGAAAGCCTGACCAGGTGGTGGTGCAGTGGATAGAGCATCGAACTGGGATGCGGAAGACCCAGGTTTGAGACCCCGAGGTCGCCAGCTTGAGTGTAGACTCATTTGGTTTGAGCAAAGCTCACCAGCTTGGACCCAAGGTCACCGGCTCGAGCATGGGGTTACTCGGTTTGCTGTAGCCTCACAGTCAAGGCACATATGAGAAAGCAATCAATGAACAACTAAGGTGTCACAACAAAAAACTAATGATTGATGCTTCTCATCTCTCTCCATTTCTGTCTGTCCCTATCTACCCCTCTCCCTGACTCTCTCTCTGTCTCTGTAAAAAAAAAAAAAAGAATAAGACAGAGATAGGAATTAAAACAAACAAATAATGGAAAAAAACCAGCAAAGATTCATAAATTAATCACAAGTAAGATTATAACCTTATTGCAAATAGGGATTTATTCCTGGGTTAAGGCTGGGTCTTCTGAAACCTCACACTACAGAGAAGCTCTATTTTAAATAAGTTCATGGCCTGACCTGTGGTGGCACAGTGGGTAATGCATCGACCTGGAATGCTGAGGTCACCGGTTCAAAACCCCAGGCTTGCCCTGTCAAAGCACATATGGGAGTTGATACTTTCTGCTCCTCCCTTTCTCTCTCTCTCTCTCTCTCTCTCTCTCTCTCAAATGAATAAATGAAATCTAAAAAAAAAAAAAGTTAAGTAAAAAATAAATAAATAAATAAATAAATAAATAAGTTCATGAGTGAACTCCCACTTGTAAAGAAAGGCTGCTATAATAATGTAGATGATTTAACAGGTGGACTCTGGATTTGGTGGGGACTGAGCTTCATTTTTGAGGCAAGAATCAATTTATCTAGAAATTCACAGCCCTGGCAGTGTTGGCCCAGTGTGTGCATGTTCCAGGTTTGATCCCTAGTCAGGGCATACAGGAGAAGCAACCATCTTTCTTTCTCCCTCTCCCTCACCCCCTTCTGTCCCTCTTCCTCTCTCACAGCCAGTGGCTCAGTTGGCCCTAGCATTAGCCTCAGGAACTGAGGATAGCTTGTTTGATTTGAGCATCAGTCTAAGATGGGGTTGCCAGTTGGGTCCTGGTCAGGGAACATGCAAGAATCTATGTCACTATTGCCCCTCAAAAGAAAGGAGGAAAGAAAAGAAAGGAAGGGAAGGAAGGAAGGAAGGAAGGAAGGAAGGAAGGAAGGAAGGAAGGAAGGAAAAAGAAAGAAAGAAAGAAAGAAAGAAAGAAAGAAAGAAAGAAAGAAAGAAAGAAAGAAAGAAAAGGGAAGAGAAGAGAAAAGAGAAGAAAAGAAGAGAAAAGAAAAAGAAAAGAAAAAAAAAAAGAAAGAAAGAAATTCACATTGCAAGGGCAAACAAATTTCTTTGGACAAAGTCCCACATGGAAAAGAAGGCCAAGGGTTCAGATTCATGCTGCAAATGGGTAAAGCAGGCCAAGTATAAAAATTGTATAACAGTACAAATATTGATCGACTTATGACCTATGCAACTTACGACCATTTGACTTGACAACCACAATCGCTAGCCATGACTACTCCGCATTTGGCAGCTCAAGCATTGCCCAGCTGAGCTTACGACAGTTCGGACCAGCTTCCAGCAGCACTACCATCTCTGCATGCACCATTTCAACTGTTATCCCAGACTCAGTACAGCAATTTGTGTTTTGTGTCTTGGATATTTTTCATCAAACCCCTCCCAAGATGTCTACCATGAGGAAATTGTCTTTGCAAATATTAAACCAGTTGTACTGGTAGTGCAGTATTTTACTTAAACTTGACAAATGTAAAAATAAGAAACAAAATAGTGCAGAGATGATACAAATGGCATAAAATGAACCAAGAAAATTATGATATATAGCAATAATGAAAGAAAATTGTGATAAAATATGACTTAAAGATTTTTATAACATTATTTCACAGTACTGTACATATAGCCTACTCAATTTACAACGAAATCATGTATGACCGGTCTGTCGGAACCAATCATGGTCATAAGTCGAGCACCAGCTGTATTGGTGAAGTAGAAAGTGTGCCCTAATAATGGTAGCAGTTGTTTTATGAGTCAGGATGACTTCCATTACACATAAGAGAAAATACAACTTGAAATGTCTTAAACAATAAGAAATTTTATTGATCCTATAAACAGGAAGTCCCAACAAAGTGTGGAGTGACTCCAGCAGTATTAATCTACCAGTTCAATGATATTATTAAGACCAGGATTTATTTTTTTCGTGTTTCTGCTCTACCTTGTTTAGTATACATACTGAACCTTCATAACTGCAACACAGCTGCAACATTACCAGATAGGATATCCAGATGCCAACATCCAGAGGAAGGGATAAGGAGATTTTTCCAAGCTTTCCCCTATATATCTCCTCTTTTGTCTCACTAGCAAAAGAAAGAAGGCGAAGGAAATATATTCACCTCCTAATCAACTACCAGTAAGGGAAATGAGATTATTATATTGACTTAGAGTAATACAGATTTACCCATGAGATAAAGTTAGAATTATTATTTTTTTAAATATAGACAGATGAACAAATTGGCATTCCAAAAGCAAAAAAGAGTTACTTAGCAAGCTACCAACAATGTGTGCTCCAGCACCAGTCTGTTAAGCTGATGGTTGCTATGAGCCTGTGATTCTGGTGTTGACAAACCTCTTGATTACTTTTAATAAGATGGAAATCTGAATGTTTATGCAAGCTGTTCCAATTTTTAAATATTGGCAATAAATTTAAATCATATTAAAATACTTTGAGGCCCAAATTATTCAGGTCTAATAAGACTAAATCTGCAATTCATACATATCTGGAAGGCTACCAATTTACAAGCTCTGATTTTTTAAAAAATTTAACTAAAAGTTCTTTCCTTAGAAAGAAAACCTCACTTTAACCTTGCCAGTAACTAAATTATACAAATTTCTATGAAAAATATTTTAATTAGTAAATTTTATTCAATTGTAGCAAACCTCAAATTACACAACTAATATAGATTGTTGAAGATAGCGTAGAAAAGAGATATATAAATCAGAAAGTGTTTATATAATTTTTCTTCTTGACAAAGAGTTCTAATTTGACTGATTAATAGTTAAAACAATCAAGTTGGTGTTAAACCTCTAATGATGAATGTACTATTTTCTCACATCCTTCCCAGTATCTTGTGATTTCTTATTCTTTGTTTTCATTAGAGGGTGAATTAATTCTTACAAATGAGAAAAACAAGGTGTTCAAAATATTTGAACAAATATTAGTCAACATCACCATATAAACAAAAAGGTGGGCGAGTGGGTAGGAAAGTCACCTAATTAGAGATTTTAATTTCATAGCTGTATCTGTAGAGTCACCTTCCCTCCTCTGAGTATGGTGAAAATTTTTTCTATATTTTGTTTCAAATATAACATGAATCAGGAAATGTTAACCTCCTGGGATATTAAGAGCAAATAGTAAGAAGATACTCTGTGTATTTTTCTTCTATGAAGATTGTCCAGTCTTCCAAGTTGATCATTAACTCACCAATTCTTGCTTAGCCATTGCTTCAGACATTTGGATTTGAGCCCTAAAAAAGACAAAACCCTTCAATTATCAACTTTTCCTAAAAAATGTATATATGTCTCATAACTGAAATATCAAGGAATTAAAATTAATTCTCTGTAATCATACTTTCTATTTTATGAATTATTTGATCCATTACAGTGAAGGAATGAAAACAAAGTATAAGAAAAGAAGATGAGAAAAATGTTACCCTAGGATGTAAATATCCATCCAGCTAATTAGCATAATATGGAGATGGTGTGGGAGCAGGAGAAGAGTTATGAGATCTTAAGTAATTATTATTCCATAGGCTACTTCCTCTATTTTACTATCTGAGAAAATAAAGAATATTAGGATCATTGTCATTTTATAGCTAAGACCCAAGCATCTTCTTCCTCTTGATTGTTGGTCAAACTCAGAAGGAAAACATATGTTAGTACCCATCCTACAGTCATACAGATATTCTTAGTGAAAATCTTCTAGGAAGATGTGGTTAGAATTTCTCACCCAGTCACTAAAGATGCTACAAGATTATAATGGTTTGGCTAGAGATCTCTTACCTTAGGCATAGACATTGGCTTATCCTTGCAAACAGTAGTGGAAAGTATCTTTCTTTCTTTATGCTATATTAGGGACAAAAAAAAATGTTAAGTCATTAGACATGCTATGCATTTCCCACCTTAGCTATACTTGTTTCCTTATTTAAATCATTCCTGACCTTCTCATCACTCATTTAAATTCTACCCAACTTTCAAGGTTTACTTCAAATTTCAGCTACTTGGTCAATCGATCTTCCTGCTTTAACCACTCTGAACCCATTGGTTTTCTCCTCACCATATTTTCTCATCAGGAACACCAGCTTTAGCATAAATAACATATGAGCAATTAAGTGCTTTATATATATTTCACTTGTTTTCCTACTGAAATTGTAAAATTTTTAAGAAAATTTTTACTTTTTAAAATTTTTTACTTATTGATTTCAGCAAGAAAGGAGAAAGAGACAGAAACATTGATCTGTTCTTGTATATGCCCTGACTGTGGATCAAACCAGCAACCTCTGTGCTTCATAATGATACTCTAACCAACCAAGCTATCCAGCCAGGTCAATTGTAAAATTTCTTGAAAAAAAAAAGAACCTTAAATTTTAGTTCTTTTATTTACCCAAAACAGAACAACAAATTTGAGGGAATATATTCATTAACTATTTGAGTGAATGAATTCTATCTTTTACTTCGTGAATGCTGGCTTTTAGTCAAGGTTTGCCTGTATGTGGTCTGTCTTTCATGGCCTACGTCCTATAGAAAATATGAGCAACATAAGCCTTATTCTATCTATAAGAAATAAAAAAGTAAAATAATATTTATAATAAAATTTTACATCTTCCAAAATCAGCATCTAGAAACTATCAATTGAAAAAGACAGTGTGTCCTCGACAGCAGAACTATTTATCATTTCCCAACAATTATATAACATAACTATATATTTTCAACAATAATAACAAATTTACACCCATAATAATGTATACATAGTAAGTAGGCCTTGCTATGATATCTCAGATTAGCATAGAGAGGACATATCTTGAAAAAGAACCCACAGATTTAGAGACACTATTCACCTTGAGCACAAGAGACATTAAAAAATTCACCAGTGACTATGTGATACAAGGAAGGAAAAAGATGACAGAAATGTAGGGTTTGGAGGTGGTGGACACTCTGGCTTTGTAATTAGCTAGTAAGAAGTAAAAAACAATAATTCAATGATTGGGCCCTAAAAACAGATGTGATTAGTAGACATGCTTAAATTATTTTCAGAAATGGTTAATTTATGACTTTACACTTGAGAATGGTCTAAATCGACTTTACACATGAGAATGATCTAAACCCACAAGTTCGATTGCTTCCATTTAGGTGAACGCATACAATTGAGAAATGAATCCAATGTTACTAGCTGCATGATTGAGATGCCACTCTGTAAAGCCGAAGGCACTCTTCCTGTAGTGAGTTATCAGCTTTAGAAACATGGAAATTCTGTTTTAAGGGTTAAATTTAGGAGTATAATAGACACACATTATCACATTTTATATTTTCAAAAAGTTGTGTAGAAGAATATATACTTTATATTAATATTCACACAGATTGCAATATTCTTCTAAAGAAATAATTGGGCATTGTGGATTATGTCTTTCACTAGTATTCCTTAAGGCTAGATTGGAAGTGATATTTAGGAAAGTGGCTAACTCACAAAAGAAGCTGGAGGCTCATGGCCATCTATTGGCAGATTAGGGGCATGAAGCTTCATCTGATTCATCTAAAAAGAAAGAAAAATATTTTAAAATAAACATCAATTTTCTATGTTCAATTTTCAAATAAGCAGTCCTTTCAGAACATGGGAGACCAGCACTAAGATGATACAGAAGACTGGATGGGAAATCGCAGTGGTCCAGCTGCTGCCCTCTGCTGTGTCCACAGCTATCAGAGGTTGGTAAGTGTCCATCAAAAACATTATTACCAATGTCATTATCGTTAATCAACTTCTGCTAAAATTTTTTAAACTTGCAGGACACAACCAGAGTGTTAGGGCTTATACATATTACATATATTTTCATAAAAATGTATGTATTACTGCCTTTACTGGGACATTTTTCAAGGAATAAGAAATCAAAAAAGAGAAAGAAAAAGAAAGAGAGATCTGACATCTGTTCTTCTGTTATCTTTTTTCGGTTTGCATTTTGTTCAAAAATGCCTCTGGATTTCTGCACGTTAGGGAAAGTCGTCTGCATTTAGCCAGAGGCAGAGGAGAACTTTCTGTATGTGTAGTTACAGAGTTCACAGTCCTTGTTGCATACTCACAAGTGCAGTGAATCTGTCAAACACTGATGAGTAGAATGGTAGCTAGATGGCCAGGACAAGAGAAAGAATCACGAAATGGAGTCCACAGCAAGCACAGTATAAGCTATGCTCACCTCTGGGGGTTGAATAGCCTTCACTGTCTGAGGTTTCCTCTTCTGTCTGCGTGGTCGGCTGCCAGTATTGGAGAGTGGCCTGTAGGTCAAAGAATATTATACAAATTGACTTAGCAGTTTGTTCAGCATGAGGGAGAAATTCAATAGAAAGTTGCTAATTTCCTTTCACTGTTGTATCATCCTGGGTCCCTTGGATGTCCTTCAGACTTCCATGTCCTATAACTAATAATCACTACCACCAATTTTTTTGAGTCTCTTGCAGAGCCCTGGTTCCAAATAACAATGGGGTTGAATCTAATTTTTATCTAAATTTTGCCATTTAATTAATGACTTATTTTATTCCTTCAATATTTATTAGTAGCCCATTATGGGTAAATAGCCAGTCTTTAAGAATGCAAGAAAATGTTGTAGTGTCAAGAGCATGTTCAAAGACTGACTGATCCTGGTGTGTATCAAGACTGTATCACTTACTTTGTATGATTTTGAACATATTTATTAACCTTTCTGAGCTTCTCTTTGCACAACAGTAAAAATGTAATATGCATGACCTTGCAGGATTGTTGTAAAATTAATAGATAACATCTTTTCATCTATAGAATAAAAATAATAGTTGTTACCTCATGGCATTCTTGTGAAGATTAAATGAGATAATGCACGTAAAAGGATTTAGCATAGTCCTAAGATAATAATAGATGTATTCTTAAAATGAGTGCAAAATACTTAATAATGAGAGAATTAATCTCATTATTAATTCTGTATACATTAATTAACAGAAAAAAATGACATGTCTTGCTGTGGAATATTTCTCAGTAAAAGAGAAACCCAGCTTCTGGTCCAAGCAAAATGTAACTGCATTTATTTCTAGATATTTGAAGTAAACCAAAATTAAATTTGAGAATTTGGGTCAAATCTTTGAATTTAAAGTAAATTAAAAGCCAAAAATTCCCCAGATAAAAGGCTACTTCTGTTCTTTCTTCTGCTTTCTTCTGGTGCTGTGGTGCCAGATTACTATAGTAACCACCACAAATATGACGGCCACAGGGAACAGCACCCCAACCACAATGGAGAAATCTGCAACAAAGAGAACCCAGGCTCAGTGAGGGTGGGAGAAATTCACACAGACACATCACATTAGTCTTTATTCTTCATTTAGTACAAATGTCAGCTACCCTTTCCCCAGAGAACATGTATTCTCTAGAAAATTGCTCACAGCTAGTAAAATGAATATTAATTTGATCATGATTAGTAAAATATGATTTAGGTAGGAGAAATAAAAAAGAAACTTATATAAAACATTTCACAGGAGATATGGAAAGCAAATACTACTGAGAATTATTAGAAGGAATAATGTTTATAATAACTGAAAAATGAATGGCTGTGAGATTAGCACATATATTAAGTAAGGGGATGACAGAAAAGAGTAAAATATTTTTAAAATTCAACTCTGAAATGAGACAGGGGAAAAGAAATTGAAGCCTTGAAATTATATTTCCATTAGTAGCAAATAACAAGCTGAGAGGTAAGACAATTGATAAAGACATGACTCAGTGTTCTACTGATTTTTACTCTATACTGGAAAAATTATACATTGAAAAAGAATTATGTGATCCTGTGAATTTGGGAAGAGTTTGAACAAATTTTCTTGATCTATATGGTGTTTTTTTTCTTTTATCTACTTATCTAAGTAATAAATGTAACTTAATTTTTTTTCAAATTTCAAATATTCACTTTTCTTATAATAATCAGAAATCACAGGTCCCAGGAGGTACAAATTTGAAGAGTAAACAGCTGTCACTCTCTTATTACAGAGAGCAACAAGTCAATAAGATTATATTTTATATAAATGCAAGGAAAGTTCACAAGTGTGAATACACATACATGCAGACAGTAGTAGCAGAATTCTAGGTAAGACAATTTTAGTTCAATGTCTGATACTTTCCATCCTCTATAAAAATGAAAATAATTACAGAAATATAGAAAGTAAAAAAATTTATGTGAACAGAAACAGACTAAATTATAGTTCCAAACATCAGAAGTATATGCTATTTTATTCTTCTTAAGAAGTCAACAGAGATTGTGAACTTGGGACAGATGATTCATTCAGGCCCGTCCTTACTCCTTATGTATGTATATAGAACAAGAGGGCCTCAAGACAAAGCCCTTCTAGAGAACTCTCTAAAAGTAATGGGGGATGCAAGTGTTTGACAGGCAGCATAGAAGTTAACAGCAGATATCCAAACAAGATCAGAGAGAGAAAGAAGAATCAAAGAGAGACTGAGTGCAAAGGAAAAGCAACTTTCTCAGGAAATAAATGAACTAAAGACCTCTCTTCTCATGGCAAAGGACCCTTCACCATAGTGACTAGAAGTGGGATCTACTCTGGCTGCTTCCCATCCTGATGGCCTGCAGGGACATGTGTCTATTTCTTCCCAGATAGAGTTCACAGCCAGATCTCCCATCAAGAGAGGTTATTGCCGGTACAACAAGTACACACACATGCAAAGAAAACCCATATAAACTAATTCAAGTCAACCTAATCCCATATTCAACAAAATATCACATACCCTGGAGCAAAACAACACAATTGAATACAAGAGACAAGGTGGAAAAACAGAACAGTCAAACTCAAAAGAAATAGAGATAATTCATATTTCAGAATTAAACCTACAAAAATAATCTGTCATATTTTTGGAGAGTTTTATGAGGATGTTACATCTACACACTAAGTCAAGGCTGGTATGAAAATGAAACATAAAACAAGAAAATTTAGGGAATTAAAATAAGATAACAAATATAAGTTTTGAGAAAATCTTTTGTATGTAGAGCAAATGCAAAGGGTGGAAAATAGGATTAAAAATTGTTTAAAGAGACTTTGAAGATTGATATTGTAGACAGTTATTTACAGAACAAGAATTCCCAAAGGAGAGAAAAGAAAAAAAATGAAATATTTTGTTATATGAAAGGAAAGCTTGGAAAAGAAGAGCAATTTCTCAGGTTAGACATGTAATGTTACCTACGGAAGACCACGGTGGAGTCATCACAATCAGGAGGGGCCCAGCCCTCTTCACACTGACACTGGAGCTCGTGGTCACACACCTGGGGGTGAGGGGCAATGATCTTGTCAGTTTCCACATTAGACTGACCACAGACCCAAGGGCTTATGCAGTTCCTATTAAATTCATTCTGAGAACATTCTATTCTGTGTCTTTCTGCCATCTACATAACGTACGAATCAATAGCAGGAATTTCATATCTACCAGGTTCTTAGAAGAACTTTTTCATTGAGACACATCACTGAGGGTTAGACAAACATAGTCATGTTAACCATTTCATGCTGCAACATTTGCTTACATTATCAAAATGGACTTAAACACTATGTAAGATTCAGCAAGCTTGAGGAAACATTTTAAAAACCTACAGCATGTCCTTTGCACTTAGATGAGCAATTGGTTGATTTGTAGGCTCTCTCGATATCCACACATTCTGCATTAATGCAAACCTGAAAATGAGGTGAAAATCATGAAGTTGACATAAATGTCCAATGACATCAGTTCTGCAAATTGTTGTCTGCATTGAATTTGGTCTTATATTATTAGCCACTATTGCCATTATTAAAGTTACTCTCTTTATTAGAGAAATCACAGCACTCTTCTGAAAATAGGAAAATAGGATTTAGGTAATTTTTATAATAAAATGTTTAGAAAATCCTCTTTAAAGTCACTTTGTACCTCAAGGGTCATTCCCTTAATCCACCTCTTCAGTCCAAATCTTAAGCACAAAGCTGAACATTACACATGATACAAAGTACCCATTACAGCCAAAAATATTGTGGAAAATGCTAATGTCATATCTTCTGCAATACTAAAAAATTATTATTTATGTAAAAATAAATAGTATTGTTAATCTATTATTATCAGAGTGACTATCACTCATTAAACACCTACCAATTTGGGAGTAATAAAATTTATCTAGGTTTAAGAACCTAGTGCAAAGCACATAAAAGTCCTTATTAAATAATACTAAAGGAATAAATGCAAGCAGGCATACACACATGACATAAACATTGCCTTGAAAATTGCTCCTAAAAAACACAAGGAGGCCTTGAAAAAACAAAACAAAACAAAAAACAAAAAAATTTGAATAAAAACTACAATTTTAACTTACCTTCTTATCCCCACACTTAGTTCCATTGGCCACCATGCTTATTTCTTGACTGTTGTCTTCAGGATCAAATGTTTTACATGTCAAAAAAGTTACTATATTTCCCTTCCAGCGCAAATTATCTGATCCACCTCGACAGAACAACTTCCCACACATGGCATCACTGAGGAAAAGTCAAAATTCACTGCAGTTGAAATACAAAGACTTAAACTGAAGTTTTATACAAATATCAATAGCTCCTTGACTATCAATATTTAACTAATGGTATTTCTCCCTATAGCAGAGACTACTGGTTCTCCTTAATACCAATTTCCCTCTTATTCTTCAATAATAGAACCATTGAATATGCAAAGGCACATTGTTGCTGTAACAACAGCAACAAAAACACATTTCTCTGATACCCATGCAATTACTTTTGGCCAATGGCCTAAGATTTGGCAGTGGGAAGGAAATAGAGTCTTAAGTACTAACTCTTGAAGGTAGCCTTACATTTTTGTTTTGTTTTCCATTTTTGCTTATAGGACAGTGATGGGACTGGTTCTGGAGAAGCTAAACAGACCAAGAGAAACACTTGAAAATGGAGGTCATATACATGATGGAACTAGAAAATACAAGGGGAATGAATTTCTAACATAATGGAAGGCACCTAGGAAGTCAGTTTCAGCTAACATTCCTTACTTATTTTCACAATTTGCAGCAGAATAATTTTCTCAGCTGCGGCTATGTCAATATCCCCCATGCCATCATGTGGGGTTACTGAAAAAACTATCTCCCTACAAAAAGAAAGGAAACTACCCAACACTCAATAAAACTAGTTATTTACTTTTAAGGAGACTAAAGACAGTGCTAATATGCTAATAACATTAGAGTGAATTGCTTTATGCAGAATTCAGAAGAGGGCTGTGTAAAACTACTTTGAGAACAGATAAGAATCAGTCTTCTGATGTCTTTAGGGTGGTTAGAAAATATGATTGACAGGCAGAGAAAGCAGTAGTAGGGTTCAGCTGGTTAACACCAGTTTGGCAGAACCAATACCTAATTTTATGTTGAGTTTGGTGAACCGATTGTTAAAAAGGCATGTGTGATCAGGGTACTCTCTAAGGTGAGTGCCTCGGTAGCTGCCCAATGTGGAAATCACAAATTTATATTCCTTACTGTTTTTCAATGTTCATTTGTGCAACAGCATATTCTAAGCGAATTTAGTAATGCTCATTTCATCCATAGGTAAAAAAAAAATTGCAAGTGAGGATGCAAATCAAGAAGAATTTGAAGAGAGACCTGAAGATGGCAGCAGAGTAGGCAGATGCACAGACTCCCAGCTCTCACCACCAAACTGGAATACAAATCAATTTAGGAACAATCAACCTGAAAAACCAAGTCTGGACTACAAGAACAGCTCTCAAAAACCAAGGAGCAAAGAAGAAGCCACAACAAACCTGGTAGAAAGTGCCTGAATCTCCCGTACTTGCAGGAACAAAGTGGGGGGTGAAGCTGAGAGCCCAGAGGGACTCTCACTTTAGGGAAAAGAGCAGAAAATACTGCTCACAGTCACTTGCCTGGTGACCAGGGAGTGAGGTGTGTTGAAAGGACCAGCTTCTCTTCCAAGAGGAAAGGGGAGAGAGAGGGACAGACTGTGAGGGGCAGAGGAATGCAGGGGACGACCTAAAAAGCTGACTCATCCAGTGATGGAGGCAGCCATAGCTGGGGAGGGACTGATCCTTCCACAAAACAAAAGATTAAATTGCTTCTGGATCACAGATCTCCACACATCTCTCCAGTTCCAATCAGCGCTACAAGACAGCTGAAAACAAGAAGTGGGGAGGAGGGGCAGTAAGTCAGGTCTCCATGGAGATCTGAGATACAACTCCCCCTACTGAAGCTGAGAAAACATCCTGCCCTCAGAGAGATTTACTGGTAGAAGAGGCCTTCAGAGTCTCAAGTTACACCCACAGCATTCCTGGATACAGTTTCAAGGAAGCCCCCTGCTGAGATCAGTAAACAAGACTATCACCTGTTAAAAAAAATAAACAAGTCAAGACTTCAAAGTGGCCCAAATCCAAATGTGGATTACAAAAAATAGCTGATACCAACCCAAGAAGATCTAGAAATAACACAATTGAAAACTGAAGGCAGACAACACCAAGCCTAGAATCAACCAGCTCTACAAACAAAACACCCAAACACACAGACATAATGAGAAGACAAAGAAGTGCAATCCAAATGAAACCACAAGAGAAACGATCAGGAGATGAACTGAGTGATATGAAAATAACCAAACTTCCTGATGCGAAGTTCAAAATAATGATTGTAAGGATGCTTAAGGATCTTAGAACAACAATGGATGGTCATTATGAACACCTAAATAAAAAAATAGCAAGCATAAAAAAATACTGAAATATTAAAAAAGACTCAGTGGGAGTTGACAAATACAATATAAGAAATGAAGACCACAATGGAAGGAATTAAAAACAGGATGGATAGAGCTGAGGATCGAATTAGTGAGTTGGAGGACAACTTGAATGAAGGTAAGAAAGCAGAGAAAAAAAAAGAAAAGAGACTCAAAAAGTCTGAGGAAACTCTTAGAGAGCTCTGTGACAACATGAAGAGAAATAACATCTGCATCATAGGGGTTCCTGAAGAAGAAGAAAAAGAACAAGGGATAAAGACTTTGTTCAATCATATCATACCCGAAAACTTCCCTAAATTAATGCAGGATAAACTCTCACATGTTCAAGAAGTACAGAGAACTCCATTAAAGAGAAACCCAAAGAAACCTACATCAAGACACATCATAATTAAAATACCAAAGCTAAGTGATAAAGAGAAAATATTAAAAGCTGCTAGAGGAAAAAAGACTATCACCTACAAAGGAGCCCCCAAAAAGATGATATCAGACTTCTCAACAGAAACGCTTGAGGCCAGAAGGATATGGCAAGAAATATTCAAAGTAATGCAGAACAAGAACCAACAACCAAACAACCAACATTACTTTATCCAGCAAGGCTATCATTTAAAATTAAAAAAAAAGAAATAAAAAGCTTCCCAGACAAAAAAAAAAAAAAAACCCTCAAGGAATTCATTACAACCAAGCCAATGCAGCAGGAAATGTTAAGGGGCCTGTTGTAAACAGATCAAAGTGTGAAAAGAGTATAGCAAAAAAGGAATACAGCTTTAAAGAATAAAATGGCAATAAAAACTACATATAAATAATAACTTTAAATGTAAATGGATTAAATGATCCAATCAAAAGACATAGGGTAGCTGCTGTACATATGCTGTCTACAAGAGAAACACACCTTAAAACAAAAGACGCACATAGATTGAAGGTAAAAAGATGGGGAAAAAAAAACATTTCATTCAAAGAAAAATGAAAAAAAAAGCTGGGTTAGCAATACTTATATCAGACAAAATGGACTTTAAAACAAAGGATACAGTAAGAGGTAAAGAAGACCACTACATAATGATAAAGGGAGTAATCCAACAGGAAGATATAACTATTATACATATCTATGCACCTAATATATGAGCACTTAAATATATAAAGCAGACTTTGATGGATATAAAGGGTGAGATCAACAGCAATACTATAATAGTAGGGGATTTCAATACCCCACTAACATCACTAGATAGATCCTCAAGAAAGAAAATTAACAAAGAAACAGCAGACTTAAAGGACACACTAGATCAACTCAATTTAATAGATATCTTCAGAACTTTTCATGCTAAAGCAACACAATATACATTCTTTTCAAGAACCCATGATACATTCTCTAGGGTAGACCACATGTTAGGGTAAAACAGTAGTCTCAACAAATTTAAGAAGATTGAAATCATATCAAACACTTTCTCTGATCACAATGGCATGAAACTAGAAATCAACCACAACAGAAAAGCTCAAAAATTCTCAAACATATGGAAACTAAATAGCAGGTTGTAAAATAACGAATGGATCAAGAATAAGATCAAAGAAGAAATAAAAGAATTCCTACAAATGAATGATAATGAGCAAACAACAATTCAAAATTTATGGGACACAGCAAAAGCAGTACTGAGAGGAAAGTTCAAAGCACTTTCTTGAAGATACACTTCAAGAAGCTAGAAAAAGCTCAAACAAACAACTTAACCCTGCATCTAAAAGAACTAGAAAAAGAACAGCAAGTAAAGCCCAAATTTAGTAGAAGGAAGGAAATAATAAAGATCAGAGCAGAAATAAATGACATAGAGGCTAAAGAAACAATACAGAGGATCAATGAAGCTAGGATCTGGTTCTTTGAAAAGGTAAACAAGATTGATGAACCTTTAACCAGATTCACCAAGAAAAAAAGAGAGGACTCTAATAATTAAATTAGAAATGAGAGTGGAGAAATGACAACTGATACAACAGATATACAAAATATTGTAAGAAAATACTAGGAAGAATTGAATGCCAAAAAAGTAGGCAACCTAGATGAAATAGACAAATTCCTTGAAACATACAATCTTCCAAAAATCAAACTGGAAGATCAGAAAACCTAAACAGAGCAATTACACCAAATGAGATCAAAACAGTTATCAAAAAACTCCCAACAAAGAAAAGTCCAGGCCCTGATGGCTTCACAAGTGAATTCTACCATATATTCAAAGAAGAACTAACTCCTATCCTTCTCAAGCTATTTTTAAAAAGTCAAGAGGAAGGAAGGCTTTCCAGCTCCTTTTATGAGGCGAGCATAATCCTGATTCCAAAACCAGGCAAAGACAACACAAAAAAGGAAAATTATAAGCCAATATACCTGATGAATTTAGATGCTAAAATCCTCAACAAAATATTAGCAAACTGAATCCAACAATATACGGAAAAAATCATACACCATGATCAAGTGGGATTTGTTTTGGGGAGGCACGGC
This sequence comes from Saccopteryx bilineata, assembly GCF_036850765.1. NCBI lineage: Eukaryota > Metazoa > Chordata > Mammalia > Chiroptera > Emballonuridae > Saccopteryx > Saccopteryx bilineata. The sequence goes on from NC_089490.1 coordinate 134,864,295, forward strand.
TGGTACAATATTCACAAATCAATCAATGTGATTCATCACATGAAGAATAGGAAGGAGAAAAACCACATGATAATTTCAATAGATGCAGAAAAAGTATTTGATAAAATCCAGCACCCATTCATGATCAAAACTCTCAGCAAAGTGGGAATACAGGGAACATATCTCAACATGATAAAATCCATCTATGACAAACCCACAGCCAACATCATACTCAATGGGCAAAAATTAAAAGCAATCCCCTTAAGATCAGGAACAAGGCAGAGGTGCCCCCTTTCACCACTCTTATTCAACATAGTCCTGGAAGTCCTAGCCACAGCAATCAGACAAGAAGAAGAAATAAAAGGCATTCAAGTTGGAAAAGAAGAAGTAAAACTATCAATATTTGCAGATGATATGATATTATATATAGAAAACCCTAAAGTCTCAGTCAGAAAAACTATTCGGACCTGATAAATGAATTCAGCAAAGTGGCAGGATATAAAATTAATACTCAGAAATCAGAGGCATTTTTATATGCCAACAATGAACAGTCAGAAAGAGAAATTAAGGAAACAATCCCCTTCACTATTACAACCAAAAAAATAAAGTACCTAGGAGTAAATTTAACCAAGGAGACTAAAGACTTGTATTTGGAAAATTATAAAACATTGATAAAATAAATCAAGGAAAAGGCAAACAAGTGGAAGCATATACCATGCTCATAGTGAGGAAGAATAAACACCATTAAAATGTCTATATTACCCAACGCAATCTATAAATTCAATACCAATTAAAATACCAATGATATAATTAAAAATATAGATCACATATTTCAAAAATGTATATGGAACCAAAAAGAACACGAATAGGCTCAGCAACCTTTAAATAGAAGAATAAAGTGGGAGGTATCATACTTCCTGATATCAAGTTATACTACAAGACCATTATACTCAAAACAGCCTGGTACTGGCATAAGAACAGGCATATAGATCAGTGGAACAGAACAGAGAACCCAGAAATAAACCCACAGCTCTATGGACAACTGATATTTCACAAAGGAGGTAAGGAAATACAGTGGAGTAAAGACAGCCTCTTTTTAAATGGTGTTGGGAAAATTGGACAGCTACCTGCAAAAAAATGAAACTTAACCACCAACTTACACCATTCAGAAAAATAAACTCAAAATGGATAAAAGACTTAAATATAAGCCATCAAACCATAAGCATCTTAGAAGAAAATATAGGCAGTAAGCTCTCCGACATCTCTCAGAGCAATATATTTGCTGATTTATCTCCACGGGGAAGTGAAATAAAAGACAGAATAATTAAATGGAACTATATCAAACTAAAAAGATTTTGCACAGCTAAAGACAATAAGAACAGAATAAAAAGACAAACTACACAATGGGAGAACATATTTGAGAATACATCTGATAAGGGGTTAATAACCAAAATTTATAAAGAACTTGTAAATTTCAACACCAGGAAGACAAACAATTCAATCAAAAAATGGGAAAAAGAAATGAAAGAGGACTTCTGCAAAGAGGACATACAAATGGCCAATAGGCATATCAAAAAATGCTCAACATGGCCCTGGCCGGTTGGCTCAGTGGTAGAGCATCGGCCTGGCGTGCAGGAGTCCCGGGTTTGATTCCCCGCCAGGGCACACAGGAGAAGCGCCCATCAGCTTCTCCACCCCTCCCCCTCTCCTCCCTCTCTGTTTCTCTCTTCCCTTCCCGCAGCCGAGGCTCCAGTGGAGCAAAGATGGCCTGGGCGCTGGGGATGGCTCCTTGGCCTCTGCCCTAGGCGCTAGAGTGGCTCTGGTCAAAACAGAGCGATGCCCCGGAGGGGCAGAGCGTCGCCCCCTAGTGGGCGTGCCGGGTGGATCCCTGTCGGGCGCATGCGGGAGTCTGTCTGACTGTCTCTCCCCGTTTCCGGCTTCAGAAAAATAGAAAAAAAAATGCTCAACATCACTAATCATTAGAAAAATGCAAATTAAAACCACAAAGAGATATCACCTCACACCAGTCAGAATGCTGCTCATCAACAAAACAACACAGAATAAGTGCTGGCGAGGATGTGGAGAAAAGGGAACTCTCCTGCACTGCTGATGGGAATGCAGACTGGTGCAGCCTCTGTGGAAAATGGTATGGAGATTCCTCAAAAAATTGAAAATAGAACTGCCTTTTGACCCAGCTATCCCACTTTTAGGAATATACCCCAAGAACACCATAGAACTGCTCCAAAAGGAGAAATGCACCCCCATGTTTGTGTCAGCATTGTTCACAATAGTGAAGATCTGGAAACAGCCCAAGTGTCCATCAGAGGATGAGTGGATTAAAAAGCTTTGGTACATATATACTATGGAATACTACTCAGCCATCAGAAATGATGACATCGGATCATTTACAATAACATGAATGTACCTTGATAACATTATACGGATTGAAATAAGTAAATCAGAAAAAACTAAGAACTATATGAATCCATACATAGATGGGTCATAAAAATGAGACTCAGAGACATGGACAAATATGTGATGGCAACAGGGGGGTGTGGGGGGCGATGGGGCGAGGAAGGAGAGAGAGGGGGTGGAAAGAGGGGAGGGGCACAAAGAAAATCAGATAGGAGGTGACGGAAGACAATTTGACTTCGGGTGAAGAGTAAGCAGCAAAATCAAATGTCAAATAATCTGGAGATGTTTTCTCTCAACACATGTACCCTGATTTATCAATGTCACTGCATTTAATTTAATAATAAATAAATAAATAAATAAATAAATAAATAAATAAAAAGAATTTGGAAATATTCTAAATAACAGTTTTGTTGTTTTTTGTCAGGTATTATTTAATATTTTTCCATTAATGTTTTAAAACTTTTATAACATAATTTAGTTTTGTATACCTCTTTTATTGTTCTTAAGTATTAAATACAAAAAGTAATAAACTACCTTTCAGCATATCTATTTTTTTATACTTAAAACAAACTTTAGTAAGACTGCCCACAGTGGTGGAAGCCATGAAGGATGTGACAATGGCCTGAGCACAGGTGCAAGGCTGCCCGCAGTGGTGGGCCAGCACCCAAGCCTGAATGCCTGAGGCAGTGGCAACAGTTTTGGTAGGCCGGGCGGGCAGACAGACCACACATCAGAACACAGTGGTCACACCCATTGGACTCCTGTGGCCACGCCCTTCTGAGGGCTAAAAAGGAAGAAAAAAATAGTCTAGATAGAATGACACCTGAGGCTAAGGGGCAAGCTACATCTAATACCGTACCTAATCTCTGATTACAGTACTGAGCCCAACAAGTAGCCAGCAATAAGAGGTGGTATAAAGTAAATGTCAGAGGAACTTGAACTTTTAAATGAACTTCCCTCAGGCCAAGAGTAGATAAAAAGCTAGCCTAGAAGTGCAGCTTATATATACAATGGTACCTGGGCCCAGCAGAGGCAGCCACAAGATCTACATTGCCTGTAGCTCCAAAAGGATTGATAAGGGCCAATCATAGGCATTAAACCCCACTAATCAGTACCAGGACCTGGCCAGGGAGGTCCACAGTGGGCATATCCAGAGGCCAGATACAGAGAGCATCAGTTCAGGAGCTAACAACCCTTGTTAGAGTAGTATCTTAAAGAAGAGCTCCTCGCATCTGACCCAGCTAAGACAGAAAATGCCAACACAAATAGCAAAAAGAACAGTGACAGCCAACATGTAACCCACAGCAAATTACAAAAAACTGTTGATGCTAACCCAAGAAGATCTAGAAACACCACAACTGGAAATTGGAGGCAGAAAATACCAACCCTAGAATCAGCTAGCTACACAAACAACAAACCCAACTATAAACAGACAAAATGGGAAGACAGAGAAATGCAATCCAAATGAATCAACAAGAAAAATCCCCCCAAAAAGAACAAAATGAGATGGAAATAACCAAATTACCAGATGCAGAGTTTAAAATAATGATTGTTATGATGCTCAAAGATTTTAGAGCAACAATGGAAGGATACAATGAGCACTTAAATAAAGAGATAGCAAGCATCAAAAAGAACACAGAAATCATAAAAAAGAATTGTCAGAAATGACAAACACAATATCAGAAATGAAAACTACACTAGAAGGAATTAAAAGTAGGCTAAATGAAGGAGAGGTTTGAATCCATGATTTAGAGGACATAATAAACAAAAGCATGAAAGCAGAGCAGCAAAAAGAAAAGAGGCTCAAAAAGTCTGAGGAAACTCTAAAAGAGCTCTGTGAAAACATGAAGAGAAACAACATTCATATAATAGGGGATCCTGAAGGAGAAGAGAAAGAACAAGAGATAGAGAACCTGATTGAATAAATCATAGCTGAAAAATTGTTGCAGAAAAAAGTCACACAAGTTCAAGAGAGTCCCATTAAAGAGAAACCCAAAGAGGCCTACACCAAGACACATTATATATAATTGAAATACCAAAATTAAGGGATAAAGAAAGAATATTAAGAGTTGCAATAGAAAAGCAGTCAATTACCCACAGAGGAGCCCCCATAAGGATGACATCCGACTTCTTAACAGAAACAATAGAGGCCAGAAGGGAATGGCAAGAAATATTCAAAGTAATGCAAAACAAGAGCCTACAACCAAGACTTCTTTAACCAGCAAGGCTATCATTTAAAATTGAAGGAGAAATAAAAAGCTTCCCAGACCAAAAAAAAAAAAAAAAAAAACCTCAAGGAACTCATTACAACCAAAGAAATGCTGTAAGAAATGTTAAGGGGCATGTTGTAAATAGAACAAAAGGGGGAAAATCCAGAAAAAGAAGAATGTAGATTTAAAGAATAAAATGTCAATAAACTACATATCAATAATAACCTTAAATGTAAATTGATCAAATGCTCCATGATCATTTGGGTAGCTGCATGAATAAGAAAACAGGACCCATACATATACTTTCTACAAGAGACCCACCTCAAAAAAAAGAGACACACAGAATGGAAGTAAAGGGATGGAAAAATATATTTCATACAGGTAGAAATGAAATAAAAGCTGGAGTAGCAATACTTATACCTGACAAAATAGACTTTAAAACAAAGGCTATAGTCAGGGATAAAGAAGGTCACTACATAATGATAAAGGTAGCAATCCAACAGGAAGGTATAACTCATATAAATATCTATGCACCTAATATAGGAGCACCTAAATTTATAAAGTAGATTTTGATGAACATAAGGGTGAGATCAACAACAATACTATAATAGTAGATAATTTTAATAACCCACTACATCAATGGATAGATCCTCAAAACAGAAAATTAACAAAGAAACAGCAGACTTAAAGGACACACTAGATCAACTGGATTTAATAGATATCTTAGGAACACTTCACCCTAAACCAGCAGAATATACATTTTTATCAAGTGTTCATGGTACATTCTCTAAGATAGAACACACCCTAGGACACAAAATGATTCTCAATAATTTTAAGAAGACTGAAATTATATCGAGTATTTTCTCATATAACAATGGCATGAAACTAGAAATCAACTACAATAAAAAAACTAAAAAACAATCAAACACTTGAAGACTAAACAGCATGTTATTAAATAATAAATAGGTTAAAAATCAGATCAAAGAAGAAATAAAAAATTTCCTGGAAAAAAATTAAAATGAACACAAAACAACTCAAAATTTATGGGACACAGTAAAAGCAGTCCTGAGAGAGAAGTTCATAGCATTACAGGCATATCTTAAGAAGCAAGAAAAAGCTCAAATAAACAACCTAATTTACTCTTAAAAGAACTAGAAAAAGAACAACAAATGAAGCCCGGAGGAATTAGAATGAAGGAAACAATAAAGATCAGAGCAGAAATAAATGACATAGAGACTATAAAAACAAAAATAAAATAAAGAAGATAAAAAATACAGAAGAGCTGGTTCTTTGAAAAGGTAAACAAGACTGATGAACCTTTAACCAGATTCACCAAGAAAAAAAAGAAAGGTCTCAAATAAATAAAATTAGAAATCAGAGTGGAGAAGTAACAACTGACACAACAGAAAAACAAAGGATTGTAAGAAAATACTATGAAGATAGGTATGCCAAAAAATTAGACAACCTAAGCAAAATGGACAAATTCCTCAAAACATAATCTTTCAAAAATCAATCTGGAAGAATCAGAAAACCGAAATAGACCAATTATACATCAAATGAGATTGAAACAGTTATCAAAAATCTCCCAAAAAACAAAAGTCCTGGGCCAGACAGCTTCATAGGCGAATTTTACCAAATATTAAAAAAAAAAAAAATTACTCCTATTTCAAATAATTCAAGAGGAGGGAAGACTTCCAAGCTCCTTTCATGAGGCAAGCTTAATCATCATTCCAAAATCAGGCAAAGGCACTACAAGAAAGAAAACTATAGGCCAATATCTATTATGAATTTATATGCTAAAATTCTCATCAAAATATTAGCAAACTGGATCCAGCAATACATGAAAAATCATACATCATGATCAAGTGGGATTTATTCTGGGGAGGCAAGACTGGTATAATATTTGCAAATCAATCAATGTGATTTATCACATAAACAAAAGGAAGGAGAAAACCACATGATAATTTCAATAGATGTAGAAAAAGCATTTGATAACATCCAGCACCCATTTATGATCAAAAGTCTCAGCAAAGTGGGAATACACAGAACATACCTCAACATGATGAAGGCCATCTATAACAAACCCACAGCCAACATCATACTCAATGGGCAAAAATTAAAACCAATTCTTTTAAGATCAGGAACAAGGCAGGGGAGCCCCTTCACCACTCTTACTCAACATAGTTCTGGAAGTTCTAGAAACAGGAATCATACAAGAAGAAGAAATAAAAGGCATCCAAATTGGAAAAGAAGAAGTAAAACTATCATTATTTGCTGATTATATGATACTGTACATAGAAAACCCTAAAGTCTCAGTCAAAAAACTACTGGAACTGATAACTGAATTCAGCAAGGTGATAGGATATAAAATTAATATTCAGAAATCAGTGGCATTCTTATATACCAACAGTAAACTGTTGAAAGAAAAATTAAGAAAATAATCCCCTTCACTATTGCAACAACAACAAAAAATAGAGTACTTAGGTGTAAATTTATCTAAGAAGGTTAAAAATTTGTACTTGGAAAATTATAAAACATTGATTAAAGAAATCAAGGAAGATAAAAGAAGTGGAAGCATATACTGTGTTTATGGATAGGAAAAATAAGCATCATTAAAATGTCTATATTACCCAAAGCAATCTATAAATTCAATGCAATTCCTATTAAAATACCAATGAAGTATTAAAATACTTCAAACATATAGAACAAATATTCCAAAAATTTATTTGGAATGAAAAAAGAACACAAAGAGACTCAGCAATCTTAAAAAAGAAGAATAAAATGGGAGGTATCACACCTCTCGATATCAAGTTATACTACAAGGTCATTGTACTCAAAACAGCTTGGTACTGGCATAAGAACAGGCATACAGATCAATGGAACAGAACAGAGAACTCAGAAATAAATCGCACATATATGGACAATTATTATTTTACAAAGGAGGTAAAAGCATAGAATGGAGTAAAGACAGCCTCTTCAACAAATGGTGTTGGGAAAATTGGACAGGTACTTGCAAAAAAATAAAACTAGACCACCAACTTACACTATTCACAAAAATAAACTCAAAATGGATAAAAGATTTAAATGTTAGTCCTGAAACCATAATCATCTTGGAAGAAAACATAGGCAGTAATCTCTCCGACATCTCTCACAGCGATATATTTGCTGATTTATCTCTACAGGCAAGTGAAATAAAGGACAGGATGAACAAATGGGACTATATCAAACTAAAATGCTTTTGCACAGCTAAAGACAATATGAACAGAATATAAAGACAAACCACACAATTGGAGAACATATTCAAAAATACATCTGATAAGGGGTTAATAACAAAATTTATAAAGAACTTGTAAAACTCAACACCAGGAAGATAAACAATCCAATCAAAAAATGGGCAAAAGAACTGAATAGACACTTCTCCAAAGAGGACATACACATGGCCAATAGGCAGGTGAAAAAATGTTTAACATCACTATTCATTAGAGAAATGCAAATTAAAACCACAATGAGATACCACCTCACACCTGTCAGAATGGCTCTCATTAACAAAACAACACACGGTAAGTGCTGGCAAGGGTGTGGAGAAAAGGGAATTCTCCTGCACTGCTGGTGGGATTCCAGACTGAAGCAGCCACTGTGGAAAACAGTATGGAGATTCCTCAAAAAATTAAAAATGGACCTTCCTTTTGACCCAGCTATCTCACTTTTAGGAATATATCCTAAGAACACCAAATCACTGATTCAAAAGAAGAAATGCACCCCCATGTTTACTGCAGCATTGTTTTTAATAGCCAAGATCTGGAAACAACCCAAGTGTCCATCAGTAGATGAGTGGATTAAAAAGCAGTGGTACATATACACAATGGAATACTATGCAGCCAAGAAAAAGGAAATCTTACATTTTGCTACAACATGGATGAACCAGGAGAGTATAATGCTAAGTGAAATAAGCCAGGCACAGCCTGACCCGGTGGTGGCACAGTGTATAGAGCGTCAGACTGGGATGCCGAGGACCGAGGTTCAAGATCCTGAGTTTGCCAGCTTGAGCACAGGCTCATTTGGTTTGAGCAAAAGCTCACCAGCTGGGACCCAAGGTCGCTGACTCGAGCAAGGGGTTACTTGGTCTGCTGAAGTTCGGTGGTCAAGGCACAAATGAGAAAGCAATCAATGAACAACTAAGGTGTCACAGCGCGCAACAAAAAACTTATGATTGATGCTTCTCATCTCTCCATTCCTGTCTGTCTGTCCCTGTCTATTCCTCTCTCTGACTCTCTTTCTGTCTCTGTAAAAAAAAAAAAAAAAGAAATAAGCCAGGCAGAGAAAGAAAAATATCATATGACCTCAATCATATGAGGAATTTAATGAACAATGTGAACTGAGGAACAGAATAGAGGCAGAGGCGGGATCAAAGGGACCAGAGGGAAAGCGGTCAGAGGGAAAGGGGATGAGAGGATGGGATCAGAGAAGGGAAAGAGATTGGTGAAATTATATACACATAACACAGCATTATAGAGTAGGACAGCAAATTTTGAAGGGAAGAGAGGAGTGTGTTGGCGAGGGTTCAAAGGGGGTATCAAGGGAACATGAGGGTGTTGTGGAGGGAGATATATTCGGTGGAACACTTGAATCTATGTAAGCACAATAAATTACAATCAATAAAAAATTAAAAATAAACAAGAAAATAGTCATTAGGGCATTCAATTATTTGAATCCTACCAGTGAGAGAAAGGCGTGCATTATCTCCAAACCTGAGAGGGTGTTCTTCTTGAGTCATTTAGGTGAAGTGTACATGAAAGATTCTAGGGCTCAGAGTATTCCAGACTTACCCTCCACTATAGCCAGTCACTATTAAGAAGTGACTAGAAGAGCAGCCTGTGAGGAGAGGGAAAGGCCTGTGTCTAGCTGTAGAAATCACCCAGTGCAAAGAGTGACCGCGGCCTGTGCACATGCTGCAGAGGAGACTGCAGCTAGCCCACTCTCTTTCTACTGACTACTGCATATTGGTTTTTCCCCAAAATTTCCTTTTACATATTTTCCCCTTTGAATCTGCCCTGATTTCTTACAAAGGGGGAAGCACACAGAATATGATTGTCTATCCCTTAGGTTCAGCCTCCCTAGGAGATGATCCTATGTCCCAAATCTAGTTTGTTTAGAAAAATTAAAAAATATGTATATATAGAGTTTGTTTTGTAATATCTATTATTTAGAAAAGTTAGTGTTTAATAGAAAAACTGTAAAAAAATGTTGATCTTTTTTTAGCTTCTTGTTACACATTACTTTGGAGCAGGTACAAGGAGTTTAATTTGTTAAAATTTGAATTTTTAATGTCATCTTAAAATTTCACAACCAAAAAACCTTATAGAAAAGTCTCAAGTTCATTGTATTATAATTTTATAGAAAATATTCTATAAAATTTTTAGGCTATCAGCATAAAAATTAAAACATTCTGCAAGTGAATTGTCCATTTTTTCTCTTACTGCTCTTTCTTTATATACTTTATGGCAAGTTTAAATAAAATTGTACAAGCACTGCATTGATTATTCCTCTGAATCAGTAAATATTTGCACCCCTAGAATCATAATGAAAGACATCAGATGGGGAAGCACCCAAAATATCCTGGGCAACAAACACATGTCCAACCAGGCCCATTCACCTCACATGTTCCACCTCAAACATTCATTCTATTTCAAAGTGATTGTACGTGGTATCTCCTGAAATACCTTCCATGAAGGACTTGAAAAAAGGAATCAATTCTTATTTCTCTTGTTAACTTAGTGCATAGCTTGAAACATGGCACATAACAGTCATTCAATGACCATCTGTTAAATGAATGATATCCAAATTCCCTTTCTCTTTAACTGGACTAAATCAGAATGTGTGGCTGGAACGGAATATCTTCCCCGTCTGTGGAGCCAGAAGCTTCAAATGATAAGGCCACTTACTTTGCTTTACAAGGAATGTGTGTGTCGTCCACTTTATGGCAGTACCCATATTTTGACCCACCTTCATTCCTGCTGTAACACGACTTATCTGCAACCTCAGTTCCTGGGACCAGCGTGATCAGTAGGGACATATTTGAAAAGAGAAAGGAAGTTCAATGCTATAAAGCATTAATGGAATATAAAACCAACAGCATAGGGAACATAGTCAATAATATTCAATATAACATTATAATAACTATAATATATCTAGGAAGTTTAAAATACGGTTATTTCAAAACTTGCCTTTCTGATCAAGTTAGTTAGAACAATTTAAATTTTGTTTTAAAGTTTTTGCAGATTTCTGAGTCTTTTTAATTTTTTTTTCTGGTGTAATTAAAGACTATGAACTCTAAAATTTTGGTATTATAGTCAAAGATTCTGGTATCCTGAACATTAAATGGCATTCACTTTTCCTTATTGATCTTCAGCATTCTCAGGGTCTTCCTTTTCTTATTTTCCCCTGTCCTTACTCTCTGGCCACCTCTGAGCACCCCTACCCACCTAACAGACAGACAGACAGACACACACACACACACACACACACACACACACTAGACTTCCAAGAGTTTACTCATCTGAAAAGGACCTTAGTTGAGTTACCAGATAAAATGCTGAACCCAGTTAAATTCAAATCTCAGATACACAAAGAACTTCTTTTTTAGTATAAATTTGCCTCAAATATTGCATGAGACATACAGATACTAAAAAAGATTGTTAACCTGAAATTAAAATTTCAGTGGGCCATTCTTATTTTTATTTGCTAAATCTAGTAATATCCAAATTGATCTAAAGTCCTAAAATCCATTAACATAGTTTCTAAGGAAGAAGAATGGGACAGAATGCTCCTTGGGTCATGATTAAACACTGTCACTTGGAATAATGTTTCGTTTTGTGTGTGTGGGGGGGGGTTGCATGTGCATAGAGAGAGGCAGGAACTCCAGCAGCACTGGGGTTTGTCCTCCTACCTGGTCCCCAGAGCTCGATGCACTGCTCCTGCAGCGTGGGGCACAGACCCATCAAGCAGTAGCCCTTCCCCTTTTGGCAAGGAGACCCATTGACTTGAAATCGATCAGCAGGGCAAATACCAGATTTACCATCACACATTTCCGGCAGGTCACACTCATCTTTTGCTGGTCTGCACACTGCACCAGGGATTTTAAACTGCCGGGGGGAACAATGGAGAGAAAGCTGTTTCACACTTGACTTACCAAATATCTCAAATTAATGCAAATAATATTTTCCCTTTGGTCTTTTATTGCCAAGGTAGTTAGGCGCATCATTCTATCCTAGTTTACATTTATATTGTATAAGTTAAAGCAATTTCCTATTATGTCATTTCTATTTTACTTTATCCAATGCCCTAATTCTTTAAGCAATGGATATTTCTGGATTTGTAGTGGAAACATTATAGAAATATCAAAAGAAAAAAAACCAAGCAACATCCTAGATGCAAAGAAGAAAGTTATTTCTCTTTTTGTTGAATGCATCTTTGTTGAGACTGTCAAGATTTTGGCCTATAACATCAGAGTTTTAGTGAAGAAGTAGAGCTTCTGCATTAAGGGAGGTAAGTTTACAAGCATGAGGTCAGTGTGCTGAGACTTTCCCAGGCATCACATTTCCTAATTCTTAATTCCTTTTCTTGCATGTCCAGATATTTCTTTTCAACTCACTTCTTATGGGATTATTTATAACGAGGGAGAAATAGCCAAATATTCGTTTGAGGTATTAAATCCCTTGCAACCCACTACTGCAAATCTTGCTCCTATTTCCTTAGGGAAATAGTCGTGAAACAATTCTGCCTTTCATTCAGCCCTGAAGAGGCCTGTGTGGACGTTGGAAACATGGCTTTCCCTTGCTGACATGAGCAGGCAACACTCATATCATCAAAAACACTTTCCATCTATCTACGCTGGTGACAGAATATAATCCAAATTTTATTCGGGGCACATGTGACCCTCCACATGCAACCTCGGCTGCTCCAGCCAAGATGCTCCTTACAAACTAGGCTTATACCTTCTGCTCTTTGTTATTTCCCTCAGTCTCCTTATTTGGAAAAAATTTCTCATTTGGTCTACTTCCCTAAAATCTAGTCATTTTTCTCCAGACCAGCTTGAAAGCCTCATTATCCGTGAAGGCTCCTTTGACTTCTCCCATGCACATAACTGCTCTCCTCTTTTATATTTTAAATTAAATTTTTATTAAATTTATTGGGGTGACACTGGTTAAAAAATCATATAGGTTTCAGGTGCACAATTCCATTACACATCATCTGTACACTGTATTGTGTGTTTGCCACCCCACATCAAATTTTCTCGTGTGGTGGGGAAAGCGGCCTGAACTTAGATTTGGAAGATGCAGGTTTGAATCTTGGCTCTGCCAGAGACTAAGTGTGTAACCTTACAACACTTAGGACTTAATCTCTCTGAAAATCTATTTTTCCACCTAATATTTAATTCACAAGGTGATTGTGAAAATATAAGTGAAAAAATTTATGCAAAGGTCATGTACCATTCATTGTAATATCTACCTGGGCATTCAATTATGCATTATATTTTTATCTGTTTCAGGTACATATACCATTGCCTTAAAGAAATAGGAAGTTCTTTGTGATTAAAAACTGCTTTTTTTTTCACATTTCCCATAATAGCTAACAAATAGAATATATATAATAAACACTTTTTGGCTACAACTTAAAGTTCTCAAATTTTCTTCATTTTGGTCTCCTTTATTTATTTCCTCTCCTTCTGACATTAAAAAAAAATCTATCCCAGATACTGTCTATATCTTGATATGCAATTCACATATAGTTATTAAGTGTTTAAAGTGTATGAAATTTTGTGCTAGGTAAGATGTCATTCCCCACCCTTAGTAGTCATTCTCACAAAGGAGCAGACAGATAAATAAATAATAGTTATACAAAAATCTGTGCAGCAGTGGAATGTAAAATGTTAAATTTTAACTTGTAGGAAAAGTCAAAAGCTCCTCATAGAAAATGACATGATATCCTCATTTAATGTCTCTTTTTATAAATTTCACCTGAATTGACTTCAACGGTTGAAAGGGGAGGGAGCCCAACATTATTCAAAAATTTTAAAAATTCCACCAAAGTCATTTTTAAAGAAATGTGTAACTAATTATGAGAAGCAGGAGGTAGGAGTAAAAAGAATTAGCTTTGGAACCGGTAAATTTGGAGTTTGCCATTAGTGATTCTAGTAATTTCCACATTTTCTGTTCTGAGTTTCTTTTCTCTCAAAAGCAAAACATGAGAATAATATTAACTGCACAGTTGTGCTGGAGGGTCAAATTGCCCATGTTTTGAAGCCCTATGTTTTGAAGTCCTAGTGAGGACTTGATAAAGTAGGCAGCGTTATTTTAGAGACAGAAAAATGTTGCTCTGTCTATTTCACTCAATACAAGCCCTGAGATTTTAACGTAGAAAAAAATAAAAGGTAATTGTAATTACTAAAAGAGAATAAAATAATCCTACCTGGCACTTCTCACAGCATTCTCCTAATGCACATTGAAAACCCGACTTGATTTTACACGTTTTAGCATCACAGCAAATGTTGGTACATTCCTAAGAAATACCAGAAACAATTGCAAATCCAAATTACTTTTGTCTTATTTCAGCACAATTCATAATATAATTTATTCATTACACAGCCTTTACTTTGGTATAGTCTGAAAATAATTTTTAGGAAAATAAGAAAAAAAAATAACAAGAAAGTTTAACATTAAAAAAAAATGAGATTTTAGAGTAGCCAAGGATCTGTCATTTATCTGAATTCTACTTATTTTTAAAATTTGATTTTTTTTAGTTCACCCAAATTCCCTTAATAATACTGAAAATGGAAAAGCAAACAAAAAGACAAAGGGGATTTAAAAAAAATAAAATTTATCTAAATAAAGAACATAATGGTTCAACAGATCAATTTTGTACCTATTCAGCAGTAAATCTCTAGGATATATAATTAAAAATCTTCTAAAAATATGGTTCTTTATTCAATTTTGACATTTAATTCAATTCTGCATAAAGTAATACACTTTGTTTTGTTTTCCTTGCCTTGTTTTTGAGGAATAGGCCCCTTTCTGGTTGTAGCTTTTTAGATTCCTAAAGAGGAATAATATAATTAGAACTACAACAATTATGGCTAAAATTCTTGCCCTTATTTCAAATATAAATATCATCTGAGAAAAATTACTCTTTCTCATAGAAGGAATCAATTTGTAATCCCATTTTGAAGTGACTGAGAAGCTGAACCCCTGAGGGTTTGCTGGCTAACTTATATAAAGTGTTAGCAAGATGAGCCAATGGCCCCATTCAGAATCCCAACTGCCACAGGAACAAGGCAGGGTCAGGCTAGCACTGCTAATGGTCACAAGTCCTGAGGTACAAAGGGGTAGCTGGTGTAGGGTGATTCTGGGATTGCTCAGACAGCACACCTGCATCCACATCTTGGCTCCTTCACTGACAAGCTTGGTGACCTTGAGCAAGCTGTTTCCACTCTCTGAGCCTGTTGCCATGCTGAGTCTAAAGTAACTGCTCCAAAAGTCATAGACACATTAGAAATGTGAAGTACTTCTGACTTAAAGGGAGGGATGAGGACACACAGTCCAGACTGGGGAGAGGTACTTAAAAAACTAGGTAAGGGGAAGAAACCCCAATGTCTCTTATGAAAGGCAATATTCATTGTTATAAAGGCTGGCCTCACAAGTATTTACAAATGAATATACGCAAAAATCATAGGAAACATGTAATTTTATAGTGAACCACATTATATAGTTTTTAAAAAATATGGCTCAGAAGTGTTTTATTTTATTTTTTAATTAAACTTATTGGGATGACATTGGTTAATAAAATTATAGATATCAAATGTACAAACACTATATAGTTTTATAGTTTATCCAGTGGTGGGTTTCAAATAATTTAACAACTGGTTCTCTTCCCTAATGACCATTTTAAGTATAAAAAAGCAATATGCTGAAAGGTAGTTTATTATTTCATGCATTTAATACTCAAGAACGATAAAAGAGGTAGATTGTTATAAGAAAGTTTTAAAATATTAATAGAAAGTATTAATATGAAACTGTTATTTAAAATATTTCTATATCTTCTTGATCAGTATCCTTACTTGCTAATTTTTTCACCCATGGATGGAATGAACATTACTATGGGCACTTAGAATATGCTGTTGCGCAGATGAACATTAAAAAAGAGTAAGGAATATATATTTGTGATTTCCATATTGGGCAGCAGCCCAGTCAACCACCTTAGAGAGAACCCTGATTACAAGTGCCATTATAACAACCGGTTCACCAAACTCAACAAAAAATTAGGTATCAGTTCTGCTGAAGCAGTGCGAACTGGCTGAATCTCACTACTGAGTTTATCCATCTTTGGCAATGGAAAAACAAATTAGACTTTTTCATAAAAGACTTGGTCTTACCTCAGAAGTCCCACAATCACAGTCCTCTCCAATTTCTACCAACTGGTTCCCACAGATCGGTGTGGATATGATGTCTACAGGCAATGGAGCGTTAAAGAGGCAATTTGATAATTTATCTTCAAAAAACTTGTCATAACTGACCCGGCTACAAGAACTGAAGTCCGTAGGTATATAGAAGCTGTGAAGACAAGGAGCGAGAAAAGAAAATGCAGTCATGCTGAGCATAGAGGGAACAATATCAGACATTGAGGGTGACACACCTAAAACCTACCCCAAAAGATCAAAGCAAATCCCATGATCAACTGCTAAATCATAAGTTCATCCATGTGCTTGAGTTAGCTCACCTGGACGGACATAAACATCTTCAGCTAAATGAGCAACCATGGTCATATCTCAAAGTATAGCATTCAGGTTGCTTTTTCAAAAATGCAAAACTGCTTCTGACTTATTTAGATAATCTGATTCAACCTTAGGTCATTTTGGTTGTAAAGTCCTAAAGTGAGTAAAAGTTTACTTATTTACATGTGTAGAAATTCACTTCCCTACAGAGGAATGCCTACTGACAGATTTATTCATTCCACAAATAAAGCTGAGGCTTAAAATTGTATTGAAATCTAAAAGGAATAACAACATCAAATATATAGCTGGCACATAGCTACATATGTTGTGGCAGGCAGAGTAACCCTAGCTTGAGCCAGCTGAGAAGGAAATAGAAAAGAGAAAATGGAATTTTTAAAGATAAAATTCCCTGGAAAGTTTGCTTAAGGCAAGGCAGATACATGTAATCTCTTTTTAAAGACTCTCTCTTCATCCTCCTGTGAGAACTTTCTTCTTTAGATTTTTCTCTAGGAACGTTTTCCTGATCACCACCCAATATAAACTTATGAAAAATTTAGTAAATGTTAATGATTTCCTTCAGATGAGGCTAAAATGCCAAGTCATCCCAACAGCAAAGAGACAATATGTTTAAACTATGTCTTTGTTAGTGAAAAACATTAACATATAGATGAAGGATAAGGTGGTTTGGTATACACATTCATGACAGTGTTATTTAATCATTTAAATGCTTGACCATGTGTGAAAGATGACAGAAAAGAGAGAATTAAAAACAGGAAAACAGCGTCTTCTTGGAAAGCCTTACCTTAGTGCTTTGTCCATCACACATATTGTAGAAGGGCACTTGCAAACATGGGAGTCATGAAACATTCCAAAGTTATGGCCCATTTCATGGGCCATTGTCCCTGCAACTCTAAGCATGTTGTCACTGTGGTCCTGAACGTGAGAACAGAAAAAATAGACCTTCTGATTTTCAAACTGAATTATCACTCAGGGTATAAGTAAATATTTTTACTATAGTCCCAAGTAAAAATGAGAAATTGACTTTAGCTTCAGCAATCTCACCCCAACCCATACCGTCTCCTGCCCTTCTCCTTCACCCTCTCTCCTTCTCTCTCTCTATCTCTCTCTCTCTCTCTACACACACACACCTTCTGTACTGAATGCCCATCACAGGGCATAATACCTGCTCTTTATTTTTGTGTATGAGAAATATTTTAAAGAAAAAAAATTTGTGATTTCCTCCCATGAGAGATAGTGGTAAAATTTCTTCAACAATGATAAGGAAGGCCCTGGCCAGTTGGCTCAGCGGTAGAGTGTCAGCCTGGCGTACAGGAGTCCCGGGTTCGATTCTTGGCCAGGGCACACAGGAGAAGTGCCCATCTGCTTCTCCACCCCTCCCCTTCTCCTTCCTCTCTGTCTCTCTCTTCCCCTCCCGCAGCCAAGGCTCCATTGGAGCAAAGATGGCCCGGGCGCTGAGGATGGCTCTGTGGCCTCTGCCTCAGGCGCTAGAATGGCTCTGGATGCAACAGAGTGATGCCCCAGATGGGCAGAGCATCGCCCCCTGGTGGGCATGCTGGGTGGATCCTAGTCGGGCGCATGTGGGAGTCTGTCTGACTGCCTCCCCGTTTCCAGCTTCGGAAAATGAAAACAAACAAACAAAAAAAAACAACGATAAGGAATCGGAAACATTTCAAAAATAATCTACCTCCCTCTCTCAGCTTATTTTTTATATCTTCTAATTCAATTGGAGGAATTTGATATCTTTAGCTAATGCAGCTTTAAAAATATTCATTAACTTAGAATTTTAGTACATTGGTATCTTTTTCAACTTTATTAATGCCAAAATTAGACATCAATCAATTCCAGACTTGCCACATTGCATGAAGTCCATTCAGTGGCCAACTTCTTTACCAGACTGTTTCTGATGAGATGTGTTGGTCTGGGGGCTCTAGGTTATCCAGGAGCAATAAAACAACACTAGTGGTTATAATTTCTCACTGGTAAGGCAAATATGATAATAATACTCATCCACAGAAACCTAATTCCCTCATCAACTTCATTTCAAAAAACCAAATAAAGAGCTTCTTAAGATATGGTACAAGACTGGCAAACAAGCAACACCTATGTAAGTTAAGAAGTTAATATTTACCATTCATATTATTATTTCATCCTATTGAAATAAATTCAATAAATCCTGCTATCTAGTAAGATAGAGCTCCCCAAATGAGGACAAAAACACACAGAAAGAAAAGAAAGAAAAGAGGGAAGGAGGGAGGGAAGTATGGAGGGAGGAAGGAAGGAAAGAAAGAAAAGAGGGAAGGAAGGGGGAAAGAAAGAAAGAGAGAGAGAGAGAGAAAGAAAAGTGGAAATGTGTTTATAGACTTTCCAGGTTGCCTTGTGATTTCTTTAAATTTGGGATATCTTCTTTTAAATAATTATTTTCATAACTTCAATGTTCTCCACCCCACAACCGGAATGACCTACCATAAACAAGATAATGCATTATGATTATGCTGGGTTTATACTGGATATGCAAGACTGAGTCAATATTTGACATTTAATCAATGTTTATCAACCATGTCAACCGAGTGAAGGAGAAAAACTATACTATCTTCTCAATAAATTTAGAAAACAGAGAATTAAAAATTTTAAACAAAAAATAATTTAGAGAGAGAAAATGGTATGGAGTAGGCAGAGGTTACAACTCCCACCACCCAGAACCAAAGTGTATTAAAACTTAACTTAGGAATAATCATCTTGAAAAACTAACTTTGGACTAAACCAGTGGTTGGCAAACTGTGGCTCGCAAGCCACATGCTGCTCTTTGGCCCCTTGAATGTGGTTCTTCCACAAAATACCACATGCAGGTGCTACCTTGATAAGGATGTACCTACCTATATAGTTTAAGTTTAAAAAATTTGGCTCTCGAAAGAAATTTCAATCATTGTACTATTGATATTTGGATCAGTTGAATAATGAGTTTGCAGACCACTGAACTAAACTAAGAGGAATCTATAACCAAGCATCACTGTAGGAACCACATTGAGCTGGTACGAAAGGCTGAGACACAGAAAGGACTGCCCCACTCCCAGGAGCGAGAGATGGCCTGGAGGATCTCTTATGGTGGTTTGGAATGCTGGGAGAGTTGTAGGCCCTCAGCCACAGGATTGGAACCCCAGCCTGGAGCCCCAAAGACTAAAGGAGGCATACAGACAGTATTTAGCTGAAAGAAGATCCAGGTTACTGTTTGTGAGAGGAAGACAGAACTCTCAGACCCAGGCTCCATCTTAAAGGGACCATGCGGAAAACCTCATTCACAGCCACTTAGGGCTCTGGGAGCGAGGAATGCAAAGAAAACTGGAGTTGCAAGAGGAGAGTGTAGTCTTGGGGGCACAAGGAGAGATTGTGGGGGACAGCCACCCTGACCCCTGTACGGGGTAACTCCCCAAACCTAAAGTGCTCATTCTTCCTGGGAGAATCAAGCCAGCCAAGGGAAGCAATTACCCCAACAACTGGAGGCTTTCCTGCTCCAGTCAGTGCAAAGAGACACTTAGAAGCAAGAGGCGCATCAGGAACACAAGTTTTGAGTGCTGAGCTCTGGGCTACATGGCCACCCAAACTTGCTGAGTATATTCTGAAGGGTGGGAGGGGCGGGCTATGGAGGAGGCCACGGTGCTTGGCCTGCATGGCAGATAGAGGTGGAGCCCAGCGAGGCAGCCCATCAGGTGGCAGTGTGGGGTGGATCCCAGAGAGGCCTCCTGCGTGCCTGCGGAGGGGAAACCCTGCAGGGCGAGGTGTACCTTGCGCCAGGCAGACTCCAGCAGGGCAAGGTGACCCACATGCCCGCAGGCAGCAGAGCCGGGTGAGGAGACCTATGTGCTCATGGGGACAGAGTCCAGAAAGGCAGCCTACGTGCCCAAGGGGGGCAGAGCCAAGCAAGGAGAGGAGTCATCCTCACCCGCAGAGCAGCCCAAGGTGTGGCTTGTGAGCCAGCGCCAATGCCCAAGTGCCCGAGGAGGCAGAGGCAGTGGGGGGCCAGTGGAAAGACCACACTCCAGGAATAGAAAGGGTACACACACTGGCCAAGATTAGATAAAAGCCAGCCTAGGAGTGCAGCTGATATTTACAGCGGCATCAGGGCCCAGCAGAGGCAGCCAAAAATTCTGGATCACCTTGTGCTCCAAGAAGGTTGCTAATGGCCAGCCAAAAGCAGTAACCCCCCACTGATCTACACCAGGTTCCAGCCAGGGAGGTCCAGGGCTGGTATATCCACCAGTCAGATATGGAGAACATCAGCTCTGGACCTAACAACCCTAGTTAGAGTGGTATCTTAAAGAAAGGCTCCTCACATCTGACCCAGCTAGAGCATAGAAAATGCTGTCACAAACAGCAAAAAGAGCAGTAGCAACAGCCAAATACCCACAGTGGATTACAAACAGCTGAAGCCAACCAAGATCTAGAAACAACACAACTAAAAGCTGGAGGCAGACAACATCAACCCTTTACTCAGCTAGTTACACAAACAAAACATCCAAAGGAGCAGTCTATACAGAGACAAAATGGGAAGACAGAGAAATGCAATTCTAATGAATCAACAAGAGAAATCCCCCCAAAAAGAACTGAATAATATGGAACTAGCCAAGATACCGGATGCAGAGTTTAGAATAATGATTGTTAGGATACTGAAGAATCTTAGAAGAACAATAGATGGACAAAATAAACACCTGACCAAAGAGATAGCAGGCATCAGAAAAAATGTTAAAATCATAAAAAAGAATCAGGTAGAAATGACAAACACAATATCAGAAATGAAGAATACACTAGAAGGAATTAAAATCAGGCTGGATGAAGCAGAGGATGGAATCAGCAATTTAAAGGACAAGACAAATGAAAGTATGGAAGCAGAACAGCAAAAAGAATAGAGGATCAAAAAGTCTGAGGAAACTCTAAGAGAGTTCTGTGACAACATGAAGAGAAACAACATCTGCATAATAGGGGTTCCTGAAGGAGAAGAGAAAAAACAAGGGATAGAGAACCTGATTGAAATAATTATAGATGAAAACTTCTGTAAACTTTTGCAGAAAAAAGTCACATAAATTCAAGAAGCACAGAGAATCCCATTAAAGGGAAACCCAAAGAAGCCTACACCAAGACACATCATAATTAAAATACCAAAATTAAGGGATAAAGAAAGAATACTAAGAACTGCAAGAAAAAAGCAGTCAATCACATACAAACGAGCCCACATAAGGATGATACCTGACTTTCAACAGAAACAATTGAGGCCAGAAGGGAATGGCATGAAATATTAAAAGTAATGTAGAACAAGAGCCTACAACCAAAACTTCTTTATCCAGAAAGGCTATCTTTTAAAATTGAAGGAGAAATAAAAAGCTTCCCACACACACACACAAAAAGACACCTCAAGGAAGTCATTATAACCAAATCAATGCTGCAAAAAATGTTAAGGAGCCTGCTGTAAACAGAACAAAGGAGGAAAAAATCTAGTAAAACAGGAATGTAGATTTAAAGAATAAAAATGTCAATAAACAATTCCTTATCAATAATAACCTTAAATGTAAATGGATTAAGTGCTCCAATTAAAAGACCTAGGGTAGATGGATGGATAAGAAAACAGGACCAGCATATATACTGTCTACAAAAGACCCACCTCAAAACAAAAGATATGCATAGACTGAAAGTAAAGGAATGGAAAAAAATATATTTCATGCTAATGGAAATGAAAAAAAAAGCTGATGTAGCAATACTTATATCAGACAAAATAGACTTTAAAACAAAGGCTATAGTAAGGGATAAAAAGGTCACTACATAATGATAAAGGTAGCAATCAAACACAAAGATATAACTATTATAAATATCTATGCACCTAATATAGGAGCACCTAAATATATAAAGCAGATTTTGATGGACATAAAGGGCGAAATCAACAGCAACATTATAATAGTATGGTATTTCAATACTCCACTAACATCACTGAAAAGATCCTCAAGAAAGAAAATTAAAGAAGAAACAGTAGACTTAAAGGACACACTAGACCCCTGGTCAGAAAACTGTGGCTCATGAACCACATGTGGCTCTTTGGCCCTTTGAGCATGGCTCTTCCACAAAATACCACATGCGGGTGTTACCTCGATAAGGAATGTACCTACCTATACAGTCTAAATTTAAAAAATTTGGCTCTTAAAGGAAATTTCAACCATTGTACTGTTGACATTTGGTTCTGTTGACTAATGAGTTTGCCAACCACTGCAATCAACTGGATTTAATAGATAACTTCAGAATCTTTCATCCTAAAGCAGCACAATATACAATCTTTTCTAGAGCTCATGGTACATTCTCTAGGATAGACCACGAGTTAGTACACAAAACAAGTCTCAGTAAATTTAGGAAATTGAAATCACATCAAGTATCTTCTCTGATCACAATGGCATGAAACTAGAAATCAACTACAATAGAAAAACTGAAAAACACTCAAACACTTAGAAAATAAATAGCATGATATTAAATAATAAATGGGTTAACAATGAGATCAAGGAAGAAATAAATATTTCCTTGAAACAAATGAAAATGAACATACAACAACTTAAAATTTATGAGACACAGCAAAAACAGTTCTGAGAGGAAAGTTCATAGCCTTACAGGCATACCTTAAGAAGCAAGAAAACGTTCAAATAAACAACTTAATCATACACTTAAAGGAAATAAAAAAAGAACAGCAACTAAAGCCCAGAGGAAGTAGAATAAAAGAAATAATAAAGATCAGAGCGGAAATAAATGACATAGAGGCTAAAGAAACAATAAAGAGAAGATGGCAGCAAAGTAAGCAGATGCACAGATGCCCAGCTCTCACCACCAAACTGGAATACAAATCAATTTAGGAAAAATCAGTGTGAAACACCAACTCTGGCTGACCTGAAGATGGCAGTGGAGTAGGCAGACTCACAGAATCCCAGCTCACACCACCGAAATGGATTACAAACTCATTTATGAACAATCAGCGTAAAAAACCAAATCTGAACTACAAGAACAGCTTTTAAAAACCAAGGAGCAAAGAAGAAGCCACAACATACCTGGTAGGGGGCACCTGAATCTCCCCTGCTTACAGGAACAGGGGGGAGGGTGAGGCTGGGCTCTCACTCCAAGGAAAAGAGCAGTAAATACTGCTCACAGCCACTTGCCTGGTGACCAGGGAATGCGGTGTGTTGAAAGGGCCCCCTTCTCTTCCAAAAAGAAAGGAGAGAGAGAGAGAGAGAGAGAGACAGATGGTGAGGGGGAGAGAAATATAGATGATGACATGAAAAGCTGACTCATTCAGTGCAGGAGGCGGCCATAACTGGGGGAGGGGCTGATCCTTCCACAAAGCAAAATACAAAAGTACTTCCAGGTCAGAGATACAGACATCTCTCCAGCTCCAATCAGCACAACAAGACATGGCTCAAAACAAGAAGTGGGGAGGAGGGGCAGTAACTCAGGTCTCCATGGAGATCTGAGATACACCTCCCCCTACTGAAGGTGAGAAAACACCCTGTCCCCAAAGAGATAAATTAGTAGAAGTGGCCTTCAGAGTCTCAAGTTACAACCATCTCATTCCTAGATAGAGTTTCAAGGAAGCCCCCTGCTGAGGTCAGTAAACAAAACTATCACCTGTTTAAGAAAACAAACAAATCAAGACTTCAAAGGGGCCCAAATCCAAAAATGGATTACAAATAATAGCTAATACGAACCCAAGAAGACCTAGAAATAACACAATTGAAAACTGGAGGCAGACATCACTAAGCCTACACTCAACCAACTCTACAAAGAAAACACCCAATCACAGATAACGGAAAGACAAATAAGTGCAATCCAAATGAAACCCCAAGCCCCTGGCCGGTTGGCTCAGTGGTAGAGCGTCAGCCTGGCATGCAGAAGTCCCGGGTTTGATTCCCAGCCAGGGCACACAGGAGAAGCGCCCATCTGCTTCTCCACCCCTCCCCCTCTCCTTCCTCTCTGTCTCTCTCTTCCCCTCCTGCAGCCGAGGCTCCATTGGAGCAAAGATGGCCCGGGCACTGGGAATGGCTCCTTGGCCTCTGCCCCAGGCACTAGAGTGGCTCTGGTCACGACAGAGCGACACCCCGGAGGGGCAGAGCATCGCCCCCTGGTGGGCAGAGCGTTGCCCCCTGGTGGGCGTGCCGGGTGGATCCTGGTCGGGCGCATGTGGGAGTCTGTCTGACTGTCTATCCCTGTTTCCAGCTTCGGAAAAATACAAAAACAAAACAAAACAAATGAAACCCCAAGAGAAACCTTGAGGAGATGAACTGAGTGATATGGAAATAATCAAACTTCCAGATGCAGAGTTCAAAATAATGATCATAAGAATGCTTAGGGATCTTAGAACAATAATGTATGGTCATTATGAACACCTAAATAAAAAAATAGCAAGTATAAAAAAGGATATTGAAATATTAAAAAAGAATTAGTTGGAGATGATAAACACAATATCAGAAACGAAGACCACAATGGAAGTAATTAAAAACAGGATGGATAGAGCTGAGGATCGAATCAGCAAAGTGGAGGACAACTTCAATGAAAGCAAGAAAGCAGAGAAGAAAAAAGAAAAGCGGCTCAAAAAGTCTGAGGAAATTCTTAGAGAGCTCTGTGACAACATGAAGAGAAATAACATCTGCATCATAGGGGTTCCTGAAGAAGAAGAGAAAGAACTAGGAATAGAGACTTTGTTCACTCATATCATAGCTGAAAAATTCTCTAAATTAATACAGGAGAAACTCTCAAAGTTTA
Organism: Saccopteryx bilineata; assembly: GCF_036850765.1. Lineage (NCBI taxonomy): Eukaryota > Metazoa > Chordata > Mammalia > Chiroptera > Emballonuridae > Saccopteryx > Saccopteryx bilineata. The sequence goes on from NC_089490.1 coordinate 134,889,465, forward strand.
AGAAGCATAGAGAACTCCATTAAAGAGAAACCCAAAGAAACCTACATCAAGACACAACATAATTAAAATACCAAAGCTAAGTGATAAAGAGAAAATATTAAAAGCTGCTAGAGAAAAAAAAGTTATCACCTACAAAGGAGCCCCCATAAGAATGACATCTACTTCTCAATGAAACACTTGAGGCCAGAAGGGGATGGCAAGAAATATTCAAAGTAATGCAGAACATGAACCTACAACCAAGAATACATTATCCAGCAAGGCTATCATTTAAAATCGAAGAAGAAAAAAAAAGCTTCCTAGACAAAAAACAACTCAAGGAATTCATTACAACCAAACCAATGCTGCAGGAAATGTTAAGGGGCCTGGTGTAAACAGATCAAAGTGGGAACAGAATATAGCAAAAAAGGAACACAGCTTTAAAGAATAAAATGGCAATAAACAACTACATATCAATAATAACCTCAAATGTAAATGGATTAAATGATCCAATCAAAAGACACAAGGTAGCTGCATGGATAAGAAAACAGGACCCATACATATGCTGTCTACAAGGGACACACCTTAAAACAAGAGATGCATATAGATTGAAGGTAAAAGGATGGAAAAAAATATTTCATGCAAATGAAAAAAAAAAGCTGGAGTAGCATACTTATATCAGACAAAATGGACTTTAAAACAAAGGATATAGTAAGAGATAAAGAAGGCCAGTGCATAATGATAAAGGGAGCAATCCAACAGGAAGATATAACTATTATAAATATCTATGCACCTAATATAGGAATGCCTAAATATATAAAGAAGACTTTGATGGATTTAAAGGGCGAGATCAAAAGCAATACTATAATAGTAGGGGATTTCAATACCCCACTAACATCACTAGATAGATCCTCAAGAAAGAAAATTAACAAAGAAACAGCAGACTTAAAGGACACACTAGATCAACTCAATTTAATAGATATCTTCAGAACCTTTCACATTAAAGCACCACAATATACATTCTTTTTAAGTGCTCATGGTACATTCTATAAAATAGACAACATGTTAGGGCATAAAAGTGGTCTCAACAAATTGAAGCAGATGAAATCATATCCAGCACTTTCTCTGATAACAATGGCATGAAACTAGAAATGAATCACAACAAAAAAGCTCAAAAACTCTCAAACACATAGAAACTAAATAGCAGGTTGTTAAATAATGAATGGATTAAGAACGAGATCAAAGAAGAAATAAAAAAATTCCTAGAAACAAATGACAATGAGCATACATCAACTCAAAATTTATGGGACACAGCAAAAGCAGTACTGAGAGGGAAGTTCATAGCAATATAAGCACACTTTAAGAAGCTAGAAAAAAGCCTGACCTGTGGTGGCACAGTGGATAAAGCATCAACCTGGAAACGCTGAGGTTGCTGGTTCAAAACCCTGGGCTTGCCTGGTCAAGGCACATATGGGAGTTGATGCTTCCTGCTCCTCCCCCCTTCTCTCTCTCTCTCTCTCTCACTCTCTCTCCCTTCTCTATAATGAATAAATAAATAAAAAAACCGTTATAGAAACATAATTAAAAAAAAGAAGCTAGAAAAAGCTCAAATAAATAACTTAACCCTGCATCTAAAAGAAATAGAAAAAGAACAGCAAGTAAAGCCCAAATGTAGTAGAAGGAAGGAAATAATAAAGATCAGAGCAGAAATAAATGACATAGAGGCTAATGAAACAATACAGAGGATCAAGGAAACTAGGAGCTGGTTCTTTGAAAAGGTAAACAAGATGGATGAACCTTTAACTAGACTCACCAAGAAAAAGAGAGAGAGGACTCAAATAAATAAAATTAGAAATGAGAGTGGAGAAATAACAACTGACACAACAGAAATACAAAATATTGTAAGAAAATACTATGAAGAACTGTATGCCAAAAAACTAGACAACCTAGATGAAATGGACAAATTCCTTAGAAACATACAATCTTCTAAAAATCAATATGGAAGAATCAGAAAATGTAAGCAGACCGGTTACACCAAATGAGATCGAAACAGTTATCAAAAAACTCCCAGCAAGGAAAAGTCCTGGGCCTGATGGCTTCACAACTGAATTGTACCAAATATTCAAAGAAGAACTAACTCCTATCCTTCTCAAGCTATTTCAAAAATGCAAGAGGAAGGAAGACTTCCAAGCTCCTTTTATGAGGCAAGCATAATCCTGATTCCAAAACCAGGCAAAGACAACACAAAGAAAAAAAATTATAGGCCAATACCTCTGATGAATATAGATGCTAAAATCTTCAACAAAATATTAGCAAACCGGATCCAACAATATATGGAAAAAATCCTACACCATGATCAAGTGGGATTTATTCTGGGGAGGCAAGGCTGGTACAATATTTGCAAAGCAATCAATATGATTCATCACATAAACAAAAAGAAGGAGAAAAACCACATGATAATTTCAATAGATGCAGAAAAAGCATTTGATAAAATCCAGCACCCAATTTTGATCAAAACTCTCAACAAAGTTGAAATATAGGAAACATACCTCAACATGATAAAAGCCATCTATAACAAACCCACAGCCAACATCATACTCAATGGGCAAAAATTAAAAGCAATCCCCTTAAGATCAGGAACAAGGCAGGGGTGCCCCCTTTCAACACTCTTATTCAACATAGTCCTGGAAGTTCTAGCCACAGCAATCAGACAAGAAGAAGAAATAAAAGGCATTCAAGTTGGAAAAGAAGTAAAACTATCATTATTTGCAGATTATATGATATTGTATATAGAAAACCCTAAAGTCTCAAAGAACTACTGGACCTGATAAATGAATTCAGCAAAGTGGCAAGATATAAAATTAATACTCAGAAATTGAAGTAATTTTTATACATCAACAATGAACTGTCAGAAAGAGAAATTAAGAAAACAATCCCCTTCACTATTACAACTAAAAAATAAAGTACCTAAAAATCAATTTAAGCAAGGAGATTAAAGACTTGTACACAGAAAATTATAAAACATTGATAAAAAAAAATCAAGGAAGATACAAACAAGTGAAAGCATATAGCATGCTCATGGTTAGAAAGAATAAACATCTTTAAAATGTCTATATTACCCAAAGCAATTTATAAATTCAATGCAATACCAATTAAAATACCAATGACTGCCTGACCAGGTGGTGGCGCAGTGGATAGAGCGTCGGACTGAGATGTGGAGGACCCAGGTTCGAGACCTCAAGCTCACCGAATTGAGTGCGGGCTCATCTGGTTTGAGCAAAAGCTCACCAGCTCTGGCTAGAGCAAGGGGTTACTCGGTCTGCTGCAGCCCCACAGTCAAGGCACATATGAGAAAGCAATCAATGAACAACTAAAGTGTCACAACGAAAAACTAATGATTGATGCTTCTCATCTCTGTCTGTCCCTATCTATCCCTCCCTCTGACTCTCTGTCTCTGTAAAATAAATAAATAAATAAATAAATAAATAAATAAATAAATAAATAAAAAAAATAAAATACCAATGACATACTTTAAAGATATAGATCACATATTCCACATATTTATATGAAAACAAAAAAGAACACAAATAGCCTCTGCAATCTTAAAAAAGAAGAATAAAGTGGGAGGTATCACACTTCCTGATATCAAGTTATACTACAAGACCATTGTATTCAAACCAGCCTTTTGCTGGCATAAGAACAGGCATATAGATCAGTGTAACAGAACAGAGAACCCAGAAATTAACAAACAGCTCTATAGACAACTGATATTGGACAAAGGAGGTAAGGAAATACAATGGAGTAAAGAGAGCCTCTTTTTAAATGGTGTTGGGAAAATTGGACAGCTACCTGCAAAAAAATGAAACTAGACCACCAACTTACACCATTCACAAAAATAAACTCAAAATGGATAAAAGACTTAAATGTAAGGCATGAAACCATAAGCATCTTAGAAGAAAACATAGGCAGTAAGCTCTCCAACATCCCTCGCAGCAATATATTTGCTGATTTATCTCCATGGGGAAGTGAAATAAAAGACAGGATAAACAAATGGGACTATATCAAATTAAAAAGTTTTTGCACTGCTAAAGGCAATAAGAACAGAATAAAAAGCAAACTACACAATGGGAGAATATATTTGACAATACAGCTGATAAGGGTTTAATAACCAAAATTTATAAAGAACTTGTAAATGTCAACACCAGGAAGACAAACAATCCAATCAAAAAATAGGCAAAAGAAATGAATAGACACTTCTGCAAAGAGGACATACAGATGGCCCATAGGCATATGAAAAAATGCTCAACATCACTAATGATTAGAGAAATGCAAATTAAAACCACAATGAGATATCACCTCACATCAGTCAGAACGGTGTTCATCAACAAAACAACACAGAATAAGTGCTGGTGAAGATGTGGAGAAAAGGGAACCCTCCTCCACTGCTGGTGGGAATGTAGACTGGTGCAGCCACTGTAGAAAACAGTATGGAGATTCCTCAAAAAATTAAAAATCAAATTGCCTTTTGACCCAGCTATCCCAGTTTTAGGAATATACCCCAAGAACACCATAGAATTGTTCCAAAAGGACAAATGCACCCCCATGTTTATGGCAGCATTGTTCACAATAGCGAAGATCTGGAAACAGCTCAAGTGTCCATCAGTGGACGAATGGATTAAAAAGCTTTGGTACATATATACTATGGAATACTACTCAGCCATAAGAAATGATGACTTTGGATCATTTACAATAACATGATGGACCTTGATAACATTATAAGGGGTGAAATAAGTAAATCAGAAAAAACTAAGAACTATATGAATCCATACATAGATGGGTCATAAAAATGAGACTCAGAGACATGGACAAGAATGTGATGTTAATGGGTGGGGGGGTGTAGGGTGAGGAGGGGGCGAAGAAGAAGAGGGGGAGGGGTGGGGCACAAAGAAAACCAGATAGAAGGTGACGGAAGACAATTTGACTTTGGGTGAGGGATATGCAACATAATCAAATGTCAAAATAATCTGGAGATGTTTTTCCTGAACATATCTACCCTGATTTATCAATGTCGCTGCATTAAAATTAATAAAAAAATGAATCGGGAAGAATCAGAAAACCTAAACAAACTGATTACAACAAATGAGATCAAAATAATTATTAAAAAATATCTCAACAAAGAAAAGCCCTGGGCCAGATGGCTTTACAGGCAAATTTCACCAAATAGTCTAAGAACTAACTCCTCTTATTTCAAAAAATTCAAGAGGAGAGAAGAATTCTTAGCTTCTTTTATGAGGCGAGCATAATTCTGATTCAAAAACCAGGCAAAGATAATACAAAGAAAGAAAACTATAGGCCAATATTTCTGATGAATTTAGATGCTAAACTCCTCAACAAAATATTAGTAAACCAAATCCAGCAATATGTGAAAAAAATCATACACCATGATCAAGTGGGATTTATTCTGGGGAGGCAAAGTTGGTACAATATTTGCAAATCAAACAATGTCATTCATTATATAAACAAAAGGAAGGAGGAAAATCACATGATAATATCAATAGATGCAGAAAAAGCATTTGATAAAATCCAGCACCCATTTATGATCAAAACTCTCAGCAAAGTGGAAATACAGGGAACGTACCTCAACATGATAAAGGCCATCTATGAAAAACCCACGGCCAATATCAAAATTTAATGGGCAAAAATTAAAACAGTCCCCTTAATATTAGGAAAAAGGCAGGGGTGCTGTCTTTCACCACTCTTATTCAACATAATTCTGGAAGTCCTAGCCACAGCAATCAGACAAGAAGAAAAAATAAAAGGCATCCAAATTATAAAAGAAGAAGTAAAACTATTATTATTTGATGATGATCTGATACTGTACATAGAAAACCCTAAAGTCTCAGTCAAAAAACTACTGAACCTGATAAATGAATTCAGCAAAGTGGCAGGATATAAAATTAATATTCAGAAGTCAGAGGCATTTTTGTACAACAACAATGAACTGTCTGAAAGAGAAATTAAGGAAACAATCCCCTTCATTATTGCAACAACCAAAAAATAATGAAGTACCTAGGAGTAAATTTAACCAAAAAGGTTAAAGACTTGTACTTGGAAAATTATAAAACATTGATAAAATAAATCAAGGAAGATACAAAGAAGTGGAAGCATATACAGTGTTCATGAATAGGAAGAATAAACATCCTTAAAATGTCTAAATTACCCAAAGCAATTTATAAATTCAATGCAATTCCTATTAAAATACAAATGATATACTTTATAGATATAGTAGAAATATTCCAAAAATTTTTATGGAATCAAAAAAGAACACAAATAGCTTCAGCAATCTTGAAAAAGAAAAATAAAGTGGGTGGTATCACACTTCCTGATATCAAATTATACAACAGGCCATTTTACTCAAAACAGCTTGGTACTGGCATAAGAACAGGCATACAGATCAATGGAACAGAACAGAGAACCCAGAAATAAACCCACACATATATGGACAATTAATATTTCACAAAGGAGGTAAAAGCATACAATGGAGTAAAGACAGTATCTTTAACAAATGGTGTTGGGAAAATTGGAGAGCTACCTGCGAAGAAATGAAACTAGACCACCAACTTACACCATTCACAAAAATAAACTCAAAATGGATAAAAGACTTAAATATAAGTTGTGAAACCATAAGCATCTTAGACGAAAACATTGGCAATAAGCTCTCCAACATCTTTTGCAGAAATATATTTGCTGATTTATCTCCACAAGCAAGTGAAAAATAAAGTACAGAATGAACAAATGGGACAATATCAAACTAAAATGCTTTTGTAAAGACAATATGAACAAAATAAAATGACAGAGCATACCATGATAGAACATATTCAACAATATGTCTGATATGGAGTTAATAACAAAATTTATAAAGAACTTTTAAAACTCAACACCAAGAAGATAAAGAATCCAATCAAAACATGGGCAAAAGAAATGAATAGACACTTCTCCAAAGAGGACATATATATAGCCAATAGGCAGATGAAAAAATGTTCAACATCACTAATCATTAGAGAAATGCAAATTAAAACTACAATGAGATACCACCTCACACCTGTTAGAATGGTGCTCATTAACAAAACAACACAGAATAAATGCTGTTGAGGATGTGGAGAAAATGGAACCTTCCTGCACTGCTGGTGGGATTGCAGACTGGTGCAGCACTGTGGAAAACAGTATGGAGATTCCTCAATAAATTAAAAATGAAACTACCTTTTGACCCAGCCATCCCAACTTTTAGATATATATCCTAAGAACACCAAATCACTGATTCAAAAGAAGAAATGCACCCCCATGTTTATGGCAGCATTGTTTACAATAGCCAAGATCTGGAAACAGCCCAAGTATCTGTCAGTGGACGAGTGGATTAAAAAGCAGTGGTACATATACATAATGGAATACTATGCGGCCATGAAAAAGAAGGAAATCTTACCTTTTATGACAACATGGATGAACCTGGAAACTATTATGTTAAGTGAAAAAAGCCAGACAGAGAAAGAAAAATATCATATGACTCATTTGAGAAATCCAATGAACAATGTGAACTGAAGAATGGATACAGGCAAAGGAAGGATCAAAGGGACCAGAGGGAAAGTGGACAGAGGGAAAGGGGATGAGAAGATGGGATCAGAGAAGGGAAAAATATTGGTAAAATTATATATACATAACACAGTGTTATATAGAGCAGAATAGCAAATCCTGGAAGGAAGAAGGGAGGGCATTGGGGCGAGAGGGCAAGGGGGATGTTGAGGGGAACACGGGAGTGGAGGGTATGTATTTGGTGGGACATTTGAATCTATGTAAACAAAATAAATTAAAATCAATAAATAAATATAATAAAATAATACAAAACAAAAAATAATTTAAAAATAGAGTATTTGAAATGTCAAAATAAGAAAACAGAGCATATGACAAGCTTGAATATAGAACCAATTATTTATCTTCGAACAAACCTGAACAATGCCAACAGAATGATAAGGAGAGCACATTGTAGACATGAAAGCAAGACCCACAGTTGTTCCAGAAAGTTCTGTTGCCCTGCAAGAAAGAATGAAATTGATGACAACTTATCATTCTAAGCTTATTTTCTATAGATAGTTCATCCACAACTGTACTTGGTTAGCAGAAAAGTTTACATTGTAAATCATCACTCTCAATTATTTCTTTCAGTTTTTGAATTTTATGAGCTATTTTTTCGTATACAATGTTTGTGACATCACCTAAATCCAAACACCTGAATGTAACTTTTTAATATTTTGTATCTATCATTTGTAATTATTACATTTTCATTGTAGAATTTATTCCTTGTCAGAAAATAAAAGACTTTTGTTGTAATAAATGTTTTTCATATATATATGATATGTATTGATAGCAGTATTATCACACATGCTTATAACTTATATTTTCCTCATATATTTTAATAACTATTTATTTTTTCCTTTAACATTATTTTAAGTATAATAGGATTTGGAGTTTGGAGTTTGGGCTCATTATGAAAGAATTTGTGCTAATGAATGTTTAATGTTATTAAAATATTTGTCCATTATAGAGGGATTTGAACCACTTGCATTTATTTACATGACATATTTGGTCTTTAGTAATTTTAATCTTTTTCTTTTTTTTTATTCAACTTATAATGATTTGGCCCTGGCTAGTGGCTCAGCGGATGGAGTGTTGGCTTAGGCATATGGACCTCCTGGGTTCAATTCCCATTTAGGCCACATAGGAGAAGTGATCATCAGCTTCTTTCCCCCTCCCTCTCTCCTTTCTGTCCCTCTTCCCCTCCACAGCCAGTGGTGTGGCTGGTCCAACCATTGGCCTTAGGCATTGAGGATAGCTCTCTTGATTCAAGCATTGGCACCAGTCAGGGGTTGCCAGGTAGATTCCAGTTGGGGCACATGCAAGAGTCTGTCTCACTATCTCCCCTCCTCTCACTTAAAAAAAATTGTAATGATTTCATGTGCTTTTCTTTGGCTATCTGTTCAAGACCCTTGTCCTGATTTGTTTCTAGAAATTTAAAATATATTTATCATTTTTAAAATTTGCTTAATAATGCATATACATAAAGAGTTGAACATACAGCGTATTTTCTTACTTGTCAAAATTAAAATGGAGAATATTAATTTTGTCATGCAAAATGAGAAAATTAGAGAACTTCTTCCCACTTTATATTCACTGTGAAGTTTCAGCTATATTATTTTGGAATGATATTTTGCATCATACATGATATTTTAAAGATTTATGGCATTTTGATCTTTTTTTAAATTATATTGTAAAATTATTTATATTTAAGTTTACATTGGTTTGGATTTAATTATCACTACTAGCTCATTTATGAAAAATAAAATCTTTCCCCATTTAAGAGTTATTTAGTTTGGTTCCTCTTCCTCTTTTTAGTGAATAGAATATATGTGGACTGTAAGTTTCCTACCTGATTATGCCTAGGTATAAGTATCTTTTGTTAATTCATTAGGAAAATGGTAAAACTTTCCATTTATAAGCGAATAAAAAATTATTTTTTTCTATCACATATTTTTAGTGATTTTATTTTATTTATTTTAATCTATTTAAGAAATTTACTCTTGAATTTGGATTTTTCATCTTTTTAGGTATCTACCTGTCATCTTGTTTACAATGTTAATCTCTCTACCCCACTCCTTCACATATGGGAATACACTAGAGTTTGAGCATGGCCCTGGAGCCGTCTGGTAAAGCTGCGATTCTTTAGTACTTACTAGTATGAGACTTGAAAAATCATGAACTTTCCAAAAATGATCTTTTTCTTTTGGCCCTTGAGTCTGGAACTCATTTTTCCAAAGAGAGAAACTGAGGTAGTCATTCTTCAAAGATAACCCCCAAGGAGCCAGCTTGCAGTATCTGCATCCTGTGTAGTGCCTATGAACCTGGAGAGGTCTAGGACTTGCTCTTGACCAACAGAACAAATCAGCTCTGATGCTGTGATTTCTGAAATTGGATCATAAAGAGCCTTGAAGCTTTCTCCTAGGCCTCAGAGAATGCCTCTTCTGGAGAAAGCTAGTCACCTTCTAAGATGTCCCACATCCTGAGACTGCGTGTTGGAGGCAGCCCAAGTTAGCCCCGTGAAAAGCTATATACATAGAAAGATAGCTAACCAGCCCCCTTGCTCCCATGATACCAGGCAAGTTTCCAGCCATATAAGTAAAGAGGACTTAGTTTAAGTCAGGAGGTTGTAAGCAGATGTGTTATACCATAATAGATAGCTAGCAAAGAACATTAATTCTGACAACCCACAGAGTTTTCTTGATTTCCTTTAAGGCATGTGCTCAGTATTTCTTGTATAATCTGCAACTGTTAGATTTATCTCCAATATTTTTTAATTAGTCATTTCAGCATATGGTTCAGGCATGCCATTAGTTTGTCCTAACTAGGGCATAAAGCTAATCAATTCTTTTAAAATATATCTAAATTCCCCTTGCCATTATTTTTTTTCTTTTGACAGAGATAGAGAGAATCAGAGAGAGTGACAGATAGAAAGGAAGAGAGATGAGAAGCATCAATTCTTTGTTGTGGCACCTTAGTTGTTCATTGATTGCTTTCTCGAATGTTCTTTGGGGAGCTACAGCAAAGCCAGTGACCCTTTGCTCAAGCCAGCAACCTTGCGCTTCAAGCCAGTGACCTTTGGGCTCAAGCTAGCAAGCATGGGGTCGTGTCTATGATCCCACACTCAAGCCAGTGACCTCACACTCAAGCTGGTGAGCCCATGCTCAAGCCAGAGACCTCGGGTTTTGAAGCTAGGTCTTCCGCATCCCAGTCCAACACCCTATTCACTGAGCCACCCCTGGTCAAGCCCCTTGCCATTCTTTAAACTTGTCTTTCCTGACGGTGCATCCAATTAAAACAGACAAACTCCTTATGAATTATTGTTAAATCATTAGTTTCTCTTTAAGAAAGAAGAGCCTATTTAATATAAAGTCCAAGTAAATACTTCTTAAATTTTTAACCTATGTATAAACCAGTTTCTCTTACCCTGTATCCTCAAATACCACTTGCTTTTCTCAGGTTTTGAAAAATTTTATGCTAAAAATTATGTAAGGTACAAAGAGGGTAATCTGTACATACGTGATTAACTGAGCAATATCATGATGCTTTCTTCTTGGGAGGACACTCCCCCTCCATTTAGAAAAGTTTTCCAAGGTGATGCTTGCATTTGGGGTTATCTTTATCTTGTCCTCGTCATTCCAGATTTCCATCCCCACTAAGGCCACGTGAGTATTCAGCTTTTTATACAGCTGTTCAAAGAGAATAAATGGCAAAGCACCAAGTTATAATGGTGACATTATCATTGAATATTCTCAATGTATTTTAGATTTTCTAGTTTATTTATAACACCATTGTAAAATCTTCCTTTCCAAACATACTTGTGAAATGGAAGTTACCATCTCTTTTTGCAGATGATAGCAGCTCCATTCTTAGATGAAACACCCTTAAATACTTCAGTTCTGTAAATTCCTTTTTTTTTTTTTTTTGAGTAAAGGACTTATTGAGACAAACATTTCTGGCTTGCAACTTCAAGAAATATAATTTTCTCTTAGTAATTTATTACTATTACTTCATTTGAAGCATATTTACTCAAATGCTTTGTAATGTTCTCAGAGTCAGAATTTGGCAAGGTTGACTCGGTGCTGGTTTGGACATTAGAAAAGCAACATGCTATGTGAAAATGTCTTACATCTGGAAGTCACAATGAAGTAAGTGGTCCTCTAATTCTTATACCTGGACTGAACCAAACACTTTACAATGCACATAGAATAACCTTTGGAAATAAGTTAAGCTTGAGAGACAATATGCTTACTCTAAAGATAAGACTATAAACTATAGCATTAGTCAAAGGGTCCAGACTTCCAGGTTCATGATGAGTGAGTTCTGGGGATCAGTGTACAGCCTGGTGACTATAGTTACTACTACTATGTTATGTAATATACTTGAAAACTGCTGAGAGAATGGATCTTACCTATTCTTCCCATAAAAAAGAAATAGAAATTATGTGATGTGATAGAGGTGTTGTTAGCCTATGGTGGTAATCATTTTGCAATATATCAATATATCAAAGCAACGCTTTAACACCTTAAACGTTCACAATGTTATATGCTGATTATATTTCAATAAAGCTGAAAAATATTTCACAATGATAGGCTTTCTCTTGGGGCAACATTCTTCTGAGAAACCCAAATTATTTTTAAGTAGTTTAGAAAATAAGAAAAGCATTGAGGAATGCAGTTATTACCAAAAGAGAAATAAAAACCTAACAAGATTAAAATCATCCTCTTTATTACTCCCTGAATTTCCTTATTCCTTTCTTGCTTTATTTTACCTACCTGACAAATTCTCATCCTGGTTAAAACCAGCTCCCTGCTCTGTGCCACTCCCCCAACCCCAGCCCTAGGGGAACACACTGCAGATTCACTTTGCAGCCATGACTACGGACCTCAGGTGGCCCATACCACTCTCCAGAAAACCAGCTGCGCTTCCCAAATTCATTGACACCGCACAATTTTGTCATACTCACTTCTCTTTCTCAGAAATTCTGACATTTTCTTTTAAATCCTCACTTTAAGTGGATGCCCCTGCTTCCAAACTCACTGAGCACACAGAAGCAATCAGAAGAGAACTCTCAGGAGCTCCTACCACCTGTCTACCCACTGGACCATACCACTTCAATCAGCCCAGGCCTCCCCTTTTTTATGCTATGCATGAATGGTCCGTGAGCCTAAGGACAAACTTCTTAATTCACACACTGAGTCTTTTCCCTGTTGCCACAGCAAAGAGATTATTTCAGCAATTCTTCCTTGTCCTTGTATTGCCGTGAGTAGCTTTCTATGGAACTGTTCCCACTGGCAGCCAAAAAAAAAAAAAAAAAAAAAAAAAGAATGACCCTCATAGTGGCGTTGAGGGGTAGAAAGAGAATCTTTCTTTATGACCCTTCCCCTCTAACTCATGCTCCATTTCTCTGCTCCCTTTTACAGCAAAGGTTCAGGAAAGAATTTTTCATGTTTGCTGTGTTTGCTCTAATTTCACTTCTCTCATTCTCTCCGGACTCACTGTAAGTGGGTGTTTACTCTTATATTCCACAGAGATTGTGACAAACAGTGCCCAAGAACCTCTATTTTGTGAAATCCCATGGCCAATCCTCAGTGCTCAGAAGCATCTACAATCTTTGATAGTTTTTTCCTTTGATAGATTTTTGTTTCAAGGAGCTTCCAGAATAACTCTTTCTTGGCTTTCCTCCTCCCTCCCTGTCTACTCCTTTTTGGTCTATTTTCATCCACTCTGATCTCTCCTCAGAGAAGACTTCAAGATCTTCTCTTGAGTCTCTTTGCTACTTATCCACACCTGCTTCCTGGTGTGCTTGTCCCAGGGCGGGCAAACTTTTCTGCAAAGGTCCAGATAGACAGTATCTCATGCTTTGAGGTTGTGTCATCTGGGTTGCCACTATTCACCGCCTCTGACATTGCATCAGGAAAACAGCCACAGTGTGTGAACAAATGGGGGTGGCTGTGTTTCAATAAAACTTTATTTTGTAAAAAAGAAGCAGGCTGGATTTAGCATACAGGCTACAGATTTCTGACCTATTATGCCATCCAGATGTGCTAGAGACTTGCGCCTGAACTCCAATTTTATATTTCCACTGTTTCTATCTGGGAATCTCTTTACAATAAATAAATAAATAAATTTAAAATCTCGATGTTAATTTATCCAAGAATGAAAATCCTATTTTTTTTCCTCTGAGTCATCATCCCTGCTTACTTTCTTCATTCTCCATTCTTCAAGGCAAAACCTTTGATGTGATTTGACTCCTTTCTTTTTAAATTATTTATTATTTTAATTAAATTTATTGAGGTACAGGCTCAGATGTAAAACTCAATAAAACATCATCTGCACACTACCACATGTACTTATTGCCTCAAAGTCTCTTTCAGCCCCATCTCCCCCCCAATAATTCTCATCTCCCACACACCTCATTAACCATGTTAACTCTATCTCGAGATCAGTTATTCTCAATAGACCCACTATGATTGCTTTTTCTCAAATGACCATCATCTCTTGCCTGATCTATAGCAAATTTCTCCAGTCTTGTCTTATTTCTTCCCTTGCTTTTCCTTCAGTTTATTTTCAACACAATGGCCAAGATAATATTTTAAGAATACCCATCTGAGCATGTCACACCTTAGGCTCTCCAATGTCCTACTCATGAATAACAAAGTCTTTACACAGACCCACCTGGGCCTTCGGTTTCCGCCATTGCTATATCAGATGTCGTCTTCTCCCATCCTTACCCTGGCTTATTGCATTCCAGCCACAATGGCCTTCCCACTGTTCCTTCTTTGTTCTGCCTTGGTCACCACTCTTCAGGTGAAATATCATTCTTTCTTTCAAGTCTCTAACAGGGGTCCCCAAACTTTTTACACAGGGGGCCAGTTCACTGTCCCTCAGACCATTGGAGGGCCGCCACATACAGTGCTCCTCTCACTGACCACCAATGAAAAAGGTGCCCCTTCCGGAAGTGTGACGGGGGGCTGGATAAATGACCTCAGGGGGCCGCATGCAGCCCGTGGGCCGTAGTTTGGGGATGCCTGCTACACAAATGTCACTGTATAGGAGAGCCTTCTTTAACATAGCACCCAAGATAAATCTCTCTCTCCCTCTCTCACCTGCTTTATTTTATTTATAGCAATTTTCACCATCCACATACTCTTTATTTGATTTATTTATGCTTGTCTTCTTGAACAAAAATATAAACTCCTTGAAAAGAAGGATATTTGTCAGTTTTGGTTCTGTTTATTTCTGTCGCCTTGAAAAGTATCTGGCACAAAGTAGATGCTCAATAAAGATGGCCAGTTCTTGGGTTTCCTTAAGGAAGTCACTTGGTCACTGAATCCACCTTCACTCACTTTCTTTCTATCCTTAGGTGATGAGCAGGAGATCACAAATGGACCTACCCATTTCAACTAAGCAGGCTAACTATATGTTCAACTAACAAATGAAACATTAAGATTTAAAGGATATATGGAAATCACTTTTTTAGATGAGATGAGGGAAGATAGTGAGGCAGACTCCCACATGCACCCCAACCTGGATCCACCCTGCAACCCCATCTGGGGCCCATGCTGGAATACTGAGATATTTTTAGCACCTGAGGCTGATGTGCTCCAGTGGAGCCATCTGCAGTACCTGGGGCCACGCTCAAACCAATCTTGCCCCTGACTGCCAGAGGGGAAGAGAGAGAGAAGGGGGAGGGAAATGAAGAAGCACATGGTCACTTCACCTGTGTGCTCTGACCGGTAATTGAACTTGGAAAATCCATACATTAGGCCAACACTCTATCCACTGAGCCACTGACTAGGGCCAGGAAATCATTTTTTTAAGTTTTTGAGAGTTAGATAATAAAATTCTGTTTAAAGAGCAGAACCAGCAATTGTGTAATCAAAATGGGCTTGAAATCTTACCATACTAAGCTCAGCTTTTCCTCTATCATTTCTAACTTTGTGATTTTAGAAATGTTACTTTTCTTCTCAGAATCTAAATTCTTAGGTGTAAATTAAGGTTGGTACTGTTACAGCCTTGCTCAGTGACTAAATGACATGAAGTATTGGAAGTGCAGCTGTGCCGCAGCCTGCTTTATTTCATTTTTTTCTATGTTCTTCCTTAGTTTGCCTTCCTGTTGAGATCTGTTTGTCTGTGTTTTCTTACTAGGCTTTGAAAAAATAAAAAATCATGAAAACACCTTTTATACCTTCACGGAACTGCACATAGTATGACAAGTATGTGATAAATATCTTAATTAAGTAGCAAAAATTGTGGTCACCCTTGAAGAACCAGTCAGCCATATTAGTCTTAAGAGTATTGACCTTCTTTCCCAGTCTCATGAGTATTCATAGAAACACCCAGTGAGGCCCTGGCCGGTTGGCTCAGTGGTAGAGCGTCGGCCTGGCTGCAGAAGTCCTGGGTTCGATTCCCGGCCAGGGCACACAGGAGAAGCGCCCATCTGCTTCTCCACCTCTCCCCCTCACCTTCCTCTCTGTCTCTCTCTTCCCCTTCTGCAGCCAAGGCTCCATTGGAGCAAAGATGGCCCAGGCACTGGGGATGGCTCCTTGGCCTCTGCCCCAGGTGCTGGAGTGGCTCTGGTTGCGACAGAGCAGCCCCCCGGAGGGGCAGATCATCGCCCCCTGGTGGGCAGAGCATCGCCCCTGGTGGGCGTGCCGGGTGGATCCCGGTCGGGCGCATGCGGGAGTCTGTCTGACTGTCTCTCCCCATTTCCAGCTTCATAAAAATACAAAAAAAAACCCAAAAACAAACAAACAAAAAAACACCCAGTGAGACTGCCTGGCAAATTGTTAGTTACATGTAATAAAATAGATCGTACCATGTTGACATAATTGGCCATCTCAAACACCCTCTTTCTTATTTCTTCTGGATCTTGATTGTACTTTTTAAACTAAAAGATGAACAAGACCAAAAAATGGGCATTAATAGAAGTGAACGTAATGGGAAGGTAAAAAAGACATCATCAGTTTATTTTATTTACCAGTGGTTATTATTCATGATCAGTTATAAAAGTTAGAAGTTAGAAACAAATGCTTCCATATTTCTCTAACTAAATTAAAGTATTACTTTAGAAGTAGATGAAGTTTTGCCCCTAAAGTACTAGCTCAGTGTAAAGCTTTAAGGAATTAATCCAAATGTATTTCAGTAAAGTATCATGATGTCCTAAACCAGGGGTCCCCAAACTTTTTACACAGGGGGCCAGGTCACTGTCCCTCAGACTGTTGGAGGGCTGAACTATAAAAAAACTATGAACAAATCCCTATGCACACTGCACATATCTTATTTTAAAGTATAAAAACAAAATGGGAACAAATACAATATTTAAAATAAAAAACAAGTAAATTTAAATCAACAAACTGTCCATTATTTCAATGGGAACTATGGGCCTGCTTTTAGCTAATGAAATGGTCAATGTGCTCCTCTCACTGACCACCAATGAAAAAGGTGCCCTTTCCGGAAGTGCGGCAGGGGCTGGATAAATGGTCTCAGGGGGCCGTATGTGGCCCGCGGGCTGTAGTTTGGGGACCCCTGTCCTAAACTATGCAGAATCAGTACAAGACATAACTGTTCATTAAAAAAATATGAACAGTAAATGAATTTAGTATAGTAAGAGAGGTCAAAGTTTTAGAGCCTGAACTCATTAACTTACTCATATTATCAGAACACAGAGTTTTCCCTTTAAGTTCACACATGTGGATTTCAGATTTAGAAAACTTAATATATGAAAATGTATTCTTATAAAAGAAGATAATGAATATTACCAAAGAGTGCTTTTTTCCCCCAGAAGATTCTATGCATTAGTCTTTTAGATTTAACATTCCCTTATGAGCATTAATTCTAATGTACCAATGATTTAGTCAACAGAAGCTAAGATGACAGAGAAATCTAACTGGAAACTAGACAAGGAGCGTTAGAGTACAAAACATTTAGTGTATGCATATTTTATCAAGTGCCCATTCCTGAATAAGAGAAACCATATTCATCTAAGTATATGTCAAGTTTCATAAGGTTCAAAATATTTGTAAAAAAGAATTACTCATAGTCATAATTTTTTAAAACCAACCTAAATAGTATCTCACATAATAAATTTAAGTAGGAAGGAATTATAAAAGACACTTTAATGTGATATAATTAATTACCTCACCATTATCCAGGACCAAATAATATTCTACGTATTTCTTTTGTTTCCAAACCTTCTGGTCATTTTGTTTCTGTAATAAATATTTTTTTAAAAAAAATTACTGAGACAACATTTTTCTCGGCAAATGTCATTCTTTTATTATCTGAGAATAAAGGATAACAAGATTACACATTAATTTTAACTAATCAGCCAAAATTATCTATAGACAAAGCTGAGATTGTCAGAGCTAGAAGAGATATCAGTGATATTCTAGGCTGACCCTTTATTTTACCAAAGAATTTAAGCAATCACACAACTAATAAATAGGGTTGCTGGAGTTAAAGCCACAGTCTCCAGACTTTTTCCAGCAATGTACTTTCTTCACTAGCCTGCTCTGAAATAGACAAATTTTGATTCCAGTATCCTCCTAGTATTATTATTATTTAGTATCTATTTATTCCTGTCCCCAAGAATGCCCTTCCTTTACCAAGGGTGCCATGCCAAAGCCACCATGACACCTGGTCTGCTTTTTCCTCAGAAAGGGCTGGATCCTTTCCCACGTTCTAAGCTTCCCTGTTATCTGTTTCTTTCTCTCCACAAAACAAAACTCACAAGAACAAAAACAAAAATATGTTTCATAATGGGTGGGTGGTCCCATTGTAAATTAGCAGACATTATTTGTACTGAATAATAAACCATCAGAGTTTATTATGTTGCATTTCTAGAAGTGCTTGTCTCTTAACAGGTAAAGAGGATAATCTGTTCCTTTGATGAACAGGAACAGATTACTGAAGGTAGACTTCTAGCTATTATCAAATGAGATATGAGCTTATCTCCCACCTTCCATGGGAGCAATATCTTTACTAGTACATACTGTACACCAACAATGCTCTGGGCACCAGGGCTACAGTAGTGAAATAGACACAGTCCATGTGCTTAACGAGCTCACAATAGACATAGGTATGAGTGCTATATGGAGAGTTATACAGAGTGATATGATATCACATGACAAGGCAGTCAGTTCAGAACAGAGAGAGAAAGTTCAAAAGAGCTGGCACTGAAGCTGGCATATTAATGAAAATGAGAAGCCAAGCAAGAGAAGATAATCAAAAGATAATCCCAGAAAAGAAAAAAAAATAGGCCCTGGTTGGTAGCTCAGTCCATAAAACATTGGCCTGGCATATAGATGTTCCAGGTTCAATTCTCAGTTAGGGAACACAGGAGAAGTGACCATCTGCTTCTCTCTACCCCTTCCCTCTCTCTTCCCCTCCAGACCAGTGGCTCAATTTGTTTGAGGGTGGCCCTTGGTGCTGAGGATAACTTCATTGGAGTACAACAGCCTCATGCACTAAAATTAGCTTGGTACTCAAGCATTGATCTCAAATGAGGTTGCTGGGTGAATCTCAGTCGGGTGCATGAGGGAGTCTGCCTCATTATCGCCCCTCCTCTCATCTAAAAAAAAATGCAAAATTAACACCAAGGTGAATTGATATTGGCATGTTTAAAGCACAGAAAGTCTGTATTTGTCAGACATAATGGAAAGGTCATCAGTAGATGGGGAGTATAAGGTAGGAGGAGATTAGAGAGATAGATGGGGCCCTTGTCATACAAGGGATGTAACTTATGGTCAGGTTTTTTAGATTTTGTACTAAATGCAATGAGAAGTCATTCGTGGGTTTTAAACAGAAAAATGATCTGATGTGATTCAGAGTAAAAGAATCACTCCAGCTATTGTGTGGAGAGTGAACTCTACTGAGGCAGGAACAAGAATGGGAGAGTCAGGTAAAGGCTTTTGCAATGGCTACTGCGAGAGGGATGATGCCAAGTGGTGGTCAGAAAGAGGGAACAAAGTAAAAGATTTCTAATAGAGAGAGGCACTTGTTGATGGATACCATATAAGAGCGATGAATGAAACGAGAACCAAGGATAATTTCTGGATTTGAATCTGAGCAAATGAAGTGTGTTGGTACTGATACAGGGGAGGGAGAGGGGGAAGCAGTTTTAGGAGGGGCTTGGAAATCAGTAGTTCGATTTTGACCACATTAAATTTGTGATATTAGACATTCAAATGGATGCATGAGTAGGCAGTTAATTATAGCAGTCAAGTCTTTAAAAGAAAGTCCAAGGCTGATGGTATCCATTTGACAGCAATTAGTGCAGAGCTCCTATTCAAAGAAGCCATAGCACAGGATAAGATTACCAAGAAAGAATGTGCAGATAAAACATGAAATGGGACAGGTCCAGTATTGAGTTTCATGAGGGCCTCTAATATTGAGTGGTCAACCAGAGGAGGAATGCCAGTGAGAGGGACTGAGAAGGCATAACACTATAAGGTAGGAGGAAACCTCTCCCCCCAAATCATGTCATGGAAGCATGGTTGTCTGCATATGGTTAGCAAGGAATGGAGACAGAAAGACAATAGGTTTGTACCAGCTAAAGCCAGCAATCAGCATTCACATAGTTGAGTGTTATTCTGGCTGGTAACATTAAAAAAACCAGCAAGTTGAACCCTAAAGAGATTTTACTTTATTCAGACCAATCTGCCTAATGCTTATAGATTCTGCAAACATTTTCTTTTTTGTATTTTTCTGAAGTTGGAAACAGGGAGGCAGTCAGACTCCCGCATGTGCCCGACTGGGATCCACCCGGCATACCCACCAGGGGGCGATGCTCTACCCATCTGGGGTATTGCTCTGTTGCAACCAGAGCCATTCTAGCACCTGAGGCAGAGGCCATGGAGCCATCCTCAGCACCCGGGCCAACTTTGCTCCAATGGAGCCTTGGCTGCAGGAGGGGAAGAGAGAGACAGAGAGGAAGGAGAAGGGGAGGGGTAGAGAAGCAGATGGGCGCTTCTCCTGTGTGCCCTGGCTGGGAATTGAACCTGGGACTTCTGCACGCCAGGCCAACACTCTACCACTGAGCCAACCGGCCAGGGCTTCTGCAAACATTTTTAAGACATGATTCTTCTGTGACTGGAAGCGGGATTCCATATATGAAAGCACATTCTGAGTCCCTGTGGGCAGACCCTGTATTTATTTTGTTCATTGCTACATCTCTAGCACCTATGGGCGTACTCAATAAAAAGATTTGTTGAACGAGTTCACTCATGAAGACAGCAAGACGCTTTACTTCCAAGTAATAATAACACTTCACACCACTGTTGTGCACTGCAGTATGGTGGAAGCTGCTTGCTCCTGTGGGCGAGCCTTATCTTTCTTTTTAGCACTTGCCCATTGTTGTTAATAATAGTTGATTCATAAGTACTTACTAAATAAATCAATGTAAAGGTTTATAATGTCTCTATAATCTACTAGTTTCAACAATGATTCCAAAGTTTTAGTAAATTGAAGTTGCTAAGACTGAAACCCAGCACAGAAAGGATAGGATACAAGAGCACATTACAAATAAAAAAGTACCAGACCAGGCCAGTTGGCTCAGCGGCAGAACATCGGCCAGGTGTGTGGAAGTCACGGGTTCAATTCCCAGTCAGGGCACACGGGAAAAGCACCCATCTGCTTCTCCATCTCTCCCCTCCCCATTCTCTCTCTCTCTCTCTCTCTCTCTCTCTCTCTCTCTCTCTCTCTCTCTCTTTCCTTCTTGGCCCTGGGTGCTGAGGATGGCTCCTTGGCCTCGCCTCAAGCACTGAAATAGCTGGTTGCTGAGCTGGTGCAGTGGCCCCCAGATGGGCAGAGCATGGCCCTGTAGGGGGTTTGCCAGGTGGATTCTGGTCAGGACACATGCAGGAGTCTGTCTCTCTGCCTCCCCACCTCTCACTTCATAGAAATAAATGAAAAAATAAAGGTCTGCATACGACCAGACTGGAGGCAGGTGGGGCTCGATTCTGCCGAGACACATGTGCCCACAGCATGTTATCCATCCCACAGGTGCTGTTTGTCTTCTCTTCACCGGGATCATGCTTAAAGAGCGCATGCTCCTGTTCATCCTGATTTGCAGGGCTTAAAGGTTCAATGAAGTACTTGTTATCTCCTTGACGGAAGTAGCCCCTGAAAAACATAAGAATCCAGGCTTCTTTAAAAATATGACTCCATTCCTGTGCTAAATATTTAGAGACTCTAAAATGTTACCAATGCCAACACATTGCAAGCTCATGGCAATAGAATACAGTGTAACACTGCAGCTAAGGATCACCTTGGAGATGACCTAAACTCATTTCTAGGAGGAAATGGAACCTATTGGACAGAAGTGACTACTGCAATGTCATATAGCTAACTAGGTCAGAGCTGACACCAGAATGAAATTTCATGACCCTCGATCCAGTTTTCTTCCAATTGCCTTGCCTTGTCTGCTCACAGGGTGTACTAAAAATGAAAGAGATTTTGGAGTCTGATAAATAAGGGTTAAAGTTCTGGGTCTACCACTTATTAGGTAATCCATGGGAAATTACTTAAACTCACATAGCACCAGTTTCTCCATCAATAAAATGAGAATAATACCTATAATAGAATAGTTATAAAAATTGAAGGAGATAATATGTAAATCACATGATCAATGAATAATACCACTGAAGACCCAAGTTAAGATTCACTCAGCCAATATTTAGGGAGCACTCATTATTCGTCAGGCATTGGATTAAAGGCAGATGGTAAAAGAGTCATGGTCTCTCCTCTCATAGAGCTTATATTCAAATGAGGAAGATAGATGTAGATTAAATAATTACATTTGATCCAAAAATATATATATATAATTTTATGATATATATGTAATAGACATAATTACAGCAGATAGTTGCTAAGAAGAAAAAGCACAAGAACATACACTAGGGCAACTGGATTATATGCACATAGAATTATAAGGCAAATGGGGATGTGGAGAGATAAAGTAGGTGGTTTACTGTATAAAGATCATGGTAGTTTGGACTAGAATGTGGCAGCAGAGAGAAAATGTAGAGAATAATCGCAGACAATATTTAAAACATATCATCAATAGGGCTTGATAATGAATTGAAATGGGTAGTTGAGAGGCAATAAGTCATCAATGACCTAAGTTTCTGTATACTGTATGTGCTGCCTATGTGAGCACAAGAACCTATGTTTCTGTATTGGGCAAGTTGTTGGTTAACATACCATTCACTATGATAAGGGACACTGGAAAAATACCAGGTCTTGAAGAAAATCATAAGCTTGACTGAGATCTCATTAAAATATACAGATATAGAAGGGATATGGAGACATGAAAGAGAAAATTAGATAATCAAGTCTGGTCATCAGAAGTCTGCATATCTTATTGCTGATAGATATAGAGGAGTCCTTAGCATAGAGAAAAGTTAAAAAGGAACTTCCATTCCCTAAAGGTCCTGACTTTAAAATTGGGACTCAAAAACCTGTATTTTGAAAACAAGCATATAATCAAGCTAAAGCAAGTCAGAAAGCAATTCAGGTGTGTAATTTATAAATTGCAATAAACAGGAGCCATGTTTCCTTAATTTTAAAATGTTTAACCCTTAGAATTTATATACATCTGTAGTGTAATTAATAATATATGAGGTTTTTCAGGTTTATTACATATACACATCATTATCATCATCATCATCATCATCAAAGATAGATACAAACCATTCATGAAATCTTACCTTAATCCGCTACATGTGCTGATGCTAGCTTCAAAAATTTTTTCATTAATGATGTGTCCTTGGTAATAACAGTCATCCTAAAGAAAAGATAAAAGAGGTTTTATAAAAAGAAGTGTGCATGTTTTTTAGACACATTGTTAAATTTAAAGTTGAAACCTTTAAATAGGATCTATAATGTTTTTTAATCATTTTATGCTGAATAACAGTCAACTTAGAGGAATTAAAAACATTTTAAAGTTTTTTTGTGGTTAAAATCTTTAGCCTGAGCATGCAGTAGCACAATGGATAAAGCATTGGCCTGGGACTCAGAGGATCCAGGTTCAAAACCCCCAGGTTGCTTGAGCGTGGGCTCACCAGCTTGAGCACAAAGTCGCTGGCTTGAGCCCAAGGTCGCTGGCTTGAGCAAGGGATCACGGGCTTAGCTGGAGCCCCCCAGCTAAGACACGTATGAGAAAGCAATCAGTGAACAATTAAGGTGCCACAACAAAGAATTGATGCTTCTCATCTCTCTCCCTTCCTGTCTGTCTGTCCCTTTTTGTCCCTCTCTCTTTGTCTCTCTAGCTAAAAAAACAAACAAAAAAAATCTTTAATGTTTAACTGATGATCCCAAATGCTAACAGAGTGTTAACTAAATGTTGGTATAAATGCTGGTGTTGCAAAAAAAAGAAAATTAAAAATTAAAAAAAAATAAATAAATAAAATAAAAATAAAAAGACATTCTGGAAGAAACAAACTTAGATGTATGTTTAAAACCTGAGCTCCCAAAACA
Source organism: Saccopteryx bilineata (assembly GCF_036850765.1). NCBI lineage: Eukaryota > Metazoa > Chordata > Mammalia > Chiroptera > Emballonuridae > Saccopteryx > Saccopteryx bilineata. Next base: position 134,913,549 of record NC_089490.1, read on the forward strand.
TCAAACATTTATTCCCTTCCTTGACCAGTTGCTTATTAGTTTTCTTCTAACAACTATGGGCTTTTCCAGTAAATATGGTACTCAAATTGTGTTGTTATTTCTTAATTTATCTAAAGAGTTCTACTAGACTAATTGGATTAGTACAACACCCCCTGCCTCCATTTGGGACAAAATGCCCAATCTTAACCCTTTTTCCAGTGTATGTACTTCTATCAAGGATACCTTTCTACTTTTGGAAAGATAAGGTTATGGCTCATGTAAACCATGTGGTGCTGCAGAATTTTATAGAAGAAAGTGGGGGAAGGACTCATGAACCCTGGAAATGATGGCAATGATAGAATGTCTCTTGTGTTATTTCACACTGTCATTTTCTCTGAATAAGAGTCAAGCATGGAAATTATTTTATGAAAACAGAATTTTACAATTCTACCATTGAGGAAATAGTCTTGAGTTTAAGAGGCTACATTGTCTAGAGAGGTGAGTGGTATGAACTAAGAACCCCAGAGGTGTGTAATTCATCACTCTTCCAATGAAAATGAAATGCTTCTTCTGTCCACTCTCCTGTAGAACATCCTTGAAGGCTGGAAAGTGTTGCCATGGTCATCAAGGAATGACTTTATTTTTGTCAAACTCTCCAAATGACAGAGATTCAATTAAGAAATTATCACTAAATAAAGCATTAATGTTATAAATGCTGCTTCCCTTTCAGTATCTGTTCGGCAATAACACTATATTTTGGTGTGTGGGTCATACCTCAATTAACAATAAAATTTAGGATACTCCATTTTACCATGATCTGTGGGCTGGTGGTGACCTCCTTCCCATTGGAGTTGTAATGTGTTTCTGTGTAACCTGGTGCAAGGAGATCTCTAGAGGTAAAAAAATAAAAATAAAAAGTCATGGTTACTCACGTTAATTGCAAAATCAGTGACCAAAGCGAGAGCTTTTACTGGGTATGCAGTAAAGTTTTAATTTCCAAGGTCCTCTTTCTAACCCAAGACAAGCCCAAGCATGAAAGGGATACTTAAAATGGAGAGACGGAGAGGGACAGGGACATTCGTGAGTGGTATGGAAAATGTTTGCTTTGTCATCAGACTCTTCTTCATTTGAGGAAGAAATGAAATTGAGAAAGGGAATTGTTGGTAAAAAATGACTGAAAAGAGCAATATTCGTTACCAGTTAAGATAATTGTCCTTTCAGTTACTAGTTACTGTTCAAGCTTATTGAAAATCGACTTTCCTTTGGTAGGGGCCTTCTAGCACTTGCACTGAGCTTCTTCACATTCTTTCAATTACCCTCTAGAAACTAGGAAACTGAATATATTTTTAAAACAGGTAGAGAGAAGAGAAAAAGAAGTAACTACAATGTATTAAATGTCTCTATACTGGCTATTGGGCTAATATAATCTTTTTAACAATCTTACAAAGTAAATATTAATCTCTATTTTTCAGATGAGATTAAATAGTGCAAGTGGCATAGAATCACATTTATGTCTTCCTTAATCCCATACTTATGCTCTTTTTATTACACCACACTATTTCCAAACTCCAGTCAGTTGTGATGTTTTACAAAAGGTACTAGTGTATTTTTCTATCTTACTGTCCTATATAGAACAATTAAAGATTGAAAGAACTTTAAAGCACAAGTTAGGAAAAACTACTTCTGAAATAGTGTAGATAATGAACAATCAAGGTCTGGTAAGAGAGAGCTCAAGGCAGTGAAACTTGAAAAGAAATGTTGAATTTTGAGGAAGTGGCTGAAGAATAGGAAAGAATAAGAACCCAGTGTAACCTGAGAGGACAGGTTCACAGAGATCTGGGAAGAAAGGGCACTGGGCTTGGAGTCAGGAGAACCCAACTCTGGTTTTATCACTGACTGGTTCTTTGGCCCTAGAGTTTCTTTAACTTAAATCCAATGAAAATCATTGTAAATTGCTTTAAAATCTAATCTCTTGGTGTTAGAATAATAAAATAAAACAATGTAGGGGAAGAGTTAAAAATCTATAGCTATTTCCCTGGCTGGCTGGCTCAGCAGTAGAGCGTTGGCCTGGCGTGCAGGAGTCCTGGGTTTGATTCCCGGCCAGGGCGCACAGGAGAAGCACCCATCTGCTTCTTCACCCCTCCCCCTCTCCTTCCTCTCTGTCTCTCTCTTCCCCTCCCGCAGCCAAGGCTCCATTGGAGCAAAGTTTGCCCGGGTGCTGAGGATAGCTCCATGGCCTCTGCCTCAGGCGCTAGAATGGCTCTGGTTGCAACAGAGCGAGACCTCAAGATGGGCAGAGTATTGCCCCCTAGTGGGCATGCCGGGTGGATCCCGGTCGGGCGTATGTGGGAGTCTGTCTGACTGCCTCCCTGCTTCTAATTTAGGAAAAAAACAAAACAAAAAACTATAGCTTTTTCATAGAATTTGATAAAATGTCTGTCCCTCATTTAATATATATTTTATTGCTATAAGTATCAAATTACTAGTAAACTGTTGTTTTACCCAATGTGTTCTATGACTGCAGTAGGAATAAATATTCGTTGAACCTTTTGAGCCAGTTGAAAGCAAAAGTTGATTAGTCGAGGTTTATGTGATCCCTAAGTAATTAGACTCTATTAACCCCCTTCCCACATGCTAAACTGCTGTTGGTGAGGATTATATCAGAAGTACAGATACTTACTTTGATTTTTTCAAATGAAGCACTGAGATTTTTCCATTAACTATCATCTCATACTTCAATTCAGTTTCAAATTTTTCCTGCAAAAATGCACAAACATTTTCTGGTAACTAAAAACACACACAAATATTAATTTTGCTAGGTCCATCTGTTTAATTATTAGCAAGCAATGCCTGATTTTCTTTAACAGTAGTTTGTATAATACCAAAAGTCTGCTTCTGCTTTTTTTTAACAAATCAAATAACTTTGCCATCTGAATAAATTGAGACCTTCATATCCATTCATCTATCCACTCATCCATCTATCCATTCATTTATCCACCTATGAATTTTACATCTATTTATTTTTTTATTTTTTTATTATTATTTATTTATTCATTTTAGAGAAGAGAGGGAGAGACAGAGAGAGAGAGGAGAGACAGAGAGAGAGAAGGGGGGGAAGAGCTGGAAGCATCAACTCCCATATGTGCCTTGACCAGGCAAGCCCAGGGTTTCGAACCGGCGATCTCAGCCATTTCCAGGTCGACACTTTATCCACTGTGCCACCACAGGTCAGGCAAATTTTACATCTATTTCAATGTTGGTCATTTGCAAGATATGGCTCAGTTTTGGAAATTCAACTTGAAACAACAAAAATTGATACCTGTTGTCATTAAGTTTATAATTTCATAGAAAGACAGACAGTAAATGTGAGCTGTGTTTTATGGTAAGGGATATAAATATGGAAGCAATGTAAGATGTCTAACATCTTAAAGGAAGGATAGGCTTTCCTGAGAAAGTAATGTATAAGCTGAGGTATGAATTAGCCAGGTGAAGCAGGGTGGGAAAGTTATTTAAGAAGAAGAAATAGCATGCACACAGACCCAAAGACCTTTAAGCTCTCATTGATAATTTTTAGAGTAAGATCTTCTTAAGGCAGACTTGAGATCAGAATATGGGCAAAAACACAGGCATATGTACCCTAAGTGAGGGAGAAGTCATCAGGAAGAAAACATAGTCTCAGATATTCAGTAGGAGAAAAATATCACCTCTAGTGAATTATATGGAATAAGAGAACTGTTTCAAGTTTAGATTTATATATACAGGAAGAGCTATAGAGGACTATACAGAGTATTTTAAAGTTCTTATTTGGTACTGAGTTTTTACTTTTTCTTATAAAACTAGGCTATTAGTCAAGGTTACATCCAATATCTAAAAATTCAATGGGAAGTGCCAGGACTTTGTTATTAAAGAAATCTAAATATGGCAGACGACATGATTGAGCTCTTCTTACTATGGGCTGACTGCTTTTCCATTTGCAGTTGCACCTAAGGCCCAGCTTTTCTTCTCTCTTCCTTTTGCTGGCCAGAATAAGTACCTGAGCTCATCAGGGACAACAGTGAATTAAAACCTTCAGTCAGGGGTATTTGCAGAGATTTGTCATCTTCAAGGTCAGTTATTTTGTCCCATATATCCTTTTACTTATCAATTATTGGTATCTTCTCTGGATCAAAAGTCCATGACCATAAATATCTTATACTGTTGGCAAAGATTAGAAGAGGTTGCTATACTTTAGTTCATTTTCATGACTAACAAGAGGTAAAAGAAAATCCTGAGGGTGAACAATAAAATTCATGGGAAATCAATATAACCACTTATTTTTCAGGTTTAGGGAAGGCCAGATGAAATGAAAATATACGGTGGATACAAGATACAAGCTTCTAACCAGAAGAGCCTTCCAGATATATTAGCAATGGAATTTTAGTGAATCTTCACCTAAAATATTACTTAGAGGCTGATTTTGAAAATAATTGCTTTTGGAATGGGAGTTTTAGCTGACACTAGCATAGAGATTGTGGATGAAAAGAAACAGCAAAAAAGAAAAACAGTTTCTACAAAAGAGGATACACTGGGTGAGTTGTAATGGTACTTCTCAAATACAAGCTCACGGTGAAGAACAATGCCGCTAATAAGCGCTGTGTCCAAGCTATGCTCTGTCTCGGTTTGGAACCAGGGGTTAGGAGAGGAAAACAGCACCTTGATTTGGAGAGCATCCACTAGAAGGAAATGATGTGGAGTCTACCAAGTGTGTGTGTGAGTGCGCATGTGCGTGTGAGTGTGGATTAGGAAGGCATAGTCTTCCTGGTGGTCCTGAGTGTGGAGCAGACATGTGAGGTCAAGATGATGCCTATGGTAACACAGGGAATAGCAAAGAAAATCCTACAAGTCCCAGGGAAGATCTTAGTTCAAATCTTACCATAACACACAGAAAATGTGAGACTCCTAAAAATCGTAGTGTACCTAACTAAGGCTTGAAACTGTTCCTAAAAAGGGGAAGCATCATGTTGCCAGATATTTTAGTTTATGGCATGAGGCAAAAGCAAGATGGGTTTTGGCCTCTAAGAAAGTGTGTGAGCTGGAGGCCGAATTCTAGGAAGGGATAGTGACTGCCTTTTAAATGTACCTTCTCAACATTAGGGACAATTTTTGTTTGTTGAGTGATTATTTATGCAGCTATATAGGCAATGCACTCTAGTAATACTCCTTCATTCACGTGCCCACTTGTCTACTTATTCATTTGCTCATTTATTTAAATAATTAGTTTTCCTTATGCAACGCATATAAAAGCCAATCATGAGTATAACCTGTAATCAAGAATAAAACATCTAGTTTTATCTTGGTGTTTAGTGTTCCCTCCAAAAAGTTTTTCAAAGGGTAATTTAATTTTATTCCACCTCGAATTGTAACTCATATGGCTAGTCATGATGAAGTCAATAAATAGAGCCATGCTTTCAGCACAGCTGACAGGGAATGCTGGTGCCTGAGTCTTTGGTCCCACAGAGGGCACAGCTATGTAATAATAAGTATAAGAGTCTTCCTCTTTAGGAGGCCTTAAGACATGATTAATGTAGCCTGAGACCTAAGGGGCATCCACGGGATACAGAGACCCCCTTGCTCACAGGCATTATGAATTCCGGATGTCTCAAGTAATTATGCATTAGTTCTTTGCACAAGGAAGAGCTATAGTCTTAATACAAAAACCACATGAGCAGCTTCTGAGACCTTTGCTTATCTCAATAAGACAGTGTTTTTATTAGTCATAATCTGTACCTGAGCAAAAAGAGAATACTCTATGTTAAGGAAAAGAATGTGCCTGCTGCATGGCAGACAAAGATGTCACTAGCTTTCCTAAACTTAGGTCTGGTAGACAAGTGGGATATGGCAGGTCTAGGTAACTCTGACAGTGTAGGTTTGAAAGCTCAGGCATGTAGCAGCCTGGGGTCTTATATTTATAGGTGGGACAAGGGCTGGAATCAAAGAAAGGCTTCTCTGGTAGAGGTTTAAATGTTTACCAGAAAACAACAAAAGACACATGATGTGACCCTGGCTGGCTAGCTCAGCTGTAGAGCATCAGCCCGGAGTGTGGAAGTCCTGGATTCGATTCCCAGCCAGGGCACACAGGAGCACCCATCTGCTTTTCCACCCTTCGTCCTTTCCTCTCTCTCTATTTCTCTTTTCCCCTCCCACAGCCAAGGATCTATTGGAGCGAAGTTGGCCCAAATGCTGAGGATGGCTCCATAGTCTCCACCTCAGGCACTAGAATGACTCCAGTTGCAACACAGCAACACCCCAGATGGGCAGTGCATCGCCCCTGGTAGGCATGCCAGGTGAAACTCAGTCTGGCGATGTGGGAGTCTGCCTCTCTGCATCCCCATTTCTTACTTCAGAAAAAAATACAAAAAAAAAAGCCATGTAGTTTGATTTCTAGATAAAATTCAGGGCACCAGTTAAATTAGATTGTCAGGTAAACTGAATAATTTTTCAATATCAGAATGTCCCTTAAATATTTGAAAATACTTACAGTAAAAAAATTATTAATTGTTTATCTGACGTTCAAATATAACTGGGTAACCTATGTTTTCATTAGCTAAACCTATAGAACAGAGACTGAAGGGTGAGGGTGAAGAAGGGAGAGAGACTTTTCAAAGACTTATAAAATACTTTCTTTTATTGACTTTAACAGTTTCAAACCAAAAGAGAAAATTGCACACTCTCATAGAAACACACACACACACACATACACACACACACATTCACTCCACCACTACAATAAAATCAACATTAAAAAAAAAATCAAGAGCTAAGTGATACAACATTGACCAAGACTAAAGCATGACTTCAAGAAAGGGATCTATCACAAAGAATGTAAGATAAATGGGGTTTTACATATAGAGAGAACATTTTAAGTAGGAAGAACTCCATAAGAAAGGGCATACAAGTATGCAACCATAGTACTAAGAAAGGCCTTAAGAATGCCCAAGGTGACTAAAGGAAGTTTTGTTGAGAAGTAGAAAGATAAAAAAATGGCTTACTAAGCCACAGCATTAAGTACAAAGTGCCTTAAAGGTTAGTCATTGGAAGTGCCATGTGATGGGTTACACAGGATGGTATCATAGCATAATCTGGAATAGGAAGTTAATTAATTATAGCATCCTCCTTTGCTTTTTGTATCATTACCTCAAAATAGCCATATAAGGTGGGCATTACTATTATTATCTCAAATTTCACACAGAGAATTTGAAGTTCATGAGAGCCTAAATTCAAACAGGAGAATTAATAAACTAAAACATGCACATAAAAAGGCCATCTGAATTCAAATCCTTTATCCACTCACTATGGGTAAGGAAAACATCAGGTTCGTACAGTCAGTGGACAAAATAGTTGACTACAGAAATATGTCTTTGCAATAAATATCAGGCACATTGTATCAACTGCACTTGTCATTTCAAACACTTAACAAATTGATTAATCATCTAGCATGAGCTAATAACTACTTTACAGTATGTCATCAAAATAAATTGTTCACAAACTTAAATTTATTTTTACAGTTGTGAAGAACTCACTACACAACTGTAATGAAAACTCTGCACATGTATTTACATTGTTCTCTCAAATGTCCAGTGTAGGGGGATATCTGGCCTAGTCCAGCTGGGAAATATGAGCTCCCAGTCAGTTGCATCTTACAATACATAGGTGCAAGTTATTATTTAGGTCTCATTTACTTGGATTTTTCTGGATTCCTGCCAAAGAGTTTCAGGTGTAGGTAATTAGAAAATAGCTTTCCTCTTCTGACTATATGTCATTCCATTAAGTAGTAAGTACTATACAAACTTTAATAACTGCCTCTTAAAAAACTAGAGGTGTCATGTTTAATGAGAGTAATCAATCTTAATTTAATATGCATATAAGTATAGATTCATTCACAATATTTTATTTTCTCCTTCAGTTTTAATGTCCATGGTTTTGTCTGTCTGTGTTTATATAGATATAGAAATAATATTGTATCAAATTTCTTTGGAAACACACACAATAAATTATATATGACCTAAGAGTGTTAAATTGTACTGTCTGTGTGACCTTGGAAAGTTTATTTTAACTTTCAGAACCTTAATATGCAAAATAAAGCAGAATGTTGTGTTATTGTGAAGATTCATAAATATAACATAGATCAAAAAACAAATACAGCTAGTGATTCCAGATCCTGAGTGGGAACGGAGCGGAATTAAGAAATAGGCTTAGAGAAAAAGGAAGATGGGATCGAGAGGTCTCTGCAATGCTGATGGCAAGAACACAGCAGCCTCCACGCCCACTTCCTGCTTTATTTATAAGGCATAGTCAGGCAAATCAAAGAGATCTCTCATCACATTTCCAAGGCAACCCAAGAATTCTACCAAATGGCAAAAACCTCCACCATACATAACATGTTAACTTCACAAGACAAAGAATAAAAGAAACTTGCCTCCAGTCTTTCTGGGAGACATGGGGGGGCAGGATGAGTATAAACAATCCAGCACCATAGCAAAGTAGCCTTTAGCAACTTCACAGAACAAATGAGTTGGGGGGTTGGCCAGACTGTCAGCTTACTGCCACTTCCCCACACCTCTGTCCCCCAAAAATCTAAACTGCAAAGAACCTGTTGGCTTTCAGTCCCCAAAATATGTGCATATGTATCTCATGTGTTTATATACTGTATGTATGTGTACTGTGTGTGTGTGTCTATAGATAGATAGATAGATAGATAGATAGATAGATAAATATATACATTCAAGACTTTTTGTCTTTGTTGAACCGAAAGCTGTACCTGTTGATCTGACTTCTTAGCCTCTGTTTTGTACAACAGTTGAAGTCTTCTGGGATAAACCACTTCATACTTCTTTTCTACAGGGAGTTCTTTTACAGCATTCACTGGCAAAAAAAAGAAAAAAGAGTTGAGTTAGCTAAGCAGGACTAATACAGGGGGGTCAGAACTGCTCGCCCTTACTGCATTTCTGATGAATGGAGTCATGCATGGAGGTTCTGAGTTGAGTCAGAGTTATTAAAGAGCAGACTCCAGAAGAGACCCACAAAATCAGAGATCCACTCTTCCCTTCAAATCTTTATTTTAACCTATGCCTTCAAATGATTACTACTGCAAATACTTCTTTTGTTGTGTTGGATGGAGCCCCTGCAGACAAATAGAGCAAGCAGGTGGAAACCAGCAGACGAAGCAGAGGCCAAGCAAATCCTCGAAGAAGCTAAATCAGTGTCATCATAGTTGAGCTGAAACACCCTCAAGACTACAGTGTTAGAAAAATGAAATAACTAATGGTGCCACTTCAGAGTCTAATATATTTCCTGGGATTTTCTGACAGTAGTGTTTTACATACTGTGAAAGAAACTAAGTCAGTAAGTGAAGGCTCCAACACCAGCCCCATAGAATGCACTGACTTTCTGCAAGACAGACAAACCTTTATTTCTGCAATCAACAATCAACACATAAAAAATATTTTAAACAATTAGAAAAGCAGACAAATCGAACACTATTGCTAACCCAGAATGAAATTTCTGAGCCTGCTGTTAACAAAAAGAGAATGGAGAAGTTATCTCACCCAACCTCTTATCTGCATTTTGAATTCTCATCTCAACATTGTATCTAGAAGTTATTTGTGAGAGGCATTTAGTTTTTCCAAAGTGAACAACGGAATTTCTATTTTCTTCCTTTTATTTGCCCACATGGTCCAGTCCCTGCCTGTACAGAGCAGAGCCTGAGGAATGCCAGAAGGCCAGCTCTCTGGCTGATGAACAAGCTGCCTGTTCACACAGAACATGGACGCCACAGGAGCCAGGACCTGGTCGGCCACTGTCTAACACTGTGACTACAAAGGCTCTCTAAAGGGAAACCTAGCTCATGACAGTGCTCAACCCTATATCCGATGATAATATAAATTTATGTTACTATGGTTATGTTCTTTTGACAACTGAGTATTTTTGTTAGTCACCTTGGAGGAGTGTATACTCATCCCAATATGCTCCAAAGAATGAAGATTTATTTAAAAAAAAACTTCTTTAGAAATAAAAGCAGAAATTTTCAAAATTCCAGGTGATATCAATTTTCTTCTATTATTTTGGGATGGCTTTATTGCATTTGATTATTCAGCAGCCATTTATATCTAACACTGAAAGATAGAAAAAGTGATTTTAAATTTTCATAAAACAGCCTGACCAGGTGATGGCTCAGTGGATACAGCATTGGACTGGAACGCGGAGGACCCAGGTTCGAAGCCCCAAGGTTGCCAGCTTGAACGTGGGCTCATCCAGCACGGGTTCAACAACTTGAGCGTAGGGTCACTGGCTTGAGCATGGGATCATACACATGACCCCAGGGTCGCTGGTTAAAGCCCAACATAACTGGCTTGAAGCCCAAGGTCGCTGGCTTGAGCCCAAGTTCACTGGCTTGAGCAAGGAGTCACTTGCTCTGCTGTAGACCCCTGGTCAAGGCACATATGAGAAAGCAATCAATGAACAACTAAGGAGACTAAGAAGCTGAAATGAAGAATTGATGCTTCTCATCTCTCTTCCTTCCTACCTGTCTGTCCCTATCTGCCTCTCTTGTCTCTATCACCAAAAAAACCAAATTTTTTTCTAAAAACACCTCAAATCAAAATAGAGTTTTAAATGATGGAACAGCTTCTCATTCAGCGACTTGAAGTTTACAATTAAAACAATTTCAAAAACACATAAAATCATGGCATCGCCCTGGCCGGTTGGCTCAGCGGTAGAGCGTCGGCCTAGCGTGCGGAGGACCCGGGTTCGATTCCCGGCCAGGGCACATAGGAGAAGCGCCCATTTGCTTCTCCACCCCTCCGCCGCGCTTTCCTCTCTGTCTCTCTCTTCCCCTCCCGCAGCCGAGGCTCCATTGGAGCAAAGATGGCCCGGGCGCTGGGGATGGCTCTGTGGCCTCTGCCTCAGGCGCTAGAGTGGCTCTGGTCACAATATGGCAACGCCCCGGAGGGGCAGAGCGTGGCCCCTGGTGGGCGTGCTGGGTGGATCCCGGTTGGGCGCATGCGGGAGTCTGTCTGACTGTCTCTCCCTGTTTCCAGCTTCAGAAAAATTAAAAAAAAAAAAAAAAAAAATCATGGCATCAATACTAGAACATCTTAATTTGGGGTTTAGTTTCGGATTTTCAGTTATTTAAAAAGAGAGGGCAGATTAAATTATCTCTGACCAGTTCAAGTTGTCTATGATTTTATGCAGATAAATACAGAATCCCCTATAATCCCTTCAAAGAGGCAATGATCATTTGGATAAAGTTCTAATCAGTTGTGATAAAATAAGTCTCATCACACAGTCACACTTCCAGAATTACATCACAAGTCCCCCAGTAACTTACTTCTTGCTGTTACAGAAGTAATCACTGGCGATCTTTTATCTTTATTTAATTAATGTGGGATAAAAGAAATAATAACATTAGTTATAAACGGTGCCCTGGCCAATTGGCTGAGCGATAGAGTGTCTGCCAGCATGTGGAAGTTCCTGGTTCAATTTCCCATTAGGGCACAAAGAAGAAGCAAATATCTGCCTCTCTATCCCTCCCCCCAATTTATCTCTCTCTTTTCCTTTCCCATAGCCATGGCTAGAATGATTCCAGCAAAGTTGGCCCCTGGGCACTGAGGATGGCTTCATGGCCTCCCCTCAAGTGTTCAAATAACTGTGTTGCCAAGCAACAGAGCAGTGACCCAGATAGGCAAAGCATACCCCGGTAGGAGCTTGCTGGGTGGACCCCAGTCAGGGCGCATGTGAGAGTCTCTTTCTGCCACCCTGCCTCTCAATAAGAAAGAAAGAAAGAAAGAAAGAAAGAAAGAAAGAAAGAAAGAAAGAAAGAAAGAAAGAAAGAAAGAAAGAAAGAAAGAAAGAAAGAAAGAAAGAAAAGAAGAGAGAGAGTAAGAAAGAAAGAAAAGTTGTCTTTCCATTGAGTGAAAAGTTTTATAATTATAATTATCTCAAAATAATAAGATGTCAAGAGGTTAGAAAATTACTTCTGCCAGAAATGAACTAAAGATATAAACACAGTTCTCTGTAGCCTTCTGTAACTCAGATGCCAGCAGGCGTACCACACAGCAAACATGCTGGCTGGGGAATTGCACCCAATCAGTGCCATTAGTCCTGTTAATACAGAGTTCATGAAGCCACATATTCACCAATGTTGCAAACAGAGTGACTCGTTTAAAAATGCTTTATGGAAAATGGTCTTCATACAGAATACACACCATTGTGACAGGAAATACTATCCAGGCTTCCCTCAAGTCATAAAATAATATTTACCCAACTGATTCTTTCAGTGAAAATATAAAGTAATAACACGTGCACATTCCCCATCCATAAGTGGTGAGTAAGGAACAGGCCAATCCAACCAACACGTTTTCTTTAATATATACACTGATCTCCATGCTTCTGGTTAGTATCTAAATTCTAATGTTTCATGAAATCCAAAATTAACAACTGACTTTCAAACATGGAGTTGAAATATGTAAATTAGTGGAGAAATTTATTTTCAGCTCTTTGATAGCGAAGCACTTCCAAATGGCCAACAAAATAATCAATAAAAAAATAAACCAGAATACTTTTTTAAAACTCTCACTATATGATTTCACACATAGGTGGGATATAAAACTAAAACTCACAGACATATAAGTGAAGTGGTTGCCAGAGGGAGGAGGAGTAAAGGGGACCAAATATATGGTGATGGAGTGTGTTTTGACTTTGGGGGATGGGCACACAACAGAATGGTTCACATACCATGGGCATGTATACCTGAAACCCATGTGTTCTTATTTACTAACGTCACCCCATTAAATTTAATTTCTAAATTTTGAAATTAAAAAAAAAAGCAATGAACAATTTCTAGCTCTTCTCAAACTCTTGCAACATAAGACATTCTCTAAAGAAAACAGACAGAATTTCTGTTGGTGGCCCTTACTTTTCTGAAACCAAGAAGGCCCCTGAAGGAGTGTGATTTGAGATATAACAAATTACACAGCAGTTAGAGAGACGCAGAAGACCTTAATATTGTTTGGCTCATTCATCCTTCAGGCTGATGGAGACAGTCCAGCCTCCTCCCCGCTGGATGGCACAGGTTACAATTAGTTTGAAGCCTGTGGAACAAACACACTAACTGCCATCCAAGGATCATTACAGATCCGAGCTGTAACACTATCTGTTTGTGCTAATTCATTGTAAAGCTTGCTTTCTCTCTCCCACAACACATATACACTGGATTAGTTTCCACTAACAAAGCTAGATCAACACAAAGAAATCTGCTATTTTGGTTTGGATTACATAATGACTTATGTTGATTACTTTTTAAAAAGTTAAAAGTTACCATTTTGCACATTAGTACATTTGTGCATAATATTGATGTTTTCATATATGTTCAAAGCTGTTTAGAGCAATGTCTTTCCAAACTGAGTACATGATATGAAGTCCTAATCGGGATTATATGATGATACTGACAAATTCTGGGATTCTCTGTGCCTCTTAAATTGCCTTCAGTTTCAAACTTCAAGTGAGAAAAGTGAGTACAAAGACTGAGAGAAAAATACATCCTTATTAAGCCTATCTTTTGGCTTTTAGAAGGAAACTATATGTACTCCTTAGGGTCTTATAGTCACCTTATAAGGGCAAGAAAGAATTACTATTTTGAAATAAAATAATTTCAAAAGTGCTAGAATATAATAAAGACCTTTTCCATTGTTAGTGCACTTAGTTTTTCATTCCCAATCACTGACACATCCTTTTAAATATTTTTTTTCCTATGATCCCTTACTATTTTTCTCAGGGGTTTATTTAGCTTGTTATAAACGGCTGGCCTGATTTTACCCCATTCATGTGTATGAGGACTAGACAAAGGTCATGGTTTGAAAAATGCATATTTATTCTTTGGGTGATGAGAACAATCAATCAAACAAACGAAGATAAGGAAAGGAAAATTGCTTTACTCTTACATTCTGGCTGGGAAATAAATCTATCGTAAACAATATCATGGATGAAGGAGAGTCTTGAAAACAGAATACGGTACAGAAAAAATGAGGGGAGATGCCTGCCCAAGGTGGAAAATAAGGTGGGCAGCTTTCTGTCCATCCCCCCGTTCTCACAAGAGCCACTTTTCAGAACTTCTGTCTTCACCACCAAGTACTCAGAGATGTCACACTTTTAGGCATGGCTTCTAAGGAAATGGCTCTCTGGGTGCCATGAAGTTGTAGTGGAAGCAAACAGCCAGGAACAGAACTCGTTTGCATGCCCACTTTCACCAAGAAGGCTACACTGTGGACCAGTCCCAGTGCTGTGATTCTGTTCATGGATGCAGCTGGAGCTTTATGCTCTAGGATGAAGCTAAGACCCGAGTCTTAGGTTTTCAACCAAGTAAAGGCTCCCAAAGAGTTTTTAGTGATAATATGTTTGGAGACTATTGGAGAAAAATATTTTTATATAAGTTTGACTCAAAAAGTAGAAATTTTATAAGTCCATAACTTAAATGCCTAGCACAGTTCTATATTTAAAGATATTAAGTAAAACTTTCACCAAGTCTGTAAAACAAATTAGAAACCAGAGGAGAAAGAAAAAGTCACACCTAATAACAAAGAACTGAGTGAGTGCAAGGGGAAGGAGAAGCTTTTCTTCCCAGCCCTGTTCTTCTTGCTGATAATCAGTTCCCATTCCTAGGTCACAGCAAGCATTTTAAAGCCCAAGAAAAGGTTGACCAAGGAAGAATTCCCAGGTACTAAAGCTAATGTGGCTCTTTAAGCGCTAGAAATAGAAATGGCTAAGGAAATGTGTTATCTAATATAATTTAACCAAAATCTAACTGGAGAATTTATTAGAAATGAAGAGAGATGCTAAATATTATTTATTGAGAACTACGGTTCTTCTACTTTAAGTTCTTAAAAATTTGATATGACCAGAAAAATAAGTCAATGATTAAGTTAAGCTTAGCAACATTGTTTTGATCAAGTAATATCACAGTGTTTTACAAAGTGAAACTGGTCAAGTATTAATTTCTAATTAGTCATATTTGTTATCACCAGAAATGAAAAAAGTAAATATAAAAATGTGAGCTTAAAAGGTATAGGACAAGCCAATTGGTTGCAATAATCATAGCAAATACTTTCCAAAGCCTTCTGAACAATGATACCCGGTCAAATCAACCGCATATTTCCTGCTCTGAGAATGAAAAGGTGGACCCTGGCTAGTAGTGCAACAGAGCTTTGTCTTGGGCACTAAGGTCCCCAGCCTGAGCCCCGTCAAAGCACATACCAGAAGCAATCAATGAATGCACAACTAAGTGGAGCAATGAGTTGATGCTTCTCTCCTTCTCTCTCCTTTCCTTTCTCTCAAAAAAAAAAAAAAAAAAAAGACATCGTGGGTTTTGATGAATTTTGTTTTTTGACTCAAAGATCATATTAATTATTTAAATTATCCTGAATGAAATCTTCCATTTGATTTCCATATTCTCAGATCAGATATGTAAATATTGATTAAAGACACTGCCTTGCCTCTCATTTACATTGTATGTTTACATCAATTAACCACCCGCCTGTAAACAATACATTACAGCCTGCCTTAATAGTTAGTAAAATTTGCTAAACAAATACATTTGGAGAAGATGAACAGCAAGCAGTTCACTGATGTACTTAATAGAACCTAAAACAAGGTAAACACCTACCTGGAACTGAAGAAAGGAAGAAAACAGCCACCAGAAGAAGCCCTTGCAGCATCCTGGGCGATCCCAGGAGTGTGCTGTTGCCCTTCTCACTCACACAGTTGTGCCCTGCTTGGTCTTTCACTGCTACCTCTCAAGTGAGACAGAATAAAACTTCCAGACTCATTCTTGTCTCAGCTTAAGGAAGTGTTTACTGAAGGTGTTGCACAACCTTGAAGCTCCAGTCCTGCAACAATGGCACCAGCAGGCGGAAGTTCTGGCTGCCTCCTGGCTCTAAGTTCCTTTATCATAAGCTATGGTCTCTCTTTTATTCTTCCCCACATTCCCCACTCCAAAGTAGTGCATTTCCAATGTATTGCTATTGCCTAATAAGCCACCATGATATAATGGCTTCCATGTATCTTGATGAATGTATTTATTATGATCTGGATGCAGGTAAGGGCATTCCTGCTTTGAATTCACATTCCAACTTGTGTAATTCCTATATATTGTAATTTTTGAGATACTGGGAAATCTCTTTCCCTTTAATACATTCCTGATACCATTGTCACTGCATAGTTTATAGTGTCACTCTTACAAAACTTTCTTGATGTAGGTCTCAGCTCTCCATATGAGGAAACTGAAGCCCAGAGGTGTAAAGAAAGCCTCCCTAGGGACTGCAGCAATGTGTAGTTTTTGAAAGATTGTTCTGTGGCAGCACTCAACAAAGTTTCCCAGATCCTAGTTTCCTCATTAAGGGAGCACAGTTCACTGGGAAATCATTGTCAGGGATACTGGCTGAGGAGATTAATAGTAAAAGGGTCCTACAGTACCAAGGAGAAGGCAAACAACAAGGATTACTTATCAGGGAGGATCTAGCCTTTTGATTGTCATTGCCTTTTTACTGGTGATTTGGGAGGCATTTCTTAGAGCTAAGAATCCATAATAGCACAGTATGATACTCTGTCCTGTTTTTCTTCTGAGTGCACACCTCAGAAAGGGACTACTGGGAAAACAAAGATAAACAGGAAGTGAAGACAAAGTTTAAAATATCTTTTTTTTTTTTTTTTTTTTTCCCTGAAGCTGGAAACGGGGAGAGACAGTCAGACAGACTCCCGCATGCGCCACCGGGATCCACCCGGCACGCCCACCAGGGGCGACGCTCTGCCCACCAGGGGGCGATGCTCTGCCCCTCCGGGGTGTCGCTCTGCCGCCACCAGAGCCAAGCCACTCTAGCGCCTGGGGCAGAGGCCAAGGAGCCATCCCCAGCGCCCGGGCCATCTTTGCTCCAATGGAGCCTTGGCTGCGGGAGGGGAAGAGAGAGACAGAGAGGAAGGAAGGGGGGGTGGAGAAGCAAATGGGCGCTTCTCCTATGTTCCCTGGCCGGGAATCAAACCCGGGTCCCCCGCACGCCAGGCCGACGCTCTACAGCTGAGCCAACCGGCCAGGGCAAAACATCTTTTTTGTTGTTGTTGTTGTTGTTATGGTAGATTCCTCTTCCTGCTGAGGAGTATATGGATCTAAAACATGGGAGTGGGAGGATGAAAAAGAAAGACCTAATTATGGGTAGTTTCCTCAGATTTGTAGATTGAATCTGATTAAATTAATTAATTGTCCTGCTGTGTTCTCTGGATATTTATTTCATTGAATGGCTTCAAAATGTCTTCAAAAATAATTACTTAGAACCATTGAATTATATGAATAAGAGGCAATGTCTTAAACACTGCCTCAGGTGAGTTACTGAAGCACCAGGAAGACTTCATGGTAACTGTTTCACATGCCAGGACCCCAATAGCTCTACTTCCAGGTACCTAGTCTTTAAGGGCAGAAGGGGATTACACACATGGAAGACTATATTTTTCCTTAAAAGAACTTCACAAAAAATCTTTTTTTCCACCCCAAATTCTCACTATTCTTTCTGCTTTCCATTTTGATTATTTCAAAGAATGTCATGTGGAAAGAAAAAAAAATGGTATTAATGCTGAAGGCTAAAAATAGGAAGAAGGGATGATTCATTCACCATCTCCAAGGCCCCACTCAGGGCAAGGTCTTCCCTAAGTGGAAACGAAGGAAACAGTGGCTACTGGGTGACTAGCATGTGCCAGTTGTTTATATTACCATGTGTCAATCTTTACCACAGGTCTAAAAAGGAAGTATTATTGAAATCAAAGGCAATAGGTCTTTTCTGATTATGTGTGACTAATATTGAAACCATTGGATCTTCAATTTATGTTTTTATTTATTTGAATATTTATAAACTGCCATGCTCTTACAATTGCTTCTGGAATGGACAGAGAGGTTCCACTCCTTCATTCCAAAGACAGCTATAGAGTCATTGAGAACTGAGGCTCTGCCTTCTTTGCTTTGCCTGACCCAGTAATGCACTGCACAAGTCGACAAGACTAACTGCTCCCAGTGATGCTAAAAGGGATATGTTGTGGGATTTAACAAACTCGAGTTTTAATATGGCTGAACACAGTCCTTCTCTCACTCCATACACTATTGTACATGTACTGAAAACTTATCTGATCATAGCTCTATCACTACTTAAGGGACAGAACAAAGTATGAACTTTGAAAGTAACCCATAGGAGAAGACTAGCTATTGTCAAATTAAAATTTTTTAAACACTTTTTATATTTAAATAAAAAATTCAACCACTGATAATCATTCTAAGAAAAGTATTTAAAATACAAAATGAGTTTTATGCATCAATATGTTAATTACATTATATATAAAAGATAATATTAAAATTAAATATCCAAAAAATAAGAAGATGGGTATGTAACCTACTACATACCTACTCAATGAAATATTAAGCCAATTTAAAATTACCTGTACAATAATTTTAATATTATGGGAAAACTTTACATTGTAATATTAAGAAGAAAATAAAGCAATATAATTATTTTTAAATGTTCAAAATTAAATAAGAACTTTTAAAAGCTATTCAGAGTAAACATAAAAACAAGAAAAAAATTTAAAATATTTAGAAAGGATTTTTTGTTTTTGTTTTTGCTGGGAAATATGTTTTTACTCCTTTCTCTTTTCTTCATTTTTAAGTAGTGGTTAGCATTACTTATGATGGTTAAATTATGCAAAATAAACACAAAAATATATAAATCTTTTCAAAAATTATTGACTGACCTTCCCTTCCTTAAACTGAGATCTCCTTTAAGATATATATTAATCATCATTATACCCACAATTCCCCAACATAGTGCTTAGTAACTATTGGATCTACATTTGCACACTGAATTAATGATTGAAAGAAAATCGCTCTTAATTAAACAAACAGAGCCTCTGAACACAAGGCATGAGCAACTGAGTCTTAGAAGAAAGAGAAAGAGTTGTTAGTCTTTGAAAGCCAAAACCAATTTAAAGACTTAGAGTTTCCTATTCTAATTTACCATGTTCCCACCTGTGGTAAGTAGATAATGTGATACAAAGGAAGGAACGCTATTTGCTTTTAAGCTTGGTAAATACATTTTTACATAAGAAAGCTGAGAGATTTTGTCATCATCTTTCAAGTACTATATTTACATAAGAGTTTACTTTCTTGTTTAGGTGTTAATTTTATAATTAGGCAATAACTCCTTTGCTCCTGAATTACTAGCTATCTGCTTAAGCCATGCTACATTCCATTTGGTTCTTAGTTAATAACATGTACAACATCTAAATAAAAAGAAAAGATTTATCGAATCCCATCAAACAGAGGCACCATTTACATAATCTGCTGTACTTAACTAGCAGACAAAGGGTGGCAGAGCACTCTGTCTTCCAGGTAGAATAGGAATAGACATTGTCTAGCTTCATAGTTGTAATCCGTACATTTTCTGTGCTCCACTACTGACCCACACACTCTCTCCCATTTCCTTTCCGGTATAAAATTAAGGCCCAGTATTACATGTGCCCTTACATCTGTAGGAAACCAAGAAGGTCTCCATTGGTCTAACCACAAGTTTCTTTCCTTACTCTGCTCCCATGGATAAGGTCCTCTAGTCAAACACCTTCCTTTATCACAGGGACCAGGCACAGGTCCTGTTTGTCTCTGAGCAATGAGCTCCAGTTTCCTGCCAACCTGTGAGTTGTTCAAACAAGCCAATCACATACTCCCATTAGGACCAGGGGCATTTTATCCCCTTGTTACTACTTGCTTCCCACAGCCTCTAGTTATTCACTCAGTTCCCTAGTACAGCCTTTGTGTGTTTGGGCATGGCATGAGCATTCTCCAACCCTGGGCCATGAGGATATGACATAAACTGCTGTCGACCTCATCTGTCAGGTGACAGGTGAGAGTGTTCAACTATACCCATCACCTTAGAGTTAGAATATATCCCTCACCAATGGAATAAATAGAAGACAAATAAGACACTACAACACATATACCTCTAGTCGCAGTTACATTTCCTCTGGAGGCATTCTGTTTATATCCACTTTGATTTATAATGTTTTGATTTCACACTTGAACTCCCACAGAGAGATCTCATTCCTGTTATTTATAATCATGGGTAGAAAGAGGTTTCCTATGTTTACTCTCATGGTCTGCCTGCACATGAAAATCCAGGCTGACTTAAAATCTTCACCATCTCAATTAAACGCAACTTCATCTCCATTACAATGACCTTCAAAGCTCTACAGGACCTGCACTTCCATACTCTGCACTCACCACCGTTCAGTTCCTTCTGATTTCTGAGCTTGTCTTCTTGCTCACTCTCATCTAGCTACACAGATTACTCCATAGTCCTTGGCTATGTCAGGCAAATACTTGCCTCGGCACTTTCTTTTACTGTTCCCTCTACTTGAAATGCTCTTCCCTCAGATATCTACTTGAATGGTTAACTATTTTAAGTATTTGGTCTAAGACTGCCTTCTTAATGAGATGTAACCTAGTCAAAAGTTTCTATTTTTCTCTTCCCCAGCACAACCTATAGCTCTCTTTTATTTTTCCTCACTGCCCATTTTCCCCTACTAGTATTAGATATTATACCGGGGTTGGCAAAACTAGATTTACAGATGTGAGTACACAAAGTTGTTTATTCTTACAATTTATTTATTAATTAATAATTATTTATTTGCATTATTTGTCATATTATTATTATTTTTTCTATCCTTACTTATGATTTATCTTTTACAAAATGATGACTTGTAATTTAACCTACTTTTGCCATAACCTGTATATTTATTTGTTTGTTTATTTTTAATAATCTTACTCTTATTTACTTAAAATGTAAGTTCCTTGAGGAAACTTGTTCAATAAAGTGTCTCCAGCATCTAAAACTGTGCATGTTTCAGAGTAAGTGACCAATAAATATTTGGTAGTATTTTTCAAATGAATGCATTTAAAGATTTTGAAAAAATATTTGTATAAAACATTATTCCATTTATTATCATAAAATTCTGATATAGCAAACATACATATATATTAACCTTAAATAAGTTGTTAGTCATCCATTTGAGCTCACATAGCAAGCACACTATTAGGAGGAAACTCATTCTATTTTTCTATACCCTCCCATTTCAAAATCATTCAGTAGCTCCTACAGGTTTACAAGGTTGAAAGGCTATCATGCCTTCTCAAGATATTTAACAGAGTGAGAAGAGGATTCTGATTGGTCTGTTAAAACAATTGTTTTGTCACTGGATGGAAACTGATCAATAATGAAGAATTATTTTTAGTCTCTGAACCCACCATAAGGTACCCCACATAAGACACTAAGGTTCTTAGTTCATGTCGCCTGGATTTGTCATTTTTCACATTAGCTTGTTCATGCCAAGGTAACTAGATCTAAAGGAAGTGATGGCTGTATATTGCTTCAAACCTGCTTTTCTAAAACAAACTCAAGCCCTTGTCTAGAGCCCAGCTCTCCAGCTAACATTCCTTTCCCACATGTTATTTAGTTTCTGTCTTTAGTCATTGTACTTTCAGTTATTCCCTGGATTGCCTCACACAGTTGTGGAGACAGGCAAGTCTGACATCTGTAGGGTGGGCCAGCAGGCAAGAAACCTAGAAGATTTGATGTTGCAGCTCAAAGACTGAGTTCATCTACTGGCAGAATAGCCTCTTTCTCAGAGAAGGTTGATCTTTTTCTTCTTAAGGCCCTCAACTAAATTGAATGAGGTCCACACAGTTACTAACCCCAGCAAAAATACTGCTGAATATATCAGGTATCAGAGCTACAGAGTGACTAGTCTGGTAGAAAGAATCTTTAGAGGGTTTTTGAGCCAAACCCACTAAGTTTCCTAAGAAATCTGAGGTCAGGAAGGCCAAGTTGCTTTTTAAAAAATTCCCACTATCAGTTAATGCCAAAGCAGGAAATAAACTCAGTACTTTTGTCTCTCAACCCCATGGTTTTGTTGTCGCAAACCTCTGATCCAGTTATAGAATTTATCACCTGTTAGTTTAGGCAGAAACGGACCAGGTCCCGGGCAACAGAGCTGTCAGTGTAGACTGAGAGAAATGAGCACCGAACCCCTGGCCCCACCTGGCAACAGTGTGGTAAATACAGGATTTGAAGACCTTATGTTTGGAGGCAAGGCTAATGTAAAAAAAAAAAAAAAAAAAAAAGTATAGAATTCAGAAGCTCATATTACAAGAAAAATTTCTCCAGACCAGCTGTTCTCACCATTTCTGGGTGGGAAAGAGAAATGGAGCATGCCATGTTTACACACAGGGGATGTGGTTTATACCAGATCACAGTGTGAGTCATGATTAATTTATAGTTCTCTTTATCACGTCTCCTTAAAACTTGATCTCAGAGTGAATTGTGGATTGTTCAGTATCTTTACATGCATATTAATCATATTCTATGCCCCTTATCGTTCGTTGTTCTAGCTTTGTTTCAGCCGCTAATGTTTGTTTCAAATAAATGTCAGGTGGCATTTTGTGCAAACATGATCCTCTAGAGCAGTGGTAGTCAACCTGGTCCCTACCGCCCACTAGTGGGCGTTCCAGCTTTCATGGTGGGTGGTAGCAGAGCAACCAAAGTATAAATAAAAAAATAGCTTTAACTAGTAAGTTGTTTTATAAAGATTTATTCTGCCAAACTTAGTGAAAATATGACATAAAGTACTTGGTAAATAATAATTATTATATGCTTTAACTTGCTGTAACTCTGCTTTATAAATTTTATAAAGTAGGCCCTGGCCAGTTGGCTCAGCGGTAGAGCGTCGGCCTGGCGGGCGAGGGACCCGGGTTCGATTCCCGGCCAGGGCACATAGGAGAAGCGCCCATTTGCTTCTCCACCCCCACCCCGCTCCTTCCTCTCTGTCCTCTCTTCCCCTCTCGAAGCCAAGGCTCCATTGGCATTGGAGCAAAGATGGCCCAGGCGCTGGGGATGGCTCCTTGGCCTCTGACCCAGGCGCTAGAGTGGCTCTGGTCACGGCAGAGCGGTGCCCCGGAGGGGCAGAGCATCGCCCCTGGTGGGCGAGCTGGGTGGATCCCGGTCGGGCGCATGCGGGAGTCTGTCTGACTGTCTCTCCCCGTTTCCAGCTTCAGAAAAATACAAAAAAAAAAAAAAAAAAAAGAATAAAGCATTTTAATTTTTTTTAAAGATAAGCTTTAAAGAGGGAGAAAAAGACCATGAGAGCACTGAGCACCTGAAATGGGAGGTGTTGAAGGAGACAGAGTACTGAATTGTTAATGAAGGCAAAATACTATAGAAAGGAAAGGCCAGGCGTACCAAAGATAAAAGGACCAACTTTTTAATTTTATAGCAGGATTCACTTCCCTTGAAAGTCTAGGTCAGTAATTTTAACTTTTCTTCAGTTCAGAAAACCCTTAGAAAATTTGAGACACTCAATGGACTTTACCCCAGATAAATGAAAAAAAACAAAACAGCAACAACCCCCCCCCCCACACACACACACACACAAAATTCTGCACAGATTTTCATGTGGGAGATAATGACTCCCTGAAGCCCATTTATAGGCCTGATTTCAAAATAAGTGTTCTAGAACTACACACTGATTCCTGATAGTAACTATAAGCTATAATCATGTGGACAAGAAGGTGGCTACGTCCTCGATGCAATTGCCATCCTCACCCCCTCAAACTGACCAACTGAGACAGCTGGGCCTGGCTTTTAACAAGACCCACTTCCTGACAAAGCTCGGGAACTGCCAGTTCTGGAACATTTCACCCATGTCCTAAAACACTCTATTCCTAAATTTCATTATTTGGTCATGTTCAAAGCCTGAGAAGTTCACCAGGGACAGTGAGGAAGCCAAGAAAGTGGAATAGATTTTGATTTGAAGATTTGGTTTCTTGCTTCAGAGCAACCAACTATGTGACTTTAGTCCATTCACTTAACCTTTCCTTATCTCATTTTTCTTATCTGTAAAATAATACAGCTAGAGAAAATGACTTTTAATTTTATTTTCTGCACTATGGATGCTTGCAGGAGAAAGTGAGACTAGATCTGGATTTGAGGGTTTGGTAGGGTTAATAACAGAGAGAAAGTAAATTTTACAGTGTTGGTGAAACTTTAAGTCTCCAAAGTGTGTTAAGAACTAGCTTTAAAGTATTCTATAAAGAAATAGACATAGGAAGTCAACTTTATTTAGACTTTGATGTGTTATTTTGGAGTAGGAATACCTTCCATATAGAATACACTGTAGAACATCTATTGAGAATAGATGAGTCACCAAGATATTTTCTACATCCTGTTATCTTTGTATGGCCATAGTCTCAGTTAAGACAAATCAATCCATAACCATTTCTGTTTTGTAAGAATATTCCCAGTGTGTCAGTCTAGAAAATTCTGGGATCCTGCTTTCTCTTACTTTTCTTAATTTAACTTTATATGTTTCCACAAAACAATAGAAACATACAATTGTGAATACGAAGGCTATGAAAAATAAACTTTATATGTGGTACTACTACTTTGTAAATTATATATATATATATGTATATATATATAATGTATATATTCCTTCCATTACTATAGCTATTTATAATTTTACAAAGTATTGTTACTAACAGTCTTCATTTAATTTGACTTAAGCTCATGGGATAAATGTTTGATAATGAATTCTGAAATTGCTGTGCCTATAAAAACTAAGAGACAATGAAGGTCAAAAAGTTTTTGTATTTTTCTTTCCTTTTCTTATTTATTTCCTAGTTAATGTTCCATACATCATGTATGAGTAAAGAAAATCAAATATTAACCTTTAAATTTGAAAACTCTTTACAATTTTATTTTATTTTATTTTATTATTATTTTTTTTTTCTGAAGCTGGAAACGGGGAGAGACAGTCAGACAGACTCCCGCATGCGCCCGACCGGGATCCACCCGGCACGCCCACCAGGGGAGACGCTCTGTCCACCAGGGGGCGATGCTCTGCCCATCCTGGGCGTCGCCATGTTGCGACCCTCCTGGGTGTCGCCATGTTGCGACCAGAGCCACTCTAGCGCCTGGGGCAGAGGCCACAGAGCCATCCCCAGCGCCCGGGCCATCTTTGCTCCAATGGAGCCTCGGCTGCGGGAGGGGAAGAGAGAGACAGAGAGGAAGGCGCGGCGGAGGGGTGGAGAAGCAAATGGGCGCTTCTCCTATGTGCCCTGGCTGGGAATTGAACCCGGGTCCTCCGCACGCTAGGCCAACGCTCTACCGCTGAGCCAACCGGCCAGGGCTGAAAACTCTTTACAATTTTAATTTTGTCATTGTATTCTAGGGTTTCTTATAACTTGTTTCTAATTTTCATACAGATGGTGTAGCAGTAGCCCATACCAGCACACTTATTTTTAGCAAACAACAGTATTGAAAAGCCATTCCTATTGCTGCAATGAATGAAGAGTGTCCATTTACCCACCAACTATTCTATGAGGGCATACATAGCATATTGACAATAAAAACAAAAAAATAGATTTTCATGATATACCCAGATTTTTAGGTATGGCACTAGAAAAAACATCAGTTAAACTAATAAAAAGCCAGCATGAAACCAACTATAAAAGTCAGATAAGAGCAGTGGCTGAGGCTGAGACATCCAGTTCCAAAATAAAATGGAAAGTGCTGGAATTTTATAAAAATTAAAAAACAGCTGAAACTTCATGAGAAAATTTATAAAGTTAGAAGCTAGTATCCCCAGAGGTTAGGTTTCTGTAATTCTTTACTCAAAATCTACACCCTACTGATTCTAGCACCACTATCAGGTACATTTTATTTTATTTTTTATCTTATTTTTATTAATTTTAATGCAGTGACATTGATAAATCAGGGTACATATGTTCAGAGAAAACATCTCCAGATTATTTTGACATTTGATTATGTTGCATACCCCTCACTAAAAGTCAAATTGTCTTCTGTCACCTTCTATCTGGTTTTCTTTGTGCCTCTCCCCTCCCCCCTACTCCCTCTCTCTCCTTCTCCCCCCTCCCCATTCTACCATCCCACCCCCCGTTACCATCACATTCTTGTACATGTCTCTGAGTCTCATTTTTATGTCCCATCTATGTATGGATTCATATAGTTCTTAGTTTTTTCTGATTTACTTATTTCACTTTGTATAATGTTATCAAGGTCCATCCATGTTATTGTAAATGATCCGATGTCATCATTTCTTATGGCTGAGTAGTATTCCATAGTATATATGTACCAAAGCTTTTTAATTCACTTGTCCTCTGATGGACACTTGGGCTGTTTCCAGATCTTCACTATTGTGAACAATGCTGACACAAAGATGGGAGTGCATTTCTCCTTTTGGAGCAGTTCTATGGTGTTCTTGGGGAATATTCCTAAAACTGGGATAGCTGGGTCAAAAGGCAGTTCAATTTTTCATTTTTTGAGGAATCTCCATATTGTTTTTCACAAAGGCTGAACCAGTCTGCATTCCCACCAGCAATGCAGGAGTGTTCCCTTTTCTCCACATCCTCGCCAGCACTTATTCTGTGTTGTTTTGTTGATGAGCGCCATTCTGACTGGTATGAGGTGATATCTCATTGTGGTTTTAATTTGCATTTCTCTAATGATTAGTGATGTTGAGCATTATTTCATATGCCTATTGGCTGTCTGTATGTCCTCTTTGGAGAAGTGTCTATTCATTTCTTTTCCCATTTTTTGATTGGATTGCTTGTCTTCCTGGTGTTGAGATTTACAAGTTCTTTATAAATTTTGGTTATTAACCCCTTATCAGATGTATTCTCAAATATGTTCTCCCATTGTGTAGTTTGTCTTTTTATTCTGTTCTTGTTGTCTTTGGCTGTGCAAAAGCTTTTTAGTTTGATATAGTCCCATTTGTTTATCCTATCTTTTATTTCACTTGTCCGTGGAGATAAATCAGCAAATATATCGCTGCGAGAGATGTCGGAGAGCTTACTGCCTATGTTTTCTTCTAAGATGCTTATGGTTTCATGGCTAACATTTAAGTCTTTTATCCATTTTGAGTTTATTTTTGTGAGTGGTGTAAGTTGGTGGTCCAGTTTCATTTTTTTGCAGGCAGCTGTCCAATTTTCCCAGCACCATTTATTAAAGAAGCTGTCTTTACTCCATTGTATGCCCTTACCTCCTTTGTCCAATATCAGTTGTCCATAGAGCTGTGGGTTTAATACTGGGTTATCTGTTCTGTTCCACTGATCTATATACCTGTTCTTATTCCAGTACCAGGCTGTTTTGAGTAAAATGGCCTTGTAGTATAACTTGACGTTATGAAGTATGATACCTCACACTTTATTTTTCTTTTTCAAGATTGCTGAGGCTATTTGTGTTCTTTTTTGGTTCCATATAAAATTTTGGAATATGTGATCTATATCTTTAAAGTATGTCATTGATATTTTAATTGGTATTTCATTGAATTTATAAATTGCTTTGGGTAATATAGACATTTTAATAATGTTTATTCTTTCTAACCATGAGCATGGTATATGCTTCCACTTGTTTGTATCTTCCTTGATTTCTTTTATCAATGTTTTATAATTTTCCAAGTACAAGTCTTTAGTCTCCTTGGTTAAATTTACTCCTAGGTACTTTATTTTTTTGGTTGTAATAGTGAAGGGGATTGTTTCCTTAATTTCTCTTTCTGACTGTTCATTGTTGGTGTATAAAAATGCCTTCGATTTCTGAGTATTAATTTTATATCCTGCCACTTTGCTGAATTCATTTATCAGGTCCAGTAGTTTTTTGACTGAGACCTTAAGGTTTTCTATATACAATATCATATCATCTGCAAATAATGATAGTTTTACTTCTTCTTTTCCAACTTGAATGCCTTTTATTTCTTTTTCTTGTCTAATTGCTATGGCAAAGAATTCCAGGACTATGTTGAATAAGAGTAGTGAAAAGGGGCACCCCTGCCTTGTTCCTGATCTTAAGGGGATTGCTTTTAATTTTTGCCCATTGAGTATGATATTGGCTGTGAGTTTGTCATAGATGGCCTTTATCATGTTGAAGTATGTTCCCTGTATTCCCACTTTGCTGAGAATTTTGATCATGAATGGGTGCTGGATTTTATCAAATGCTTTTTCTGCATCTATTGAAATTATCATGTGGTTTTTCTCCTTCCTTTTGTTTATGTGATGAATCACATTGATTGATTTGCAAATATTGTACAGCCTTGCCTCCCAAGAATAAATCTCATTTGATCATGGTGTATAATTTTTTTCCACATATTGTTGGATCTGGTTTGCTAATATTTGTTGAGGATTTTAGCATCTATATTTGTGAGGAATATTGGCCTATAATTTTCTTTCTTTGTGTTGTGTTTGCCTGGTTTTGGAATCAGAATTATGCTTGTCTCATAAAAGGAGTTTGGAAGTCTTCCTTCCTCTTGACTTTTTTGAAATAGCTTGAGAAGGATAGGAGTTAGTTCTTTTTTGAATAATTGGTAGCATTCAGTTGTGAAGCCATCAGGCCCAGGACTTTTCCTTGTTGGAAGTTTTTTGATAACTGTTTCCATCTCATTTGGTGTTATCGGTCTGTTTAGGTTTTCTGATTCTTCCAGATTGATATTTGGAAGATTGTATGTTTCAAGGAATTTGTCCATTTCATCTAGGTTGTCCAGTTTTTTTGCATACAGTTCTTCATAGTATTTTCTTACAGTATTTTGTATTTCTGTTGTGTCAGTTATCATTTCTCCACTCTCATTTCTAGTTTTATTTATTTTAGTCCTCTCTCTTTTTTTATTGGTGAGTCTAATTAAAGGTTCATTGATCTTGTTTACCTTTTCAAAGAACCAGCTCCTAGTTTCATTGATCCTCTGTATTGTTTCTTTAGCATCTATGTCATTTTTTTCTGCTCTGATCTTTATTTTTCTTTAAAAGCTTCTACTACATTTGGGCTTTACTTGCTGTTCTTTTTCTAGTTCTTTTAGATGCAGGGTTAAGTTGCTTATTTGAGCTTTTTCTAGCTTCTTAAAGTGTGCTTGTAGTGCTATGAACTTCCCTGTCAGTACTGCTTTCGCTGTGTCCCATAAATTTTGAGTTGTTGTATGCTCATTATTATTCATTTCTAGGAATTTTTTTATTTCTTCTTTGATCTCATTCTTAATTCATTCATTATTTAACAACATACTATTTAGTTTCTATGTATTTGAGAATTTTTGAGGTTTTTATGTTGTGGTTGATTTCTAGTTTCATGCCATTGTGATCAGAGAAAGTGCTTGATATGATTTCAATCTTTTTAAATTTGTTGAGACCACTTTTCTGCTCTGACATGTGGTCTATCCTAGAGAACGTACCATGAGCACTTGAAAAGAATGTATATTCTGCTGCTTTAGGGTGAAAGGTTCTGAAGATATCTATTAAATTGAGTTGATCTAGTGTGTCCTTTAAGTCTGCTGTTTCTTTGTTAATTTTCTTTCTTGAGGATCTATCTAGTGATGTTAATAGGGTATTAAAATCTCCTACTATTATAGTATTGCTGTTGATCTCTCCCTTTATATCCATCAAAGTCTGCTTTATATATTAGGTGTGTAGGTATTTATAATAGTTATATCTTCCTGTTGGATTGCTCCCTTTATCATTATGTAGTGGCCTTCTTTATCTCTTAATATCCTTTGTTTTAAAGTCCATTTTGTCTGATATAAGTATTGCTACCTCAGCTCTTTTTTCATTTCCATTTGCATGAAATGTTTTTTTCCATCCTTGTACCTTCAGTCTATGTGCATCTTTTTTTTTTTATGGTGTGTCTCTTGTAGACAGCACATGTATGGGTCCTGTTTTCTTATCCATGCAGCTATCCTATGTCTTTTGATTGGATCATTTAATCCATCTACATTTAAGTTATTATTGATATGTAGTTTTTTACTGCCATTTTATTCTTCAAAGCTCTATTCCTCTTTTTCTATATTCTTTTCCCTCTTTGATCTGTTTTCAATAGGCCCCTTAACATTTCCTGAAGCATTGATTTGGTTTTAATAAATTCCTTGAGGGTTTTTTTTTTTTGTCTTGGAAGCTTTTTATTTCTCCTTCAATTTTAAATGATAACCTTGCTAGATAAAGTAGTCTTGGTTGTAGGTTCTTGTTCTGCATTACTTTGAATATTTCTTGCCATCCCCTTCTGGCCTCAAGTGTTTCTGTTGAGAAATTTGATGTCATCCTTATGGGGGCTCCTTTGTAGGTGATAGCTTTTTTTTCTCTAGCAACTTTAATATTTTCTCTTTATCACTTAGCTTTGGTATTTTAATTATGATGTGTCTTGGTGTAGGTTTCTTTGGGTTTCTCTTTAATGGAGTTCTCTGTTCTTCTTGAACTTGTGTAAGTTCCTCCTGCATTAATTTAGGGAAGTTTTCAGCTATGATATGATTGAACAAAGTCTCTATCCCTTGTTCTTTCTCTTCTTCTTCAGAAACCGCTATGATGTGGTTGTTATTTCTCTTCATGTTGTCACAGAGCTCTCTAAGAGTTTCCTCAAACTTTTTGAGTCTCTTTTCTTTTTTCATCTCTGATTTTATGCCTTCATTCCACTTGTCCTCCAACTCGCTAATTCGATCCTCAGCTCCATCCAGCCTGTTTTTAATACTTTCCATTGTGGTCTTCACTTCTGATATTGTATTTGTCATCTCCAACTGATTCTTTTTTAATATTTCAATATCCTTTTTTATGCTTGCTATTTCTTTATGTGTTCGTAATGATCATTCATTGTTGTTCTAAGATCCCTAAGAATCCTTACAATCATTATTTTGAACTCTACATCTGGAAGTTTACATCCATATCACTCAGTTCATTTCCTGGATGTTTCTCTTATGGTTTCATTTCGATTGCACTTCTCTATCTTCTCATTATGTCTGGTTTTTTTGGTGTTTTGTTTGTAGAGCTGGTTGAGTCTAGGCTTGGTGTTGTCTCTCTCTAGTTTTTATTTGTGCTATTTCTAGGTCTTCTTGGGTTGGCATCAGCTATTATTTGTAATCCATTTTTAGATTTGGGCCACTTTGAAGTCTTGATTTGTTTGTCTTCTTAACAGTTGATAGTCTTGTTTACTGATCTCAGCAGGGGGCTTATTTGAAACTGTATCCAGGAATGTGATGGCTGTAACCTGAGACTCTGATGACCTTTTCTTCTTGTTACTCTCTCTGGGGGCAGGATGTTCTTTCAGCTTCAGTAGGGAGAGATGTATCTCAGATCTCCATGGAGACCTGAGTTACTGCCCCTCCTCCCTACTTCTTGTTTTGAGCTGTGTCTTGCTGCACTGATTGTAGCTGGAGAAATGTCTGGATATCTGTGACCCAGAAGCACTTCAGTGTTTTGTTTTGTGGAAGGATCAGCCCCTCCCCCAGCTAAGGCCACCTCCAGCACTGGATGAGTCAGCTTCTCAGGTCGTCCCCTGCATTCCTCTTCTCCTCACTGTCTGTCTCTCTCTCTCCCCTTTCTTTTTGGAAGACAAGCTGGCCCTTTCAACTCACCTCATTTCCTGGTTGCCTGGCAAGTGGCTGTGAGCAGTATATTCTGCTCTTCCTTGGAGTGAGTGCCCTTCTTGGATCTCAGCCTCACCCCCCCCCCTCTGGTCCTGTAAGCAGGGAGATTCAGGCACTCCCTACCAGGTTTTTTGTGGCTTCTTCTTTGCTCCTTGGTTTTTGAGAGCTGTTCTTGTAGTCCAGAGTTGTTTTTTCATGCTTACTGTTTAAAAATTAGTTGTAATCCAGTTTGGTTGTGTGAGCTGAAAGTCTGTGCATCTGCCAACTCCACTGCCATCTTCAGGTACATTTTAAACAAAATGATTCCATGGAGCACCACTGGTCTTGAATCAATGTTTTTAGTTATTAACTAATTGTTGTTATTACTAGTAATAATGATGTAGTAAAACTACTCGAGTTTTATATTGAGCTAATCTCATGCTATTTCTGGAAAGACTCCCAGAATAAACACTCAAGCTCAATATTTAGGACTTGCCAATTACAAAGAAAAAAGGTGCAATATGAAAAATACATGGTGGTTATACAAGGGAGAACTGTATGTACTTCTTGTATTAACTTCTTGTTTCTTGCTGAGGATGCCATAATTATGTTTGGGTCTAGTGAAAAAATATAAAAAGTAAAGACTGCTTTTTGGAATTTTTTTGCTCTGTTATCAGCAATCACCCTGCCAGCCATTTGATTCTTGGAGTGGCTTTTTCAATTTTACCTCAAAGACGAAATATCTTTGTAAATTTTTTTTAAGTATATTGATTCCCCTATACATGGGCAATGTTCTAGGGACTTTAGATAAAATGAATATTAATGGGACATAATCCTTGCCATCACTTAATAATACAAACTAGGATATAAAATAAGACAAACTTAAAAATACAATAAAGGAAGAATGCAGTAGTTATTGTAAAAGGAATTCATGTCATATTAGATATTTGACTTGACTAGTTCTTAGATGATGGCTGTATGTTAGATTTCTGTAAATCCATTTCTGCCAATAAACAGTTTCATCAATTCATATTATTCCTAGTAACATATTTCATGTACTAATACCATTTACAAAATAGCAAAACTATTAAAAAATAAAGACAAATATAAAAAAGTTGTGTGTATTTAGAAGAATTTTTTACTGCATGGGCTAGACTGAGTACATGCTTTTTATTTATATATATATTTTTAATAAATTTGTATTAATGTTAATGGGATGACATTAATAATTCAGGGTACATATATTCAAAGAAAACATGTCTAGGTTATCTTCTCATTAAATTATGTTGCATACCCCTCGCCCAGAGTCAGATTGTCCTCTGTCAACCTCTATCTAGTTTTCTCTGTGCCCCTCCCCCTCCCTCTAAATCTCTCCCTCCCTCCCTCCTGCGTCCTCCCTCCCCCCACCCCTGGTAACCACCACACTCTTGTCCATGTCTCTTAGTCTCATTTTTATGTTCTACCAATGTATGGAATTATGTAGTTCTTGTTTTTTTCTGATTTACTTATTTCACTCCGTATAATGTTATCAAGATCCCACCATTTTGCTATAAATGATCTAATGTCATCATTTCTTATGG
Source organism: Saccopteryx bilineata (assembly GCF_036850765.1). Classification (NCBI taxonomy): domain Eukaryota; kingdom Metazoa; phylum Chordata; class Mammalia; order Chiroptera; family Emballonuridae; genus Saccopteryx; species Saccopteryx bilineata. Next base: position 134,946,602 of record NC_089490.1, read on the forward strand.
CTGAGTAGTATTCCATAGTGTATATGTGCCACATCTTCTTTATCCAATCTTCTATTGAAGGGCTTTTGGGTTGTTTCCATGTCTTGGCCACTGTGAACAGTGCTGCTATGAACATGGGGCTACATGTGTCTTTACGTATCAATGATTCTGAGGTTTTGGGGTATATACCCAGTAGAGGGATTGCTGGGTCATAAGGTAGTTCTATTTGCAGTTTTTTGAGGAACCACCATACTTTCCTCCATAGTGGTTGTACTACTTTACATTCCCACCAACACTGTATGAGGGTTCCTTTTTCTCCACAGCCTCTTCAACATTTGTTATTACCCGTCTTGTTGATAATAGCTAATCTAACAGGGGTGAGGTGGTATCTCATTGTAGTCTTGATCTGCATTTCTCTAATAACTAATGAAGCTGAGCATCTTTTCATATATCTGTTGGCCATTTGTATTTCTTCCTGGGAGAAGTGTCTGTTCATGTCCTCTTCCCATTTTTTTATTGGATTGTTTGTTTGTTTGTTGTTGAGTTTTATGAGTTCTTTGTAAATTTTGGATATTAGGCCGTTATCTGAGCTGTCGTTTGAAAATATCATTTCCCATTTAGTTGGCTGTCTGTTTATTTTGATATCAGTTTCTCTTGCTGAGCAAAAACTTTTAATTCTGATGTAGTCCCATTCATTTATCTTTGCTTTCACTTCTCTTGCCATTGGAGTCAAGTTCATAAAATGTTCTTTAAAACCCAGATCCATGAGTTTAGTACCTATGTCTTCTTCTATGTACTTTATTGTTTCAGATCTTATATTTAGGTCTTTGATCCATTTTGAATTAATTTTAGTACACGGGGACAGGCTGTAGTCGAGTTTCATTCTTTTGCATGTGGCTTTCCAGTTTTCCCAACACCATTTGTTGAAGAGGCTTTCTTTTCTCCATTTTGTGTTGTTGGCCCCTTTATCAAAGATTATTTGACCATATATATGTGGTTTTATTTCTGGGCTTTCTATTCTGTTCCATTGGTCTGAGTGTCTATTTTTCTGCCAATACCATGCAGTTTTGATTATTGTGGCCCTATAATATAGTTTAAAGTCAGGTATTGTAATGCCCCCAGCTTCATTCTTTTTCCTTAGGATTGCTTTGGCTATTCGGGGTTTTTTATAATTCCATATAACTCTGATAATTTTTTGTTCCATTTCTTTAAAAAATGTCATAGGAATTTTGATGGGAATTGCATTAAATTTATATATTACTTTGGGTAATATGGCCATTTTAATTATATATATTATTCCAATCCAAGAACAAGGAATATTTTTCCATCTCATTGTTTCTTTTTCTATTTCTCTTAGCAATGCCTTGTAGTTTTCTTTATATAGGTCCTTTACATTCTTTGTTATGTTTATTCCTAGGTATTTTATTTTTTTTGTTGCAATCGTGAAGGGGATTATTTTTTTGAGTTCATTTTCTAATATTTCATTGTTGGCATATAGAAAGGCTATGGACTTCTGTATCTTAATTTTGTATCCTGCGACCTTACTGTATTGGTTTATTGTTTCTAGTAATCTTTTTGTGGAGTCCTTTGGGTTTTCGATGTATAGGATGATATCATCAGCAAAAAGTGATACCTTTACTTCTTCTTTTCCGATATGGATGCCTTTTATTTCTTTGTCTTGTCTGATTGCTCTGGCCAGAAATTCTAGCACCACGTTAAATAAGAGTGGAGAGAGTGGACACCCCTGTCGTGTTCCTGATTTAAGGTGGAAAGTCCTCAGTTTTACGCCATTTAATATGATGTTGGCTGATGGTTTATCATATATGGCCTTTATTATGTTGAGATATTTTCCTTCTATACCCATTTTGTTGAGAGTCTTAAACATAAAATTGTGTTGTATTTTATAAAAAGCCTTTTCTGCATCTATTGATAAGATCATGTGGGTTTTGTTCTTTGTTTTGTTGATATGGTGTATTACGTTAACCGTTTTGCGTATGTTGAACCATCCTTGAGATTCTGGGATGAATCCCACTTGATCATGGTGTATTATTTTTTTAATATGTTGTATTCGATTTGCCAGTATTTTGTTTAGTATTTTAGCATCTGTATTCATTAGAGATATTGGTCTGTAGTTTTCTTTCTTTGTGCCATCCTTGCCAGGTTTTGGTATGAGGGTTATGTTGGCCTCATAAAATGTGTTTGGAAGTATTGCTTCTTCTTCAATTTTTTGGAAGACTTTGAATAGAATAGGAACCAAGTCTTCTTTGAACGTTCGATAGAATTCACTAGTATAACCGTCTGGGCATGGACTTTTATTTTTGGGGAGGTTTTTAATGGTTTTTTCTATTTCCTCCCTGCTGATTGTTCTGTTTAGGCTTTCTGCTTCTTCATGACTCAGTCTAGGAAGGTTGTATTGTTCTAGGAATTTATCCATTTCTTCTAGATTATTGTATTTGGTGGCATATAGTTTTTCATAGTATTCTACAATAATTCTTTGTATATCTATGACGTCTGTGGTGATCTCTCCTCTTTCATTTTGGATTTTATTTACTTGAGTCCTGTGTCTTTTTTCCTTGGTGAGTCTTGCCAAGGGTTTGTCGATTTTGTTGATCTTTTCAAAGAACCAGCTCCTTGTTTTATTGATTTTTTCTATAGTTTTTCTGTTCTCTATTTCATTTATTTCTGCTCTGATTTTTATTATCTCCTTTCTTCGGCTGGTTTTGGGTTGTCTTTGTTCTTCTTTTTCTAGTTCCTTAAGGTGTGAAGTTAAGTGGTTTACTTCGGCTCTCTCTTGCTTGTTCATATAGGCCTGAAGTGATATGAACTTTCCTCTTATTACTGCTTTTGCTGCATCCCAGAGATTCTGATATGTCGTATTTTCATTTTCATTTGTCTGTATATATCTTTTGATCTCTGCGCTTATTTCTTCTTTGACCCATTCATTTTTTAGAAGTATGTTGTTTAGTTTCCACAATTTTGTGGGTTTTCCCCCCTTTTTTTTTACAGTTGAATTCTAGTTTCAAGGCTTTATGATCAGAGAATATGCTTGGCACAATTTCAATTTTTTTAAATTTGCTGATATTGTCTTTGTGGCCCAACATATGGTCAATTCTTGAGAATGTTCCATGTACACTAGAGAAAAATGTATACTCTATCACTTTGGGATGAAGTGTCCTGTAGATGTCTATCATATCCAGTTGTTCTAGTATTTCATTTAAGGCCACTATATCTTTATTGATTCTCTGTTTGGATGACCGATCTAGAGCCGTCAGCGGTGTATTGAGGTCTCCAAGTATGATTGTATTTTTGTCAGTTTTTGTTTTAAGGTCAATAAGTAGCTGTCTTATATATTTTGGTGCTCCTTGGTTTGGTGCATATATATTAAGGATTGTTATGTCTTCTTGATTCAGTGTCCCCTTAATCATTATGAAATGGCCATTTTTGTCTCTGAGTACTTTTTCTGTCTTGTAGTCAGCATTATTAGATATGAGTATTGCTACACCTGCTTTTTTTTGGGTGTTGTTTGCTTGGAGTATTGTTTTCCAGCCTTTCACTTTGAATTTGTTTTTTCCTTGTTGCTTAGATGAGTTTCTTGTAGGCAGCATATAGTTGGATTTTCTTTTTTAATCCATTCTGCTACTCTGTGTCTTTTTATTGGTAAGTTTAATCCATTTACATTTAGTGTAATTATTGACACTTGTGGGTTCCCTATTGCCATTTTATAAATTGCTTTCTGTTAGTTTTGTATCTAGTTTGATTCTTCTCTTTTGTTTTTCTATCGTTTGTTTTTGTTTGTTTGTATTCCATACTTCTTTCCTCTGTTGCTACCTTTTTTAAGTCAAGTGTTTTTGTGGTGGTTTTTTCAAGGGTGGTTACCATTAAGCAATGAAAATTGTATCTACCATATTCATTGTAGTACCCTTTCTTGTGAGTATTTCTGCGCTTCATCGTCCTTTGCTACTGTTAATCTTCATCCTTTCTACCCCCTTTTTTTTTTCCTTTTGTTGTCACAGTTTAAGTTTGGTTTTATTGTTTTCTTGGTGGAGCTGTTACTTGTGGTTATGTTTTCTTTTGTTCTTTGAATCTGGTTGGAAAACCCCCTTTAGTATTTCCTGGAGTGGGGGCTTTCTGATGATAAATTCTCTCATCTTTTCTGTATTTGTGAATATTTTTATATCTCCTTCGTACTTGAAGGATAGCTTTGATGGGTATAGTATTCTTGGCTGAAAGTTCCTCTCTTTCAGGGCTTTAAATATTGGGGTCCACTCTCTTCTAGCTTGTAGAGTTTCTGCTGAGAAATCTGATGATAATCTAATAGGCCTTCCTTTATATGTTGTATTCTTCTTTTCCCTGGCTGCCTTGAGAATTTTTTCTTTGTCATTGGTTTGTGTCATCTTCATTATGATGTGCCTTGGAGTGGGTTTGTTGTGGTTAAGAAAACTTGGTGTTCTGTTTGCTTCTTGAATTTGTGGCTTTAATTCTTCCCACAGGCTTGGGAAGTTCTCATCTATTATTTGTTTGAGTATATTCTCCATTCCATTTTCTTTCTCTTCTCCCTCTGATATACCTATTATTCTTATGTTATTCTTTCTGATGGAGTCAGACAATTCCTGTAGGGCTTTCTCGTTTTTTATTATTTTTGAGTCTCTTTCTTCTTCTCTCTGTTGTGCCTCAAGTAGCTTGTCTTCTATTTCACTGATCCTGTCTTCTATCTGGGCTGTTCTATTAGCTAAGCTTGTTACCTCATTTTTCAGCTCTTGAATTGAGTTTTTCATTTTTGTTTGATTTGTTTTTATAGTTTCAATTTCCTTGGTAATATATTCTTTGTGATCATTGAGTTGTTTTCTGATTTCCCTAAATTGCCTTTCTGTGTTTTCTTGTATATCTCTGAGTATTTTTAAGATTTCTATTTTAAATTCTCTGTCATTTGGCTCCAAGGCTTCCAATATGTTAAATCTTTTCTCCATAGATTTTTCCACATCTATTTGTGTTACCTCTCTGTCTTTTGTATCCATAATGTTCGATTTCCTTTTTCTTATTGGCATCTGAAGGTGGTCTTGATGATAGTGTTAATTGGAATTAATAAAAAATAAAAAGGAAAAAAAAAAGAAAAAAGGAAAACACTCCACAAAAAAAAGTAATAATTTATTATTTCCCCCTTTTTTCTTTCTTCTCTTCCCCTCCTCTCACCTCCTTAGGGAAATATCGTGGTGACCTGTGAATTATATTATGCTAAATGGAACAAAAACTGCCTATAATGGAGGGCCTAATTTGGGGTGAAGAGTTCAAGGGGCAAAAAAGGGAGTAGGGACCTACTAAATACAAAAAAAAAAAGGGGGGGGAGAAAATCTTAGACAAGCATAAAATGATTTGCTTGTAAGTGATGGTCAACTAAGAGATATAATGAGAGGGATGAGAGGGAAACAGAAAAAAGGAGAGAAAAAACAATAATTAAAAAATAAAAAAATAAAAATAAAAATAATAAGTAAAAATCTGTTGTATTAAGTGGAGCGAAGACTAAATACAATGGAGACTTTGGGTTGGGAGGAATGCTAGTGAGTTAAAAAGCAATGTAAAAAGTGCCTAAAATGCCACAAAAACAAACAAATAGAGGAAAACCAAGAACAAAAGCAGAAGAAGAAAAAAAAGAACAACAACAACAAAAAAAACCCCTTAAAAACTTGAGTCCCATATTAAATAATTTGTTCGTGATTGAGGCTTAAATGGGAGGAAAAGTAAAAGGAGAAAAGAAGAAATGAATAGAAAGGAAAAAATAACAGTAAGAGAGAAACGAAGGAAGAAAAAAAGGAAAGGAAAAAAAACAAAAGGGGAGAGAGGGAGAGTTAAGGGTTTTGGAGTGTAACCCTAAAGGAGAGTTAGGATGAAGAAAAGAAATAAAATGTAACACTCATGGGTAGTGTAGTTCAAGAAAAGGGTAGCATAAGATGGGCAGAGAGTAAAAGGACCAAGGTGGAAGAAATAGAAATAATAATAAAGGCAATAAGAGAGAAGAAAGAAACAACAACAATAAAGAATTAGTGGAACAAGTTATAAAGTCTGTGGATTTTTCTTGATTTTGAGAGGTTAACTTCTTCCTTTTTTCTTTTCTCCCCCTCTTCCTGGTTGGTGACTCTGTACCCCAGGTTCTGCCCCTGTGTCACTCTTAGGTAGGAATTTGCAGTTGATGGTATTCTATGGCAATGTCATATAATTGGTTTTAGTCTCGCTGGTAGTCAAGGCTTGTTGGCGTTTGCAAAGTCCAACAATGAGAGAGTTTGCTTTCCTGGAGTCTCTCCCCTAGTCTCCCCTTCCTGAATTAGCAGCCTGGTGATCCAGCTATGAGGTTGCCACTGCTTCTGTCTGGGGAGTAAGAGGCTCCAAGAGCTGGGAAATCCCCACTCTATCCTCACTCAGCGCAAGGCTCTGGGTAAGGCTCCAGCGTAATCAGGTGGGGCTGGGAGTCAATTGTTGTCAAGGTGACTGTTCAGCGCCTATCATTCAGTTGGACCACTCAACCCAGGCTTTCCACACTTGGTAGCCTGTTTTGGCTGGGAAGAAGAAGCACTAGTCACTGTTTGCTTTATGGATCTTAATATCTGCCAAGTCCCTCTTGTTAGGTATATCCCTGAATATGGAGGCTCTGTCAATCAGAAGTTGTCCCCGCCCCTTTAGCGAAAGGCACTGAAAAATATCACGCCTCTTGTCTTGGATTACTGAACTGGGAGAGATCTTATCAATTAGAGCCCCGTGGGTGCGTAGATTTCATGGGTTAAGCTAATTTCAGTGATTGGATCCGCAGCTGTGCTCCAGAAAGTATTTCAGGCTGTCTGCGCGCCCCTCCCCCCAGCGCTTGATTGTTAGCTTGAATGGCTGGGTGAGGTGCCCCGCCCATGGAGAGAATCTCCTGACTAGGAAAAACAGCCTTGGCGTCCCTGGGGGGGGGGGTTGGCGCGCGCGCACTCGCGGTTTCTTGGCACACCAGTGGCCGGGGACCGCGGCACGGGGCGCACGCGCGGTTTCTCAGCACGCCAGTGGACGGGGACCGCGGCACGGGGCGCGCGCGCGGTTTCTCAGGGTATGCTGGGGCGGCCGCCAGCGCCCAGGCTGCCGTCCCCTAGTGTGGGCGGGCCGCTGCACGTGTGGGTTGACTCACCACAGGTGTACTCTCTCCTCAGCAACAGTCCTTTTGCTTTCAGTGTGTGTGTGGAACTCCGGAATGCTCCGAGGATAAATTTCTCTGTTTCTAGTTGATAAATTTGTTGAGATTTTGGGGAGATCTGTCGGACGCGCTGCTCACGGCGCCATTTCCGTGACGTCACCTCGAGTACATGCTTTTTAAATATGAATTTAATTACATGAGCTGGAATGGTCACTGGAGAGAGGGTTGCAGAATCAAGAACAGGCTACAGGCTGAGAACCAAAAACAGCTTGAACTGGCATGAGTGCAAGAGAAGAAGCCAACTTCTTTGTAGAGCTTTAGTGTGAAGTGCAGGCTGAACACCCACAGCACCTGGAACTGGAATAGTCATTTGAGAAGAAAATATAGGTCCGAGAGCTGCAGTTTGCCCTAAAAGCAGAATGCTGGCACCAGCAGTTGTTAGAGCAACAACTATCCACACCTGTGTTCAGCTACTTTTACAGGCCTGTTTCTCTTGTTAGTCAAGGGGACAGATGGGCTGCAGCCTGCACAGCCTTATGGTTTCTTGCTGCCTCCACCCCCCCCCCAGATCTGCCACCATCTGTGTAACAGTGTTGATGGGCCCACATTGGGGCTCAAGATAGCCACTAGTGACCCAAAAAGGGCTGACAGGCTGCTACAGAGAAGGTCCTACATCTCTGTCATAAATACTTCCTCGGCCTGACCTGTGGTAGCGCAGTGGATAAAGCATCGACCTGGAAATGCTGAGGTCGCTGGTTCGAAACCCTGGGCTTGCCTGGTCAAGGCACATATGGGAGTTGATGCTTCCAGCTCCTCCCCCCTGTCTCTCTCCTCTCTTTCTCTGTCTCTCTCTGTCTCTCTCTGTCCCTCTCTGTCTCCTCTCTAAAATGAATAAATAAATAAAAATTTTTTTAAATAAATAAAATATTTTAAAAAAATAAATAAATACTTCCTCATTTCCTCATCTGGCCCATGGAACCTCAAGTTGAAAGCATTCTTCATACCTAGTTCCTGGAGAACCTGTTGCAACTCAGTATAAAAGTATCACCAACTCACTGCCCCTGGCAAGTCTCCAGCATTCTGCCAGACTGTATGAATGGCAGCCATCACCCACTCAAATAAGGTATAGTTTCCTGGGTTGTCATGGCAGTTATGAAGACACTGCTTCAAGCAGGAGTGCATGGTAATGGCAGTCAGTTTCTCCACCTCTGTTCTGGAGAGCATGATGCCATCTACCCTTTATGTCCCACAGCCACAGCAACCAAGCTGCTGAAAACTCAGTGGGTTTCTGCCTGAATTTTACCCCTAACTCCAACAACTCTATCTAGGTGTAGGGCCAAGCCACAGAGTGTTCAACTACTTGTGGAGGAAGTTTTGCCTGCCCTTGAAGCACTATTCGCTATTGGATTTTTAACTTCTGGGTGACCATAGGCAAGGATCTGAATCTGCCAATGGCAGTTTCAGCCCAAACCTCCTCCTCCTTCGAAAAGAAGGAATTGGAAATGCCTGTTACCACCAATTCAGAGCCACTCTGCTGGCATGACTGCAGCTCCTTCTTCAGCACCCACTTTAGCTCTTGAAACTGTTGGCTCTTGGCCTGGAGCTGAAGCTCAAGCTCTTGAACCTGAAGTTGCTTCTCTAACAACTGCCAGTACCAGTGTTCAGTTTCTAGGGTAAACTGAAGTGCTGGGATCCATATTTCCATTTCCATTGATCATTCAAGTTCCAGGCACTGGTGCTCAGTCTGCATTTCACACTGAAGCTCTCAAACTCAGTCAGTGTCCTTCTCCAGAAACTTTTTCAGTTCGAGCTGATTTCATACTCATTCTGCAGCTCATCCTGGAACTTTTGACCTAACACAGCCTCTTTCGGAGAGTTTTTGGTTTCTTCTCATAGGTCTATAAAACCCACCCACTTACAGCCCTCAACAGGGTAGCCACAGGGAACAGCCCCTCCTCTATTCTACCCTTTAAGTTTGTCAGTGGTTCCATAACAATCTGATCCAACTCTTGCCTACTAAACCAGATGTAATAATGGTGATTGAGGCCAGGCAGGCTCACATTGGATTCAGGCAGATGATGGAGGAACTGCAGAGCTGGAAAGTGGTGGGCCATTCTAATTTAGTAGAGTCTCACAATGGCAGAGAAGCAAACAGGCAGGGGAAAACTGCTTCTCATGGCAGCAGGTGAACAAACAGCAAAACAGCCCTTTACAGTGGTGGGAAGGCAATCCACAATCTGCTCTGAGAGCAAACACCCATAGCCTTACATAGTCTATACACATGTGTCACTGCCATGTGCTCACACACTAATCAGGCATACCACAACTGAGCAAGCCTAAAACAGCTGTTTCCCCAATACTATCAAACTAAATAATTTTAATTTTAGTACAAGGATAATAAGTACTGAAATCTGGTATTAGAGCAAGAGCGTAATATTATAGTCAATAGATATTCAATATTATTGCAAGTGTCTAACCTTATTCAGACTGCTATTTAAAAATACCACAAACTGGGTGGCCTTTTAACAACCAAAATTTATTTCTCATAATTCTGGAAGCTAGAAGTCCAAGACTGGTGTGCCAGCAGGATCAGGTGAGGGCCCTGTTTTAACTTGCAAACTTCTTGTTATACCTTCACATGGCAGAAGGAGTAAGCAAGCTCGCCGGGGCCTCTTTTATAAAGGTACTAATTCAACTCATGAGGACTCGACCCTCATGACCTAATCATCAGGTAGAGAGTACTATTAGAACCCCTGGAGTTTTGTTGTTTTTGTTCTAACCTCATGTAGTCTTAACTTTTTATATCAAACCCAAAAGATATAATCCTGAGATACCATGGGTAAGCTAAGCTTTTTGCTTGTTGACTCATATATATTTGTATATGAATGTTATCTCAAAATTCATTTAATAATACACAGGAAAAGCCTTCTTTTAAGGAGGCTAGGTTTTTTTTTAATTGTTGAGATACAGGTTTAGGTGTGAAACTCAAACAAACCTCATGGGCTGGTGTGGATGTGGAGGAAAGGGAGCCTTCACACACTGTTGGTCAGAATGCAGATTGGTGCAGCCACGTGGAAAACAGTATGAAGTTACCTCAAAAAGTTAAAAATGAAACTGCCTTTTCATCTAGTAATCCCAATTCTGGGAATATATCTTAAGAATTACCAAACTAGCTTTTATTTATTCCTTTTCAAATGATAGACTCTGGATTGCTTATTTGTTTACTCAGTGAAAGGCAGGGAGGAAGAGAGACTCTTGCATGAGCCCCAACCAGGATCCATCTGGTAAGCCCTCTACTGGGCAATGCTCTGCCCATCTGGGGCCATTGCTCCATAGCTCCACAGACGAGTTCTTTTAGTGCCTGAGGTGAGGCCATTGAGCCATTCTCAGTGTCTGGGGCCAACTTGCCTGAAACAATTGAGCTATGGCTGTGGGAGGAGAAGAGAGAGAAAAGGAGGAAGGATAGAAAAGCAGATGGTAGTTTCTCCTGTATACCCTGACCAGAAATTGAAACGAGAACATCCACACACCAGGCCGATGCTCTTCCCCTGAGTCAACTGGCCAGGGTCAAACTCTGTTTATATATTTAAATCTATGTTCAAACTATAATATATGGCAGGGTCCCAAATTAAGAATAGCAAATATATTTAAATGAGAAAGGACCTTGGAAAGATTACTTTTAAGTCACATAGTTCTACAATAATAAATTCCTTAACAAGAGAAAAGAGTTCATAGCAATAGTAAACTTTAAAAACACAAGAAAATATATTAAACCTAAAAGTAAATTGTTTAAATTTGTAAAAAAAAAACCATGAAGGGAAGATTAAGAGACTTAGTATATACAGATTGGGGGGCAAGATATTTAAATAATGAGGTCCCATTGTGTATAATTACCCCATTTCCCCTGAAAATCATTGTACAAATATCTTGTGGCTTTAAAATCTCTAGTAGAATGCGATGATATGAGCCAAACCATCCAGAAGAGGCAGTTAGTATAAAAAACACACATGCCAATTGTTCAAGGCTTCCCAGGCTTGGAAATCACTCCTACTTTATAGAGCAAATTTTAGGGGGGGGGGAATATATATATACACACACACACACACACACACACACAGGTATAAAAGATTAATCTCTTCTCCTTTTGTAGCACGAGAATAAGCCAAGGGGAGTACAGTAAAGCCTAGTCTAAATTGACGGGACCTATGCTTTAGGTCAACACTCTGTCTAAAGCCAGAAACACAGGCAATGAGGTCCTGGCCCCAGGCTGGAGTACAGAAGGCCACAGGGGTACAAATTAGGCTGAGCCCAAGCAGTACTGAGGGCCAGCACTATGTCTGGTGTCTCACAAACTGCATAAGCCTCTCTGCAGATATGACAGGACCCATTAGTGTGGTCATGCCTGTAAGCCAGCTGTTCAACAGAAATTCCCAATGTCCAGTTTCAAAAACCTGACTGATCATCAGAATCACCTGATATGCTTTTCAAAAATACAGATTCTTGAATCCTAACCTGGGTGATTTGCACTGAGAGGTCTGTGGTGGAGCCAGGGTATCTATATTTTATAAACTCCTACCGGTGATATAATGATCAGCCAGGTATTACAGCATACTGCCTTAAGCCATTCCACTCTAGGTTTGTTCTTTGGACATAAATATTTATGGTTTCCTCTCTCCTAATGTCTGGCAGCCTTCCATAAGCACACATTTTCTTGCCAGACTCTATTTTCAAGTCTGCTTTTCAAACCTTGGACCAATCCAGAAATGTAATTATTACTTTCTCTCTTATATAGCCACATAAGGTTAGACAGGACTCTGTTTTTATTTTTTCAAGGAGGAACATAAGCAGTCACTAAATAAATAATATAGAAAGTCAAACCATGAAACAAAACTAGTCAAGGACTATATGAACAGTGGATGAAATGACAGGTAGAAAAGCAAGAACAAAGAAGTCATATCCACCCAAGAGGAGAGGCATAGCATCCAATACTCAGACATGCATACTTAGGAGTTTTGCAGAGTGAAGAACTATATATATATATAGTTTCATGAAAATGAAAACAGAGCTAAGCAGTGTGTAGAGAATAAGATGCATTCACAAAGAAACTTAAATAACTATATTAGCCTTTTAAGTCCCAGTCAAAAGTATTTAATTCAAAAGAGTTAAATTCTATATTCAGCTGCTGTTATGGCAATGAGGGTGAGACAGACAGGTTTGTTTCTTTGTTTTCCAAACAAAGATTTATAAATATATCAGATTTTATTGACAGGCTAGAAAAGTTTTAAAAATTACAACATAGGTAAAGATAAAACACTTAAAACTGTACTTTTATCATAGTATAATGTCATAACAACTGAAAACTATAACCCTTCCCTGAGTAAGTTTCCAAGTGTCTACCAGGTGCTTAAGTTTACTCCATAGTTAGATGGAAAGAGGGCACTATTAATAGCTAACTGGACAACAGGATATGCTAGGACTCTCATAAGCACCCAGGACATAAGGTTCCCCTACCCATAGTCCTTCTGTTTGTGCTCGTCTGTAAAATTGACAGCTTCCTCTTAAGTCCTGCTGTGTACTCTCCACCTACATTTTGATAATCATCATTTCACTCACAATGCATGATCCTTTCTTAGAAAGCATGTTTCTCACAGTGGGAATCCCATTTGGAAATTTTTGAGTGACAAAGCATGGAGAAAATGTTGATCTGGATCTCCACTTTTTTTTTTCTATAAAATGATTTAAAGCAGACAGCGGCATTCCAAATCCAAACCCTTTCAAAATCTACCCCCAGTGATTTATAGATAGACTTCTTTATTCTTCTGATTATTCATCAGATAACTGTTTACATAAACACACACATGCATGTGTGCACGCTTACAGATTGGAGAAAAATACCTCTAACTAGAGAAAAATATTTTCTCTATCCCATCATCTAAAATGATGCTCTTAAGCAGAGGCACATAATTCTTTGTTGTCAGGGGCTAACTCATGCATTGTAGAATGTTTAGCTGCTCAGTGGCCGCTAACCACCAGATGCCAATATAACTACCTCTTTTCGTGACCACCAATGACATCGAACATTGACATATGTCCTGTGAGGAGCAAAATTGTCCTGATTGAAAACTACTGCTCTAGGTTCAAGACCCTGTCTTACTATGAACAGCAAGTTTAGATTTTTTTCTTCATACCCTTGTTTTCAAATTTTCCTTCCTCAGTTTTGATGAAGACAAGAATTAAACTTAACACTGAACAATAAATTTTTTATTGAAAATTCTTTTAGCTACATACAGACATGTTAAAACTATTGAAATTATCACTTGTTAGGAGTGGCTTGATTTCTCAGCCACATGCCATCTTTCTTCTTGGTCTGTCTGGGGGAGAGATGGTGGTAGCTTCATTCCTTCAGTTATATGATGTCCTTGTATAGGAGGATATGACCACCCCAAGCTGACAAAGTTGTTGGGAACACCAGGATGAGGTGGATAGAGAACTTTCTAAAAAAACACATTTTAGTACCAAAACCTATTAGAACTCAGGTAGCTGAGGCCCCAGTGTCTAGTTAAACCATACCAGCTAAGCTGCCTATTCCAGGTAGTTCATGAAAGAAAAGAAAATTACTTCTCTGCTAGGTGTTTTACTTCTGCTATCTCAGTCCCTCAGGAATTAAGTAGTTTAAGACCTGTTATTTTTTTTTTAATAATTTTATTTTTTTAATGGGGTCACATCAATAAATCAGGATACATATATTCAAAGATAACAAGTCCAGGTTATCTTGTCGTTCAATTATGTTGCATACCCACCACCCAAAGTCAGATTGTCCTCTGTCACCTTCTATCTTGTTTTCTTTGTGCCCCTCCCCACCCCCTATCCTTCTCCCATTCCCCCCTCCCCCCCATAACCGCCACACTCTTATCAATGTCTCTTAGTTTCACTATTATGTCCCACCTACGTATGGAATAATACAGTTCCTGGTTTTTTCTGATTTACTTATTTCGCTTTGTATCATGTTATCAAGATCCCACCATTTTGCTGTAAATGTTCTGATGTCATCATTTCTTATGGCTGAGGAGTATTCCATAGTGTATATGTGCCACATCTTCTTTATCCAGTCATCTATTGATGGGCTTTTTGGTTGTTTCCATGTCCTGGCCACTGTGAACAATGCTGCAATAACCATGGGGCTGCATGTGTCTTTACGTATCAATGTTTCTGAGTTTTTGGGATATATACCCAGTAGAGGGATTGCTGGGTCATAAGGTAGTTCTATTTTCAGTTTTTTGAGGAACCACCATACTTTCTTCCATAATGGTTGTACTACTTTACATTCCCCCCAACAGTGTATGAGGGTTCCTTTTTGTCCACAGCCTCTCCAACATTTGCTATTACCTGTCTTGCTAATAACAGCTAATCGAACAGGTGTGAGGTAGTATCTCATTGCCGTTTTGATTTGCATTTCTCTAATAGCTAAAGAAGATGAGCATCTTTTCATATATCTGTTGGCCATTTGTATTTCTTCCTGGGAGAAGTGTCTATTCATATCCTCTTCCCATTTTTTTATTGGATTGTTTGTTTGTTGTTGAGTTTTATGAGTTCTTTGTATATTTTGGATATTAGGCCCTTATCTGAGCTGTTGTTTGAAAATATCATTTCCCATTTAGTTGGCTGTCTGTTTATTTTGTTATCAGTTTCTCTTGCTGAGCAAAAACTTCTTAGTCTGATGTAGTCCCATTCATTAATTTTTGCCTTCACTTCTCTTGCCTGTGGAGTCAAATTCATAAAATGCTCTTTAAAACCCAGGTCCATGAGTTGAGTACCTATGTCTTCTTCTATGTACTTAATTGTTTCAGGTCTTATGTTTAGATCTTTGATCCATTTTGAGTTAATTTTTGTACAGGGGGAGAGACTGTAGTCCAGTTTCATTCTTTTGCATGTGGCTTTCCAGTTTTCCCAGCACCATTTATTGAAGAGGCTTTCTTTTCTCCATTGTGTGTTGTTGGCCCCTTTATCAAAAATTATTTGACTATATATATGTGGTTTTATTTCTGGAATTTCTATTCTGTTCCATTGAAGACCTGTTATTTTTAATGTTGAAGCACATTTGACTCAGAAAATCTATAATGTGGCTAAGTCACATGATAAGCAAATGTTTCAACCAGAAAGTAATATCAGATGTGGTTCCTGATAAGGTCTTGATACTACAGAAAATCTCAATTATTATTAATCTCACCTAAAACATTCTAATTCATAGAGAGGAGGCAAACTATGAGTAAATGTAAGAAAGTAACAATTGACAAATTAGTAGGTTGAGGAAGCCTAAAAATAGGAGCACAGTCAAGGGGTATAATTTCCTGATTGCCACCCAGTATCCATGCCCTTCATCTTCTCCAAAGATTTTGGAGAACCTGCCTGCCACCATTCTCCAGCATGGAACTTGGGAAGGATCATCTTCTTCCCAGCTATGAGGGATAGCGCTGGTGGACTTAAAGCCAGTCAGCATGTTCTATCTCCTGCTTTGCATGATTTGGTTTGAGGAATGATCATAATATTCTACTCAGGCCAAAAAGAAAAAACAAATCCCAGGATTGGTTTTGGTTCTTCCTTTTGTACTTCCAGAGGAGAATCAGTCATTATCCTTAGATGATATAGTACAATGTTTGGCATCTGAAACCACAGCAGCCATTTGGCCATCACGAAGTAAAACATCAGAGCTGTCTTAAGGTGAGAGGAATAGGACAGGAGCCTGAGAAAACTAACACTGAAGAAATCAGGTAAAGAGACAGAAAAAAGATTCTTAATAACATGATATGTGTATACAGATGAAGTCTATTCTGAGGTCAGATCCACGTTTGTACTTTTAGTCAGAAATAAACATAATCCCTCTGGTGTCTAAAACAGGGTAAACTGGATTTTCTGTCACTTGTGATCAGAGACCTAATTATTACAAAGAGTAAATTCTCTATACCTCTAATTCTTAAAAGGCTATTTATAAATGATAGTCCCTGCCAAGACAATTTGAGGGCTTTTACTTAAAACTAGAAAGTAAGAGAGAGTGTCTTCACATTCCTAGCCTTACATGCTGCTCAAAGTCTCAGAATGTGTTCTTGCCTTTTTCTAAAAAAGCATTTTCAAGATACTGTTTATTATATTTCTATTAATGTAAAATGAGCAAGGCAGAGAAGAAAGTAAACTTGAAGTCAAACTAATCAGATATAAATTTCTACACTGATTTAGTTCTCAGGTAGTTACTTAACCTACTTGTTACTTTAATTACATATAAAATATGTAAAATCAACAAAGTAATGCCTGTTTCATCCATTCATAAACATTGCAATAAATAGTAAATATATGAAAATCTTTTGAGACTTGGGAATAAAATGTAAACAGGCAGGTATGAAAGGCGTTTCAAAATGGTAATAAGAAAAAGTGTGGTTGAAAGTCACAGGCAAACAAAAGTAAGTTTCAAATAATTGTATTTCTCTGGAGAGTACTAGATACAGAAATTTTCATCTGGAAATGACATATGATCAAAAACACTCTGTATAATCCATTTATAGATAAGATCATTTTGGACTAATTATTAGTGAAACTTTTATTCTCCCAACAGTGTGAGAAATGATGCCAGACATCAGGGTTACAAAGAGAGATAAAATGTCCTTACCAGGGGCATATATATATGAGATTTCTTCATATTGTCTTTATAATTTTTTGGTAAATCTGCCCTTATTCTAACATAAAAAGGTTTTTAAAATTTTTCAGTTAGTTTTATTTTGTTCTGATTGACTAAAACATCTATCTTTTATGAGACAGATCCTCAGTGTCCTTCCCTGAGTATTGCTGCCACCTAGTGATCAAACCTTTCTATGAAACACCAACACAAGGCAGATTAGGCACTCCCAAATTGTTTACTAGTATTACGGTTGGATAAGCATAGTGTAAGAATGCTTACTCAGTAAGCATTCTTACTGAGTAATTCTTACTCAGTAAGAATATGGAAAATAAAGTTTATCAAATAACTCTTTCACATTTACCATCTATCCAAGTTCTATGGAAGATGCATAAACTCTATTTCTTAAAAAGCTTGCAACCCATTACTTTACAAAATTGAAAATAGTAAAATACATGAGAGGAAGGAGAAATCTTATACTTCTGCTCTTAGTTTGCTTATGTTTGATATCATGAAAGATAGAAATAACTACAATTTAGAGGACATCTTCACTGTGTCAGGCCTTGTGTTTTAAATAAATTATATTTACAATCCTCACATTATACTTTTAAGAAAAGCATTAATATTGTTATACAATTATTCATTTTCCAATATGGTAGGTACATCATCTACATATAATTATCTCTGTACTTTTTTTCAATATTTATATATTATTTTCCAATAATATATTGCCTGTTTATTTGAATACATCTTATAATTTCAAGTATACTAAAATATTCTTCATTTGTGAATATTTATTTTCAAAAACTTTCTAACATTTTATAGATTCCTCCGCCCCCCCCCCCTTTTTTTTTAATTTGGCCAATTGGTATAAACTACTTTTCTATTAATGTCTTTCTTAGTCTGGCACCAACATTTTAACCACAACCAGCCTCTTCTCAGGGAATGGACCAAACTGAATGAGGAAGATTTCAACAGCTGACTGGAGTCCACACCTCCAGGTCCGTGCACTTCCCAGTGCTGAGCTGGCAGGAAACAGAGTGGGAGGATGACATTTTCCTGTTTTCACTCAAACTTGTTCCATGGCCAAAAATCACATGAGCCAGTTTGAGGGGGAAGAAAAAATTGAAGATAGCTATTTAAGAAGAGAAAACCCACCATCTTTGTTATGGAGGGTAGATTGTTATTGTTTCTTCACCAAATAAGATCTGTGATAATTTTTTAAGTACAACTGACTTCCATGCTACCTCTACTTCAGTCATGTTTTCCATATTGCATATTCCACTTCATAATAGTGACATCTAATGACCTATGCTACCTGACAGTGAGAAATAGTTCATGCAGTTATATGCATTCCTGTTTGGAAATATTGCATCAAGTCTTAACATCACCAATCTACATATTAAAAATGAATTAACTGGCCCTGGCTGGCTGACTCAGTGTTAGAGCGTCAGCCTAGCGTGTGGATGTCCCAGGTTCAATTCCCAGTCAGGGCACAGAGGAGAAGCATCCATCTGCATCTCCATCCCTCCCCTTCTCCTTTTTCTCTGTCTCTCTCTCTTCCCCTCCTGCAGCCAAGGCTCCATTGGAGCAAAGTTGGCCCAGAAGCTAAGGATGGCTTCCTGGCCACTGCCTCAGGCGCTAGAATGGCTCTGGTTGCAAAGGAGCAATGACCCAGATGGGCAGAGCACCACTCCCTAGTGGGCATGCTGGGTGGATCCTGGTCAGGCGCCTGCAGGAGTCTCTCTGCCTCCCCGCTTCTCACTTCTGAAAAAAAAAAAAAAGATTATCTGCTTAGAGTACAGATTAAAATTTAATACATTTCAAAGTATAAACTGTGCACTCATATCATAAATATGTTGTAATATTCCAATATTTTTACATGGTAATGGTAATGTATATATGGGAATAATATAGATAATAATAATCATATGCATAATAATATGCATTCTTTTCTTTATAACACTTTAATAAAAAATGAAAAATTACTTGTTTTTACTGCCAGATATTGTTTGCATTTTCACAAACAACCTCCCATTGACTAGGGAGTAAAGCCAAGGTCCAGCCACAGAGCTTCTAGTTCGGGTATTGGTCCTCCTTCAAACACTCCACACCGCCTCACAGTACTAGGCTCAGTGCATTCACCCAACCTCAAGCTTATTAAAGTTCTCATAATTCTCTGGTCCTTTCTGTCTATTTAAAGTCAAATATCTTCTAGGGTCAGCTCATCATTTTGTCCTTTTTCTGACTCCTGCAAAATGTACTTGTCTCCCTTTCCTCTCAACAGCAATAAAATCCAGATGACTTTGTCACATAAATTTTAGTACATATATACATATATATATGCTATTATCCAAGTATATCATGATATATCATAGTATTTTTCAGCTTTCAAAAGTTTCATCAGTTAGATTATGTCTTAACTAGCTTCTTTATCCTGACAGAATCCAACATCAGGTTGAGCACCTGCTACTCAACAGTATGTATGATTAAACAGAATTTGTAAATTCACAGTCTCAAAAGCATGATGAAAGACAGGAACCATGATAGTGCATCTTCTCAACTTCACTGCCTCTGTGCACATATTGATGATCAAAGTGGGTAAAAATAGTTTATTACAGAACAATGGAAAACTTAAAAGTGCAAGTACCTATAAAGAAATTAACTAAATAATATTTAAAAATTTTTTAGATCTTCTTGTGTTTCATAAGTGTGATGATTGGGTGTTCATTCTCTTGTGTGACATGTGCCTCCCTCAAACCTGGTAATGATGTTAGCATACTATTCATCTGATATGAACCTAAAAAAGTATTTTTAATTTTTTTTATTCATTTTTAGAGAGGAGAGAGAGAGAGACAGAGAGGGAGAGAGACAGAGAGAAAGAAGGGGGAAGGAGTTGGAAGCATCAACTCCCATATGTGCCTTGACCAGGTAAGCCCAGGGTTTCAAACCGGCGACCTCAGCATTTCCAGGTCGACACTTTATCCACTGCGCCACCACAGGTCAGGCTAAAAAAAGTATTTTTAATTGAAGCCTAAACAAACAGTAGTAGTAACTAGTACAATGCTTTTTAAAAACTGTGTTCCTTGGAGCTCTGTGGTTCTTGAAGGTGTAGCAAGGACTTTGAGGGGAATGAAAAGGAAAGGAGACAATTATTAAGTAGAATTCCCTTCTCAGCTCACCCTAACCCTGAATGGCACCACTGTCATTGATTTTATATTTTGGGGGTTGTATTGAATATTTCTTCCATAAAAGGAGTCTCAGCTGATTAGACCAATTGATAACTTTAAGAACCACTTGTTTGGTTAAATGTTTTTCTTCTAGGAATAAAGAAATTATAGGTCCACTGGGACAAGTAACTGTGTTACCTTAACTAGCTTGATATTGGCAGGCTTGAGACAAGACACACACCCAGGGAATATTTATAAAGAGCTGGCTGTCTGCTCAGTACCGGCATACACCCTCATGTGTCATCTACAGTCCAGCCTCAGTTCAAAGTGTTGTAAAGTAGCATACCTTAATTCTGCAGGTTTACGTAGAGACATCAAGGCAGAATACAGAAGAATTTTTAGAAGGAGATTTATTAATAAGCTGGCTGCATATGACTTACACGGGGTATAGCTAACCTAAATCGTGTGTGTGCAAAATAGCCCTGAAGCTAGCTATATAAACTTGATCACATATAGTTTGGGGAAAAAGGAGAGGGAGCATGACACAATAAGCTTACAATATTCATCTATAGGATCTATAAAAACATTCCTACATATTAAAACTTACAAAGTAACACAATAGTGATGTCGTTTTATATATCAAAGACATTCACAAATCTTTTAGTGTCTACTTCCCATTTCTTTGTCTAGAGGCATATGTTACTCTCAGGATTCCAGGAAGGGAGGAAGAGTTAAAATCAGTGTAGGATATGTAAATATTGTCTCTTATTGAAAGGTAAAGGAAGTTCTTCAGATAACCTTTATTCTTTCAGAGAACTATAGTTAAGCTAAATGACCCAGTTGTCCTTATAAGCCAGGAAGCTCCCACATCCTTCTCCCTCCATTCTCTAAAGATAGGAGGGGTCAAGAAGCCTGACTTTTTCTCTTTAAAATGGCATTGTCAATACTAAGTTTTACAGTTCTTTGGTACCTTATCACAAAAGATAAGAAATATTTGCCCTAACTATTTGCTGAGTGATTATCAAAATATATATATTTATTGTGCCTATTCTTTCCTGTTCAAAAGAAAGGCTAATGTTATTTTTGAAAGTACTGAAGACTGCCTGGCATTTTATACATGTACATTATTTGTTATAAAAATATTATTCTGAAAGATAACATGTGCTCTGGTGTATGGCCAGTGGTTGCGGCCGTCGTGGCCAATGCTCATGCTGGTTCTCATTGAATTCAGACAGATGGTAAAGAAACAGCGGAGCCAAAAAATGGTGGGCCATTCCTTTATTAAAGTCTTGGACTGGTCAACAAGCAAACACAGAGGGAAAACACTTCCCTTTCACTCATTCAGAGCTACCAAAGCCCTGACACATTATCCAATTACACAACCAAGAGAATCTTCTTTGGTTCCTCCTAGAATCAAAGGCCTCACCAGTCTCAGCGAAGCTCACAAAAGCCCCTCAGTGCTGGTTCTGCATCTGCAGATCTCCCTTCTCTGCCAACATGGCCTCTTTTTCAGCACCCTGCATTCTCTCTGCTCTCTCTGCTCCTCTCTGAAAACATGGCTTCTTTCTCTTTCTCCTCATCTCTTCTTTTTTCAAAACATTCTGGCTCGAAAACCTCTCCTCCAGCAAATGTTAGCAAACCAATGGCCCTTCCCAAGCAGGAAGGTAATTTACAATTTCACAGACCACAGTTACCTGGTGCTGCCCAGCCCCCAATGCAAACTATAAGCAAGCAAACATAAAAATCATATTTTACTAACCTATTTGACCAACATCTGGTTATATATTATTTTCCCTTTAAATTGGCATATTCAAAAAAGTAATTTCCTTATGACTTAGACTCTGTGACCAAAACATTTCTACCTAGAGGAAACCACTGGAAGGCACCAAAGGCACTGCTCTTGAAGTCTGCATCCCTTTGGAGGAGGCTGTGTTTCCCATCTCATTGTAAATTTAGAGGAAGTGGGTGGGGAAGCCCAAGGTCTGGGAAAATGACCATAATTATAGTACCTTGTGTTTACATAGCACCTTTCTTCAATTAGCTCAGCATGTTTGGATATGATTATTCAGCTGGGAGCTTCCAGTTGTGGGAAATGAGGCACAGGGCAAACACGTGGCTGGCCAAGGTGGGACAGAGGATGAGAATGATTCTTATTCCTTTCAAATGCCCATTCATTATTTTTACTCCAAAAAGTTAATGCATGACCTTTCCTGGCCATTTCCTTAGAAACAATTAGAGAAGTTAGAGTCCCAAACTCAAATACATTTAATGGAAAGACCCATAAGCTTTTACTAGAGGGAAGAAAATCACATTCGTCAGAGCCAAAAACGAAACTAAAATAGAATAACTTCAACTCTGTAAGTGTAGTTGTAAAGTGACAAGTTCAATATTCCAATTTCTAAAGCATGTCACAAAACAACAGAACTTAAACAATCCCTTTGTAATAATGTACCAAAGGCTACAGAATTAATATTAATATTTTAAGAAGCTTAAAGAACATTTTGTTAATTTGGGCTAGGCATACAGAGGGATTTTGTAAATGTTCTCTGTACTTGTGACTAGCATAAAACCAAGATGGCCGATGGCATTGTGTCATAAATGCAGAAGAGCAAGGAGACTTGGATTCTCTGACCTTCCCCCATACTTATGGAGAAATGGGTGAATAGCTAGCCAGGTGTAAGAAGAGAAAAACTTAAATTAAACCTTTTCTTATACTAATGGACCATTTACAGGCATTTGTTCCCATAGAAACTACCTCTCCCCTCCTGAAAGCATGTAGTTAATGCATGTATCTCTAAAAAAAAAAGGTATAGGCTTACACCATGATGTCAGGTTACTTTCCTACCCATGTATAATTAACGGTATATAACCAACTCCTAGAATATTAATAACACACACGATTTGGGACTTTGAAACTGCCCCATGTAAGATATATGTGGCCAGCATATTTAATAAATTTCCTCCTTTAATAAAACTTTTCAAAAACTTATTTGGACTGAGTTCCTCTATGAAAACATGCGGAATTGTGGATTGGATACCTTACAACATTTGGCGCCCAATGTGGGGCCTATGGTGTTTTGTGTCACCGGTAGAGGCACCCCGAATCGGATGGACTCTCTGGGGAGCTGCCCAGGGCCTGCTTGAAAATCGAGGAAAGGCATGCCACCTGAGACTTTCAGGGGTCCTGGTCTTCCTGCGGGGTCTGGACAGTTCCCCAGTAGATGCCTCTTGGTTCCAAAATTCAATAATTTGGACTATTTGGCAGAAAACTTGAGGAGGTAAATAAAGCAACTCTTTTTGCTTTACTGAATGCTAGCTTTCCTCTGTATGTCTGTATGCTTGCTTTCCTGTTCGGTAGTGAGTATGGCGAAATAGATCAGACATGGTCGGCATGTTCGCTGTATGCTCTCCAAGACCAAGACGTCGGTGGAGAGTTTTTAGGTCCTGCCTCAGACTCTAACGAATATCTGCTTGTACTCTGGAGGGACATTAATGAGAACTGAGTGGACCAGGTCCACCAGTTCTGCCTCGGGCCCTCATTGACGTCGGGTTCTCTAGAGAAATATAGTGGGGACTTCGTTTGTGCTCTAGAAAGGCATAGTGGAAATTGAGTCTGTCCAGGATAAGTCAGTCTCATATCGCACTGAATCAGTGGAGACTGAGCTAACCTGGATTGATTAATCTCGCCTCAGACTTCCAGAGACTTCTCTGTGTTTGTTGAGATCTTAGTCTTTGTCTTAATGTTTCTGTCTAAAACCCCTGGTTTAGAAACCTCTGGTGACTAAGCCAAAGTTCCAGGAACACAGCTAGCAGAACACTGGAGAGGCCTCAAGGAGGAGCCTTTCCCTTGTCTATGAAAGTGTGCTTGTGTGTGTGTGTGTGTGTGTGTGTGTGTATAAGTCCTTTGTTTAATGTCTAAATGTGTGTTTTAAAGCCTAATTTCGGTCTTTTGTGTTAAAACCGGAAGCTTCTGACTAAAAGCAATCTTAAGTGGAGAACCACTGTCCTCTCTTTGTTCTCAAATTAGCTTCGGGGCACCCTGTTAGATTTCTTCTCTAAAAATCATTCTCTTGTAATAATTAATATCTCTATAGTCAAACACCTTTCATTCTGGGTGCTAGTTAATTATCTGTATTATCTTTCTTGTTTTTATCGGTGCACTAATTTCTGGATTTTTCTGAAGTAGTTTTAATTCTGTAATTAGTAACCTTGGCTATTAAATATGGGAGGAGGGGCCAGTTCATAGAAGACCCTATTAGGTTGTCTTTTAAAGCACTTTCAAGAAGCTTATGGAGACAGCTGTAAATACGATATTAAATGGTCCAAGAAAAGGCTACACTATCTCTGTGAATCAGAATGGCCTGTTTTAGGAATAGGATGGCCAGTGATTGGGACTTTTAATCTCCAGCTAGTAGAGGAAGTCTGGAATATCATAACTGAGGATCCAGGCTACCCTAATCAGTTTCCATACATTGATCAATGGCTAAATTTAACATTAGATCTGCCACAATGGCTAAAAGCTTGTTCAATACGGAAAGGGCGATATGTCTTCCTAGTCCAGCCAGACTTATATCTAAGACAGAAAAGAGATTCAAGAGAAAAATATTAAAACTCAGTTAGGAAGAAATCAATGTACATATTGCAATAGGGAATATGGCCGGGAAAGTATTTCTCCAGCCTCTAGGAGAAAGCGCTGGCAAGCAAGCAAATTAAATGAGAGAAGAGAGAAAAGCCGAGCGGGGACACATGGTGTGTGGAACAATAGAGTGGGAGTGTGGCCATGGATAGGTGAATGTGGACATGCCTCCCCCCCAGCCATGCTCCTACCCTCGCTGCCACAGGGCACCCAAGCAGAAGGCAAACATCAGGCAGAAGGCCGAGCACCAAAAGGTGAGCCCCGCTGCCACCTCCAGATGCATGGCTAGAATAGGGCTCAGCATGCTGTGTGTGGGGCAGAGGAGAAAGGGCAATAGAGAAAGAATAAAATAACTAAAATATAGAATATAAATTAGTTTCAAATGTCCACCTGCAGACCAAAGGAGGTTTTGCCCATTTGGAAAAGACAGGGTAGAAATAGTATTTAAAATTAGAACTTTGCTTTAAAAAAAATCTTAAAGGAGAGAAAAGAATTTAGAAATTAACAAACTGTAGGTATGGACCTTGCTAGTTAATTGGTTGTTTCTTAAATTAAATTGCAACTCCAGAAGGAGTAATAAAAACATAAATAATAAAATTATAAGGAATAGAATTAAAAATAAGTTCTCCGTGGGCTGAGGATGATGGCTTATTGCCCTCCACTGGTGTAAAATATGGGAAGAGGTTCCAACACTCTCTTGAGGGCAGAGGGGGTGATGGAATCTCCTTCAAGTCTCTCAGTTACGTAGAAGACATGGAGTTCATAAGGAAGACATACAGCATTCACCATAATGGTAAAAACTGTAAAAATATTTTTTAGGGAATTACGGGAAAGATTGGAAACCTCATATAGGCTAAAACGCAGCCCATTATTAGGAAGGTAAATTTATAAAACTTGTATTTTATTTGCTGCTTTTATTGTAAGAAATAAAGCTAAACAGCTGCTGGGGGAGGGAATGAAAGTCAGCTTGGCTTTTGGAAATGCTAGGTCTGAACACCAGCCCATCTGTGCCACCTCTCCCATGGCAATCATGTCCCTAATCCAGCAGCGAGGGAGAAGGGAACAGAAGTCCTGAGAGAGTGCCGCTTTGGGACTGAGCCTGGAGCCTCGCTGCTTGGCCAGGCTAGGGTTCAAGTCAGCCCTCCAGTTGTGCAAAGAACAGGTCGAATGTCTCTTCCTTTTCCCCTCTCCTAAGAACTCTGGTCTGCAAACTGCCATTTGCAAACAGCTCGTGGACCACATATGGCCTCTTAGGTATAGCTCTCCAATGGAATGCCAAGTACGGGTGATGCCTCAGTAGGAAAGATGCCTACATATATAGTTTAAATTTAAAATTTGGCTCTTAGATACCACCTCACACCTGTTCGATTAGCTGTCATTAGCAAGACAGGTAATAGCAAATGTTGGAGAGGCTGTGGACAAAAAGGAACCCTCATACACTGTTGGGGGGAATGTAAAGTAGTACAACCATTATGGAAGAAAGTATGGTGGTTCCTCAAAAAACTGAAAATAGAACTACCTTATGACCCAGCAATCCCTCTACTGGGTATATATCCCAAAAACTCAGAAACATTGATACGTAAATACACATGCAGCCCCATGGTTATTGCAGCATTGTTCACAGTGGCCAGGACATGGAAACAACCAAAAAGCCCATCAATAGATGACTGGATAAAGAAGATGTGGCACATATACACTATGGAATACTCCTCAGCCATAAGAAATGATGACATCGGAACATTTACAGCAAAATGGTGGGATCTTGATAACATGATACGAAGCGAAGTAAGTAAATCAGAAAAAACCAGGAACTGTATTATTCCATACGTAGGTGGGACATAATAGTGAAACTAAGAGACATTGATAAGAGTGTAGTGGTTACGGGGGGGAGGGGGGAATGGGAGAGGGAAAGGGGGTGGGGAGGGGCACAAAGAAAACAAGATAGAAGGTGACAGAGGACAATCTGACTTTGGGTGGTGGGTATGCAACATAATTGAACGACAAGATAACCTGGACTTGTTATCTTTGAATATATGTATCCTGATTTATTGATGTCACCCCATTAAAAAAATAAAATTATTAAAAAAAAATTTGGCTCTTAAAAGAAAATTCAGTTATTGTACTGTTAATAATGGGCTCTATTAACTAATAGGTTTTCTGACCACTGGGTTAAGAGTAGTGATTTATTGTCTTTCCTTCCCTATTGTGTAAAAAAAGATATTTTCCATGTTAAAATGTGTTATTTTAAAGGTCTCTTGTTAATTCATTATTTACTGTTTTGTAGCCTTGTAATATTAGAATCTTAGTTTAAATATTAGGAGTTATTAATACTGTCTTTTTATATAATGTTTAATTTATTATCATTTTGAAACAATATAAGGTAATATAAAAAACGTCATATCCTAAAACTCCTGTAAATCTATTTTATCATGGTTTTGTTAAAATTTATTTTGAATACTAATGTACTGAGTTATTCAGCAGCAAAGAGACTCTGGAATTCTAAATGAAGCACCAAAAACCTGTTTTTCTTAATTTAATCCAACTAATAATATTGCTTTTGTCTTTTTTCCAAGAGTTTATATAGACAGAAAAGGGCTTTCAGGCCCCTCAACAAGATATTCTGAGCATGGCTTTTAAGGTCTATAATAACCAAGAAAGGAGATAGAAAAGGCAAATAAGGCCCAAAAGAGATCAGGAAAATACCAGCTTTTGGCATATACCCTTAAAAGTCTCCAGTGCCCCAAAAGGGCTTCATAGGATTCCATCAGGGCCTTGCATCAAGAGTGGAAAGAAAGGTCATTGAGCTGAGGCCTGCCAGGCTTCTTAGCCCCACCAGGTGACATGCCTTTGCTGTGGAAAAAGGAACAGGAGAAGGTAAGCTGCGCCCTTGCTCCATGGAGGGAGGGTTCAGTCTCTTCCAGCCCTAACCCAGCTACCTGTGACCTGACCTTGCCCAGCAGGCTGGAACTTGCCACTGAAGGATTGGAGATTGGCCCCATCTCATTACACCGTTTATGAGCCTGAGGTATTTCTTCCAACTAGCAGGTAAACTGATCTCATTTCTTATAAACACGAGGGCCATTTACTATGCCTTGCCTGAATATTTGAGTTTTATTTATCCCTCAAAGATCTTTACTGGGGGTAATGACAGTCTGATTTTTGTTGCTTTATTTAATGTATAGTGTCTCCTTTATTCCTCTTGTCTCAATGCCCCATGCCTATTGTAGGCTGGGACCTAATCTAATTCCAGTTAAAAGCAATGATCATAAGGGCTTAAACTCTAGCTGCCAAGTGTAGAAATGTGACCATGGTTCCAGTGCCTTGTAGACTTTTCCTGAATATGTATGACTTATGCTCTTTAGGACATTTCTCAGAATGAAATAGAAATTAGGTTATATTTGTGAATAATATAAAGCAACAATAGTGTCAACATAAATTTAGTGAAATTATGTTAACATGTTAAGAACATTTGTGACTGTAAGAATTTTACTTTAAATCCTGTTATATTAGTTAGAACTTTGTTTAGTTTAATAATCTAGTAGGCTTTAGTCGCTTTATTGTATTAAGATGCTTGTTATAGTATTTGTTAACATTAGCTATTTGAATTTTATTGTTAATTGTATTATATATTCTTCCAGTTTACCTCAAAATCAGAACATAGTAATTCAAATGAATAGATGTCACCCAGAACCAGTGGGGTTTTGGGACCCTTACTGCCAAAGGTTTATTTGAAACCAATTATAAAAAAATTTAAAACAGAGAAGAAATGAATTTTCTCAGGTATATATTTAGAAATAGACTTTAATAAATTAATTGACAATTGTTAAGAAATTGCTATATATATGGTTCTTTCCAGGGTTAGCTTGCCCATTGTAGTATTGGACCTGCACTTCTGTCCACATTCTCAAAACTAGTAGGAAAGAAACTCAATATTGATTAGAAGCTAATTTAAAGTTACATTGTACCCACAGGTACCCAAAGGTTTAGGGTAAGTAAATTACATGAATCAAATAGTAAAAAAAAAGTAACCACTCCTTCCTTAAGTACTTTCAGGATTTATAGGTTACTCAGCAAGCTGTTCAAAAGACTGTCCAAGATGTGCTTCCAGCATTATTAGGAAATCAAGTACATCACCCAAGGACTGATTCCCACATGGACGGGTCCACACACCCTGATCCTGATAACTCCCACTGCTGCCAAAATAGAAGGCAGGTCTTACTCCAACAACAAACAGGAAGCGGTTGATCTATGTACGGCAAATGTATGAAAAACTAAGGACTCTTTTTAATCAGACTTTGGGAAAAAGGAAAACTAGGGTAAAAAGAAAATTAACTTAATTGTCACTAAAAGTTAAAGGTTTTAAATTAAGAATTCTGACTAAAGGTAAATTATTATAAAAGCCAATTAGTTTTATATACATTGCAAAAGGAAATCATACAGTCGATAGAAAATGAATCAGTAATATTTGTTTCTTTAGTAAACTGTATTGCTATTAATGCTGTTTGTTAAATATCTGTTACATGTTATAAGTTAATATTCCTATACAACAGCCTTTTGCTCATCAGTAAATTAAGTCAAGAATTTGACTTAGGAAATAAAACCAGTGGGGATTGTTGTAAGGTACCAAAGGCTACAGAATTAATATTAATATTTTAGGAAGCTTAAAGAACATTTTGTTAATTTGGACTAAGCATACAGAGGGATTTTGTAAATGATCTCTGTACTTGTGACTAGCATAAAACCAAGATGGCCGATGGCATTGTGTCATAAATGCAGAAGAGCAAGGAGACTTGGATTCTCTGACCTTCCCCCATACTTATGGAGAAATGGGTGAATAGCTAGCCAGGTGTAGGGAGAGAGAAAAATTAAATTAAACTTTTTCTTATACTAATGGACCATTTACAGGCATTTGTTCCCATAGAAACTACCTCTCCCCTCCTGAAAGCATGTAGTTAATGTATGTATCTCTAAAAAAAAAGGTATAGGCTTACACCATGATGTCAGGTTACTTTCCTGCCCATGTATAATTAACGGTATATAACCAACTCCTAGAATATTAATAACACACACGATTTGGGACTTTGAAACTGCCCCATGTAAGATATATGTGGCCAGCATATTTAATAAATTTCCTCCTTTAATAAAACTTTTCAAAAACTTATTTGGACTGGGTGCCTCTACGAAAACCCGTGGAATTATGGATTGGGTCCTTTACAACACTTTGCTACATTTAACTTTTATTCTCCAATCAAATCTTTTCTAACTTGTACTGTAAATCATTAAGCTATTATCCATTCTCTGACCCCCCCCCAAAAAATAAACAAAAAATGTAAAGAGGAAATAATTGAACTTGTATAGTATTTTAAAAGCTAAACTCTTCACCCACATAAGAAAATACTATTTCAGAGTTTAATTAAATGTTCCACCATGATTTAGTAGAGAAAAACCATGACAGAGTGTAAAGCCAGTAACCACAGCCACCATCACAGCTGCCTGGCCCATGCAGGTTTGAATTTGATTCGGACGAATGGTAATGAAACAACGGAGCCAAGAACTGGTGGGCCATTAGCTTTAATCCTAGCTTGCACCCGGCGGGCAAGTAAAAACACACACTGGGCCCCATAACCCACTCATTCAGTGCTCACAAAACCACTGACTTATCCGAGTTTCTTAGAATCCAAGGTTTTTTGCTCACCAGACTTATTCACCTCTGTTCCCCATCTCCCTGCACAAACTCTGCACAAACTGGCTTCTCCCTCAGCATCCACCACCTTGGCTGCTTTTCCTGGTCTCCACATGGCATTACTCTGCTCTCATTCCTGTTCTCTTCCCTCTTCCTAGAGTGCAGTCACTCTTTTCCTCTAATGCTAATCTCAGGAACCAAGAGAGAGCAAGCTCCTGGTCTGCCCCCATTTTATAGTGTAGAAATCAAAACCCTTAATTCAATATACAAACAAAGAAGTCTCTGATACAAAGTTACTTATCTGAGGCATAATAGGATTCCTCATGAGAGTGCACCACCCACATCATGCAATCAGTCAAGTGTGCAGGGAAAAGCTTAGTCTTAAAACTAAGCCTTAGACTATAACGACCCATTCTGTTTACAGCCTGTCCCCCACACCCAATACAAACTATAAGCGAACAAACATATATATCGTATTTACAAACTTATTTGACCAACATTTTACCCCTTTTGCTCACTTCACAATATAAAGCACAGGTATTCCTGCACAAGGGAATTAAGCACATTACACAAATTACAACAATATGACAAATCATACAATTTCAACAATTACAAAGGTCCATTTCACCAGTCTCTGAGCACTTTGCCAAAAGTGCAAAATGTCCTCGGCTTTCTGTCTAACCACAGTAAAAGCTTCCCGGGGCAGGGAAGTGCTTCCAGCAAAGCTGCCTCCACCCCCATCAGGGTATTGCACATTGTCCAAAATCCATAAATCCATCCAACAAAGGAGTCAGTGCCCACTCTGGTCATAGTCCAGGAATCAGTCCAAGTACATGGGGCTTCAACCCCCCCACTCATTCCTGCCATTCTGGCAGGTCTTACACTGTCCCAAAGAGGAGCACATGGCAATGGCAGTCAGCATTACCATCTCTGCTCCAGAGAGCATGATGGCAACCACTCCTATGTCCCAAAATTGCAGACCTACCAGGGGCATAGTAGGTACTCTTTGCTGCTTGGCTCTCACCTTCTGGAGACTGCAGATTGCAACTCCAGCCCGATTCTCCTCATCCTCCAAAGAGGAACTGAAAACACTAGCTCGCACTGCCAGGCTTGAGCTCTGGGCCACCGCCACCTTCTGCTCTGCGGCCTTACAACTCCAATCCTGGCCTCCTACTGCTGCTGGCTCTCCACAATGTCCAGGGCAATCTGCAACTCACAAACTTGTGATTCCTCCTCCAGTAGCTGCTCCATTTCCAGGCGAATCTCACAAACTTGGTCAGCTTCCTCCTCCAGCGCTTCTTCCAGCTCCAGGGTCAGCATCTGTTTCTCCCATGTTTGCTCCAGCTCCTTCCACTGCTCGGTTTTCAGGTCCCAGACAGCCTCTTTCACAGAGCTCTCAGTTTCCTCTCGCATGGCTGTAAAAGTCAGCCAGCTTACGGCCCCCAAAAGGACAGCCATGGGGAACCATAACAGCAGCCAGTCCTCTACTCCACTGCTCAAAGGTGGTGGTGGCTCCTTGCTGATCTGTATCGAATCCTGCCACAGACTACGCCAAATGTAAAGCCAGTAGGCATGGCCACCATCACACTGCCTAGCCCATGCAGGTTTGTATTTGATTCAGACAGATGGTAATGAAACAATGGAGCCAAGAACTGGTGGGCCATTAGCTTTAATCCTAGCTTGCACCCGGTAGGCAAGTAAAAACACACACTGGGCCCCAAAATCCACTCATTCAGTGCTCACAAAACCACTGACTTATCTGAGTTTCTTAGAATCCAAGGTTTCTTGCTCACCAGACTTATTCACCTCTGTTTTCCATCTCCTTCTCCCTGCACAAACTCTGCACAAACTGGCTTCTCCCTCAGCATCCACCACCTTGGCTGCTTTTCTTGGTCTCCACATGGCATTACTCTGCTCTCATCCCTGCTTTATTCCCTCCTCCTAGAGTGCAATCACTCCTCTCCTCTAATGCTAATCTCAGGAACCAAGAGAGAACAAGCACCTGGTCTGCCCCCATTTTATAGTGTAGAAATCAAAAGCTTTTATCCAATATACAAACAAGGAAGTCTCTGACACAAAGTCACTTATCTGAGGTATAATAGGATTCCTCATGAGTGTGCACCACCCTGCATCATGCAATCAGTCAAGGGTGTGGGGAAAAGCATAGTCCTAAAACTAAGCCTTAGGCTACAACGACCCGGCCTGCTTACAGCCTGTCCTCCACACCCAATGCAAACTATAAGCGAGCAAACATATATATCATATTTTAAAACTTATTTGACCAACACAGAGCATTTAATTAATAGACAATTAGGTCTATGGTTTAATCATCAACTGAGAAGATTGCTATAGTGAAAGTTTTCAATGAAAGCATTGCAATGACTGGTGTATAACACATGGTGAAGATATTTTTCTTCCTGTAGAGTCATTGAGGATCTCACCTCCTAACAAAGGGTCTCACATTTTCTCCAAGTAATAAACATGTTACTTTAACCTCACTTTCTCACATAGATGTTTGAAGCTGATCTGTTACATGCTTAAACCCAACAGGTTTACTCTCCAGGGTCATTTGTTTTAACCAAATACATATTTTTCTCTTAAATTCTGGATGATGCTTGAATATGGCTTTCTTTATAGTTCAAGTGATTTTTTTTTATTATTTTGTGACAGACACAGAGAAAGGGACAGATCAGGACAGACAGATAGGAAAGGAGAGAAATGAGAAGCATCAATTCTTCATTGTAGCACCTTAGTTGTTCATTGATTGCTTTCTTATATGTGCCTTGACTGGGGGGGCTACAGCAGACCGAGGGATCCCTTGCTCATGCCAGTGACCTTGGGCTCAAGCTGGTGAACCTTGCTTAAATCAGATGAGCCTATGCTCAAGCCAGCAACCTCAGGGTTTCGAACCTGGGTTCTCTGCGTCCCACTATGACACTCTATCCACTGTGCCACTGCCTGATCAGGCTAATTCAAGTGATTTTAACACACAAGTATTATATAAAGAATTTCACTAGAGTATTAAGGGTCATATGATTGTAATTAGCATATTTCATTTTTATGAAAATATACATTTCAGAGACTCTACATGTCTTTAAGTGGAAAAAATTCAAGCCAGGTTTCTTTCTTCCTCATTTATCTCTCCCCCTCTTCCACATCATACTAAATTTGAGAGATGCTAATGATTTATTG
Organism: Saccopteryx bilineata; assembly: GCF_036850765.1. NCBI lineage: Eukaryota > Metazoa > Chordata > Mammalia > Chiroptera > Emballonuridae > Saccopteryx > Saccopteryx bilineata. The sequence continues at coordinate 134,980,085 of NC_089490.1, forward strand.
GATTTTATGGAAAAATATTAATTTTACCTTATTTATCTGGATACTTAACTCAAATGCCCACTTTTCCAAGACTGGTGCAGATTGATTTTTATACACACTTTATAACAATTGTATATCATGTCCTCACTCAAAAGACTGTAAGTATAGAGGATCTTGTTTTGAGCATTAATGGACTTTTTGAATGCTAGACTATCTCTCAGCTCAGATATAGAGAAATCTAAAGGTACAAAAAGTAAGATTATACTACCCTAGACTCATCCATATCCTCACCCAATTGCTATTTGAAAATCATGGGTTTCTCAAATTCTAAAGCATGTATGTAGCCAGTGATAGATTCAAATCTCCAATCCAAGTATTCTATAATAGAGTTTACCTTGTTTTCACTAACATTTCGCATGGATTTTTAACTTCTAGGTAATAATAAGAATGAAAAGGCCAAATTTTCTCAAGGTAGACAATTAATCTATTTTATTTCATAAATATTTGTGAGGCTTTACTGTGTGTAGTGTTCTGCTTGATACAGAAATAAAAAGGCAAAGTTGTGTCTTCAAGAATTCAGAACTAGCTCTTACATTTTCTAAACAAGTTAGAGAAAATAAAGAAAAATTTAACCAGAAAAACCCTTATGTACTGTTAAATTTAAAATATGACATGCCTGTCTGTCTCTTTCTTTTTTTCTTGTGTTTAAAAAAATAAAAAAGGTATGCCTATTGGAAGTTCCTTTTCATGATAGTTTTCTTCCAAAGTTCTTTCATGTGAATATTTAAGAAGAAAATTTCATCTAAAAGTGATGAAGTAAAAAATTTAATTCAAAATTTGAGAGTTTTAGCCATTGCTTTTCATATTTTTAATCGTTTGAGTAGTGAGTTTTCTGTTCACCTTTTGAGTGAGGATGGACATGAACATTTGTATACTCAAAGGGTTCAACGTAATTTTATGAGAATAATTTCAAATATTGTCAGAGTTCAAATTACTTAGTTACCCTACTCACCAGAATTAGAATTTATTACTTCACACATACCATATATCTACTAAAACATGCATTTCATTTTACCAGAACTGTTGGATGTTTGCCATTTCAGTTAACCTGTCACTTCCCTGAAGGTAGGGATCTTACTTTAGTCATCCTTATAACCCAGAGCACATGTAAAACAAACACATTCCTGGTACTGTAAATAAATGATGAAAGAGCAGATCAATAAATGAATGTTTGAATGTGACTATAGGGTTATTCAAGGAAAGAGAAAAGAGATACAATGGAAAATGAAAAAAAGAATAGAAATTTAAGGATCAATTGCACTTAGGCCATTGTGAAAAAAGAAGTTGGAGAAAAATACGATAATCACAGCTAGTGCAAGAGGCTGTTGAGATTTTGTATCATGAAAAACAAAAAACAGTAAAAACTTTTAGAAGTTTGGGTTGGCAATAGTATTAAAGGTTAAAAATAATAGAAAATGTGATAGTTATTAAAACTGTCCATAAATATTCCAGCTCTCTCTTCTTTAACACATTAAAGATTCTGTTTTCCTCACTTATCTTGGCTCATGAAATGTGATTGGAAGGGGTGTGTGCTATTTCTCATTGAAAGCTTAGCAAGCCAATAGAACTTCCCTATGTTTCCTTTTCTTTCCTCTACCATGGGGACTGAAGGTTTAAATAACAGTTGCTTCTTTTGCCTGTTGCTAAGCATGAGGGCACGGTGTGAACTACAGATCCCACCAACCCATGCGACGTGAGTGAGAAATAATCTTAGCCATTAAAAGCCTTAGATTGTAGGGTTGTTGTTTGTTATTGCAGCGTAAGCTAGTCTATCCCTGACTGATACAGAATAAGAACTTTGTTTTTAGGTAACATTTATTAAAATAACACATTTTTTAAAGTTTTATATTTCCATATAGGAAGTAGACTAATAATAAGGTATTGATAAGAAATTGTGAGCAAAGAGTGCTGACAATGATTTAAAATAATTAACATAAAAGGAAGAGAATCATCTCTACTTATTTCTATCAAATTTGTTTTGTTCTTTTTTAATTTATTGATTTCAGCAAGATAGGAAGGGAGAAGGAGAGAGACATTGATCTGTTCCTGTATGTGCCCTGACCTGGGATCAAACCAGCAACCTCTGCACTGAGATGACGCTCTAACAAACCAAGCTATCTGACCAGGGCTCAAATTTCTTTTTTAAAAAATAATGAGGCCTAGTCCAGAAACAACAAGGTTACAGTTTGATCCCTAGTCAGGGCACATAGGGGAAGCAACCAATGAACACAAAACTAAGTGCAACAGTAAATAAATGTTTTCTTCTCTCTCTTTCTGTCTCCCCCTTCCTTTCTCTGTTTCTCTAAAATCAATCAATAAAAATAATAAGAAATATAGTAATAGGATAACTTCAACTATAGTGTAGGATACTACAAAGAAGGGACTAGTGAATGCAATATGTCAACACTTTGAGGAGTATTGAAGAATATCTGAAACATATCTGCAGGTGAGACAGGACTAAGAAAGTTACTGCGTGGCCCAATGTTTACTATATAACAGCAAAAGTTTACACTTGCAGGACACAGAGCTCACTACCTAGCAGGACCATGATAGCATCTTCTAGTGTAAAAAGAAAGACCCTCAAAGTGAAATAGTTTCTGGGGGCAATGAGTAAAATCCTATTTCCTATCCAAATGACTTACTGAGGAAGTAGAGATTGTTTTTTTGAAGTTACACCCTCAAGTTGCTAAGAACAAGCCAAATAAAATGTGGTAATTATTCCACTTGCCATTAATGAAGTTAGTTAGAGAGGAAGCTATTGGCTAAGTTATATTTAAGCTACAATAACAGCCATGTATAAGAAACTTCTGAGCAGAGCAGCAAACCTGCCTACATGGGATACAGTCAGTGGTGGGATTCAGCCAGTTTGCACTGGTTCAGCAGAATCAATACCTAATTTTTTGTTGAGTTCCATAAACCAGTTGTTAAAATGGCACTTGTAATTAGGGTTCTCTCTAATGTGGGCACCTGGGCAGCCACCCAATGTGGAAGTCACAAATTTACATTCCTTGCTGTTTTTTAACATTCATTGGCACAACAGCATATTCTAAGCACCTGTAGTGATGTTCCTTTTATCTATAAGTGAAAAAAAATTGCAAGTGAGGATGCCAATCAAGAAGCAATATGCCTGACCTGTGGTGGCGCAGTGGATAAAGCGTCGACCTGGAAATGCTGAGGTCACCGGTTCGAAACCCTGGGCTTGACTGGTCAAGGCACATATGGGAGTTGATGCTTCCAGCTCCTCCCCCCTTCTCTCTCTCTCTCTCTCTCTCTCTCTCTCTCTCTCTCTGTCTCTCCCTCTCCTCTCTAAAATGAATTAAAAAAATCAATAAATAAAAAAAATAAAAATAAAAAAGAAGCAATATGGAAATATCTTAAATGACAGTTTTATTGTTTTTGTCAAGTATTATTTAATATTTTTTATTAATATCTTAAAATTCTTTCATATAACAAAATCTAATTCTGTGTACCTCTCTTATTGTTCTTATTTAAGTATTAAATGCATGAAATAATAAACTATCTTTCAGTATATTTTTTTATACTTAAAACAGTCATTAGGGCAGAGAACCAGTTGTTAAATTATTTGAATCCCACCACTGCTCACACAGATAAAGTGAAATTGTTCTTTTTACCCATTTAAATTAGCTTGTTATTTGATTTGTGCTTATCTGTGCTGCTGTATTCCTCTTAACTGGATTCTGGAATTCTCATAAAGATACTGTGGTCTATATGTTGATGTTAAATCAATGTTTCTGTAGGAGAACTAGGGCTGGGACTTCCCAATCCATAATCTTGCTAATCATCTCAAGGCTACTTTTATATACGATTTCTCTTACTCTGTTATCAAATATTTTTAATATCAACTTTTTGTTTTGAGTCCTTTTCTGTGTGTTTAATAGTTTAAAACATTTTTGCTTAATAGCTCTTTTCATTTTGGAAAACCTTACCCTAACATCTCTCACTCATGGTAATTTATTGTCCAGTGCCTTTTGCCATTTTTAGGCCATGTGCTCTTTCTTCTAGGAAAGCTATTCATGGAGGACCTGAGGGGCTTAGATTAAGGGCTTTCATTTGATTCTGCCATGTTTCACAGAATATAGTCACCCCAAACCTCTTTCTATCTCAATTTCTTGGTATAACAATTCTCAATAACTAATAAAGCTCAGTACTCAAATGCAAATTAAGATAAATTTATGCTTATAAATTTATAGGGAAGATTTTATTTTTCTATTCCAAGTTTAGATTGAATTAATAATGATGCCATAATACTGATGGGTGCACTTTTTCTAGCCCATGGTTGATCTGAGACTTTAGTCCTTTGAGTATCAGTATTATATACTATATATTGTTATAATATATACTATATACTATATATTATTATAATATATACTATATACTATATATACTATATATATGTCTCAGTTGCAACTTTTTGCCTCATGTGGATTTCATGGTTCATTTCTTGACCTGTATAGGCATATGTTCAATGTCCATAAGGGAGGTGAAATTTTAGCTTACACATTAATTCCTCGAATTTCTTTTCCTTCATTTCTCCCTTTCTTCTACCTTTTCTCATTCTCTTCTCTCCTTCTCCTTTCTTGACTAGGTAATATATTCATGTGATATATATTTTGAAAATATAAATGTATAAACTATTACTGATAAGGCACTTCCTATATCTGCAGTCCCCATATCCTGTTCCCTCATCAGAGACACCCTTATTATCAATTCCTTATGTATTTTCCACAGATAGTCTATACACACACATGTGATTTATTTTCTATCGGTATGTCACCACATGATACACAGTCTTCTGTGAGACTTTTATTCTTATAAAAATATACTTTTCAAGGTCATTTCCTCTATATAAAAAGCTATGAATATTCTTCTTAATAAGGTTATAGTATATGCATGTCTGCTATCAGTTTTCAATAATTTTTTTTATAATTTACTGCAATGAGTACCTTGTAAATAATCACTTTTACACATATATTTATATTAATACAAGTATATTATAGAATCATTCTTAGAAGTGGAATTATGACTCAAAGTATATATATAAAGTATATGTATATAAAAAGTATTCATTTAAAAGCATATATATTATGATATATATATATATACACACACACATACATATATCTCAGAAATGCAAGAAGGTACCCATTTTCCCATACTCTCACAAACATAGTGCTAATAGATATTAATTTCTACCAATAGGTAAAAATCTCATTGGGATTTTAATTTTCTTTTATCTGATTAACAAGATTGAACTCTAATAAATAGGTTTGAAAGTCTTTCTATTTCCTTTTTTATAAACTTTCTGTAAACTTTGTATTTATATTTCTTGGGCATATATGTAGTGATTGTGGGACTTTTGTTGAATCAAAGCAGTTAGGTGCTCATCACCTGTGCTAGTCAAGTAATGACATTATTTTACTCAGATTCAATCTCAACAGTGATAGATCAAATAGTAAATCTGATTATGTTAAAAACTTATTTAAATCCTCTTGTTGACTCCTTATCAACAAAAATAAACTCAAGTATTATAAAATGGTAGTACAAAAGCCCTCTCTTGTTGGCCCATACTCATCTCTTAATTCCTAGTGTTAGTAATTAACTACGGTATTTCACACTTACCATTCTGGTAAAACCAAATTGCTCTACACACATTATTTTCCCAATGCCATATCGTATTCTTAAAATGAGCCTCTCTCGATCCTTGTTTCAGTTAGCCATCTCTCATTCTCTACCTCCCCACACTCACAGGCTTTTCTGAGTTTATTTCTATTCTACTCATCTTCTACAATGCAGTTCAAGTACAATCTCCTCTAGGAAGAAGGTTAAATTATAGGCTCTGGCCTCTTAACACACAGTTTGGTGCCACCCTTTTATATACTCCAGTCACCTTTTGTAACTATGAAAATTATCTAATGATGTGACAGTGACAGCTTCTGCACTGGGAGAGAACTTACTGCCTAAGACCCTATTCTACTAAGATTTCAATTCATTGTGTGTACCATGTGTCTACACATAATAAGTACTCAGTAGTATTTATTAAATAAATGAATGCACCCATAAAAATAAAACAAACAGATAAAACTAGGATAACCTTACCAAAAGATAGAGAATTGGAAAAGATAGAGAATATGACTAAGGAGAGATTACTATGACTGATATGGTAATGAATGAATAAAATGCATTCTCTTCTCCTTAACCACTCCCTTTCACCAAACACACTATTGTATGGGTTTTCTTGGTTTGAGTGTAGTTATACCATGTAGCAGCAGACGCTATAGCTAACAAGGGGATTGTACACACACACCAGTGTCATAGAGTACACACATAAAATAAACATTTACAATTCAAAATAGATAAAAATGAATTGTTTCAGGGTTTGAAAAAGTATTATCAGAGCTTGGACGGACTTGGGTCTCTCCAGAAATGAGGAATATTCATGAAGAAGTTTAATAAGTGTTGATTAGTAATCACCATGATCACAATGATGCAACTGCTATTTTGAGCAGCACTTTTTTAAAAAGTTTTTCCACTGCTAAGATGACTCAGCTGTTTCAAAAAACAAACCACACAAAGTACAAATGAGTGGGTAGCATGCCATGAAGGTCCTTTTCAGATGAGTAAAGCCCTGGTTTCTTCACTTAGCATGAGTGTCATGGTCACCCCTTCATAACTGCTCTGCTGAGAAATCAGGCAGCACACTGTGGAAGGTCTACCTGGGCCCTTTACTTTGACTGAGAATTCCAGAAAATTGGTAGAATTCTGGGAATTGGTATATATCCCCTTTTCATCATACTGTTATCATCATGGATACAGCAAGGGAAGAAGATATTTAATTTAAAATACTGGTCTTTAACCGTCTCTAGTGAGGTTATCTGATCTCAGTGATCTTTGTTAAAAGCCAATCAGAAAAAGGCATGAGCCTGGGCTAGAGCTTCCTACAATGTAGATAGAATACATTTCTAAATCCTGACCCAAGAAACCAACCCTTTTAGGTAGGACACTTGACTATAAGAGACAGAAACACAATTTAAATAGACTTAAGGAAAAACAAAGTAGAAAGAGAGATTTTGTTTTGCTATTCTTGAGTCTACCAGAGGCTTTCATATTCAAACAAGGAATTAAACATTCTTTCTCTTTCATTTCTGCTTCTCTTGACCTATTAATTTGATGTTTCCTCATTATCAGCCAGAATCTTCACACAGTGGGAGATACTGACTCTGACATCAGTGCAGTCACAACCTTATAGCCTCAGACCAGAAGAAAAAAGAGTTATGTCTCCACAGCTCCAGTGAAACACACTCCTGGAAAGGAATCCAATTAATTAGGCTCAGCTTGAGCCACATGCCCACCATGTGGCTAAGTCACTATGACTAAGGAGGGATTACTATGACTATCCCAACCAGAGGTGGATTAAGGTTGGTTGAAGCTCCGAGTGCAGAAGAAAATATTGGGCCCCTTACATTAGAAAAGTGTAAAGTTGGGGTTTTTCGGGGCCCTTCAGAAGTTAGGGTCCAGGGTGCATACCCAGTGCATTTACTGTTAAATCCGCCTCTGACCTCGACCTGGTTTGTGTCCACCCTTTGATTAATCACCAACCTTTGGCTAAGCTTTAGTCGAGGGAAATGGAGGTACTCTATGAGACCATGAGGTAAGAGGTAGAGTAGGGGGCACTGTTAACCCCAGGCAAAGGGAGAGATTTAGGCAAAAAAAGAGATATCAACCTCAGTCACCAACAGCATAACATTGATTTTCATGGGGTGTTACGTTCTCAGTTCCAGGAGTTCTTCTGAAAACTGAACTTCGTGAACTTACAAGTGAGGGACGGTCAGTATCTGAAAAATCACTCACGGGAAAAGAAGACAATGGTTATGGGAGAAAGTGCATCATGTCACTTGTCATCTGTTTTTCCTTAAAGCACAGGCGTGGCTTTCCTTTGGGTTTTTGGTCTTTCCAATGAGGTTGCTTCCTTAGTTGATAGGCCAAAACCACTGCCCTTAGGTCAAAGCCTGATGGTCATTCTGATTGTCAGCATTAATAAGAACATTTATAATACAATTTCTTTTATGTTCTGAGGACTGGAAAAAGTGTATTTACTTTATTTAAAGAGTATAAAAGATATAGGTTATCTTATTCAGATCAGCGGTGAATACCCATAATATCAAAGTTTAAATTAAAATCATGCAAATAGCATACATATAGAATCTCTCTCTATTTTAATCTATTCTAAAATACCTGCCTTAAAGTTTAGAACACATCCTATCATGATATTTTGTAGTCATTGTTCTTATTCCATTATAGACATATTTTTTGTTAGACAATTACTGCTTCGATCACTTCTCAGTGTTTTGGCTAAGATCAAGTGTAGTATCTTTTCATAGGACTTTAATTATTGCTTGGAAATAATATGGTATGTAGTGTATTTAATTTTATATAAATGTCAAAATAATGTGAATAAATTTACCTCTGTGCTTACTTGGCCACAAAGCCCTGCCTTAGGGCACCTGAGAACCTCATCAGTTCTGAAGAAGGACGTGTAGGAAAATGTACTCAGATTGTTTTGGCAGAGAACTCTGGAAATATTTTTTAAGAGTCATCACAGAATTACTTTAGAAATGTTAAAAAAATAAGAAATCAGACATGGAAATTTTATCAAAATGTAAAATTCAACAATCACAACTGAAATATAGTTTATAATAGCTACCAGATTCTCAGCATCTTCCAAAGGAAAAGCTTACAGAAAAATACTGTACATTTTTTTGTTTGTAAAATTGAAATGCCCTTCTCTTATGCTTTATTTTCTTTCTTTCCCCTCACTGTGGAAGAATGTAAGATTTCGTAACAACAGACAGCTTGCTTTTGATTGAGACACTCAATGCAAATGTTTCATGATTTTGAAAAAAAATAATTGGTAAGAAAATAGTCTTCTTATCATTAGTATTCTTCATATATACTCACTGGAGCATTTGAGGTGATAGCATGGTCACACAAGTCATCAGATTCTGTGTTTTAGCCATAACCACTCACCGTCAGAGACATTGAACTAAATGGGAACATGTCATGTACCCAGTCTGAAACAGGTCAGACCTCTTCAAATAACCTTCAACTTTTACTGGAACTGACCTCAGACTTACAGCTTAGAGGAAACAGGCTACAAACTTTGACCCATCTGTCTTCAAGTTTATAAAATGCTTCTGTGGGACATGAATGTTTTGTTATTTTCTTAGCTGATGGTGAGAAACCCACTTCGATTTACATCTGCTCTATTGCAGAGCTAAATATAGCCTCATTTTGACAGTTTATTTTGGCCCTAAATTATTTCCTTTAGTCAGATACCTTTAACTGTCCAACTCATCCTATTGGCATGGATAGAGTATTAAAAGGAATTCAAAATTCACAAGTTCATATGACTACCATTTCAATTCAAAGAGAAATTTGACCTCTGGAAACTAAAAATGGACTATTTCATAAACAGAGTTAGTAGTAACTTTTGTGATTTGAGTTTAAATAACTCTCTGATACCTATATATATCTCCCCCAACTTTTAGCTGGACCTCATGAAATTCACAATTTCAAAAATTATGTTGGGAAAAATTATGGCATGTATTCAAAGGAATGAGTGTCTTGAAATTTAGTACTATACTTGTGTTTTCTAAGAGCAGAGAGGTAGTAATTGAGTGGAATTTCTATATATTGAACAGCTCAATGTTAATTTCTGATGTTTTGATATGTATTTTGTACAGCTAGCTGAGATTGAACAGTGAATGAAGTAAAGAGAAAATAAAGACAGTAAAGTAGAGATCAGAAATTTCCAGTTCCAGCCCTGGACAAGGTCATATGTCATTTAGAACAAATTACTTCAACTCTCTGAGATTCATTTCTCTATTTAATGATAGCTGCTATAACAAATAACTGTGAGACCTCATTTATTGAGTATTAATAAATAAATAATTAATACATAATAAAATATGTCTTATGATCAGAAAATCTAATGAGAATTTTCTTTATTAGATGACTTGTGTAAGTCCCTTGGGAAAGCACTTTGCCAAGAAGTAGTTTGAAAGTCAGTCCTCTTCCATACTGTGGCCCTGTTATTTTGGAATCCCTCATTTTTTAGCTTCTCAGACAGGAAGAGAGAGGGGAAGGAATTGTAGAAACACTTAGGAGCCAGATGTGTAAATGGTTTACATCATTTTTGTTCACATTCCACAGACAAAAAAAACTCCCTTACAACTATGGAGGGGATAACCTACATTAATTCTGAAAAATTAGTGAATAAAGTGAATTTCCTAAATGTAAGATAAGCTAAAATGATAGCCATGTTGTATTATCTGTGCCACAAGATGTAAAATAAATGAAGTTAAGTAAGTTCTATATTCCACTCCAAGGATCTGTAGTTTAGCAAATAATTTAAAGAGAAATTGCAAGGTAAGACCTCAGGAAGGAAGAACTCAGTCTAAGCTACAGAGAACAGAGTAAAATGCTAGACTGCAAAATCATGAGAGTAAGAACCATGTGCACTATTTCTCACCATCTCCCACACATGCAAATTATGGGCACTTATTAATGTTTGCTATTGATAATATCAGAAGCTAACTGACCTGAAGGTGGGATGAAATTGGGAAGAGAGCACAATAAAGAGTATGCACTTGTGAAGACAAACCTGTTTACCTTACTATATGATTATTAGCTGATCTTGTCATAGACAAAAAGTCAACATGGAAACAATCAGTTTCATAAGAGAATAACCTTCCACCCCCATTACATGAACATCTTCCACCATTTCTGCTGAAGGACCTGGGTCACCTTCCCAGTCATGACAAGGCAGCTGTGTATATCCTAACAGTGAGGCATTTTCTAAAGAGAACAGGCCTTCAAAGCTCCTAATTTTTATTTTTTATTTTAGTGTTTTATTGATAAATTTATTTGTTGTTGGTGATAGAATTATTTTTTTGGATGAAAAACAAAATTTATGCATCAAAGAACCTTGTTTTTATAAGGAGTTTTCTAGAATCCATAAATTATTCATGAAGATAAATTTTCAAACACACAGTGATTTCAACAAATAAAAACAAAGCTGTTGGCCTGACCAGGTGGTAGTGCAGTGGATAGAGTGTCAAGCTGGAACTGGGACACAGAGGACCCAGGTTTGAAACCCTGAGGTCGCTGGCTTGAGCGCAGGCTCATCTGACTTGAGCCCAAGGTTTCTGGCTTGAGCCTGAGGTCACTGGCTTGAGCAAGGGGTCACTCGCTCTGCTGTAGCCCCCCAGTCAAGGCACATATGAGAAAGCAATCAATGAACAACTAAGGTGCTGCTCATCTCTCTCCCTTCCTGTCTGTCTATCCCTATCTGTCTGTCTCTCTGTCTCTGTCACATACATACACACACACACACACACACACAAGAAATACATGTGAAGGTGTGCACTTCTGAGCCCACTAGGTAGGTGGTCATCATGAAGTTCAACCCCTCATGACGCAGGACTGCAGCAAACCTGCAAACACTTCAATGCCTGGCCCCTTGCACCTGCACAGGAAGATCATGCCTGCTCATTCTCCAAAGACCTGTGGTCGAAACACAATGTCTTCTCCATGTTCACTGAGAGGATGACAAGGTTCAAGAGGTCTGGGCAAACTACAAAGGTCAGCAAATTGACAGTATGGTACATATATCTAGAAAGAAAGGTATCATCTACATTGAGTGGGTGCCAAGTGTGAAGGCTAACAGCACATGTCATTTGCTCCAGCAAGGTGCTTACCACCAAGCTAAAACTAGACAAAAAAGAGTGGAAAAAACATTTTTGCACTCAAGGCCAAATTGTGACAGATTAGCAAAGGGAAAAAATATATATAAAGGGGACCTTATTGAGAAAATGCAGGATAATATATAGCCCATGGTGCAGATTTTTAGCTAATGTGAGTATCTTTGGAACTTTTCAAGATATATCTGGAAAGTTTTATTTTCCTTCCGTTTTGTCATTGATTTTTGGCTCTATAAACCTATTTCTTTTTGAAATTAGATTTGTAATTCTATGGAGACAAATTACAAATGTTTCTTACTAAAAGAAAGAGATGGAAGATTACAGAATGGTTTTTCTCCTTCACCCCACATTACCACCACACCAACAGGCTCCATGGTAATAGCAGAAGAGGGCAGATACAAGTCTTGTGATACACAGACTCTCCCAGATGAGTAGCACTTAAAAAAGTTCAAAATCAACAAGAGAAACAACAAAGACATTAGATGTATTTGAAAGCTCCAGCCCTTACAGTTACAATAACCTTACCCAGATTAACATAAACATTATACTAAAGGCTTATTTTGCTCACTTCTTATTCTTCAGTACATAATGTCAGGTTTTCAACAAAAATAACAAGGTGTGCTAGGAGTCTGGAAGAAACAGTCTGAAGGAAAAAAGCGAATTTCAGAACTAGACTCAGATATGACAGAGATGTTGGAATGATCATACTAGGCACATAACTATGATTAGTATGCTAAGGGCTCTAATGGAAAAAATGGACAGAATGTAAAAACAAATGAGTAATGTAAGCAGAAAAATGGAAACTCTAAGAAAGAATCTCAAAGAAATGCCAGAAATCAAAGCCACTAAAACAAAAATACAGAATGCTTTTGATGAGCTCATCAGGAGACAGGACATGGCCAAGGAAAAAATTGAGGAGCTTAAGAATAATTAATAAAATCTTTCCAAACCATCAAGAAGGTGAAAAGACAATGAAGATAATAAGAGAAAAGTTTCCAAATCATATATCTGATAAAAGATCTGAATGTAGTAAGGAGTCTCACTTCTGGTTAGAAACATCTACTTGTGATTATTCAGGCCTGATCACAGGCCTGATCACAGGCTTTGCCAGGCAGTCTTGTGGGGAACAGAAAAGATGCCCTGTGCACTCAGATTTGGTGCACAGCTCACACACTGCAGCACCACATATTTTGAAAGGAGTTGTGGTCAAGATAATGCTTTTTGAATATTTGCCACCCCAGCCCCAATGCTTTTATTCCCAGGTCATTTGATCTGAGACCTTGGGTAGATATTCCCAGATGTCTCTGTTGAGACCTTTTTATGCAGGGAAGGAGGAGGTTGCCTTGAAGATAGTTTTCCCTGCTCCAACTCAGTGCCCAGGACTTTTACACTCCCAATCATTCCTCCTCTTTCTCCCCTCAAATGCAAGGTCCATAAAACTTCCAGAGGCTTTGGTAAGAACTTTCTCAAAAGAGAGACAACCCCCATATCCAAGCTGATTACCCTGACTCTCAATTGGTGAGTTGTTTCATGGTGACACATAGAATGGAGGAGTCAGTGTTTTCTCTGATTTCAGCCTCTTGCTGTAAGTATTTCAGTAAATGATTCAAGGCTCAACTTTCTCAATGACTACCCTGCCACCTGGTAGCTTTGCTCTTTTTCACAGCTCAGCTATGCTCCTGACATCTGCATTTAAATTTTTACAGTGCAATAATAAAAAGACAACCCAATTAAAAGATGGGCAAAGGACATGAACAGATACTTCTCCAAAGAAATATAAATGGACAAAAAAAAAAAAAGAACATGAAAAAATGGTCACCATCATTACACATGAGGAAAATACACACCGAATGAGATTCCACTTCACACTCACTAAGATGGCTATCATCAGAACGAGCGATAATAGTGTGTTGGCAAGAATGTGGGAAAATTGAAACCCTCATACACTGTTGGTATAAAATTAATATGGTGCCACTGCTTTGAAAATCAGTCTGGCAACTTCGAAAATGTTAAGATAGAGTTACTACATAACACAGCAATTCTACTCCTAGATACATATACAAGAGAAATGATATGAAATTAAAAAAAAAAATGAAAACATGCCCATATAAACACTTGTACACAAATGATCATAGCAGCAATATTCATAATAGCTACAAGGCATAAAAAGTGTTTATCAACTGATGAATAGATAAATAAAATGGAATACACAAACAAAATAAAACATTATTTAGCAATAAAAAGAAATAAAATAACATTACTTTCTACAACAGATAAACCTTGATAATATTATGCTAAGTGGAAGAGACAGTTACAAAAGACCACCTATTATGATTTCATTTATATAAAATGTCAAGAATAAGCAAAATTATATGGACAGAAAGCAGATCAGTGATTGTCTATACTTAGAGAAAGAGATGGAAGGACTGAAGAAAAATATTTAAGGCATACAAGGTCTCATTTGGGCGTAATGGAAATATTCTAAAACTGTAAAGAGGATACATAACTCTGAAATAGATCAAAAGTCATTGAATTATATACTTCAAAGGGGTGAACTGTAAGATTTATGAATTATATTTCAAAAAAGTTATATAAAAATAAGGTATACTTAAAAGGTTAAACACTGTATAAAATTTCTAAATGCACAAAAATAAAATTATTTTAAAATATTCTGACCAATTCTCTATATACAGAGTTTAAATTTTATCTAATATATGTACATTATCTCTTTTGCACACAGGTATATTTCTAGTTCTTAACATAGATTTTGATCCATAGTTATATTCAATAAATATTTTTTAATTAATCAAAAATTGTTGCATAACTGTAATTGCAATACCAGGAGATGAAGAGTATGAGAACAGAAAAAAAGAAATAGGTGAAGTAATAATGCTCCTCAACTTTCCCAAATAAATTAATAACAGACATAGATCCAGGAATCTCAGAGACTACCAAACAGGATTAAAAACAGAAAAAGAAAAAGAATAAAACCACACCTAGACTCTTATATTTAAATTGCAGAAAATGAGGTCCTGGTCACTTGACATAGTGGTAACACCTCAGCTGGTATGTGGATGTCCTGGAGTTCCATTACAGGTCAGGGCACACAGGAGAAGCAACCATCTGCCTCTCCACCCCTCCACCTCTCCCTTCTATCCCTCTTCCTCTCTCTCTGCCTCTCTCTCTCTCTCTCTCTCACACACACACACACACACACACACACACACACACATCTATGGCTAGATTGATTCCAGTGAGTTGGCCCAGGTGCTAAGGATAGCTCCCTGGCCTCTGCCTCAGACACCAAAATAGCTAGGTTGCAAAGCAACAAAGTAACATGCCAGATGGGCAGAGTAACCCCCACAGGGGGCTTCTGGTCTGGCACATGTGAGAGGCTGTGTCTCCGCCTCCTCTGCTCTCACTTAATTAAAATAAAAGGAAGAAAGGAAGAAAAGGAAGGAAGGAAGGAAGGAAGGAAGGAAGGAAGGAAGGAAGGAAGGAAGGAAGGGAAGGAGAAAGGGAGGGAGGGAAGGAGGGAAGGAGGGAAGGAGGGAGAGAGGGAGGAAAGGAGGGAGGGAGGGTGGGAGGGAGGAAGAAAGGAAGGAAGGAAGGAAGGAAGGAAGGAAGGAAGGAAGGAAGGAAGGAAGGAAGGGAGGGAGAAAGGGAGGGAGGGAGGGAAAGAGGGAAGGAGGGAGAGAGGGAGGAAAGGAGGGAGGGAGGGAGGGAAGGAGGGAGGAAGGAAGGAAGGAAGGAAGGAAGGAAGGAAGGAAGGAAGGAAGGAAGGAAGGAAGGAAGGAGAAAGAAGAGAAGAGAGGAGAAGAGAAGAGAAGAGAAGAGAAAATGAAAGACATCCAAGGTATTAGAAGAACAGAATTAAGGTAAACTTCTTGACAGAAGCCATGCAAATAAGGAGAGAACTGGTTGAAATATTTAAGTGTTGAAGGAAAAACAACCACCCAGAATTAATATCATTTAAAAGAGAAGGAAAACTGAGTACTTTCTCAAACAAAGAAAAACTGGAGGAATTCATCACAAGATGATATAACCCTTAAAAGTATTATAAATTATTGGCCTGATCTGTGGTGGCACAATGGCTCAAGTGTTGACCTGGAATGCTGAGGTTGCTGGTTTGAAAACCCAGGCTCGCCTGGTCAAGGCACATATGGGAGTTGAGCTTTCTGCTCCTCTCCCTGTTCTCTTTCTCTCTTTCTCTCTCTCTCTCCTCTCTCTCTAATAAAAATGAATAAATAAAAAAATTTTAAAAGTATTAAATTATTGAAGGAAATAATACAGATTGTTTTATGGGATTGTGTTCACCAAAAGTGTATATATTGGGGTCTTAACCTTCAGTAACACAGAAAGTGACCTTATTTGAAAATAAGTTCTTTGTAGAGGTAATCAAGTTAAAATGAGGTCATTATGATGTAAACCAAAATTACTGGTGTCCTCAGAGAAAGGGAAAATTTGGACACAGAGACAGGTACACATAAAGGGAAGACAAAGTAAAGACCCAGAAATAATGCTGTTTATAAACTGAGGAATGCCTGAAGTTACTACAGTAGAAGCTAGGAGAGAGGCATGGACCAGAATCATACCCTAACTTCATCGATACTTGATTTGGTTGGTTTATATAATGAGATTTTAGACTTAGGGTTAATGCTGAAATAATTGAGATTTGGGGGATACTGGGATAGGGTGAATGGCTCTGAGAAGGAACCGCCTTTGTCAACATTTTGATTTTGGACTTTTAGCACACAATACTGTGATACAAATGTTTGTTGTTTAATTTACCCAATTTGTAGTACTTATGGCTGCCCAGTAAAGTAATACAGATTACAGCAAGTAGAGCATTGTAACAAATACCTAAAGATGTCAAAATGATTTTGGAATTTGGTAATGGATGGAGGTTAAAAGGTTGTTGAGGAATTTCATAGAAAAAGCCCAAGTTGCCTTGGTCAGAGTGTTATAGAAACATGAATGTTATAAATACTTCTGGTGAAATCTTGGACAGAAATGAGGATCATGTTATTGGTAACTGGAGGAAAGGTAATCCTTATGATAAAGTGGCAGAAAACATGTGTGAATTGCATTCTGTTGGGTGTAAGTACAATATGTAAGCAATGAACTTGAATATTTAGCTGAGGCTATTTCTAACACAGTGTTGAAGCCATGCTCTGGTTTCTCCTTGCCACTTACCAAGCAATGCAAAAGGAAGGTGATAAGCTGAACAAGAAATTGATAACCAGAATGCAAAGATATAGAAATTGCCAGCCAATCCATATTGCACAAAATTAGGAAATGTGCTCTGAAGTGAACACCAAGGGTGTAGCTAGACAAACATTCACTAAAGAAACTAGGCATGTTACCTGTGGATCCAACTGGCCATCTCAGTAGAAGCACTTCCAGCATGGACTGAAGGAGAGAGAGAGAAGGTAAAATGAAGGAAGACGTTTAGACTTCTGGAATTCTACAGAAGGAAACAGGCAAATGGGGTTATCTGACTATGAACATGTGTTATTGTTCAAGAAAAGGGAAGAATGACCTCCAGGGAAGTTCAAAGGCCGGTGGGTCTGTCATTGATATTAGAACTCTGAGGTCAAAAGCCCAAGGGGTTGGGAAACTTCCTCCTCAGTTCCAAAACACACAGCCACATCATAGGTTGCAAAGGGCGGGGCCACTTATCAGGGCATAAGAAGCAGGGCCACCACCCAAGGTTGCCTCCCCAGTGGGCCAAGAAGACAAAGCATTGAACCAAGGAGGAGTCATCTCAAGCCTTAAAGTCGAATAAGATTTGCCCTGCTAGTTTTCAGATTTGTTTGGGAACCATGACCCTCTTTTTCTTTCTTTTGTTTTGGAATAGGAATGTTTATCCTATGCCTGCCTCATCATTATATTAATAATTTCAAGGCAGATATGTTTTTTTGCTTTCACAAATTCACAGATGGAAAAGAATTTTGCCCTAGAATAAATCATAACCCAAGCTTCATTCATATTAATTTGAGTTATTTAAATCAGTGGTTTTCAACTGCCAGTCCAAAGATTGGCACTGGTCCACCAGAAATTTTATGTCAGTCTGCGAAAGAGTTAACCACCCCGATGTATGAAAATTATAGAATCTATAAATTTCTGGTGGACTAGTGGTTGAAAACCACTGATTTAGATGATGATATTTTAGACTTAGAGGTGATGTTGAAATGATAAAGATTTTGGAGATATTGAAATAAGGTAAACAGATTTTGCATGCAAAGAGAACAGAAATTTGGGAGGTACAGGAGACAGACTACTATGAATTCAATTGTGTTCCCACTAAAAGATATGTTGAAGTCCTAATCCCACTACAGAAGAATGTGACCTTATTTGGAAACAGAATCTGTGCAAGGGCAATCAAATTAAAATGAAATCATTGGGGTAAGCCCTAATATAATATGGATGGTGTCCTTATAAGAATGGGAGATTTGCGTCAGCCTGACATGTAGAAGTCCCAGGTTCGATTCCCGGCCAGGGCACACAGGAGATGCACCCATCTGCTTCTCCACCCCTCCCCCTCTCCTTCCTCTCTGTCTCTCTCTTCCCCTCCCGCAGCCAAGGCTCCATTGGAGCAAAGATGGCCCGGGCACTGGGGATGGCTCCATGGCCTCTGCCTCAAGTGCTAGAGTGGCTCTGGTCACAACAGAGCAACACCCCAGATAGGTAGAGCATGCCCCCTGGTGGGCGTGCCGGGTGGATCCCAGTCGAGCGCATACAGGAGTCTGTCTGACTGCCTTCCTGTTTCCAGCTTCAGAAAAATACAAAAAAAATACAAAAAAAAAGAAAAAAAGAATGGGAGATTTGAACATAGAGATAGACACACAGATGGAAGATAACGTGAAGACACAAAGAGAATACTGTTTACTAACCAAGGCATGTCTGAGACTCTCAAAAGCTAGAACAAGGGCAGGGGACAGATTCTCCCTCAGAGCCCTCAAGAGAAACCAATCCGGCATACACTTTGATTTCAAATTCATGGCATCTAGAATTATGAGACAATAAATTTCCATTGTTTAAGCCACCTGTTTTGTAGTATTTTTGTTATGGAAATCTCAGGAAACTAATACAGATTGGGGGGAATCCCTCAAACTTATCAGGTAACAAAATAAAACATTTAATATTTCTTACTTAAAGTGATAACAGTAATAATGTATCATGCAATGATAATATAAAGATAAATAAAATAAATGATGACAGTGCCATAATGGATAAAAAGGAGAAACTGGAAACACTTTGTTATAAGGAACTTTCACTAAAAGTGAGCAGTATAGTATTATTTAAAGATGGACTTAGATTAGTTAAAAATGTGTGTTGCAAACTCTAGGCCAAACACTAAAAAATTTTAAAATATAATTGATATGCCAAGTGAGGAAATAACATAGAATCATATAGAAGGCCTAAGACAGAAAAAAAGAAGAGAAAAAAGAAACAAAGGATAAATAAATAAGAAAGTTCAGCAAAAAGAAAATAGTTACATCATAGAGATAATCCACTATATTAATAAACATTTTAAATGTGAATTGTCTAAATATAGCAATTAAAAGACAAAAAATGTCAGAAGGGATTTAAAAAACACTGTAACTATCCATTGTCTGTAGAAACTTACTTTAAATATATAAATATTAAACTAGGTAGAAAGTAAAGGGACAGAGAAATATGTATCATGCTAACACTAATCAAATAAAAGCTGAAGTAGTTATATTAATTTCAGACACAGGAAATTTCAGAACAAGAAATTATCAGAAATAAAGGGAGGCCTTACATAATGATAAGAAGTCAATTCGCCAAGCAAACATAAGAACCCTAAATATGTATGCATCTAACAATAGAGTGTCAAACTACATGAGGGACAACCTGATAGGACTGCAAGAAGAAACAAGATAAATCCACTATTACTTGGTAGATATCGGGGTCCACTAAGTCACTCCTCAACTGACATTCATTCATCTGTTTGCCAAGTATTCTTTATTTTGATGAGCACTATCCACAAAAAAAAAAAATGAACGACATGCGTCAGGGTACATAATGCTATGACAGATTGAACATGCAACGTATGCATTCATTGTTTCTAGGCATCTTTTTCAACAAGTCATCACTTAGTTTAATAGTTACATAGTGATTTCTGGCTCTTTTCTGCATGTTACTTCCCAACAGGTGTCCTCCACAGGATGTTAATGTCATCAAAATATCATCTTATAGATGAAACCAGTTGAATGGTTCTTTAATTACTTGGAGCCCATCTTCGACCTTTAGATCCAAGTAAAGAAGTAGATCTCTGCAGTCTAATACCCCACACCCCCCGTCAAAGGTATGTGTAAACCTATCTCAAGAAAGTATTCTCTTGATCTAGCTTTTCCTTTCTATCATAATTTATTTTTTAGCCCCCTTTAGATCAGCAAGCACTTCCCATTCTTTTAATCATTATTGAATATCACCTACATCTGCCTTCGATCCCTGGAGTACAACTGGAAAGTTCAGCCGAGGAATGACCCTCAGGGCTGGCAATAATTTGAGTCTGACCAATGCCTTACCTTTTGTCCATTACAGTGAAAACAGGAAGGGCTGGAGACCTACAGACTGATGACTGTCTTGCTCAGGGGGTGGAAAAGCAAAAGCCGATCAAGCTTGGACAGGTGAGAGAAATAATAACCCATCATTCTCAGGAACTGCTCAATAATTTTTAGAGCTGTCGTCATGGTAACATGTTAAGCATTGATCCTTTTTCTAAAACTCTTAAATGAAATCCAAGTCCTGGCACTTGCAAGATCAGGTAATGATAAAGAAAAAAAAGTAATGAAAAAAAAAAAAAAACCAGAAGTAGAATATGCAAAAAAATAGCAATAGAGTAGATAAGTTTCGATGCCCCCCTTCCCTATCATCATCACAATATCTCAGCAATCTATCCAATGGAAAATACCCTTTATTTCCACACACATTAAGTTTGAAACACACTTTTATTAAGTCATGAAGGTAATCTCTTCAGTCTATTATCACTCCCAATTTAGTAAGCAGGTGTTTCAACTGCTCATTCTAATTGTCGTCAGCCCACTGCCTTGTAAAGGTAAACTTCCTTTTATTCGATGCTTTTTTAGTCACGTCGCAGTGCACCTGAAATAAAATTAGTTCTCTGATCAGGTGACACATTAGCAAAAAGTCCAAACTGAAATTGTATTTTCTCCCCTAGCTTCTATTGTGAGAGGAGGGCAGGGGATAGATTCTCCCTCAGAGCCCTCAAGGAGTTCTGTTAGCTGAAGAAACAGAAATGCAAATCTAAGTCCAGAAGGAATACCTAACTCAGGGAAGACCCACTGTAATCCACACAGAGTCATGAATTTACCTGCAAGCCATGGGTGGGCCCAGAATACCCTGGTATGAGGCCCATAGCTATATTAATCTCTGATGTTCCTGTTAGAAAATAAAGCAATGTTTAGTCACATTTCAAGCTTCTGTGAGATAGTTGGACTGCCCATCACTGATTTACTTGACAGTCTCATACAGCCACTGACTTGAATGCAGTCCACCCTCAAAGTGCAAACGAGGCACTCACTTTTTAGTTCAAGACACCTTAGGAATCAAAAGGGAGCTTTTTGATAGATATCAACGTGTCCCACTTTAATCCCTCCCTTCCAGTGCATTAGGTTTTTCAAAACAGGGCACCCCAAATAGTGGTTCCCTTTATTTTCCAGTCCTCTATGACTTCCTTTTCCAAATCACTCACTGTATCAGTTCATTAGTCCCAGTCTGAAAATCCTGGCTGTTGCCACTGGGTGGCAGTAGCAGACTTTTGCCAGAGCTCCAGTCAGCACTATTGCAAGTAACAGAAACATCCTCAGTCCCACCACCTTATTCAGCTCTACCATTTACAGTTAGCCTCCAGCTTGTCTTCTAGGCCGCATGGGACTGTGAAATAAGGGAATTTGTGGGCTCTAATATCACTGCATATCCCAGATCCAAGATTAAGGTCGAAATTGCTCTCCAAGGTATCTAGCCCATATTGTTGTATATTAATGACATAAATGAACTCAAGTAATTCTAAAGGTTTCTTATCTTGCATGCCTAATGAAAATGGGGGAAGAGCAGACTGGCAACATTCCTCTGTCTAAATGATTTGGATAAGAGAAGAGTCTCCATGCAGACATCACATCTATTGCAAGAGTGAGTAAACCATGACGCACAATTGGTATTCATAAATCCTCATTTTCAACCATATTTTCATTTGCAAGCCTTCAACATCTACATCACCATATTCTTCTAATGTAATTACCGTGCTTTGTAACCTTCCTTAGCAGGTTTACATACCAATGTCCAGCAATCCCGATAAGATTTCTTCATCTCCCATGGGCCACTTGACCCAGAGGGTGCCTGGCTGGGTTTTCTTTATAAGAGTCAAGGGCCCTCCCATCGAAGTCATAATCCCCTTTTTTGCTTTGCACTTTTTCGATTGTCATAGGCTTTGAAGAGATTTTAGACTCTTTTGTGTGTAATAATCAAATTTTTAATCTGTCAAAAATAGAAAATATTGAGTAAAACTGTCTGTTATTTTATAATCTGAGGAGCTGGTGTTGAAACTTTTATAATCTTTTACAGTGATTCATTAACATTTAGTGGCTACTCCAGTTATCTCCTCCTTTTTAGATCAACTATAGAACATTTCTGCCTGGTTTCATTGTCCCCAGGATTATCTTTTTCGTCCCTTGTATTCTTATTGTTCACTTGTTTCTGAATAATTCTAATTTTTTCCCTATTATTAAACCCTACTCAGGGTAGCTAAGCAAGGAGACCTGGGGCAGCTTATCTCACATTATCTTGTCCCCCAATAATGTAGGCACTGAAAGCATTTTGGAGTCATAGCTTCCTTTATCTCAGTATTAATCACCACCTGAGTCAGACTCATAGGGTTAGGCTCTATCATTCAACCAATCTAAAGCTGCTAACATTTCAAGCAATTCAGTAGCCTCGGGATATTCCACTGTCAATGTAAGAAATTTCCAAACCTGTAAGAATATATTTATGAGTTATTTGAATCAAACCCTCAGCAATTGCTGAGGAAGCAAAGTCGCAATGGATTGAGAAAATGCTCCAGAAAATGGCAGTTTCACCACTTATTTTATAAAGTAGAATCAAAGGGAAAAATTTAAGAGAGTAACGTACACGAAATTGGTGATAGATTAGGGAGATGGGAGAAAGCAAAGTGGGGAAACATCTGGAATTGGATAAAAAGTAAAAATGTATATTCTGAAATTCCTTTTACATAGGCAAGAATAAGATAGTTAATAGTTTACAATCAGTGGTGGGATTTAGCTGGTTCGCAGAACTGATATTGGCAGAATCAATAACTAATTTTTTGTTGAGTTTGGTGAACCGGTTGTTAAAATGACACTTGTAATCAGGGATCTCTCTAAGGTGGGCGCCCAGGCAGCCACCCAATGTGGAAATCACAAATTTACATTTCTTACTCTTTTTTAACATTCATCTGTGCAACAGTGTATTCTAAGTGCCCGTAATAATGTTCATTCCTTCCATAGGTGAAAAAATTTTGATGAAACTATACTTGTAATATTTATTTATTCATTTTATAAAACTCATTATACCTTTGATTAAATACTACATTTTAATTCCCTCATGTTTATTACTTTAGTAAACAAACATGTAACGTAAAAAGAAAAAGTGCCAAACAACCAGGGCGCGACAAGCTGTCATTTGCTTCAAAGAGCTAAAAATATTGTCAGAACAATTGCTCTAAGTTCAGCAGAAGTGGAAAGAGGTTTTTCAAAGATAAACATAATATGTTCAGAGAAGAGAAGTTGCCTGTTTCTAATATATCAAACACAATGACTGTTATTCTAATCGGCCTACCTCTAAAGAAATGGGAGCCTACTCCTACAGTGAAAAGATGGTTAAGGATAAATCACACAGCTGATGATGCTCAGATAAAAGTGAAGCAAATTGCAAGTGAGAATGTCAATCAAGAAGCAATATGGAAATATCTTAAATAACAGTTTTAATATTTTTGACAGGTATTATTTAGCATTTTTTCATTAATATTTTAAAACTCTTTCTTATAGAAAAATCTAGTTTTGTGTACCTCTTTTATCATTCCTACTTAAGTATTAAATGCATAAAATAATATACTACCTTTTGGTATAACATTTTTTTATATTTAAAACAGTCATTAGGCAGAGAACCAGTTGTTAAATTATTTGAATCCCACAACTGGACATGTGATTTTAATTTCTGTGTCAGTTAGAATTCAATTACAGAAGCAGAGTCATTAGAATATGTATGAATCTGCTACAGGAACTTGATCTTATGTATATAGTTGTAGGTCATTGTAAGGTTTTTTATTTTTGTGTCAAAATCTGGAGTCCAACACTCACAGGACAGGTAGTTGGGAAGGAAAGATGGGCATCGGATGAGGACGAGGAAGATCAAGCAGGAACCCACAAGTGCAAGCTGAGGATGATGTAAAACCTGCATCAGTTCTTATTGCCTTTGAACTTGGTAATGAGGATATCCTGCAGAAGCCTCTGACGTTGTTCACAAAGCTAAAAATTCACACCTGGCCCAGGACTTGGACAGAAAGAGAATCCCTGGCAAGGTGGAGCAGGTCAGGCCCATCTGCTGCCTTACACAAGGTGAGTTGGCAGATGAGTGAGAATGTGTGTGATCTACAGAGTGGCTACTGCTTTACCTGTCCTCCAAGCCTCTCATAAGAATCTCTCTTCAAGTCAATGCTAACTCAAAACATATAGGAAGGAAAACTAAGAGAGATATGATTCAGCCTAGCCATGTTGATGCATCACAAAGCCACCAAAATTCTATTGTTTCACAGATGTAAAAAGTAAGCACTGGATGGATTTGTCATATGTCTAAGATCTCTAAGAAAGTTGAGAGTAGAGTAAACCTGTTGATTTCCTCTGCACTTTCTTTTTCCCTGTAAGCAGAGTGGCACATAGGTTTCTTTCTTTTTTTTTTTAAGTGAAAAGAGGGGAGATGATGAGGCAGAACCCTGCATGCGCCCCAATCGGGATCCACCCAGTAACCTCTGTCTGGGGCAGATATTCAAATCAACCGAGCCACTAAATGTAGGAGAAGAGAGAGAGAGTGGGGAGAGGGAGGGGAACAGAAGCAGATGGTCACTTTTCATGCATGCCCTGACCTGGCATCAAACCCAGGATGTCCACATGCTGGGCTGACGCTCTATCTACTGAGCCAACTGGCCAGGGCCAAGGTTGCATTTAACCTGCCCAAATATAGAGATTGATAGTGGCTACCTGAAACACTGGGTTGTGAAGGATTTTAGAGCTAAGAGTTCTGTATTTGATTAGTGATGTCTTCTGTGGGCACAAGAGGAGAGCCATCACAAATGTGATACAAATGTGCTACTCTATCTTTTACAAATTCTGCTTTTCTTCAGAAAAGAAGATTGGTAGGGATGTGGATAAATAAATCAATGAGATAACCATATATATTTTTTAATGACTTAAAACTGAGGATAAGGAACTCTATAAGTTCATAGAATAGACACCAAGAGATAATTATGTGTTCTCAAAAAACACCCCAGTTGGAGACAGAACACAGAGCTCAATGAACATTTCTAATACTTTCTGGGAACATGGACTGGATAGGCTTTTTTTTTTTTTTTTTTTTTTTTTTTTTTTTTACAGAGGCAGAGATAGACAGGGACAGACAGACCAGGAGAGAGATGAGAAGCATCAATCATTAGTTTTTCGTTGCACGTTGCGACTTCTTAGTTGTTCATTGATTGCTTTATCATATGTGCCTTGACCGCGGGCCTTCAGCAGACCGAGTAAACCCCTTGCTGGAGCCAGCAACCTTGGGTCCAAGCTAGTGAGCTTTTTGCTCAAGCCAGATGAGCCCTCGCTCAAGCTGGCGACCTCGGGGTCTCGAACCTGGGTCCTTCCGCATCCCAGTCTGACGCTCTATCCACTGCGCCACCACCTGGTCAGGCTGGATAGGCTTTTATGAAATTTATGTCTCATGAAGAACCTGCTTGGAAATCATATAAACCTGCACTTGTCAGCAAACTTCTTGACATGCAAAGTATAAGCCTAAATAACTTAATATTCTTGAACTACTTACTCATACTAAGTGAATTAATCATGCATTAATTGGTGCTGATTAGAAAAGTTGGGTTTTCCATTGCAGCAGGCTAGAACAATGAGGAATTGAAGACATGTTTTTTTTTCCCTTTCGGACAAGGGTATATTCTGACAAGCTTACACAGAGCTTTTTGATTTAGAGTTACACAAACATTTATCTTTTTATAAATATTTATTATCTCATCATAAAGCATGTATAATTCTTATTTTCACTGATGAAGAAATTCAGGTTCACAAATGTGAAATTACTTATGTCATATTGCTAGTAAGTGCCAGTGCCAATGTAATAATTCTAATCCAGTTTTTTTTTTTACTGAAAACTTGCTATATATAAACATATATGTGTATATCTACTGCTCACGAAAATTAGGGGATTAGGGAACAAGCAGATAGTTCAGTACTCTTAGCCTTTTGTTTAGTGTATTTTCACCAATGAAATAAAAGTTGGTTTTGCATCTTATTTGCATAACTGAACAACTTTCTTTGACTTGTCATTTGCTTTTCTGATGTTCTTGTTTAATAAAAAGAAAATCAAATGCTTTTTTATCACTTTATAAGCAGTATATATATGTGTGTGTGTATATATATATATATTAACAAGAGAGAGATAGAAAGAGAGAGACTGAGACAGACATATAGGGAAGTAGAGAGATGAGAAGCATCAACTCACAGTTGCGACACTTTTGTAGTTCATTGATTGGTTACTTATATGTGCCTTGCCCAGGGTACTTCAGTTGAGCCAGTGACCCCTTGTTCAAGTCAGTGACCTTTGGGCTCAAGCTAGAGACAATGGGGTCATGTCTATGATCCCACACTAAAGCTGGTGACCCCATGCTCAAGCTGATGAGCCCACACTCAAGCCAGCTACCTCAGAGTTTCAAACCTGGGTCCTCAGCATCCCAGGTCAACACTCTATCCACTGTGTCACCACTTGGTCAGGCTATTAATATAGTCTTAATGACTATATCAAATACACGTGTTGATACCAGCAAGAGGGAGATATTTTCACTCCAGACAAGACTCAAGAAGTCTGCATAGAAATTCTGCTTTCTATTCAAAATATCCATTCATTGACTGCCTTTCCATTTACTCTCATGAGGGTAATACTGTCTCCCTTCTTAATAGGGAATATACACATGAAAAGGCAGAAACAAAATTATATGTAGTAAGGCATGCTGGAACATTTTTAACCCTTTGAGTAATGAGGTTTTTTTTTTTTCATGCTCACTGACCCCCAGGAGTGAGGTGTGTTTTTTTTTTTCAAAAAAACGTAATTAGTTCCAGTTACAGTTTTATTAGCTTAAAATCATGTTTATTTGATAACTATTTTATGAAAACAAGAAGTGCATACATTTGCCTTTTTTTAATGTTGCCTTACACATTTTTTAAATAAAAATTTTTGTACGATCATGCTCTGGATGGTCAGGAGACACGAGGACATACATGAATATTTGTATTACTCAAAGGGTTAAGTTTCTAGCGAAATGCTGTCCTCAGATATGTGCATCTATATTTATGGTTTCCTTAAGTATACTAGAATAGGTGTTTAATTAAAGAAGGTGAAAATAGGGCTTTTTTGTGCTAAATATATGATGTCTTAACAACTGTAGGTGTTTAGAAGAAGTAGAAGATTAAGATTTGGTTTTTATGATAAGCTAAAGGTAAAAAAATCACAAAGACTTGTAAAGAAAGCTAATATTTTCAACCAGAGCATAGCACTCTAAATCTTATTTAATCTTTACAAGCACATTCCAAAATAGGTCTCATCATTCCCATTTTATAAACGAAGAAGCTAAAGTTCAGAAAGCTTGAAGGAATGCTCAAGTTGTGAAAACCAATGAGGATTTATTTAATCATCTGTTATTCTAATGGCATTTTTCCTTATTGTTCAAAGAAAAACAACTTTCTTCTTGTTTTATCTTCTGGGGTCACAAAAGAAGCCTAAATTTCTATGTAACAGATAAATTTGTAGGGATAGTTGAGGAGTCTAACCTAAAAAGTAAGAATTACTCTCTAGAGTGGCTTCAACAAAGCAGTAGACAGCTCTCAGGGATTTGAGCAGACTTGTCTATACAACAGACATATTTCTCCAGGGCCATCCCATTTTTTTTCCTTAGTGGTAACATCAATATATTAACAGTAGCTTCTGGGAACGAAAAATTAGCAGAACACTTCACAGCAGCCAAAGGAGGTAGACATTTTTCTCTAAAAGTGTATACCTGAGAACTAGAAGGTGTAGAGTGAGTAAATAAATTTTCTAAAATCATACAGCAAATAAGGGGTAGAGCCAGGATACGAGTGCAATCAATCAGGGCATGCTAAGCCATCACATTCCATAGCCTACCAGTATAAAACGTTCACAAGGAAAAAAAGAAGAGAAAGGAAGGAAAAGAGGAGGAGAAGAAATAAGAAAAAAGTCTTTACCCAAAACTCAAAGATATTTTTTTCACTCTAGTCTATTTTCAGCAGTTGGCAATAAGAAGCAATTAGCAAAAACACAAAAACAACTACAATAAAAAACACCAGAAATGTTTTGAAAAAGTGCTTTCAGAATTGATTGTCCAGATTTTTTTTAAAATAAACTTTATTTTTTTAGAGCAGTTTTAGCTCCCAGCAAAACTGAACAGAAGACACGGAGAGCTACCATCTATGCCTTGTACCCACACACCACATAGGATCTCTACTACTATTAACACCTTGTACCACAATGGTGCATTTGTTTTAATACAGTCAACAAACCTACATTGACACAAAATTATCACCCAAAGTTTATAGTTTATATTAGGGCTCTGACAAATGCATAATGGCATGTATCAGTTATCTAAGTTCAAGATCAAGTTTGAGAAACCACATACAGCTAAAAAAAAGAACAACAAAATAAAGCCAGAAAGGTAATTCATCAAATCTATCCCTAAGAACATAAATGAGACAATAAATTTATTCAACTATCTGATCCTTTAATGAGTTACTTCTCTCAATAAACAATTACTCTTGCTATTCTCAATTCAGTTGCGTAAATCAATATTATAAGATCATCTTTCTTTGGTCATGCCTGCCCTTATCTAATTTAAACATATGTACAAAACAGTTTGAAAGTCTGAATAATTTATTTAGAGATAATTGTAATAACCTATTATGAACTATTAAACAAAGAGCTTGCCACAGAAAACATAGTGGGTTTAATGGAAACCACTAAAAAAATAATCAATGGAAGTGTCTTAAAAATCCATGAGTTTCTTACATTCATCTGTTACAAAGATCCTTCTATTATTCTACTGAGGTAAGATGCTAAAATTAATAATGTTAATTAAATAAAATCTGAGATACAGTTAATAAATCAAAGACAAATTTATTAACAATTACATTGCTTTCATTTATTTCTGTATCTACGGTTTAAGGGTAATTCTTTCCATGTTAGAAATAAAATATGCAAGTGAGGGTGACAATCTTAATCCTGCTTTTGAAAATATTAAGAAAGCCCTGGCTGAGTGGCTCAGTGGATAAAATGTCAACCTTGTGTGTCAGAGGTCATAGTTCAACTCTGGTCTGGGCATGGAGGAGCAATCAGTGAGGACACAACTAAGTAGGACAACTAAGTGAAGCAATGAGTTCATGCTTCTCTCTGTATTTCTCCCTCTCCCCCCTCTTCTTTCTTCTCTTTCTCTCTCTCTCTCTCTTTCCCTCTCATCTCAACAAAAAAACTAAAAAAATTTTTTCAGAAAATGTTTTTTGAAGTACTGCATAAAGCTTTAGTTAATGAGAGTGCTTTAAAGAAATGGCCTGCATAACACATATTAAGTTCAGGAGATAGAAGATGAAAACCTTAATAGTTTGAGGGCAGCATCATCTGTTGGACACTCTACCAGCAAAATGAGTAAAAGTTCTAGCTAATCTACCCAATTCAGTAGAAGATAAGCATCTACTTACCATGGTAACTGCATGGTAGGGTGACAGAAGTTATCTTGTAGATTAAGATACTGGGAAATATTATTCTTGTGCTCCCACATAAAACTTATACAATTTGACTATTATATATTTAATAACAAAATAGTAATAATAATCATTAATTTGTTGATAAAATGTCAAAGTCTTATATCATGAACTATTTTTTCTATGAAAATAACATTCGCCTTTGGCTGAATATTGATTTTTAGCACTGGCCCATTCAGCCAAAAGCTATATTTGAAGCTCTTTCCATGTGTCAGGTTTTCTGGACACAGTGGATAAAACTGAGCCAGTGTCCTTAAAGTGCTTATGTTTCCATGAGAAATAGAAAAAGAAACAAAGGCATGCTATATATCTAAAGTGCAATAACAAAAAATAGAGCAGGGTAAGGAGTGGGTAGGTGGAAAGTTATGTTCGGTAGAGTGGGTGAAGAAGGCCACATAAATAACCAAGAAAAGAGCATTCCAACAGCCAGTGCCAAGGCCTTGAGGTAAGAACATGACTGATATGTTTGAAAAAGCAAAGAGGAGTCTAACACCAACAGAGAGGACAAAGGGCCAAATGATAGGACACAAGTGGGGG
This sequence comes from Saccopteryx bilineata, assembly GCF_036850765.1. Taxonomy (NCBI): domain Eukaryota; kingdom Metazoa; phylum Chordata; class Mammalia; order Chiroptera; family Emballonuridae; genus Saccopteryx; species Saccopteryx bilineata. Next base: position 135,010,581 of record NC_089490.1, read on the forward strand.
AAAAAATGCAAAGACTGAGATTTTACAAGTGTCATGAGCAGCCTCTGGAGGGATTTAAAAGTAAAGGGAAATTATCTGACTTATATTTTAAAAAATATTTCTTCAATTGCCATGTGGGGTGCAGACATTATGGTGAGAGTATTTTGTAGGTACAAGAACAGCAAGAAGATTATTGCAGTTGTTCAAGAAAAGAATTGTTCTGCTTTGTTCCAGAGAAGTAGCAATGGAAGTGTTATTCAAACTCAGAATATATTTTGAACATAACCAAGACATTGAACTTAAAAAGCATGACTCATAGATCATAAAAAGCAAATTCATCTTCTCTTTCACTATTCTTTAAAATGAATGAAAACTTGGTATTGTTATAATTTTCCAACGTGTCTCACTATTCAATTTGGTGACCTCTTTCACTTCAAGGTCTTAGCTTATTCTTTTTCTTTAATAGTCTATTATATGAAAGTAGAACAGAAGAGGCATGTTGACTGGTTTACTACGATAGAAAAGATAAGGAGTACTAAATCAAACACTGCTCCTAAGTATTTTTAATTTTTTTAAAAATGGGAGAGAATAATGTCAAAAATGTGGAAGCCTGAGGGAGAAGCAGATTAGTACGTTGGTAGGTGAGTAGAAATCAAGAGTTTATGACTTTCACTTTCATTTAGGATGTAGAAAGCTGCATGGAGTGTTGCAATCAAACCTAACAATGAAAATATCTAAATATGATACTACCACTGTTTTGAGCCCATCCCAAGCTGAAATCCCAAGGCAACCAAGTAACCTACATTCCAACAAGAAGCCTGTTCAGACAAAGACTGTGTGATCTGTGATGGAGCATGGGAGGAGGAGTCACAATACAAGTGCATAAATTGAAATAATTTGAAGTTCTAATGAACTATTAAAGTCTAAATATAGGCTTAAGGGTAAGTTTGGAATAACTGGGAACCCAAGATACAAGAGGAGTTAATATTCATTCTAAAGTCCCTTTACATGTCTTTACCATGTGCCTACAGGAAAATGACATTTTAGACTAAGTTGTGTCCCTTCCAAAAGATATGTTGACATATCCCCCAGAACCTCAGGGTATACTTTTATTGGGAAATGGAGTAATTCAGTGAAGATGAGGAGAGATACCAGAGTAGGATGGGTTCTTAAACCAACTTGACTGATTTTCTTAGCAGAGGAGAGAGAGGCATAGAGAGAATGCCAGATAATAACAGGGGCAGAAATTGGAGCCACATAGCTGAAAGCAATGAATGCCAAGGATTGACAGCAACACCAGAAGCTGGCAAGGAAGAGGAAAGGGAGGCAACGCAGAGGAGCATGGCTGTGCTGACACCTTAACTTAGACATCTAGTCTCCATAACTGTGAGAGAATCTTTCTCTTGCTGAAAGCCACACAGTTCATAGTACTTGCTTCAGTTTCTCTAAGAGATGAACACAGGGGGAAAGGCAGGAGACTGAAGACAGCCTCCCTTGGTGATACTCTGATGTGTAAGGGAGGACAGTGGCTGATGGGGAGCAGGAGGAGTAGAAAGTCTTGTCTGCTTCTCCAGACTTTCTCTTCTGTAATGAGTTCAGGGATTTGGGGGATGATCAGGGAAAAGGGTAAGACCATGAGCTGGTGGTAGCACAGGTTTGTATAAGAAAGGGGAGGTTCCCTCATAGCATCAAATCTCCCACAATGGCTGAACACAGGGCCAAAATAGAGAGTACTCTTCAGGCTCATGTATATTATAATCTGTCCTTTGGCACCACGTTGCTTCACAATCTAAGTTGCATGTTACTTTATAAAATCTGAATTTTTGCAGCCAGAGATAAAGCATTCTAATGACCCAGAATCCTATCAGGCCACAGACTAGGATTTCAAAGTCCATTTGCAGCCATTCTGCTCATCCAATTAAAAAAATTAAGGAGAATAGATCCAGAAAGGAGATGACTTTGACTTGTTTAATCATTTAGTGATAGAACATTATGGTACCTGTCTTGGACTATCTGGAAAACCTGGTGAGTGTTCTTTTCAGGCAGATGTGTGAGCAAGTATACAGACCTGCCCCTCAACCCCCTTAATCAGCCAATTCTTAATGCAAGGCTGTTAACACCATGGGCCCTAAAGTATGATGAAATTCAACCAGGAGGTCCATTTCTTGGGCCATTTGTTTACTTTGTGTAGCTAACTCCTGGGACATGGATATCTGATTTTCTTTTAAATCCAGGGCATTTGTGGCCTCTTAAATTTTTATAGCATTAGCCATCATTGCAGTAAAAAGAACTTTTTTCAGAAGCCCTCTGTTGGAAAAACAGCTGTGTTAGGCTTGCTCACTTATACTTTTCATGATTAGTATGTGAGCATGTGGTAGAGCCATGTGTGCATAGCCTATGTAAGTTTATGGGTGATTTGACTTAGGGCAGATTATGAATTGCCTGCCTGCCACTGCAAGGGGCTGTTTTGCTGTTAGCTTGCCTACTGCCATGAGGAGCAAATTTCCCTTGCCTGTTTGTTCATCTGCCATTGTGAGACTAATAAAAGGGAATGGTCCAATGCTTTCCAGCTCCACAGTTCCTCTACCATCTTCCCGGATTCAATGCAAATCTGCCTGGCCTCGGCCACCAGCATTACATCTGGTATAGTGGGCAGGATTCAGATCAGATTGGTATAGAGCCACTGACACTCTTGAAGGGTGAAATAGAGGAGTAGCTGTTCCCAGTGGCTCTCCTGTTGGGGGCCATGAGCTGGATGTTTTTTACAGTTCTCTGAGCAGAAAACAAAAGCTCTGTGCAAGAAGCTATGGAAAGTCAAAAGCTCCAGGATGAGCTGCAGACTGAGCACCAATGGCTTGAACTGCAACAGTAGCTGGAGAAGGAGACTGACAAGAGTTCCAAAGCTCCAGTGTGAAATGCAGGTTGAGTACCAATGGCACCTGAAACTGGAACGGTTTCTGGAACTGAAAGAAATACCAGTTTGAGAGCTGCAGTTAGGTGTCATGTCTTCTTGTGCTCACCTTGACTGTGAAAGTTTCTCAAACTTTCTTTGTTTTTAATGACCTTGACAGTTTTGAGAAATACGAATCAGATATTTTGTAGAATGTCCTTCTATTGAGTATTTTTTTAAATTACAGTTTGCATTCAATATTATTCTGTATTAGTTTCAAGAATACAGCAAAGTGGTTAGATATTATGTACTTTACAGAGTGGTCCCCTCACTGCTCCAAGTACCCACCTGGCCCCATACATAGTTATTACAATATTATTAACTTTATTCCCTGTGCTATAACCTACATCTGTTTCTATTCTGTAACTACTGATTTGTATTGCTTAATCTCCTTATCTTTTCACTCAGCTCTCCAACCCCCTTTACCTTCCCCTCTGAGAACCATCAGTCTGTTCTCTGTACCTATGAGTCTGTTTATGTTTTATTTGTTTAGATTGTTCATTAGATTCAATATATAAGTGAAATCATATGGTATTTGTCCTTTCTTTCTATAGAGATTTTTGCATCTCTTCTAGCAAAATACTGAAGTTACACTAAAAATAATCTTATCCGCTGGTTTTAGATTAAGACCATCGCAAGCAACATTGTGGAGGATTACTGTAAATGAGTGCAAAATGATTGTTCCAAATGGTACCCATAAATTACCACAGACATAATTTGAAGTATTATAGTTCAATGAAAAAATAAGTTGTTTTGGATACAAAAGCAACAGCTTCTATTTCCAAAAAGAACACAGAAAAATAAAGAAATCATCTGGGTAATTTACAACTAAATTTCCAAATGATCAAGGCTTGAGTGATTAGATGATTTTATCTTCCTTCCCCAGTTCCCAAGCATGTATGGATCCAGCCAGAATAGTTTTTAAAGTTCATGTACTTCCTGAGTGGTGGCATTTCACAAGGGAGAATACACAATGAATACGCTTCCAGTTCCAGTGGCATAGGATGTTTAACAGCACTTAATCACATCCACAAAATTCTCTCGGAAAACGTATTGCTTATGAATGACGTCTATTGCTGTTTCTTCTAGGTGGTGACTTGGCAAATGAATAATGACTAATGCACAACACCCAAAATAAATTATATCTCCCCCATCCCCATTTCCCATAAACTCCTTCCCACACACACTTGAGTGGAAATTAGGCAAAACAACAGTCAAATGCCATTGTATATATTTAGGAGTCATTTTCAGTTTAAAAAGACATCCTCAGGTCTTTTCCCTGACCTTCACAAATGCCCCTGTTCTTTCAATTACAGAAAGCATACTTGGACTGCTTTCCCAATCAGAACACTTTTAAGTAGTTGTTTTAGTACTAATATTTCTTAGCTAGAGATTATTACAGAGAGATTATTGAAAGGTGACACTACACCAAAGATTTGTCCATGTACTTTGGTCTGTTTTGAGCAGTAAGTTGAAACTACTTGTATCATACAGAGCTGAGGAGGACCTAGGAGTCTATTCCATTCACCTTCCCTGTGGTGACCAGAAAGAGGTAAAGACAAGCCAGTAACTTCTCACACCATGTGCTGGCATAAACTAAGTGTTAGTCTCATGCCATTTCCACTCTAATCTACCAAATTGCTAATATATCACAGACCTAGGATCAGAGAAGGTGCCCAAAGCCATGTGGTTGTTTAAACCTTGAGTTAAATATTTTCAGCAGGATAAACTAAACAGAAAAAAAATGAACAAACATGAGTTTTATTTCCTCTTATGTATTCTATTTGATTTCCTTTCTGGGAGATACTAATGAAAAAGATTAAAAGGGGTTGAAAGAATAAAAAGAAAAGCAAAAATCCTGATGACTCAATAGAACCAGGTAATTTTTAGACTGTATTCATTTTCATGTCACCTATTAAGTTGGTGAGCCATGGGTCTTTCAGCCACTTCAGAGTACCACACACATTTTTTGTGTAAATTGAATTAAATACAAATGAAAGGTAAAATTAAACTAAACTAAGATCTCTAGTTCACTTATTTCAAAAGGCATCTTGTCAGTTGGAACAAGATTTATTTCTGTGAATCTTCAAATATACATTTTATTCCTTGATTTATTGATTATGAAGCCCCAAGCCAAATTTTTTACCTCTCTATAGCAATAATAGAGCACTTATTACACATATTTTTTATACTAGTCTTGATCCTACCATAACTTATTTTTCTCTTTTTACTTTGTCTTATTTGTAAATTACTTCAAAACCTTTTTGGCCCTAGTCAAGTAGCTCAGTGGGTTAGAACATTGTCCAGATACACCACTGTTGTGTATTTGATCCCTGGTGAGGGCACATACAGGAGTCAATCAATGAATGCATAAATAAGTGGAGCAAAAAACTGATGTTTCTCTCTCTCTCTCTCTCTCTCTCTCTTTCTCTCTCTCCCCATCTCTCCCTTCCTCTCTCTCTCAAGTCAGATTTTAAAAATTAAATAAAATCTTTTTGGAAGAAGTTATAAGTCAAACATATAATCCACAAACCTTACATTTTTTCCATTTTTTAAAAAAGATAAAGATAAAATGTTTATAGGCATAAGATGGAAAGAAACATCAAGAATATAATGTATTTTATATAGTAATTTATATATCTTATATATATAGTTAAGATATTTAATGAAGGTGGTGACACTAAACAACAGATTTTCAATGTAAATGAAATAGGTTCATAGTGGATGACATTATATGGGACTTTTATAGCTAGAAAGGAATAATCAATGTTTGTCTTCAAAGCTTTAAAAGATAGGCTTACTCTGTTACTAGGGGCTAATACAGCTGGTGACTTGAAGTTGAAGCCAATGCTTATTTACCATTTCAGAAATCCTAGAAGTCTTAAGAATTATGTTCAGTCTATTCTGCTTGTGCTCTATAAATGAGACAACAAAACCTGAATGATATAGTACATGTGCTTACAACATGATTTACTGAATATTTTAAGCCCACTGTTGAGACCAACGGTTTGGGGAGGGGGGGAAGGATTGAAAATAGCACTGCTCACTAACAAAGCACCTGGTCACCCAAGAGCTTTGATGGAGATGCAAACCGTTAATGTTGTTTTCACACCTGCTAACACAGCATCCATTCTTTAGCCCATAGATCAAGGAGTGATTTTGACTTTCATGTCTCATTATTTAAGAAATATATTTTGTAAGGTTATTGCTGCTATAGATAGTAATTTTTCTGATGGATCTGGGCAAAGTAAATTAAAGACCTCCTGGAAATTATTCACCATTTTAGCTGCCATTAGGAACATTCATAATCCATGGGGGTGGGGGGAGGTAAAAATATCAACACTTATGAGTTTGGAAGAAGGCAATTCCATTTCACATGGATGACTCAGAAGGGTTCAACATATCAGTGAAGGAAGTACCTGCAGATGTGGTGGAACTAGCAAGAGAACTAGAAGCAGATGTGGAGCCTGAAGATGAAACTGAATTGCTGAAATCTCAAGACAAAACAAACAAATGAGGATTTTCTTCTTATGAATGAGCTAAGAGAGGGGTTTCTTGAGATGAAATCTACTCCTGGTGAACGTGCTCTGAAGATTACTGAAATGACAACAAGGGACTTAGAATAATTTCTAGATTTAGTTGATAAAGCAGTGGCAGGGTTTAAGAGATTTACTCAATCTTGAAAAGAGTTTTACTGTGGTTAAAACTATCAAATAGCATCACATGCTACAGAGAAATTGTTTGTGAAAGGGGGAGTGAATCAGTGAGTTAAACATCATTGCTGTATTATTACCACAACCATCCCAACCGTCAGCAACCACCACCCTGATCAGTCAGCAGCCATCAACATCAAGCAAGACCTTCCAACAGCAAAAGATTTACACCTCACTGAAGGTTCAGATGATGGTTAGCATATTTTGACCAATAAAATATTTATTAATAAAGGTATGCACATCTTTTAGACATAACACTATTACACACTTAATAAACTACAATATAGTGTAAGCACAACTTTTCTATGTGCTGGGAAACCAAAAGTTGTATCACATACTTTATTGTGATATTTGCTCTATTATGGTGGTCTGGAACTGAAATTACGAAATCTTCAAGGTCTGTAAACTGCCCGACCTGGCAGGTGGTGATTAGTCATGACTGCTAAATTTCTTCTGGAACAACAAAAGTGGCAGTAAATAAGGTGGTAAATGAGCCTGTCTATTTGAAGACAAAGCAGAGATCCCAATTTATCCTTTTCACTTTTTTCCCCCTAAGCACTTTGTATTTGATAAAACCCAAAACACATTTAGTCCTGAGCAACAATCACTTCCCCCCTTTTTAAACATGTGTGTCTCCAGAGAATGAATCCATATGTTTCCGATTCACTTACAATTAATTCATCAAAATGTTTTGATGTCCAAGAAGCTTTATGTAGGCTCTCTCATGAGTCTTTTTTCTTAGAAACAGGAAATCATGCGTTGCCAAGAGACAAACTTCAAACACACCAAAGGGTTTTGAGCTGAGTTTGAAACATTAAGACTTCAACTTCTAGGCAAATGCCAAACTTGGACAAGAACATCTCTTCATCTCTACATGCAAGCCAAATCCAGAGTTAATATCAGATTAATTAATCTCTGGCTCTTGGAATGCCTGGTATGACTTGAGCTTTTTGTAAAATCACCATAAGATTCCAGGTGAGCAGCAAAGCAGCATGAAAATGAGAGGGAAGACCAATAGATTTCTTTAAAGTTTACACTAGCAAGAAACAATGAGTTTAGAAAAATGCCTGTAGACAGCATGTCCACTGATAAACCCCAGACAGTCTCCCTTCCTCCAGTCTGCCTTGTTCCTGAGCTATCTCATACAGAATGGTTTAAGGCTACTGACACTAAACACCATGAAGTCCAGGCAATTCTTTACCCACATGCTCTCCCAACTCACCAAACTTTCTTTTCACAGAGGTCAATGCCATTCAGTCTCCAGTGTTCCAAGCATTAACACTCCAATCATCTCTGTTCCTCAAATGCCCCAATCTGGCCAAACAGGTCAGCTTTCTTCAGATCTCACCTTAAGCTTTCAGATTTTCAAGTTTTGCCCACACCATCACAAGGTGTTCTGTCTCTTTGAATCTCACCAACCTTCCTACTTGAATCTTGCTTCCTGGCTAAGACCCTGCAAGTCAACCTCAGTGAGAGAGAGAGAGAATATGACAATTACAGTCCTTGTTTCTATAATTGGTCACATAGTCATAGCTGATACTTTTATTTTATTTAATTAATTTATTTATTTATTCATTTTTAGAGAGGAGAGAGAGAGACAGAGGAGAGAGAGACAGAGAGAGAGAAAGGGGGAGGAGCTGGAAGCATCAACTCCCATATGTGCCTTGACCAGGCAAGCCCAGGGTTTCGAACCAGCGACCTCAGCATTTCCAGGTTGACGCTTTATCCACTACGCCACCACAGGTCAGGCCATAGCTGATACTTTTAACTATCTTATTTTACTACCCATTCTTGTATTCCCTTTGCCTTCAGCAAACACCTTAATGGTTCTTTACGTGGTGTGGTGATCCAAACCTTCATTCTTAAAGGGTCTGAGCCATTTCTAATCTTTCTGGAATTAAGTTGTAGTTTTCCACTGACCTTAATCAGAGGGCAAAGAATACTAAAAAATGCTTTAGAAATCTCATTTATTTCAGATATACTCTGCCTTACATCTATTATAGAGTTGTATTGCAATTTTCTCCTTGAATTTAGGGTCAGTTAAGCTAGCTAGAATCATAATTTCCTGTGTTGCCTGTTGATTCAGAGGCATGAGAAGTGGGCTGGCAGTGTGAACTTCCAGTTCAATAGAATCATTGTTGCACCTCTTGTTGAAAGAATTTTTCCCTCTTGGGCTAAGATCTCTAGGCCAGCAGAGCATACAATCATAGAAACAGAAAGAAGAACCTTTGCTAGTGGATCACTAGCGATAATAGTGAGTGGTGTCACTGTCATTTTTACCCATTGATTCCTGGGCCCATCAATCCTGGCTGTTGGGAGAAATAGCATCATTTATTAGATGCTGACTTGGAATGTATGTGTGTGTATGTGTATATATATATATAATTCTGGAGAATTTTACCTCAGCTCTGCAAACTACTGTCACCTAGCTGGCACTGCAACTGAGTCTCAAGTTTAAAGGTCAATCATTCTATTAAAACAGCTGCTTTAGAAAAGTAGGAAAACATGGTTAAGACCAGTGCATTCCATCAGCATGATCCCATTGCTGTACTTATTTTGCTGTGAAATAAGTTCCTTGATCAGAACCAATTGCTTGGATGGCAACTTTGGCAAAAGCATTGTGTGCGAGAAAGACAAATTTATACCTAGAGTGTCCACTGAAGTAAAAACCAAACTCTGTCATTTCTGGGTTAGAAGTGGTTCAATGTAACTAACCTGCCACCAGGTATCTGACTAATCATCCTGGGGAATGGTGCCATATTGGAAGATCTGTTGACCTCTGCTGCTGACAGACTGAGCACTTAAACATAGCCACAGCCAGATCAGCCTTGGTGAGTGTAACTCAATGTTACAGAGTCCATGCATAAACTCCACCCTTGCCACTATGGCCAATAGGTTCATGAGACCATTGGATGATGATAGGGTTGCTCAAAAAAGAAGCTGGCTAGAATCCAGAGAATGGGCATTCTTGATTATTAAATCCTCTGCCAGGTCACTCTTTGGTGGGACACAGATATGTTTATGTACATATTTTGCCAATTCAGAGAAGTGTATCCACATATCTCTTCCCTAAGTTTTTTGGTCACCAATTTGTCAATCATGTTCCTCCTAAGTTCTCAACCATTCAGCCAAACCATTGGCTACAGATCATGAGTCAGCAGATAATTATACATCTGTTCATCTTTTTTTCTGAGCAAAAGTGCACAATCAGATGCACTTCCTGAAGTTCTGCTTACTGGGAGGATTTCCCTTCACAATTGTCCTTCAAGGATGTCTCAGAGAGATTTTGTAGGTCTAAAGCTGTCCACTTTAGGGTGGTGCCTCCCTATCATGTAGAAACATATGTAAACCTGACCCAAGTCTTCCTCTTCCTTTGCCAACTCATTGTAGGGCACTCCCTAGGAAGTCATGGGTGCAGGCCAGCAGACAGAAGGCAATGCAGCAAGAGTGGGACCATGGGTCTTTGGGCCACTTTATGTAACTTAGTGTCTTCCCAGGCTTAATCATACACCACTTCTACTTGATGACTGTGTGCTACCTCACATGTTCAGCTTTATGCTTGGTGGGTCGGATAGCATGGAGTTCATGAAAAGAAGCTCAGTTTGCATGGTAACTTGGTGGTCCACAGCTAAGTATTCAGTTTCTACTAAGGCCCAGGAGCAGACCAAAGGCTGTTTTTGAAAAGTAGAATAATTATCTGCAGGTGTTGGTAGGGCCTTTCTTCAGAACCTTAAAGGCCTGCACTGTAGTTCACTTATGGGGACCTGCTGAATGCTTAAATCACATTCCTGTTTGTCACCGACACTTCAAGCACTATTGGAACTGCTGAGTCATCTGGCCCAAGAAACAGCAGCTTGCACAGTAGCCTGGACCAGTTGCACAGCCTTCTCCTGCACTGGGCCTCACTCAAAATCAGTAGCATTTCTGGTCACCAGATAAACATGTCAAGAGTAACCTCCAAATGAGGACTGTCTTGCCCCTAAAATTCAAAGAAAAATACTAGGTATTGTGTTTCTTTCTTGGTTGTGGGAGGTGTCAGATGCAATATCTTATCTTTTACCTTAGAATGGATATCTTAATATGCCCCCAACTACATCCTCAAGAAATTTCACTGATGTAAAAGGCCCCTAAATTTTAGTTCTATTTATTTTCTACATTCTGACAAGCAAATGTCTTACCAATAAGTCTTATGTAGTTGCTACTTCTCACTCACTAGGTCCAGTCAAAATAGCATCAATGTCATGGGCCAGTGTGGTATCATGTAGAAGGGAAAGTGATTAAGAACCTTGAGAAATAAATTATGATACAGGGCTGGAAAGTTGATCTGTTCTCAAGTTAGGCCAGTAAAGGTGCATTCCTGGCCTTGCTGGTGGAAAGCAAACTGCTTCCAGTGATCCATAGGAATAGGTAAGGCCAAGAAGTGAAGAGGGTTTGGCCTTTTAGTTCTATTTCGGCTCTCAACAGATTTGATGATGCCCACCCCCATTGGTGTGGGTGATTTTTACTCAGTCTACTGATTTAAATGCTAATCTCTTCCAAAGCACAACTAGATATCATGTTTATTAGCTACCTGAACATCCCTTAGCTCAGTAGAGTTGACACATAAAATTAACCATCACAGAGGGCAAACAGGATCTTTTTTTGGTTTTTTTGTTTGTTTGTTTGTTTTACAGAGACAGAGAGTCAGAGAGAGGGATAGACAGGGACAGACAGACAGGAATGGAGAGATGAGAAGCATCAATCATTAGATTTTTTTTGTTGCACATTGCAGCACCTTAGTTGTTCATTGATTGCTTTCTCATATGTGCCTTGACCATGGGCCTTTAGCAGACTGAGTAACCCCTTGCTCAAGCCAGTGACCTTGGGTCGAAGCTGGTGAACTTTTGCTCAAACTAGATAAGCCTGTCATCAAGCTGGCGACCTCAGGTTCTCGAACCTGAGTCCTGGGCATCCCAGTCCAACACTCTATCCACTATGCCATCACCTGGTCAGGCCAAACAGAATCTTAAGAAAAAATGATCATTTCAAACAAGGCTTGTGATATTGGAATGAAAACATCCAAAGTAAAATTTAAAAAATAAAGGAAACAATGGTATAATATGGGAACATTAATGATAAGCTGAGATTTTCAAAAGGACACAGCAGGGAAATAAAAAGTATCCCAGAGCTATTTTTCTGTCCATCTTAATCTGGAGAAGGGTTGAGTTCCACCTGCCCCTGGAAGGGCAGAGGAAAGGGAGGCTACCCTTTTCAGTTACCTAAGAAGAAACTTTTGGGATTCTTTAGTGCTAGAAAGAGCTAAGAAGATTATGAACACTGATGTTGAAAACTCCAAAGTCACCAAAACCATCCTCTTATATCAGATGAAAGTCATCAAATTTAGGTTTAGCTCTCAACCTTCTTCTTTATGTTTACCAGTTACCAGAATAAACTCCACCCTTATTGGTGGCCCTGGTTCTGGCCAACAGGGTAAAGGAGACGTGGAATCTGAGCAGCTTAGTTGAGAAGCCACAAAGTGTCAAACATAAGAGACTATCCAATCTCTCGAAAACAGAAACAAATTGTTGCCCAACAGGAAACACCATATTTCATCAAGGCCACGTAAGTCATATTAGGTTTGCTCAGTTTCATAAAGCAACACGTTCTATTTGGGGTGGGAGAGGACAGGATATTTGAGAAAAATCTCTGATAACAGCTGCTTAAAAGAGTCACACGTAACCAATTTTTATTTCTAAATTGTCAGTAGAATTATAAATTGATAGTTCTAAAAGACAAGCATTTAGTATTTAGATGCAATATAAAAAGAATTTGACTAATCAGTCTTAGAATTCCAAATTTACAATGCATAACTGAATAATAAATATTTTAAGTTTCAAAATCTTTTACAGTGAATATATAATTACAAGTTAAGTTACCATTAAAGAAAAATTAATTTATTAGATTATAAAATACTTTTAAGAACTTGGGAAGGTTTGTCAGAAAATTAAAGTATGTAAAAATATATTAAAATAAGTACAGCTTAAAATATTTTTTAAAACTCTGTTTATATGTGGTACCAATCGTTAATCAAATGCATCTTAAAAAATGATTGATAGGGCCCTGGCCAATTGGCTCAGTGGTAGAGCGTCGGCCTGGCGTGAAGGGGACCCAGGTTCGATTCCCAACCAGGGCACATAGGAGAAACGCCCATTTGCTTCTCCACCCCAACCCCTCCTTCCTCTCTGTCTCTCTCTTCCCCTCCCGCAGCCAAGGCTCCATTGGAGCAAAGATGGCCCGGGTGCTGGGGATGGCTCCTTGGCCTCTGCCCCAGGCGCTAGAGAGGCCCTGGTCATGGCAGAACGACGCCCCAGAGGGGCAGAGCATCGCCCCCTGGTGGGCAAAGCATCACCCCTGGTGGGCGTGCCAGGTCGGGATCCCGGCCGTGCCGGGTCGTGGATCCTGGTTGGGCGCATGCGGGAGTCTGTCTGACTGTCTCTCCCCATTTCCAGCTTCAGAAAACAAAAAAAAAATGATTGATAGAATTTGCTAAACTTATAATTATCAAAATAAGAGGTAATATCAGCTAGATAGTATGATAAGAAGCTGCAGATGTCAACTAAAAACAATACATAATCCAATTCTCCTTGTGACAAATCCAAATTCTGGTTAAGAGGCACCTATACCCTAAGTGAGCGTAAAACCACCAGCATCAAAACTGGTAGGAAAGACGTCAGAGAAATGGCACCGTGAGGAGAGCTCCCAATACCTCTCCCCAAAATTTCAACAAGTTTTACAACCAGAGTCAGAAAAATCTATCCCTGGAGCATCTGGAAGTCCCACAGACTGAACAAGAAGTCAATACAGGTTACAAAGTGCAAGAAGCCTGGGGAGAGTGGTCCCACAGAATGCTGAGGCATACTAGACATGCCTGGAGGCTCATAGAAAGACACCTTGAGAGCAACTGGCTCCCAGCCCAGCCTGATTATGCTGGCGGCTCTAACTGACAGAGCCTTACCCAGAACCCTGCGCTGAGTGGGGATAGAGTGGGGATCTGCAAGCTCTTTGAGCCTCTTAATCTCCAGGCAGTGGCAGTGGCAACCTCATAGTTGGATCATTGGGCTGCTAATTCAGGAAGGAGAGACTAGAAGAGAGGCTCTGGGAAAACGAACTCTCCCATTGTTGGAGCCTGCAAATGCTAACAAGCCCCGACTACCAATGAGACTGAGGCCTAGTATATAACATCACCATAGAGAAACATCAACTGCAAATCTCTACCTAACCATGCTACAGGGGCAGAGCCTGAGGTACACTGACCAGGAAGAGGGAGAGGAAAGAAAAAGGAAGAAGAGAACCTCTCAAAATCAAGAAAAATCCACAGTCTTTAACAGTCTTTATAACTTTTTCCACTTTTTTTTATTTCTTTCATCTTCTTATCTTTATTTCTTTTTCTTCTTCCACCTTGGTCCTTTTATTCTCTGCTCATCTTATTCTTTTCTCTTCACCTTGAACTACATTACCCATAGTGTTACATTTCCCTTTTTTTTCTTTTCTTTTTTCTTTCTCTCTATAAGGGTTACACTCCAAAACCCTTAACTCTCTCCTTTTTTTTTCTATTCTCTTTTTTCATTTTTCCCTTTTTCTCCCTCTCTCTTAGTTTTTTTTTCTCCTTTACTTTTCCTCTGATTTGATCCTCACTCACAAAAAAATTATTTTACTTTGGATTCAGATTTTTTCTTTGTGCTTTTTACTTTGCTTTTTAACTAATTTGCATTCCCCCCAACCCTGGCTCTCCATTCTATGTAGTTTTTGTTCCACCTAATACAATAGTATTTTTTTTCTTTTTCATGTTTTCTGCTTATCCCTTTCACTATATCTCTCAGTTGACTATCATATACAAGCAAATTATTTTATTCTTGATCCAAATTTTTTCCTTTTTTGCATTTTGTGGGTCTTTACCTCCCTTTTGCCCCTCTATTACTCTCCCAACTCAGGACCTCAGATATAGGTAGTTTTTGTTCCACTTAGCACAATATAATTCTCAGTTTTTCAGGGTATTTTCTCAAAGACGAAAAGGAAAAAGGAAAAAAATAATAATTTTTTAATTATTTTTTTATTATTGTCTATTTTTTAACCTTTTATTCTTTATTAATTCTCACTAGTGGTATTAACAAAACCACCCTCAGATGCCATTAAGGAAGAGAAAATCAAATATCATGGATACAAAAGAAAGAGAGGTAACACAGATAGATGAGGAAAAATCTATGGAGAAAAATTTTAATATATTGGAAACCTTGGAGCTAAATGACAGAATTTAAAATATAAATTCTAAAAATACTCAGAGATATACAAGAAAACAAAGAAAGGCAATTTAGGGAGCTCAGAAAACAACTCAATGAACACAAAGAATATATGTCCAAGGAAATTGAAACTATAAAAACAAATCAAACAGAGATGAAAAACTCAATTCACGAGCTGAAAAATGAGGTAACAAGCTTAGCTAATAGAACAGGCAAGAAAGAAGGTAGGATTAGTGAAATAGAAGACAAGCAACTTGAGGCACAACAGAAGAAGAAAGAGACTCAAAAATTAAAAAAAATGAGATAGCCCTACAGGAATTATCTCCATCAAAAAGAATAACATAAGAATAATAGGTATATCAGAGGGAGAAGTGAAAGAAAATGGAATGGAGAACATATTCAAACAAATAATAGATGAGAACTTCCCAAGCCTGTGGAAAGAATTAAAGCCTCAAATTCAAAAAGCAAACAGAACTCTGAGTTTTCTTAACCCCAACAAACCTACTCCAAGGCACATCATAATGAAATTGGCACAAACCAAAGACAAAGAAAAAATTCTCAAGGCAGCCAGGGAAAGGAAGAATACAACATATAAAGAAAGGCCCATTAGATTATCATCAGATTTCTCAACAGAAACTCTACAAGCTAGAAGAGAGTGGACCCCAATACTTAAAGTCCTGAAAGAGAGGAACTTTCAGCCATGAATACTATACCCATCAAAGCTATCCTTCAAATATGAAGGAGAAATAAAAACATTCACAGATACAGAAAAGATGAGGGAATTTATCATCAGAAAACCCCCACTCCAGGAATTACTAATGAGGTTCTCCAATCAGATACAAAGAAAAAAAAAAGACAAAACCACAAGTAAAAGCTCCAAGAAGAACACAATAAAATCAAATTTAAACTGTGACAACAACAAAAAAAAAAAAGAAGGGGGGGAGGATGAAGATTAACAGTAGCAAAGGACAATGGAGTGCAAAAGTACTCACAAGATAGTGCACTACAATGAACAGGGTAGGAACTCTTTTAATTACTTAATGGTAACCACCATTGAAAAAACCACCACAGAAGCACATGATTTAAAAAAGATAGCAATAGAGGAAAGATGTATGAAATACAACCAAATAAAAACAAAAGATAGAAAAACGAAAGAGAAGGATCAAACAAGACACAAAACTAACAGAAAGCAAGATAGAAAATGGCAATAGGGAACTCACAAGTGTCAATAATTACACTAAATGTAAATGGATTAAACTCACCAATAAAAAGGCACAGAGTAGCAGAATGGATTAAAAAAGAAAATCCAACTGTATGCTGCCTACAAGAAACACATCTAAGCAACAAGGAAAAAAAAACTCAAAGTGAAAGGCTAGAAAACAATACTCCAAGCAAATAACATCCAAAAAAAAGCAGGTATAGCAATATTCATATCTAACAATGCTGACTACAAGACAACAAAAGTAATCAGAGACAAAACGGTCATTTCACAATGATTAAGGGGACACTGAATCAAGAAGACATAACACTTCTTAATATATATGCATGAAACCAAGGAGCACCAAAATATATAAGACAGCGACTGACTGACTTAAAAACAAAAACCAACAAGAATACAATCATACTTGGAGACTTCAATACACCACTGACAGCTCTAGATCATTCATCCAAACAGAAAATCAATAAAAACATATTGGCCATAAACAAAAAACTAGAGCAATTGGATATGATAGACATCTACAGGACATTTCATCCCAAAGCGACAGAGTATATATTTTTCTCTAGTGTACATGAAACATTCTCAAAAATTGACCATATGTTGGGTTACAAAAATAACATCAACAAATTCAGAAAAATTGAAATTGTACC
Organism: Saccopteryx bilineata; assembly: GCF_036850765.1. Lineage (NCBI taxonomy): Eukaryota > Metazoa > Chordata > Mammalia > Chiroptera > Emballonuridae > Saccopteryx > Saccopteryx bilineata. The sequence continues at coordinate 135,027,368 of NC_089490.1, forward strand.
AAGCATATTTTCTGATCATAAAGACTTGAAACTAGAATTCAACTGCAAAAAAGAGGAAAAAACCCCACAAAAATGTGGAAACTAAACAACATACTTTTAAAAAATGAGTGGCTCAAGGAATAAATAAAAGCAGAGATCAAAATATATATACAGACAAATGAAAATGACAATACGACATATCAGAATCTCTAGGATGCAGCAAAAGCAGTGATAAGAGGGAAGTTCATATCACTTCAAGCCCATATAAACAAACAAGAGAGAGCCCAAGTAAACCACTTAAATTCACACCTTAAGGAACAAGAAAAAGAAGAACAAGGACAACCCAAAACCAGCCAAAGAAAGGAAATAATAAAAATCAGAGCAGAAATAAATGAAATGGAGAACAGAAAAACTATAGAAAAAATTAATAAAACAAGGAGCTGGTTCTTTGAAAAGATCAACAAAATTGACAAACCCTTGGCAAGACTCACCAAGGAAAAAAAAGAGAGGATTCATATAAACAAAATCCAAAATTAAAGAAGATAAATCATCACAGATATCAAAGATATACAAAGAATTATTGTAGAATACTATGAAAAACAATATGCACCAAATCAACAATCTAGAAGAAATGGATAAATTCCTAGAACAATACAACTTTCCTAGACTGAGTCATGAAGAAGCAGAAAGCCTAAACAGACCAATAAGCAGGGAGGAAATAGAAACAACTATTAAAAACCTCCTCAAAAATAAAATTCCAGGCCCAGATGGCTACACTAGTGAATTCGATCAAACATGCAAAAAAGACTTGGTTCCTATTTTACTCAAAGTCTTCCAAAAAATTGAAGAAGAAGCAATACTTCCAAACACATTTATGAGGCCAACATAACCCTCATACTGAAACCTGGCTATGATGGCACACACACAAAAAAACAAAACTACAGACTAATATCTCTAATGAATACAGATGCTAAAATACTAAACAAAATACAAGCTAATCGAATACAACGACATATTTAAAAAAATACATCATGATCAAGTGGGATTCATCCCTGAATCTCAAGGATGGTTCCACATATGTAAAATTGTTAATGTAATACACCATATCAACAAAACAAAGAACAAAAACCACATGATCCTATCAATAGATGCAGAAAAGGCATTCAATAAAATACAACACAATTTTATGTTTAAAACACTCAACTAAATGGGTATAGAAGGAAAATATCTCAACATGATAAAGGCCATTTATGATAAACGATCAGCTAACATCATATTAAATAGCATAAAACTGAAACTTTCCCCCTTAAATCAGGAACAAGACAGGGTTGTCCTACTCTCTCCACTCTTATTTAACGTGGTACTAGAAGTTCTAGCCCGAGCAATCAGACAAGATAAAAAAATAAAAGGCATCCATATCGAAAAAGAAGAAGTAAAGGTTTCACTTTTTGCAGATGATATGATCCTATACATCGAAAACCCCAAAGACTCCACAAAAAAATTACTAGAAACAATAAACCAATACAGTAAGGTCGCAGGATATAAAATTAATATACAAAAGTCCATAGCCTTTCTATATGCCAACAACAAAACATTAGAAAGCAAACTCAAAAAAATAATCCCCTTCACGGTTGCAACAAAAAATAATACCTAGGAATAAACATAACAAAGAATGAAAAGACCTATATAATGAAAACTACAAAGCGTTGTTAAGGGAAATCGAAAAAGATACAGTAAAATGGAAAGATATTCCTTGTTCTTGGATAGAAAGAATAAATATAATCAAAATGACCATATTATCCAAAGCAATATACAAATTTAATGCAATTCCCATCAAAATTCCAATGACATTTTTTAAAGAAATGGAACAAAAAATCATCTGATTTATATGGAACTATAAAAAACCCTGAATAGCCAAAGCAATCCTAAGGAAAAAGAACGAAGCTGGGGGCATACAATACCTGACTTCAAATTATATTATAGAGCTGTGACAATGAAAACAGTATGGCATTGGCAGAAAAATAGACACTCAGACCAATGGAATAGAATAGAAAGTCCAGAAATAAAACCACATATATATGGGCAAATAATTTTTGATAAAGGGGCCAACAACACACAATGGAGAAAAGAAAGCCTCTTCAATAAATGGTGCTGGGAAAACTGGAAAGCCACATGCAAAAGAATGAAACTTGACTACAGTTTGTTCCCTTGTACTAAAATTAATTTAAAATGGATTAAAGACCTAAATATAAGACCTGAAACAATAAAGTACATAGAAGAAAACATAGGTACTAAACTCATGGACCTTGGTTTTAAAGAGCATTTTATGAATTTGACTCCAAAGGCAAGGGAAGTGAAGGCAAAGATAAATGAATAGGACTACATCAGACTAAGAAGTTTTTGCTCAGCAAGAGAAACTGACAAGAAAATAAACAGAGAGCCAACTAAATGGGAGAGGATATTTTCAAACAACAGCTTAGATAAGGGCCTAATATCCAAAATATACAAAAAACTCATAAAACTCAACAACAAACAATCCAATAAAAAACTGGGAAGAGGACATGAACAGAAACTTCTCCCAGGAAGAAATACTAATGGCCAACAGATATATAAAAAGATGCTCATCTTCATTAGTTATTAGAGAAGTGGAAATCAAAACTACGAGATACTACCTCACACCTCTTAGATTAGCTATTATCAACAAAACAGGTAATAGCAAATGTTGGAGAGGCTGTGGAGAAAAAGGAACCCTCATTCACTGTTGGTGAGAATGTAAAGTAACACAACATTATGGAAGAAAGTATGGTTGTTCCTCAAAAAACTAAAAATAGAACTACCATATGACCCAGCAATCCCTCTACTAGGTATATACCCCCAAAACTCAAAAACATTGCTACGTAAAGACACATGCAGCCCCATGTTCATTGTAGCATTGTTCACAGTGGCCAAGACATGGAAACAACCAAAAAGCCTTTCAATAGATGACTGAATAAAGAAGATGTGGCACATATGTACTATAGAATACTACTGAGTCATAAGAAATAATGACATCGGATCATTTACAACAAACTGGATGGATCTTGATAACATTATACAGAGTGAAATCAATAAATCAGAAAAAACTAAGAACTGCATGATTCCATACGTAGGTGGGACATAAAAAATGAGACTAAGAGACATGGAAAAGAGTATGGTGGTTACCAGGGTTGGGGAGAGAGGAGAGGCAGGGAGAGGGGGGAGGGGAGAAGCACAAAGAAAACCAGATAGAAGGTGACAGAGAACAATTTTACTTTGGGTGACCAGTATGCAACATAATTGAATGACAAGATAGCTTGGAGATGTTTTCTTCGAACATATGTACCCTGATTTATTAATGTCACTCCATTAAAATTAATAAAAATTTATAAAAAAAACTGGTAGAAAAAAATCTTGATACTCCCTTATCGCAGTTCCTCTCAACAGCACAGTACAACGGGATTTAGGAGATACTCCAAGCTTCTGGCTGCTCCACGAGGTTTTAAAAAAAACCACTAGAACATACAGTTAACATTTCAAAATTTTGGAGGTGTTATGTGAGAGACTGACTTCTGTCATGTCTGAATCCCAGTGCTGAGAGACAAGGGTTCTAGGTTGCAGTCACTGAAAATAAAGGTGACATTCTACACCTTCCTCCCAGTTCAGCTCAGAATAAGCAGAAGAAACCTGCTAACTCCAAGTTTCTACATGGGGTGTGAAAGAATTGGAGCATGTATCCAACATTCTAGCTTTCCTAAGGGTTGTGTGAGAAACCAGTTCCTTTCTCACAAATCTGAAGTACTGGTGGGACCTGGCATACTGGAGAAGCTAGGGGCTGCTGGAACAAAAGAATGCTGGGAGTCTTGCAGCAGCTCCAGAAAACCTGCAATACTATGGACAGACATAAGAGGGAGCAAGAGATTACAAATTTCTGAAAGGAGTCAGCAATTTCCTCAAATTGGGAATTTGCACACACAAGTCCAGGGAAGACACATCCACAGGAAAAGTTCAGGAGGCTCCCATTATTTCTAGCCAAGGTAATTGGTGAAACCAATCTGTACAGACTGTGAGAGGTGATAGTTTTTTTCAAATCTGTAGATCCCAACACAAACTTACAAGATGCATAAAGAAACAAGAAAACATGATTCTTTAAAAATAATAATAATAAATCTCCAAAACACGACTCTAAGAAAAAAACTGAACTATAGTTATGAGCCCCTTAATTATGGGAACAATTTATAAGAAATGTGTCACAGGCAATTTTGTTATTATGCAAACATCATAGAGTGAACTTACACAAACCTAGATGGCATAGCCTACTACACAACTGGGATATGTGGTAGACTACTGCTCCCAGGCTACAAGTATACAGCATGTCACTGCAAAAAACAACACTGGATTGAATCGAGCACAAGAGAAAATTATGTAATCAAGGAGACAGTAAATATGAGATGTGAAAGTCTGCTGTTTTACAGCAAATTGTTTTTATAACTAGAAAGAGTACGGTCTAAAACAGTGGTCCCCGACACCCGGGTCCCAGACCGGTATTGGTCCATGGGCCATTTGGTACCAGTCCACAGAGAAAGAATAAATAACTTACATTATTTCCGTTTTATTTATATTTAAGTCTGAACGATGTTTTATTTTTATAAAATGACCAGATTCCCTCTGTTACATCCGTCTAAGACTCACTCCTGATGCTTGTCTCGGTCACATGATACGTTGCCACTAAAATTAAACCCATAAACTAGCAAAATGAGTGAAAAACAAAATTTCATTGAAAGTTTTTTTGCAAAGTGGAAAAAGGCCAGGGAGGAGACAGAAGAAGAACCTACGACCTTGAAGAAAAAGAAGGCCTCATTTAACAGACAATACCAGGAGTCCTACTTGAAGAATGGATTTTTTGCAGCTGGTGATTCTCATGCACCAAGGCCGCTGTGCATAATATGTGGCGACCGGCTAAGTAATGAGGCAATGAAGCCTTCAAAACTGCTTCGCCACATGGAGACCAAGCACCCTACTTTAAAAGACAAGCCTTCTGAGTATTTCAAAAGAAAAAAGCATGAACAAGGACAGAAACAATTACTGGTGGCCACTACATCAATAAATGCGAGTGCACTGAGAGCATCATACTTGGTGGCTAATTGTATTGCTAAGGCTAAGAAGCCATTCACCATTGGTGAAGAATTGATCCTTCCAGTCACTAAAGATATTTGTCATGAACTTCTAGGAGAGGCTGCAGTTAAAAAAATAGCACAGATGCCTCTTTCGGTTACCACCGTCACACGGCGCATTGAGGAAATAGCAGAGGACATTGAATCACAATTGTTGGAAAGGATTAATAAATCACTGTGGTACGCTCTTCAGGTTGACGAATCTACAGATATTGACAAGGCAATGCTACTTGTTTACATGCGTTATCTTTATCAAGAGGATGTGCATGAGGATATGTTATGTGCACTATCATTGCCAACCAAAATCACAGCCGCAGAACTATTTAAATTGCTGGATGACTATATATCAGAAAAACTGAAATGGTCTTTTTGTGTTGGCATATGCACAGATGGAGCTGTTGCTATGACGAGAAGGATGTCTGGTTTAACTACTCGGATTAAGGAGGTTGCACTCGAATGCAAGTCTACACATTGTGTCATTCACAGGGAAATGCTGACTAGCTGAAATATACTACTGGAACTTATCAGTGTATTGAATGATGTCATTAAAGTTATTAACCACATCAAAGCACAAGCCCTTCACTGGCGCCTGTTAGAGCAGCTTTCTGAGGAAATGAACACAGAGCACAAACACCTTCTCTTTTTTTTCTTTTTTTTTTTTTGTATTTTTCTGAAGTTGGAAATGAGGAGGCAGTCAGACAGACTCCCGCATGCACCCAACCGGGATCCACCTGGCATGCCCACCAGGGGGGCGATGATCTGCCCATCTAGGGCATTGCTCCGTTGCATCCAGAGACATTTTAGCACCTGAGGCAGAGGCCATAGAGCCATGCTCAGTGCCCGGAGCCAATCTTGCTCCAATGGAGCCCTGGCTGCGGGAGAGGAAGAGAGACACAGAGAGGAAGGAGATGGGGAGGAGTGGAGAAGCAGATGGGCACTTCTCTTGTGTGCCCTGGCCTGGAATCGAACCTGGGACTCCTGCACGCCAGGCCGACACTCTACCACTGAGCCAATCAGCCAGGGCTGACACCTTCTCTTATACACAGAAATAAGATGGTTATCCCAAGGTAGGTCCCTGGCCAGAGTGTTTGAATTATGAGAGCTGCTGCAGAGATTTCTCTCAGAAAAAAAAGTCACCACTAGCAGCACATTTCAGTGACGAGGAATGGGTCACAAAACTCACTTATTTGTGCGACATATTTAACCTCCTCAATGAACTCAATTGGTCACTTCAGGGGAAAATGACAACTGTCTTCAAGTTGGGAGATAAAGTAGCTATATTTAAAGCCAAACTGGATTTCTGGGGACGACGCGTGAACAGGGGAATATTTGACATGTTTTAAACATTCGTGGGAATTTTGGAAGAGACTGAGCCCAAGCCTTCATTGTCCCAGTTGATGCACAATCACCTGTATTTGCTTTTAAAAGAGTTTGAATGCAACTTCTCAACCACAAAAGACCCATGAATTGCCAAGGAATGGCTCCGAGATCCATTTGTCAACAAACCAGGTGAATCCAGCGTGTCTATGTAAGAAGAGGATCAACTACTGGAGATCACAAATGATGGTGGCCTTAAAAATATGTTCAAGACTATAACTCTGCTGGGTTGTAGTCATGGCAGAATACCCCGAGATCTCCACAAAAGCCTATTGCCCTATTGCCATTTCCAACATCCTATTTGTGTGAAGTAGGATTTTCTGCAGTGACAGTAACCAAAACAAAATTACAGAATAGATTGGACATAAGCAACACACTTTGGGTGTCATTGTCTCCCATCACCTCTAGATGGGACCATCTCATTGCAGAGAAACAAGCTCAGGGCTCCCACTGATTTAGCATTCTGGTTGTTGAGAGATAGGCTATTATCTCTCATTCTATATAAACATAATAACAACCCTTAACTTACAATATTCATAACAATGGTGAGTTGTATTTTTCATGCACTTTATATTTGTTTTTGTGTTGTATCTTATTTTTAAGGCATGTTTAAATGTTACCATTGCAACTGGAAAGTGTTTGGAAGCAGAGAGGATGTTACTCATGTTATGTTGTTGGTGTAATGTTAAAAGGACGCTTCTAATAAAGTTGCATACGAGTACTGAGTGGATTTATGTTTATTTTTATTGTTGTAGGTTCATGATTGGTAGTGAGCCTGAACCTATCATATTACATATTGATGTCAGACATGAAATGTCAGAATAACAAATTTAAATACAGCCTGAATAATGAGGACATGCTCGTTCCTCCTTTAACTTAGCCCAATAAATATCATAACTTTAATAATTATATTTAAAAATACCACAGTTTTTACGCTGGTTGCATAATTTTATTTTGTGCATTTATCCATCCCACCCTAAAGGCCAGTCTGTGAAAATATTTTCTGATATTAAACCGGTCCATGTCACAAAAAATATTGGGGACCACTGGTCTAAAATAATGATAAAAAATATCACATAGTAAATACATAAACCACTAACATAGTTGCTTATTATTATTATCAAGTATTTTGTACTATACATAATTGTATGTGCTATACTTCTATAAAACCATTAGTGTAGTAGGTTTGTTTACAACAGCAGCATCACAAACATGAGTAATGTGTTGCACAATAATGTTACAATGGCTATGATGTCACTAGGTGACAAGAATTGCCCAGGTCCTTTATAATCTTTTGGGACCACAATCTTATATTTTTGACCAAAATATATTTATGTGGCACATGACTGTTTATAAATTATCTAAAAAATAATTCAACATCACTTTCATAAAGATGCTCAAAAATTTCAGGAAAAAACAAAACATTGAAAAATGAGAATATATACAAATAAGTAGAAAATATTAAAAATAACCAGACAGGCCCTGGCTGGTTGGCTCAGTGGTAGAGCATAGGCCTGGCGTGTGGAAGTCCTGGGTTCAATTCCCAGCCAGGGCACACAGGAGAAGTGCCCATGTGCTTCTCCACCCCTCCCCCTCTCCTTCCTCTCTGTCTCTCTCTTCTCCTCCTGCAGCCAAAGCTCCATTGGAGCAAATTTGGCCCAGGCACTGAGGACAGCTCCGTGGCCTTCACCTCAGGGCTAGAATGGTTTTGGCCACAATAAAGCAATGTCCCAGATGGGCAGAGCATCCCCCCCTGGTGGACATGCTGGGTGGATCCGGTTGGGAGCATGTGGGAGTCTGACTGCCTCCCCACTTCTAACTTTTGAAAAATAAAAAATAAACAAAGAAAAATGGAAATTTGGAGCTGGAGAATAAAATAACTGAGTTGAAATATTCCCTAGAGAGGTTAAACATCTGACTTGATCTAGAGGAATAAAGAATCAATGGGATAGAATACAGATCACTAAAAATTAGAGTAGGAAAAAAAGAATTAATGAATGAACAAATGAATAAATGCAAGAGGTGGCAAAGAATTCCTGAAGGACTTATGGCACACCAGCAAATAGACCAATATACGCATTATGCAATTCCAAGGGGGCGATGGAGGAGAAGGAGGAGGAAGAGAAAGGAAAAAAAGAGAAAGCATATTTAAAGAAGTATTTGCCAAAAACATCCCAACATCCCAAAGTTGGGTAAGAAAACATATGTCCATTTTCAAGTAGTCCTATAAATTGAATCAAGTAGCCCAAAGATGAATCAAGAGCTCACTCCCAGACACATTGTAATTAAATTTTTAAAAAGTCAAAGACAGGGAGAGAATTTTGAAAGAAACAAGAGGAAAGCAACTAATCACATACAAGGGAGCCTCCATTAGATCAAAGAAATTGTCAGCAGAAACCTTTCAGTTCAAAAGAAAGTAGGATAGGTAAAGCAGCAAGATGACGATGGAGTAGGCAGATGTTCCAACTTCCAACTTCCACTTCCCAGAACCAAAGTGGATTACAACTTAATTTTAAGAACAATCATCTGGAAAATCCAACTTTGGGCCAAACTAAGAGGAATTGATAACCAAAGATCACCAAAGAAGCTACACTGAAACTGGCAGGAAAAGTGGAAACACGGAGAGGGCTGCCCAGCTCCCGGGAGCAAGCAGCAGCCTGGACAAACTCACATGGTAGGTGGAGCGTTTCAAGAGGGGAGGGTCCTGGGCCCTAGGACCAAAGCCTGAGCCTGCAGCCCTGGAGCCTAGAAGAGGTGTATGAACAGTATTTAGCTGCAAAACAAGCTAGGATATTGTTTGCAAGAAAGAGACAGATTTCTTAGACCCAGGGACCACACAGAAACCTCTTTCAAACACTCACCCAGACTCTGGGGGACAGGAAAAGCTGAGAGGACCAGAGTAGCAGGAAGAGAGTGTAATCTTGGAGGCACAGGGAGAAACACTTTGAGGGACAGCCACACTAACCCCTGGGCAGAGTCACTCTCCAAATCTAAAGTGAATTTTTTTTTTGGAACCAGCAATACCAGCAAAGGGAAGCAGGTCACCAGCCAAAGGGAAGCTCTCCTGCTGCACTCAGAGCAAAGAATCGCTTAGAAGCAGGGAGTCATCAGGGATACAGTGTGGAGTGCTGAGGTACATCGCCACCCTCACATAACTGAGTGCTCACTGGAGGGCAGAAATGGTGGGACACAGGAGCGTAGTCCTGGCCACAGGGGCGGAAGCCAGGGGCCAGATGGGGCTGAAGACAGGGCATGCAAAAGTGATCCCACCTGCAGTCCCACCCATGGGGGCAAGGTGCAGGCCAGGGAACCAGCTGAGGCTTGCTGTCCTGGCGCAAAAGCTCAGCCCCACCCCCAGGGGAGAGGCAAAGGCCAGGGAACCAGCCAAGGCTTGCAGCACTGGCACGCAGCACAGTCCTGCCCATGGGGGTGGGGTGGAGACCAGGGAAGCAGCCGAGGTTTGAGGCTCTGATGCCCGAGTGCAGTGTCGTCTGTGGTGGCAGGGTGGAATTCGGGGAACTGGCTGAGGCTTGTGCCTGGCACGTGAATGCAGTCCCACCCATGGAGGCAAGGCAGAAGCTGCCACAACCACAGCGGCAGGCCGGCGTGGGCAATACCCTTGCCCAAATGCCCAAGGCAGCAGCAGCAGTGATGGCAGGCCTGTGGACAGACCACACCTCGGGAACACAGAGGTCAAACCCATTGGACTCCTGTGGCCACACCCTTCTGAAGGCTAAAAAAGAGGAAAAATATAAAAGAAAAGAAAAAAGACGGTTGGATAGAACAAAACTTGAGGTTAAGGGGCAAGCCACATCCAATACCTTACCTAACCCCTGATTTATAGTACTGAGCCCAAGTAGCCACCAATAAGAGGCAGCAGAAAGCGGATCTCAGGGGAACCTGAACATTTAAACAATCATCATCCAGGCCAAAAGTAGATAAAAGCCAGCCAAAGTTGATATTAACAACAGCACCTGGGACCAGCATAGGCAGCCACAGGATCTGGATCATCTGTTGCTCCAAAAAGATAGATAAGGGCCAGTCATAGGCAGCAACCTCCACTGGTCTGTGCTAGGCTCCAGCCAAAAAGGTCCAGGGAGGGCATATCCAGAAGCCAGATACGGAGAGCATCAGTTCAGGACCTAACAACCCTTGTTAGAATGACATCTTAAGGAAGGGCTCCTTACACCTGACTCAGTTAAGACATAAAAGATGCTGATACAAACAGCAAAAAGAACAGTGATCAGACAAATAGCCCACAGCAGTTTATAAACAGTAGCTGATGCCAATCCAAGAAGTTCTAGAAACAACACAACTGGAAACTGGAGGCAGACAATACCAACTGTAGACTCAGCGAGCTACACAAAAAACTCATCCAAAGGAGGAGTCAATACACAGACAAAATTAAAAGGCAGAGAAATGCAACCCAAATGAATCAACAAGAGAAATCCCCAGAAAATATCTGAATGAGATGTAAATAACCAAATTATCATATGCAGAGTTTAAAATAATGATTGTTAAGATGCTAAAAGATCTTACAGCAACAATGGATGGACATAATGAGCACCTATATGAAGAGATAGCAAGCATCAAAACAAACAAACAAACAAACAAAAAACACTGAAATCATAAAAAAGAACCAGTCAGAAATGACAAATACAATATCAGAAATGATGACCACACTAGAAGAAATTAAAAGCAGGATGGATGAAGCTGAGGTATGAATCAGCAATTTAGAGGACAAGATAAATGAAAGCACAGAAAGGGAGCAGTAAAAAAAAAAAAAAAAAAAAAAAAAACAGGCTTAAAAAGCCTAAGGAAACTCTAAGAGAGCTCTGTGACAACATAAAGAGAAACAACATCTGCATCATAGGGGTTCCTGAAGGAAAAGAGAAAGAACAAGGGATAGAGAACCTGATTGAAAAAATCATGCTAAAAACTTCCCTATATTGATGAAGGAAAAAGTCACACAAGTTCAAGAAGCACAGAGAGTTTCATTAAAGATTAACCCAAAGAGGCCTACACCAGGACATATCATAATTAAAATACAAAAATTAAGAGATAAAGAAAGAATACTAAAAGCTGCAAGAGAAAAGCAGTCAATTATCTACAGAGGAGCCCCCATAAGGATGATATCTGACTTCTCAACAGAAACATTAGATGCCAGAAGGGAATGGCAAGAAATATTCAAAGTAATGCAAAACAAGAGCTTACAACAAGGCTTCTATATCTAGCAAGGCTATCATTTAAAATTTAAAGAGAAATAAAAAGCTTCCCAGACCAAAAACATCCCCCCCAAAACTCAAAGAATTCATTACAACTAAACCAATATTACAAGAAATGTTAAGGAGCCTGCTATAAATAGAACAAAAAGGGGAAAAATCTAGTAAAAGAGGAATGTAGAATCATAGAATAAAAAGGAAATAAACAACTACATATCAGTAGTAACCTTAAATGTAAATGTATTAAATGCTCCAATCAAAAGACATAGGGTAGCTGCATGGATAAAAAAAAAAAAAAGACCTGTACATATGCTGTCTACAAGAGACCCACCTTAAAACAAAAGATACACATAAACTGAAAGTAAAGAAATGGAAAAAAATATTTCATACATATGGAAATGAAAAAAAAGCTAGGGTAGCAAAAATAGACTTTAAAACAAAGGCTATAGTAAGGGATAAAGAAAGTCACTAAATAATAATAAAGAGAGCAATTCAACAGGAAGATATAACCATTATAAATATCTATGCAGCTAATGTAGGAGCACCTAAATATATAAAGCAGATTTTGATGGACATAAAGGGCAAGATCAACAGCAACACTATAATAGTAAGGGATTTAAATACTCCACTAACATCACTGGATAGATCCTCAAGAAAGAAAATTAACAAAGAAACTTCAAGGACACACTAGATTAACTGGATTTAATAGATATTTTCAGAACCTTTCACTCTAAAGCAGAAGAATATACATTCTTTTCAAGTGCTCATGGTACATTCTCTAGGATAGACCACATGTTAGTACACAAAGCAAGTCTCAACAAATTTAAGAAGATTGAAATCATATCAAGCATCTTCTCAGATAACAATGGCATGAAACTAATAGAAATCAACTACAATAGAAAAACTGAAAAACATTCAAACTCTTGGAAACTAAATAGCATGCTATTAAATAATAAATGGGTCAACAATGAGATAAGAAAGAAATAAAACATTTCCTTGAAATAAATGAAAATGAACATATAACAACTCAAAATTTATGGGACACAGCAAAAGCAGTCCTGAGAAGAAAGTTCATAGCATTACAGACATACCTTAGGAAGCTAGAAAAAGCTGAAATCAACAACTTAACCTTGCGTCTAAAAGAACTAGAAAAAGAACAGCAAGTAAGGCTCTGAGGAAGTAGAAGGAAGGAAATAATAAAGATCAGAGAGGAAATAAATGACATAGAGGTTAAAAAAAACAATACAGAGGACCAATGAAACCAAGAGCTGGGTCTTTGAAAAGGTAAATAAGATTGATAAACCTTTAACCAGACTCACCAAGAAAAAGAGAGGATTCAAATAAAATTAGAAACGAGAGAGGAGAAGTAACAACTGACCCAGCAGAAATTCAAAGGGTTGTAAGAAAATAATATGAAGAACTGTATGCCATAAAATTAGAAAACCTAGGCTAAATAAACAAATTCCTTAAAACATATAATCTTTCAAAAATCAATATAGAAGAATCAGGAAACCTAAAAAGACTGATTTCATCAGATGATATTGAAACAGTTACCAAAAAACAAGACGGGCCAGATGGCTTCACAGGCAAATTTTACCAAATAGTCAAAGGAGAACTAACTCCTATCCTTGTCAAGCTATTTCAAAAAATTCAAGAGGAGGGAAAACTTTCAAACTCCTTTTACTTTATTTTTTATTTTTATTTTTTTGTATTTTTCTGAAGTTGGAAACGGGGAGGCAGTCAGACAGGCTCCCGCATGCACTCGACCAGGATCCACCGGCATGCCCACCAGGGGGCAATGCTCTGCCCATCTTGGGGCGTCGCTCTGCCGCAATCAGAGCCATTCTAGTACCTGAGGCAGAGGCCACAGAGCCATCCTCGGCGCCTAGGCAAACTTTGCTCCAATGGAGCCTCGGCTGCGGGAGGGGAAGAGAGAAACAGAGAGGAAAGAGAGGGGGATGGGTGGAGAAGCAGATGGGCACTTCTCCTGTGTGCCCTGGCTGGGAATCGAACCTGGGACTCCTTCATGCCAGGCCGATGCTCTACTATTGAGCCAACCGGCCAGGGCCTCAAACTCCTTTTATAAGGCAAGCACAATTCTGATTCCAAAACCAGGCAAAGACAATACAAAGAAAGAAAACTATGAACCTATATTCCTGATGAACTTAGATGCTAAAATTCTCAACAAAATATTAGTAAACCGGATCCAGCAATACATGAAAAAAAAATCATACATCATAATCAAGTGGGATTTATTCTGGGGAAACAAGGCTGGTACAATATTTGCAAATCAATCAATGTGATTCAACATATAAACAAAAGAAAGGATAAATATCACATGATAATATCAATAGATATAGAAAAAGCATTTGATAAAATACAGTACCCATTTATGATAAAAACTCTCAGCAAAGTGGGAATACAGGAATCAGACCTCAACATGATAAAGGCCATCTATGACAAACACACAGCCAACATCATAATCAATGGACAAAAATTAAAAGCAATTCCCTTAAGATCAGGAACAAGGCATGGGTGCCCCCTTTTACCACTCTTATTCAACATAGTTCTGGAAGTCCTAGTCACAGGAATGAGACAAGAAGAAGAAATAAAAGGCATTCAAATTGGAAAAGAAGAAGTAAAAGTATCATTAGTTGCTGATGATATGATACTGTACATAGAAAACTCTAAAGTCTCAGTCAAAAAACTACTGGACCTGGTAAATAAATTCAGCAAGGTGGCAGGATATAAAATTAATACTCAGAAATCAGAAGCATTTTTATATACCAGCAATAAAGTGTCTTAAAGAGAAATTAAGGAAACAATCCCCTTGATTAGTGCAACAAAAATATAAAGCATCTAGGAGTAAATTTAACCAAAAGGGTTAAAGACTTGTACTTGGAAAATTATAAAACATTGATAAAAGAAAACAAGAAAGATACAAACACTGGAAGCATATACCATGTTCATTGATAGGAAAAATAAACATCATTAAAATGTCTATATTACCCAAAGCAATCTATAAATTCAATGCAATTCCTATTAAAATAGCAATGTCATGCTTCAAAGATATAGAACAAATATTCCAAAAATTTATATGGAACCACAAAAGAACACAAATAGCCTCAGCAATCCTGAAAAAGAAGAATGAAGTGGGAGGTATCACACTTCCTGAAAACGAGTTATACTACAAGGCCATTGTATTCAAAACAGCTTGTTACTGGCATAAGAACAGGCATACAAATCAATGGAACAGAACACAGAACCCAGAAATAAACCCACATCTATATGGACAATTGATATTTGATAAAAGATGTAAGAGCATACAATGGAGTAAAGACAGTCTCTTTCACCAATGGTGTTGGGAAAATTGGACAGCTACTTGCAAAAAAATGATACTGGATCACCAACTTACACAATTCACAAAAATCAACTCAAAATAGATAAAAGACTTAAATGTAAGTTGTAAAACCATAAACATATTGAAAGAAAACATAGGCAGTAAACTCTCCGATATCTCTTGTAGCAATATTTTTGCAGATTTATCCCCACGGGCAAGTGAAATAAAGGACAGGATGAACAAATGGGACTATATGAAACTAAAAAGCTTTTGCACAGCAAAAGACATCATTAAAAAAATATAAACAACTCACACAATGAGACTATATTCACCAATATGTCTGATAAGGGGTTAATAACCAAAATTTATAACGAACTTGTAAAACTCAACACCAGAAAGGTAAACAATCCAATCAAATAATGGGCAAAAGGAATGAATAGACACTTCTCCAAAGAGGACATACAAATGGCCAGTGGGCAGATGAAAAATGTTCAACATTATTAATGATTAGAGAAATGCAAATTAAAACTACAATGAGATACCACCTCACACCAGTCAGAATGGTGCTAATTAACAAAACAACACACAATAAGTGCTGGTAAGGATGTGGAGAAAAGGGAACTCTCCTGAACTGCTGGTGGGAATGCAGACTGGTGTAGCCACTGTGGAAAACAGTATGGAGTTTCTCAAAAAATTAAAAATGGAACTGCCCTTCAACCCAGCAATCCCACTTTTAGGAATATATCCTATGTATACCAAAGCAATGATTCAAAAGGAGAAATGTACCCACATGGTTATTGCAGCATTGTTTACAATAGCCAAGATCTGAAAACAGCCCAAGTGTCCTTCAGTGGATGAGTAGATTAAAAAGCTGTGGTACATATACACAATCAAATACTACACGGCCGTGAGGAAGAAGGAAATCTTACCTTTTGCGACAACATGGATGAACCTGGAAACTATCACATTAAGTGAAATAAGCCAGGCAGAGAAAGAAAAATATCATATGACCTCACTCATTTGAGGAATATAATGAAAAATGTGAACTGAGGAATGGAACAGAGACAGAGGCAGGATCAAAAGGACTAGAGTGAAAGCAGTCAGAGAGAAAATGGAAGAAAAGATGGGCTCAGAGAAGGGAAAGAGATTAGTGAAATTATATACACATAACACAGCATTATAGAGAACAGGACAGCAAATTCTGGAGGAAAGGGGGGAAGGCATTGGGGGAGGGGGCAAAAGTGGGGGCGGAGGGGAACACGGTAGTGAGGAGAGATGTATTCGGTGGAACACTTGAATCTATGTAAACACAATAAATTAAAATCATAAATAAATAATAAAATAAAAAGAAAGTAGGATGGTATATTTCAATGGCATTTTTTTAAGAATAGAAAAAAACAATTTATAAATATTTTTGTTATGTTTTCTTTGTTTGAGAAAGGCAGAGAAAGAGAGACAGAAAGACAGGAACATTGAGCTGTTCTTGTATGTGTCCTGATGAGGAATCACACCAACAACCCAACCTCTATACCTTGGGATGATGCTCCAATGAACTGAGCTGTCCAGCCATGGCTTAATTTATGTCTGTGTGTGTGTGTGTGTGTGTGTGTGTGTGTGTGTGGAGAGAGAAAGAGAGAGAGAGAGAGAGAGAGAGAGAGAGAGAGAGATATGAAGGGAGAGAGAGGAGGGGAAAGGAAAACATTCATTTATTTCATTCAGTTGTGTACTCTTTGGTTGTTTCCCATGTGTGTCCTGACCGGGAATCAAACCTGCAACCTTGCCATTTTGAGACAATGCTCTCTCTAACCAACTGAGCTAGCCTGCCAGGGCTCAATTTATATGGCTCCACTAAGGACCCTGAATAGTCAAAACAATCATGAGAAAGAAGAACAAATCTGGAGTATCACATTTCTTGACTTCAAAGACATACTAAAAAGCTACAATAATCAAAACAGTCTGATACTGGCATAAAGACAGTCATACAGATCAATAAAACAGAATAGAGAGCCTACAAATAAACCCAGACATACATGGTCAAATCATCTTCTACAACGGTGCCAAGTCTACATACACAAAGAGGAACAAATATTCTCTTTAACAAATGGTGTTAGGGAAACTGGATGTCCGCATACACAAGAATAAAATTGATCTCTTAATTTACATCACACACAAAAATCAACTCAAAATGGATTAAGGAATTAAGGACTTCAACACAAAAACTGAAACCATAAAACTCCTATAAGATGACAAAGGGGGAAAGTTCTATAGCATCAGTTTTGAAAACAATTTCTTAGGTATGATCCCAAAGCAGGCAACAAAAGCCAAAAGAAAAAAAAAACAGATAAGTGTGACATCAAACAAAACATTCTGCCAAGGAAATAATCAAAACATTGCAAAGGTAACCTACAGAATGGAGGAAAATATTTGCAAACTATATATCCATTTAAGGGTTAATATCTAAAATATATATGGAATCCATACAAGACAGTAGCAAAAACCAAATAACCATACTTAAACAAGTGCAAAAGACTTGAATAGACATTTTTCCAAAGATACATAAATGGCCAAAAAGTATATGAAAAGATTCTCAACATCACTAATCATCAGAGAAATATAAATCAAAACCAAAATGAGATTACTTCATATTTCTTAGAATGTCCATGATGGATGGATAGAAGGAAGAAAGGAAGGGAGGGAGGGAGGGAGGGAGGGAGGGAGGGAGGGAGGGAGGGAGGGAGGGAGGAGGGGAAAAAGAGGGAGAAAAAGGAGTGAAGAAAAAAAGAAAAAAAAAACAAGTGTTAAGGATGTGGAGTAATTGGAACCCTGTGTGTAATTAGTAGGAATGTAAAATAGTACAACCACTATGAAAAACAGTATGAAGTTTTTTTAAAAAAATTAAAAATAAGACTACTATAAGATCTGCCTATTTTTTTTTCTTTTTTTTTTCAGGCATGCCATGTGGATCCCAGTCAGGCGCATGCGGGAGTCTGTCTGACTGCCTCCCCATTTCCATCCTCAGAAAAATACAAAAAATAAATAAATAAAAGAAAAAATACCACAACAACAACAAAAAAAAAAAAAAAAGAAAGAAAGAAAAAGAAAAGAGGAAAGAAAAAAAAAGGCATTCCCTTGTGTTAAAGCTCCAGGGAGCATGGAGTGAGCTTGAGTATGTCCTATGAAACATGGAGCTCTATGTTGACATATAAGTCTTTCAAGAAGGGGGAACTGCTGAAATAGTTCATCAGCATTTGTCCCTAAGACAGCAGTCTTTATAGTGGAAACACCATAAGTAAATATTTGCTGTCTATAGATTAAAGGGGGAATATGGCAAATGCTGAAAAGCCATGCTCTTTGTGCCCCTCCCCTCCCCCAACCCCTTCCTCTCCTCCCCCACCCTGTACCCCCAACACTGTTGTCCATGTCTCTGAGTCTCATCTTTATGTCCCACCTATGTATGGAATCATATAGTTCTTAGTTTTTTCTGATTTACTTCTTTCGCTCAGTATAATGTTATCAAGGCCCATCCATGTTGTTGTAAAAGATCCTATGACATCATTTCTTATGGCTGAGTAGTATTCCATAGTATATATATACCAAAGCTTTTTAATCCACTCGTCCTCTGATGGACACTTGGGCTGTTTCCAGATCTTTGCTATTGTGAACAATTCTGCCATAAACATGGGGGTGCATTTCTTCTTTTCAAACGGTGCTATGGTGTTTTTGGGGTATATTCCTAAGAGTGGTATAGCTGGGTCAAAAGGCAGTTCGATTTTTAATTTCTTGAGGAATCTCCATACTGTTTTCCACAGTGGCTGCACCAGTCTGCATTCCCACCAGCAGTGCAGGAGGGTTCCCTTTTCTCCACATCCTCACCAGCACTTATTCTGTGTTGTTTTATTGATGAGCGCCATTCTGACTGGTGTGAGGTGATATTTCATTGTGGTTTTAATTTGCATTTCTCTAATCATTAGTGATGTTGAGCATTTTTTCATATGCCTGTTGGCCATCTGTGTGTCCTCTTTAGAGAAGTGTCTATTCATTTCTTTTGTCCATTTTTGGATTGGATTGTTTGTCTTCTTGGTATTAAGTTTTACAAGTTCTTTATAAATTTTGGTTATTAACCCCTTATCAGACGCAATGTCAAATATATTCTCCCATTGTGTAGTTTGTCTTTTTATTCTGTTCTTATTGTCTTTAGCTGTGCAGAAGCTTTTTAGTTTGATAAAGTCCTGACTTCTGGAAATCTATCCCTAAGTATCAAAATTAGTCTCTCCAAGATATTTGTACTCCTGTTTTTATTGCAGTATTAGTCATAATTTCCAAAAGCTGAAAACACCCTGATGTTAATAGATGAATGGATTAAAAAAATATAATACATACATATGTGGAATAGTTACCAGTCTTGAAAAACAAAGAAATCCTGTAATATGCTACAATATGCATGGATATTATGCTAAATGAAATAATCCAATCACAAGAGGGCAAATACTCCATGATTCCACTTACATGAAGTACCTAAAGTAGCCAAATTTATAAAAACAAAAAGTTGAACTGTAGTTGCCAGGAGCTCGGGAGAGGGGTAAATGGGGAGCTGCTGTTCAGTGACTATGGAGTATTAATCATACATGATGAAAATGTTTAGAGATCTACTGTATAACAATATGCATATGATTAATAGCACCGTATTGTAGTGTTTTTCAAATGCTGGTACAAAAACTGGTATCAGCATACCAGAAACTTCATGCTGGTTTGTGAAAGAGTTAACCACCCTGATGTTGCATGGAGATTATAGATGCAATGATTATAGAGTCTATATGCACTTAAAAACTGCTGCTGTTGTATACACATACAATATTTTGAGAGGGTAGATTTCAATTATGTGTTTTTTAACCACAATAAAAATGTTGTAAAATATAAATAAATAGCAAAATAAGATTTATAAACTAAATTTAAATAATTACATAAAGACTCATTGTGGGGATTGGTAACATTAATAATTCAAGTTCTAGTTGAAAAAGAAGTGCACTGATTCAACAATCATGCAACTTTGTATTTACTAAAAGGAGTTAAGTCCTTCATGCATGTCCACATAGAAACTGGTACACCTATGTTTATAAAAGTTTTATTTATATTTTCCAGAACTTAGAACTTCTAGATGCCCTTCAGTGGGTGAATGGATATATAAACTGAAGTACATCCTGACAATAGGATACTAATTAGCACTACAAGTCATGGGAAAATAAATGGAGGAAACTTAAATGCATATTACTAAGTGAGAGAAGCCACACGTACTGTATGATTTCAACCATATGATAATCTAGATAAAGCAAAACTATAGAGACAATGAAAAGATTAGTGGTTTCTGAGTGAGGGTAAAGAATGAATAGGCAGATCACAAAGACTATTCACCTCAGTGAAAATACTCTGTATGATATTATAATGATAACTGTATGTCATTATACATTTGTCCAAACCCATAGAATGTACACCACCAATGGTAAACTCCAGGGTAAACTATGGACAACATTGTGTGATTGTGGTGTGTCAATGTTGGTTCATACTTGGTAACAAATGTACTCTGATGAGAGAGGTTGCTAATGGGGGAGGCCACACATTTGTGGGGATAGGACAGAATGAGAGATCTGCTACAGGGTCACTGAATGCTGTGGTCCCTGAGGCTCCATCCTGGGCTTCCTTATTTCATACTCTCTTCTTATGGGTTTTACTAGCTGTTTTGCCCACATGTCTCAATTTTACCTCCAGTTAACTTTTTCTTCTGAGGTTTAGGTTC